>NW_006408595.1:7983596-8047851 GCF_000296735.1 Chrysochloris asiatica
CAATCCACAATAAAAACCTTAAATTAAAAAAAAAAAAATGCTAAACAACATCATGATAAATGGAGAAAAGACTGAAGTCAAGTATTTCATTTTAGTTGGATTCACAATCAGTGCTGGTGGAAGCAGGAGTCAAGAAATCAAACAAAATATTACATTAACCAAATCTGCTGCAAAACCTCTTTAAAGTGTTAAAGACCAAAGATATCATTTTGAGGATTAAAGTGCATCTGACCCAAGACATGGTATATTCAATGGCCTCATATGCATATGAAAGCTGGACAATGAAAAAGGAAGACAGGAGAAGAATTGATGCCTTTGAATTATGGTGTTGGCAAAGAATATTGAAAGTACCACTGACTATCAAAATAACAAACAAATCTGTCTTGGAAAAGTACAGCCAGAATGTTCCTTGTTGTTGTTGTTGTTAACTGTGGTCAAGTCTCTGCCGACCCATAGTGACCTGGTATAGGGTTTCTGAGAAGCGACTGGTGAGCTTGAACTGCCAGTTGTGCAGATCAAACTGACTTTGCAGTTCAATGCATTAACCCACAGCGCTACATCAGGGTTCCAGAATGTTCCTTTAAAGGAAGGATAATAAGACTTTGTCTCACATACGTTATCAGGAAGGGCTAGTCCCTAAACAAGGGCATCATGCTTGGTAACGTAAAGAGTAAGTGAAGAAGAAGAAGATCCCCAGTGAGAGGGATTCACACAATGGCTTTAAAAATGAACTCAAACATAACAGTGAGAATGGCACAGAACTGGGTAGAGTTTCATTCTATTTTACATGGGGTCACTATGAATTGGAGCTGACTTGATGGTACCTAATAACATATTCCTGCAATAGAATTGCTGGGTAAGAATTTGACTTAGTTAGGATAAAAGTTATGTTGCATTAATAAAGAAAACTCCAAAACACACACACACAAAAAAGAAAGAAATTCTATAAAGGGCTGCTATGAGTCAGAATTGATTTCACAACACTTAGCAACAACAGCAGCTAATGTGATGACAGTGTGAGGATATAGCTACAAATAAAGTGCAAATCATCGATTTTGTGATTACTCATCAACACTACATAACTTAATTAAAATAGGAAAAGCTAACCAAATATACTTTTGATACATAAATATACCATAACACTACATAGACTGATACTTTGACAATTTGACATTAGAAGTGGAGAAGGTGAATTTTAGCAAATCCATAGCTACCGTTGTCTTGTTGCTGTTAGGTGCCTTTGAGATGGTACCAACTCATAGTGCCCCTATGAACAACAGAACGAAACACTGCCTGATCCTGGGCCAACCTCACTATTTTTGCCGTGCTTGAGCCCATTGATGCTGCCTCTTTGCCAATCCATCTCCCCAGGGGTCTTTCTCTTTTTCTCTGACCCTCCACCTTACCAAACATGATATTCTCCAGAGACTGGTCCCTCCTGACAATATGTCTGAAGTATGAGAGATGAAATTTGACTATCCTTGCCTCTAAGGAGCACTCTGGCTGCACTTCTTCCAACACAGATCTGTTTGTTCTTTTGGCAGCCCATGGCTCTTTCAATATTCTCCTCCAACACCATAACTCAAATACATCAGTTCTTCTATGGTCTGTCTTCCTTATTCATTGTCCAGCTTTTACATGCATATGAGGCTATTGAAAATACCTTGGCTTGGGTCAGACACACATTAGTCCTCAAGTTGACATTTTTGCTCTTTGACACTTTAAAAAGGTCTTGTGCAGCAGATTTGCCTAATACAAATGCAAATACATCATCTGATTTCTTGACTGCTGCTTCCGTGAATGTTGATGGTTGATCCAAGAAGAATGAAGTCCTTGACAACGTCAATCTTTCTCCATCGATAAAAATGTTGTGTATTGGCCCAGTGGTGAGAATTTTTGTTTTCTTTACATTGAGATGCAATCCATACCAAAGGCTGTGGTCTTTGATCTTCATCAGTAAGTATTTTAAATCCTCTTCACTTTCAGCAATTAGATTGTATAATCTGTATATTGTTACCCTATTGTCTTTGTATGGAGCTCTGGTAGCGTAGTGGTTACGAATCGGGCTGCGAACCTTAAGGTCAGCGGTTCGAAACTACCAGCTGCTCCGCGGGAGAAAGATGAGGCTTTCTACTCCCGTAAAGATTTACACCCTCGGAAACCCTATACAGGGTCGCTATGGGTCGGAACCGACTCGATGGCACATAACAACAACAACAACATTGTCTTTGTATAATCTGTATATTGTTACCCTATTGTTGTTGTTGTTGTTAAGTGCCATTGAGTCAGTTCCGACCCATAGCGACCCTGTATAGGGTTTCTGAGGAGCAGCTGGTGAGCTTGAACTATCAACCTTGCAGTTCAAACAGTTTTGCAGTCTGGCACATTAACCCAGTTGTTTTAATTACCCATAATTTGTCTGATCCATAAGAGTCAAATGCCAAATAGTCAATGAAGTACAAGTAAGCATCTTACTAGCATTCTTTGCTTTCAGCCAAAATGTATGTGATATTAGCAATGATATTCCTCATTTCACATCCTCTTGTGAATCTTGCTTGACTTTCTAGTAGTTCTCTATATACTGCTGCAACGGTTTTTGAATTACATTCAGTAAAATTTTATTTGTGTGTAATATCAATAAGATTGTTCTATAATTTATGTATTCTGTTGGGTTATTTTTCTTTGGAGTGGGTAGAAATATGGATACACAGTTGGCTAGGTAACTGTCTTCTAAATTTCTTGGCATAGATGAGAAACTACATGTAACACTGTATTGGTTGGTTGAAACATTGCAATTTGTATTCCATTAATTTCAGATGCCTTGTTTTTGCAAATGCCTTCAATGAAGCTTGGATTTCCTCCTCCAATATCATTGGATAATAATCATATACTACCTTCAGAAATTACTGAATGTCAATCACCTCTTTTAGGCACAGTGATTGTAGGTTTTCCCTCAATTTTCTCCTAATGCTTCATGAGTCATTCAATAATTTTCCCATGGAATTATTCAGCATTGAAATTCAAGGATTGAATTTTTTCTTCAATTCCTTCAGCTTGATAAATGCTGAATGAGTCCTTTGTTTTTAGTTTTCTAAATTCAGGTCTTTGAATGTTTCATTATAATCATGACTTTGTCTTCTCGACTGCTCTTTTAAATCTTCTGTTCAGTTCTTTAACTTCATTAGTTCTTCATTTTGGATTTAAGTGCTGTATGTGTACATTTGAGCAATAGTATTAACTAGCCTTCATTGTAGGTATATGGATATCCTCATATCATAGATAACATTGTACTATAGGATAGTTCTTTAACTGTTCTTTTCAATGATGAATGTAACACCATTCCTCTTTCATTTGCCATTGCAAGCATAATATATCATATGCTTGTCAGATTCAAATTGCCCAATATCAGTGCATTTCAGCTCACTAATGCTTAGGATATCAATCTTTATTCATTCCATTTCATTCTGATAACTTCATATTTTCCTAGATTCCTATTTCATACATTTCAAGTTCTGGTTACTAATAGCTATTTGGTAGTTTTTTGTTTTCATTTTGAGTCTAATTATATAAGCAAATGAAGGTCCTGGAAGTTTTCTTCCATCCACATTATTAAAATTGATTCTACTTTAAACAGTCAACTAATCCCAACCTAAAGGGATCATCGTCTATTACTACACCAGACAATATTCTGCTACCATTCATATGATCTGCCACTCATCTATCAATTTTCTGTACTGTATGGCTTGCATGCTGCTGTGATTCTGAAAGTTATGTCACTGATATTGGAAATACCAGCCGAATCACTGATGGTGAACAGATTTCAGCTGAGCTTCCAGATGAAGACAGACTCGAAGACAGAGAAACAGACTACTTCTGAAAATGTAGTCACTGAAAACCTTAGGAATAGCAGTGGAACACTGTCAGATAGCACCAGATTATTGAATATTGAAACATGATGAAGAGCACCAGAATATGGTCAGATATAGTGACAAAAGATGAGACCCCCAGGTTGGAAGGCACTCATAATATAAATGGAGAACTGCCACCTCAGATTAGAGTTGATCATGATGATATGCATGGAGTAAAGCCTTCAGCATCTTCATTTGCTGATGGGACACAACTCAAAACAAGAAGAAATAGCTGCAAACATAAATTAATAATCTGAACATGTAATGAACAAAGTATGAACCTAGTTCATACATTTCAAGTTCTGGTTACTAATAGATATTTGGTAGTTTTTTGTTCTCATTTTGAGTCTAATCATATAAGCAAATGAAGGTCCTGAAAGTTTTCTTCCATCCGCATCATTAAAACTGATTCTACTTTAAACAGTCAACTAATCCAAACCTAAGGGGATTAAGAAGTTGTCAAGTATGAAATGGAACACATAAACATTGATATCCTAGGCATTAGTGAGCTGAAATGGACTGGTTTTGGCCATTTTGAATTTGACTATCATATGGTTTGGAGTCCTGGAGTGGCACTGTGGTTAATGTGCCAGACTGCAAAGTCATTTGAACTGCAAGTTTGACCATTCAAGCTCACCAGTTCCTCCTTGAAAACCCTATACAGGGTCACTATGGGTCAGAATTGACTTGATGACACTTCACAACAACAACATCATATGGTTTACTATGCTGGGAATGACAAATTGAAGAGAAATTGCATCACGTACATCATCAAAAAGAACGTTATCCAGATCTCTCTTGAAGTACAACATTGTCTGTGATAGGATAATATCCACAGAACTACAAAGAAGACCAGTTACTCCACTATTCACTATTACTCAAATTTACATACTGATAATTACAGGTGATTGGAATGCAAAGGTTGGAATCAAAGAGGGAGGGCCAGTAGTTGGAAAATATGTCCTTAGTGATAGAAACAATGCTGGAGATTACATGATAGAAGTTTGAAACACTAATGACTTCTTCATTGTAAATACCTTTTTTAAACAATGTAAAAGATGACTAAACACATGAACGTCACCAGAAGGAATACACAGAAATCAAATTGACTACATCTGTAGGAAGAGATGGTGAAAAAGCACCATATCATCAGCCAAAACAAACCATCAGTTGCAAGTTGCATCAAATCAATTGCAAAAAATTGTATGAAATGCAAATTCAGGCTGAAGCTTAAGACAATTAAAACAAGTCCACAAGAGCAAAATATGACACTTGAATAAGGTTCAAAGTGTCATACATTAAAGACCGAAGACTAGAAGAGTTGTAGGATGACATCAAGAACATCATACAGAAAGGAAATTAAAAAAAAAAAAAAAAAAAAAAAAAAAGGAAAATAACAAAATGGATGTCAGAAAAGTCTTTGAAACTTGTTACCAGCATAAAGATTTTAAAGTGGAAGAAATGAGAAGGTAAAAGAACTGAACAGAAAATTTCAAAAACTCAGGTTGAGAAGACAAAGTCAAATATTATAATGAAATATACAAAGACGTGAGGTTAGAAAACCAAAAAGGGAAGAACATCCTCTGCATTCAAGCTGAAAGAACTGAAGGAAAAATTCAAGTCTCAATTTGCAATATTCTATGGGCAAAATAGTGAGTGATTCAGAAGCATTCAAACAAGATGGATGGAATACACACAGAATCACTGTACCAAAAAGAAATGGTCGAAGATCAACCATTTCAAGAGGTAGCATATTATCAAGTCAATGATGCTGAAGGAAGAAGTCCAATGAGCATTGAAAGTATTGAGAAAGAACAAGCCTCCAGGAATTGATGGTATACCAACTGAAATCTTCAGCAAACTGATGAAGCACCGTAGCCACTCATTCATTTATGCCAAGAAATTTGGAAGGCAACTACCTGGCCAATTGACTGGGAAAGATCCCTATTTGTGCCAGTTCCAAAGAGGAGCTTCAACAGAGAAATCATCGGACAAAATCATATGTAAATAAAATTTTGTTAAAGATAATTTTTTAAATGTTTGAAACCCTACACTGACAGGCAACTGCCTGAGGCTCAAGCCAAATTCAGAAGAGGACATGAAGTAAAGGATATCACTGATGATGTCAGATGGATATTGGCTGAAAGCAGAGAATACCAGAAATATGTTTACCTTTGCTTTATTGACTATACAAAGGCTTTCAAATGTGTGGATCCTGATAAGCTATGGACAGCACTCTAGGGAATGAATATTACAGAACACTTAATTGTGAATATGAAGACCCTGTATATAGACCTGGTGTGGCACTGTGGGTTAATGTGCCAGACTGCAAAGCTGTTTGAACTGCAAGGTTGGCAGGTCAAGCTCACCAGCTGCTCCTAGGAAGCCCTATACATGGTCACTATGGGTCAGAACTGACTCAACAGCACTTCACAACAACAACAACATATATAGACCAAGCGGCAGTTATTCAAACAGGGAAAGGGAACACTGAATGGTTTAAAATTTGGAATGGTGTGCACCAGAGTCATGTTCTTTTACCATACTTATTCAATCTGTATGTTGAGCACATAATTGAGAGGTTGGATTATATAAAGAAGAATATGGCATCAGAATTGGAGGAAGACTTAGTAACACCCTACAATATACAGATGACACAACCTTGCTTGCTGAAAGCGAAGAGGGTTTCAAATACTTGCTGATGAAGATCAAAGACCACACAGCCTTCAGTATAGGTTGTACCTCAATGTAATGAAAACAAAAATCTTCACCACTGAACAAATGAACAACATCAATATAAATGGAGAAAAGATTAAAGTTGTCAAAGACTTCATTTTTCTCAGATCAACTATCAACACTCATGGAAGCAAAAGTCAGGAAATCAAATGATGCATTGGTCAAATCTGCTGCACAAAACCTCTTTAAAGTGATCAAGGGTAAAGATGTCAGTTTGAGGACTAAGGTGTGTCTGACCCAAACCATGGTATTTTCAATAACCTCATATGCCTGTGAAAGTTGGGTAGTGAAAAAGGAAGACCATGGAAGAGTTGATGCATTTGAGTTATGGCATTGGAGGACAATATTAAAAGTACCATGAACTGCTAAAAGGACAAACATATTGGAATTGGAAGACAAACAAATGCTCCTTGGAAACCAGGATGGCCATACTTCAGACCTATTACTAGGAGGGACCAGTCCTCAAGAAGGATATCATATTTGTTATTGTGGTGAGTTGGAGAAAAACAGGAAGACCCCCAACAAGATGGATTGGCAGTAGCCATGGGCCCAAGTGTAGCAACGACTGTGAGGTTGGCACAGGATCAGGCAATGTTTCATTCTGTTGTAAATAGGGATCGCTATGAATCAGTACTAACTCAATGAAACATAACTATAACAAAGGGTCATCTCTCCTTATAAACATAGAGCAAATAAATACCCACTTCTATATGAGAAGGTATTAAGGTATGAGACCTATTATTGTGGCAGCCACTTAATGAACTTAAGTTCATTAGGAGTTGACCAACAGAATCACAGAAATGCCAATCCAGCATCCTGACACTGTGAAGCTTCAGAATCAAAATGAGAATCAGTGGTCTCCAGGTTTCATTATATACACAATAGACAACTTTATGGCATAGATCAACTAATAATCATTTCTTTTTTCCCTCCTTATCATCATAGAACTAATATATACCTACGAGACCCAGAATTCATGATTTGTAAAGCCCATAAGTATTACAGTCATAAAACAGACTATTTTTCAGACAAATAAGACTGCAATTAATTCAGCACAACATAAAAATTAACTTATGCTGAATTTATTATTATAGTAGTGCAGTGACAGTCTGTAATTGTTAACTTCATGTGTCCTCTTGGCCAGAGGAATAATATCTACACAACACATAAGAATTTATACAAAGTAACTGTCAACAGTTGTTTTCATCTAGCGATTTGGTAATCTGGCAATATTAGAGTGTAGCTCCAGAATGGGCATTGCTCCAAATACGGGTCCAAGATCCATGAGTGTGAAAGAGTTGGACATTATACATCTATTTAGTGAGCTCTGTAGTGTAGTGAATAACAAGTTGGGCTGCTAACCCTAAGGTCAACAGTTACACGGGAGAAAGATGAGGCTTTCTGCTGCCGCAAAGATTTACAGGCTTGGAAATCCTATACGTGGTCACTATGAGTTGAAACGGACTCAGGGACATTTAATAACAACAAATGCAGCATAATGTATTGATAGTGACTTAAAGAACTAAATTATTACTTAATATGTGGCCTCAATTATTTTCACATGATTTGTAAACTCTGTAAGTATTTTATAGCTATGAAACAAAAATAAGTCTGCAATTAATTCAACACAACATAAAAAATAACTTACGCTGAATACACATGCAGTGCAATGGCATTTTGAAATTTTTAACTGCATGTGCCCTCTTGGACAGAAAAGCAATATGTTATAAGGAAATATGAGAATGAGGTACTGTATAATGAAATAAGAAGGGTACTAAGCACATTGGTGGTGTGGCACTGTGGGCTAATGCATCAGACTGCAAAGTCATCTAAACTGCAAGGTCGGTGGTTCAAGCTCACCAGCTGCTCCTTGAAAACCCTATACAGGGTCGCTATAGGTCAGAATCGACTCGACAGCACTTAACAACAACAACAAGCACAATGGGAAAAACTCAAATAGATTTGTGTTCTCATCCCTGCTCCCCACCACTCCTTGGCCTATGACCTGCACAAGTTACTTAAACTCACTAAGTTGCTGTCTCCTCATGTGTATAATGAATGTAATAATACCTACAGCTGTGAGAAATAAAGAAGTCTCCTATGCAGTATCCAGAAATGATTGTCTCTTTCTGGCCTCTTTCTCCTCTCATTTTTCACTTTTCTTACAGAGATGCAATTATTCCTGCCTTAAACAAATTCTTGAAGCATGCCTCAAATCAAAGAGTGTTAAGAACATTGGCTTACTCAAAGAAATGCCATCTTAAGACTCCAGGATGATGATAGAGGAAGAGGATTCATAGGCATTGCAGAAATTTTAGAAGTAAGATTGCTGGCATGAGTTAGAAAAGACAGAAAAGTGTAGTTTACTCAGCCCCAGAGGTGAAAGACATGATCTCTGTCTTGGGTAGCTCAATGGCTCGAACACATGTCCCTCATACATATTATTTCAGATTCTTTATTTCCAAATTAGATGCTCTAGGAAGATACTGATAAGTAGATTCGTGAGATGTTGAGTCTTGCATCACCATTAGCTCCAGCTCTGATCTTAAAATGGTATGATGCCTATTAACTCTCTTGACTGGTACAATCAGCACTTGATACCCTGGGATAAAAATTAAGTGATCATGAATTCTTGATTGTGATATTTTGGAACTTAAAAAAAAGAGATTTACTATAATATATATTATTGTTGTTGTTAAGTGTCATCGAGTCGGTTCCAACCCATAGCGACCCTGTATAGGGTTTCCAAGAAGCAGTTGATGAGTTTGAACTACTGACTTTACGGTTCAAATGGCTTTACAGTTTGGCTCATTAACCCACAGTGCCATACCAGGACTCCATAATATATATAGTTTCCAGTAATACACACACACACACAGATACATGCACGTAGGGTCACCATAAATTAGAGTCAACTAACCTCAAGGAGCTCTGGTAGCTTAGTGGTTACGAATCGGGCTGCCAACCGCAAGGTCAGCAGTTCGAAAACTACCAGCTGTTCCTCGGGAGAAAGATGAGGCTTTCTGCCTTGGAAAGATTTACAGCCTTGGAAACCCTGTACAGGGTCGTTATGAGTCAGAACCGACTCCACGGCACATAACAACAACCTCAAGGTCAGCAGTTCAAACTCACCAGCTGCTCCTGGAAAACTTCATGCAGGGTTACAATGAGTCAGAACCGACTCCACGGCATTTAATAACAACAACAGAGGAGCCCTGGTGGTTTAGTGGGTTATATGTTGTGTTGTTAATTACATGGCGGTTGGTTAGAACGCATGGGAGAAAGATAAGGCTTTCTGCTCTGGTAGAGATTTATAGCCCTGGAAACTATAAAGGGTCACTATGAGCCAGAATAAATTAATTGGCATATAGCAACAACAACATAGATGTGTGTGTTTGTGTATGCATATGTTATGCAAATTTTTCAAAACATGGAAATACAGATTCATGCATTTTGTATATTAGAAATTCAGAACATTTAGAATTACATCAATGTAAAATCAGTATACCATGTTAACATTTCACATACAATTTCAGTTTTAGTTTTTTAATTAGTAACTATATGAAATACCACTCATCTGTCAGTTTGTCATACTGTGGTGTCTTGTGTGTTGCTGAGAATCTGAAAGCTATGCCAAGGATATTTTAAATACCAGCAGGGTCACCCACAGTAGACAGGTTTCATATGAGCTTCCAGATGAAGACAGACTAAGAAAAAGGAGAGAAGGACTACTTCTAAAGATTTAGTCACTGAAAACCTATGAAATATCAGTGGAACACTGTCAACACAAGAATATTGAATACTGAAATATGATGAAGAGCACCAGAATATTGTCAGATATGGTATCAGAAGATGAACCTCTCTGGTTGGAAGGCATTCAAATCACTACTGGAGTAGATCTGCCTCTTCAAAGTAGAGTTGACTATAATAACATGAATGGAATAAAGCCCTTGGAACCTTCATTTGCTGCTGGGGCACAACTCAAAGTGAAGAGAAACAGCTGTAAACATCCATTAATAATCAGAACATGGAATGTAAGAAGTATGAATCTAGGAAAATTGTCAAAAATGAAACGGAACACATAAAACATCAATATCCTTGGCATTAGTGAGCTTACAAGGATGGTTATTGGCCATTTTGAATCTGACAATCACATGGTTTACTATGCCAGGAATGACAAATTAAAGAGGAATGGTGTTGTACTCATCATCAAAAAGAACATATCAAAATCTGTCTTGAAGTACAACACTGTGACAGGATTATATCAATGTATCTTCAAGGAAGCCCAGTTAATATCACTATTATTCACATTTACACAACGACCACTAAAGCCAGTGATGATGAAATTGAAGAAGTCCACCAACTTAGTCTGAAATTAAGCAATGATGAGATCAAGATGTATTGATAATTATTGGGATTGGTTGGAAACATGGATGAAGGATCAGTAGTTGGAAAATATGGCCTTGGCGATAAAAACGATGCAGGAGATGTCATGATAGAATTTTGCAAGATCAATGACTTACTCATTGCAAATACCTTGTTTTAAACAGCATAAAAGATGACTATACATATGGACCTCACTAGATGGAATACACAGAAATCAAATTGCCTACATCTGTGAAAAGAGATTGTAGAAAAGCTCGTATCATCAGTTAAAGTAAGGTGAGGGGCAGACTGTGGAACAGACCATCAATCGCTCTGCTCTTATGCAAGTTCAGGATGAAGCTGAAGAAAATTAAAACAAGTCCAACAGAGGAAAATATGACCTTAAATATATCCCACCTGAATTTAGAGATTGTCTGAAGAATATATTGTGTATATTAGACACTAAAGACCAAAGACCAGAAGAGTTGTGGAATGACACGAAGAACATCATACAGGAAGAAAGCAAAAGGTTATTAAGAAGACAAGAAAGAAGGAAAAGACCAAAATGTATGTCAGAAGAGACTGAAACATTCTCTCCAATGTAAAGACACAAAAGCAAATGGAAGAAACGAGGAGGTAAGAGAGCTGAACAGAAAATTGCAAAGGGCAGCTCGTGAAGAAAAAGGCAAATATTATAATGAGATGTGCAAAGACCTGGAGTTAGAAAACCAAAAGGGAAGAACACACTCAATATTTCTCAAGTTGAGGGAACTTGGGAAGAAAATTCAAAAATCGATTTGCAATATTGAAGGATTCTATGGGCAAAATATTGAGTGATTCAGAAAGTATCAAAAGAAGATGGAAGGAATACACAGAGTCACTGCACCAAAAAGAAATGGTCAATGATCAACCACTTCAAGAGATAGCATATAAGAGTCAATGATAGTGAAGGAAGACGTCCAATGTGCATTGAAGGCATTCGCAAAGAACAAGATACCAGGAATTGATGGAAAACAAATAGAAATCTTTCAACAAACCGATGCAGCACTGGAGGCACTCACTCATCTATGCCAAGAAGTTTGAAAGATAACTACCTGGCCAAATGACCGGGAGAAATCCATATTTTTGCCCATTCTAAAGAGAGGAGACCCAATGGAATACAGAAATCATCGAACAGTATCATTAATATCACATGCAAGTAAAATATTGCTGAAGATAATACAAAAATGGCTGAAACCATACATTGACAGAAAATTTCCAGATGTTTAAGCCAAATTCAGAAGAGGACATAAAATAAGGGATATCGTTGCTGACTTCAGATGGATCTTGACTGAAAGCATAGAATACCAGAAAGATCCTTACCTGTGCTTTATTGACTCTACAAAGACTTTCAATCATATGGGTCATGACAACATTGCAGAGAATGAATATTATGGAATACTTAATTGTGCTCATGAGGAACCTGTACATAGACCAAAAGGCAGTTGTTCATACATAGTAAGGGAATACCAAATAGTTTAAAATTAGGAAAGGTGTGCACCAGGGTTGTATTCTTACATCATACTTACTCTATCTATGTGCTGAACAAGTAATCTGAGAAACTGGATTATGTGAAGAAAAACATGGCATCGGTACTGAAGAATTATGTGATACAACCTTCCTTTCTGAAAGCAAAGAGGTCGTAATATTCTTACTGCTGAAGATCAAAGACCACTGCTTTTGGTATGGGTTACATCTCAATGTAAACAAAACAAAAAATCCTCACTACTGGACCAATAAAAAACATCCATATAAATGGAAAAAAGACTGAAGTTGTCAAAGACTTCATTTTGCTGGAATAAACCATCAACACTAATGTAATCTTCAGTCAAGAAATAATTTGCATTAGGCAAATCTGCTGCACAAGATCTCTTTAAAGTGTTGACAAGCAAAGATGTCAGTTTGAGGACCTGATACAAGCCATGGTATTTTCAATTATCTCATATGCATGTGAAAGTGGGATTATTAAGAAGGAAGACCATAGAAGAATTGATGCGTTAAAGTTATAGTGTTGGAGGAGAATATTAAAAGTACCATGGACTGCCACAACAAGAAACCCATCTGTGTTGGAAGAGATACAGCCAGAACGCTCCTTGGAAACCAGGATGGTCAGACTTCGCCTCTCATACTTCAGACATATTATAAGGAGGGACCAGTCTCTGGAGAATGGTATCATGTTTGGTAAAGTTGAGGGTCGGAGAAAAAGAGGAAGACCCCCAACAATGGCAGCAGCAATGGGCTCGGGCGTAGCAAAGATTGTGAGGCTGGTGCAGAACTGGGCAGTGTTTCATTCTGTTGTACATAGGGTCACTATGAGTAGGTACTGACTTAACAACACCTAACAATAACCACTTTATGGATATGCTGGTAAGTGAATTTGCGGAATTTTGAAACTGGTATCGTCTTTGGTCTCAGCTATAATATCAAGATGCTAGACAAACAGTGATGAATCTCAGAGAAGAAGTACTGATTTCACCTGACTAGATTCAATAGTCTGAGTGAAATCTTTTCTTTTTTCCACAATCAGGGGAGGTGAGAATTCAAGATGCTTCCCTAAGTACAAAGATTATTGATTTGAGAGACACTAAACTAAGTAGATGAGGCATTAGACAATGAAGATTCTAGCATCTTGCTGGCCTTAAAAAGACCTGAACTTAAAAGTTAAGTTGTTTTCCTGTACAGATAAAATTAAAAGGGAAAGCACTCTCTCGGTTCCAGAGGAGGGGGATATTTTTCTTTCCTTTCTTTCTTTCTTTCTTTTTTTTTTTTCTAACAATTCAAATATTTAATTTGTTCCTAAATATATACACCTGATGGACACAGGACAAAGGTCTCTGTATAGCAAAGTTTCTTCCTGTTTAGTCATTAAAATGCATTACTAAGTCCTTTCATTTAAAAAAATATATATGGAATACCAAACGCAGAGTGTTTATTCAAAATTAATTTGAGTACATCTATGGTCACAATTTATCCAAATTAGTCTTTCCATTTGAGGTAAAATGTAAAATAGTAATAAAATGAAATTATTATATAGTGAGTCCTTATATTACAGCAATGCTACAATTTATACAATCAGAACAAAGCAGCAACCAGTGATTATCTCGTAACTACCTCTGAAATTACACTTCTGTTGAAAACATTATTATATGCACTGCCATGACAGACTGCAATTGTTAACATCGTGTGGAGACTTTTTATAGAATAAATCAAAAGCCAACAACTTCACAACTGGTCATTTGTTTCTGGGAGAGATTGGGGACTATGTGGGTGTATGAAGCTAATTTCTATGACAAGGAAAACCAATTCAAAAAGAAAAAAGCAGACTCTGTACAAATGCATCTGTATTTTTAAAGTCTGTGAACATTCATAGCTGTATCTTAGAAACCCCTGGAAACTGTTCTTTCATGGACCTCATACAATTTCATATTTGGTGGTGAGCCAAGGCCAATTTGTTAGCACTGACGATTGATTGATTTACTTTTGCGGGTTTAGGGGCAAAGGGTCAAAAAATGTCTTGGGTGCATACCAACCACAATGGATGCAGCTGCAAAAGACTCACTGGGATTAACAGGATTGCTGGTGGCCACGAAAAAAAAAATCTGTCCCACTTCCATTGCCAGCCTCACTGTGATGCCTGCCTGGTATCCGAATCAGGGACTACCTGCTGCATACTGGGTAGATCTGTTTTCTTCATGGCTACTGTCTTTGCAATATGACACCCTCTTGGAGAAAGCTACTTTGTCATCATTTTGCCATACCTTGGTCAAGATAATGTAGTGGAAAAAAAATATCATATCAATTAAAGCTACAATAATAAATACAACTCGTAAGCATAAATTACGAGATAAAAGGAGTTCCTGGGTGGTGCAAGAAGTTAACATTTTTGGCTGCCAAGTCAAATGTTGGAGATTCAAATCCATGCAAAGGCACCTCAGAAGAAATGCCTGGTTATCTATTTGTGAAAAATCAGCAGTTGAAAACCCTACAGAGCACAGCTCTTCTTACATACACATGGGAGTCACCATGGATGAGAATCCACTCAAGGGTAACTAGATTTTAAGAGATTGTGAGTCCTTTTGCAAAAGAAATCACAATATTCATACTAAGTATTTTAAGTACTCATCACTTTCAGCAAGTAAAGTTGTATCATCTGCATATCACAGGTTGTTAATGAGTCTTCCTCCAATCCTGATGCCACATTTTTCTTCATAGAACCCAGCTTCTCGTATTATTTGCTCAGCATACAGGTTGAATAAGTATGGTGAAAGAATATAACCCTGTCACACAACTGTCTTAATTTTAAACCATTCAGTGTTCCGATCTTCTGTTTGAACAACTGCCTCTTTGTCCAGGTATAGGTTCCTCATGAGCACAATGAAGTTTTCCGGAATACTCATACTTTACAATGTTGTCCATAGCTTGTCATGATCCACACAATCGAAAGCCTTTGTGGAGTCAATAAAGCACAATCTGTCAGTCTGTCAAAAAGTCAATAAAACATCTTTCTGGTATTCTCTGCTTTCAGCCAAGATCCATCGGACATCAGCAATGATATCCCTAGTTCCATATCCTCTTCTGAATCTGGCTTGAACCTTCCAAAGTTCTCTGTCAATGTATGCTTGCAGCCATTTCTGTATTACCGTTAGTAAAACTTTACTTGCATAGGATATCAAAGACATTGTCCGATGATTTCCACATTCCATTGGGTCACTTCTCTTTGGAATGAGCACAAATAGGGATCTCTTCCAATCAGTTGGCCAGATAGCTGTCTTTCAAATTTCTTGGCATAGAGGAGTGAGTATCTCCAGTGCTGCCTCACTTTCTGCATATGAGACTATTGAAAATACCATGGCTTGGGTCAGGCGTACCTTAGTCTTCAAACTGACATCTTTGAATTGAACACTTTAAAGAGATTTGTGCAGCAGATTTGCTCAGTGCAATAATACATCATTTGTTTTCTTGACTGCTGCTTCCATGAGTGGTGAGGGTTGATTCCAGCAAAATGAAGTCATTGACAACTTGAATATTTTCTCCATTTACATGGATGTTGTTTATTGGTCCAGTGCTGAGGATTTTTGTTTCCTTTACATTGAGGTGCAAGCCATAATGAAGGCGTTGGTCTTTGATCTCCATCAGTAAGTATTTACGTACTCTTCGCTTTCAGCAAGCAAGGTTATATCATCTGCGTATCACAGGTTGTTAGTGGTTCTTCCTTCAACCCTGAAACAATGTTCTTCATATAATCCATCTTCTTGGATTATTTGCTCAGAATACAGATTGAATAAGTATGGTGAAGGAATACAACCTTGGGACACATATTTCCTAATTTTACATCTTTTTAACTCTTAAGTTTTACATGTAGGTCTTTAATGCACGTTGAGTGTGTTTTTGTACCTGGTATGAGATATGGTTCTTTTTTTGTTCTTCTGTAAATAGATTTCCAGTTTTGCCAGCACCATTTGTCAAAGAGATTATCTCTTCCTCATTAGATGTGTTTGGATCTTTGTCAGATAGGTGACTGTAGGTGGATGTATTTACTTCTGGGTTCTCAATTTTGTCCCATTGGTCTATGTACCTTTCATTCATGAATAAAATTGTTTTGAGAAAAAAATAGAAATGTGTTTACTCCTAGTTTTCAGTCAAATATTAACCATAATTCTCAGGACAGTAATTCTTAACAGAAGTTGCCTCTTCTACAAAGAAACCTGAGATTACCACTCAATTAGGAGCTTTTCATTCAGTGCCAATTCACAAAGATGTGTTCAAGAGCAAAGACGTCAATTTGAGTACTAAGATGGGCCTGCCTCAAGCCCTGATATTTTCAATAGTCTCAAATGCATGTGAAAGTTGGATAATGAATAAGGAAAACCAGAGAAGAATTGATGCATTTGAGTTACAGAGTTAGAGAGGAATATTGAAAGTACTATGGAGTTTCAGAAGAACTAAACAATATATGTTGGAAGAAGTACAGCCACAATGCTCCTTAGAAGTCAGAATGACAAAACCCCATCAATGAATACTTAATGAAACACAGTTCTACTCTGACAAATAAATATGGGATTGCCCTTTAACTGTAGGAGGAACTTCAAAGTCCTTGTAAAAAATGGAAATGACAGATAATCTAATTTTTCCATGAATTTTTAAAATTCCACTCCGCACCGCCCCCCCCCCAGATACTTAGCAAATATGCTAGCTCTGCACAGTATTGATTCAGAGAATCGTGTAAAAGAATGTATAACAGAGTAACGCACATTTGAAGGAAGTGAATTTTTTCAAGCTTATTGAAAACATACAAGATGAATTAAGATTTTTTAATGCAAAGCTAAGTATGTAATTATAAAAATGCATCACATACCTCCTTCCACCTATTGGCTTTCCATGAAGGGCATCTGCCAGATCTACAAACTTTATGAGTTTGAGGTTTCTGTAGATGACTGCAATACTTTTCTTCTAATTTTCTTTGGAATTGATCAATGCAAAGCACCTCACGATACTTTATTCCTTTACCACAGGAAGTTGAACACTAGAAAAGAAATATGAACACACTTGATTTGTTTGATCTTAATTTAATTTTATCTTCAAGAAGTATACAATGAAATAATAAAAACATCACTGCTTTTTACATAGAAACCAAAAGGAATTAGCATTTACTAGGGAGCCCTGGTGTGGCCCTGTGGGCTAATGCTTCTGACTGCAAAGTCCTTTGAACTACAAGGTGGGTGATTCAAGCTCACCAGCAGCTCCTTGGAAACCCTATATGGGACTGCTATGGGTCATAATCCATTCAAAGGCACTTAACAACAACAATAACAAGGGTTGGGATGGAAGGAAAAAGAAAAGGTTTTTGTTTAGAGTGAATTGAAGACTTATTAATGGTGGTGGAATAATTTGATAAAATAGAGCTATTGTTGTTGCACAGTTTGAAGAACGTGATCTAGATCACTGAAGTATATATTTAATATTATATATATAGTTTTGTGTATGTTATAGTAAAAGAAACACTGCTTTAGTATTTTCATTTAGATATACTCTGACATTTCTCGTTAGAGAGAATATGAAATATGCTAGGCTGTTATGAAATTCATGTTGACATCATACATTCATTCAACCAAGAAAGATTAATTGTGTATAATACGCCATGCCACACAGAGTAGATAGGTTGCTTTTAGATCTTTCCAAGCTAAAGACTATCCTCCAATAACTCCTGTTACCATGCATAATCCCACAAAATTTGTTTTCAATTTCATATAGGGATTTACCATCTATTCTATTTATGTTTCATGTATTTTTCCACATGGAAATTATGGTTTGGGTGTTAAAAAAAAAAAAAAAAAACGTTCAATGATCTCTCGTTACAGAAAAGTGTGACTGGGAAAGCAGAAATTTGGTTTTTTGAAAGTGCAATGTGTTTATTTTTACATCAGTGTGGAAGATGTAACTTTCCATCATCAACCCTCCAATTCATTTATTTAAAAAAAAGAACAACAAAAATCTGTTCAACACACATTGTTGTTATTAGGCTGTGTCAAGTCAATTCCGCCTCATAGCGACCTACAGAGTTTCCGAGGAGAGTTGGTAGTTTTGAACTGCCAACTTGTGGTTAGCAGTCCAGTGATTATCCTATAGCACCATAGCAGGACTCCTTTAAAAATATAGACAAAACCATTTTATAACATTTTTTAGCCAGTTGCCATTTTCAAATTAAGTGGTGGAAAGAGCTTGACTCTGGCATTGAATACTAGCTCTGCCACTCATTAGCTTGGAGCTTCAGACACATTTCATCACCTATTCAGGTTTCAGTTTCTTCATCAACAACATAGGGATAATAAAACCTATCTTACAGGTTTGTTAGGAAGATTAATATGAGAGAAAGAATATGAAATGCTTAATCCAGTCTTATTACACATGGTGGGTACTCAGTAAATATTCATTTCCTTGTCTATCATTTTTCTTCACCTAGTTTTAGAATGTTGACAATTTTCAGCATGAGACATATACCAGGGGAAAGTTAAGAAAAGCAGAAGACATAGATTCCGGATAACTCATTTTATTCCTCTGAGACAACTATTGACATGAGGTTTTGTTTTAAAATATATACTGAGTTCCAAAAACATTAGCTAATATGTATTTTATGTATATTATGACAACACAAGTGGACTATAATATTGCAGATGATGTCAAAAAGAAAAATTATTCCCCAATAATTTTTTTTAATTGGATGCCTAAAACATTTAAAACTTAAAAAAAAATAAGCATTAAGACTTACTGCTTTTCTCCTACTATTAACACTTCCTTTTCATGCCAGTTACAAATGCTTATTCTGTAAAAATCTCCAAGGAGTCTTCATAAACTATAATTACATCTCCTACTGAGCTTATCTTTAAAATCTACTTATAGGCTCTACTATCCCTAGCCACTTACTTTGGGCACTGCATGTTCCTTTTCTTCACTGTTAATTTTCAAAGGGCATAATGTATCTTACACTCCCACACAAACAAATATTACTATCCAGAATATATTTTTCATGTAGTTGTTATATGCTGCTGAGTTGATTCTGACTCTTAGTGGTCCTAAACAGGGTTTCTGAGGAGTGGCTGTTGGATTTGAACCTCTGACCTTGTGATTAGCAGTTGTTTACCCAGAATACATTCATACTTTTATTTATGGAAGAATGTTTTTCTCCCCAGGTCCAAATTATTATCATTTTCTTAAAATGGTTTTTTAACAAAGGAAACATTCATTGATCTCCCTCTTCACTCATTTTAAGGAGCACTCATGTGGCCATGGGTTAAGCTCTGGGCTGCTTGCTTAAAAACCCACCAGTCACTTTTTGGGGAAAAGATGAGGCTGTCTGCTCCTGGAAAACTTAGAGACTCAAAAAACCT
This sequence comes from Chrysochloris asiatica, assembly GCF_000296735.1. Classification (NCBI taxonomy): domain Eukaryota; kingdom Metazoa; phylum Chordata; class Mammalia; order Afrosoricida; family Chrysochloridae; genus Chrysochloris; species Chrysochloris asiatica. The sequence continues at coordinate 8,003,530 of NW_006408595.1, forward strand.
ATAGAGCAACTAACTAACTGTGACCAATAGTCATTATGAGTCAGAATCAACTCAATGGCTATTGATTTTTAAACCCATTTTAAAATATAATAAATACTTTGAATTACCATGATCCAATCACAGTAATACTTAAGAAAGTTGAGAAAATATTTATAATTTATTCATTTTCCAAATATTAGTGTGGCATTGTAGGTTAATGCACTGGGCTGCAATGTTGCTTTGAACCAAAAGGTTGGTGATTCAAGCTCACCAGTCAATCCTTGGAAACCCTATTCAGGGTTGCTATGAGTTGGAACAAACTCAATGGTACTTAACAACAACAACCATATATATTGATATCTTAGGCATTAGTGAGCTGAAATGGACTGGTATTGGCCATTTTGAATCTGATGACCACATGGTTTACTATCCCTAGAATGATAAATTGAAGAGGAATGGTGTTGCATTCATTGTCAAAAAGAACATATGCAGATCAGTCATGAGGTACAACGCTGTCTGTGTAATAGGATAATATCCATCCACCTCCAGGGAAGACCAGTTAATAAAACTATTATTCAAATTTACACACCAACCACTAAAGCCAGTGAGGATGAAACAGAAGAATTCTACCAGCTTCTTCAATCTGAAATTGATCAAACATGCAATCAAGATGTATTGATCATTACTAGTGATTGGAATGCAAAGGTTGGAAGCAAAGAGGAAGGATCAGTAGTTGGAAAATAGGGCCACAGTGATAGAAATGATGCTGGAGAACACATGGTAGAATTCTGCAAAACCAATGATTTGCTCATTTCAAATACCTTCTTTAGACAGTGTAAGAGATGACTATACACATGGACTTCACCAGATGGAATACATAGAAATCAAATTGACTACATCTGTGGAAAGAGACGATGGAAAAGCTCCATATCATCAGTGAAAACAAGGCCGGGGCAGATTATGGAACAGACCATCAGTGCAAATTCAAACTAAAGCTGAAGAAAATGAAAACAAGTCCATGAGAGCCAAAATATGACTTTAAATATATCCCACCTGAATTTAGAGATCACCTGAAGAACAGATTTGATACATTAAACACTAAGGACCAAAGACCAGAAGAGCTGTGGGATGACATCAAGAACATCATACAAGAAGCAAAAAGTCTTTGAGAAGACAAGAAAGAAGAAAAAGTTCAAAATGGATGTCAGAAGAGACACTGAAACTTGCTCTCTAACTTAGAGATGCTAAAGCAAATGGAAGAAATGAGGCGGTCCAAGAGCTGAACAGAAAATTTGAAAGATCAGCTCGAGAAGACAATGCCAAATATTACAACAAAATGTGCAAAGATCTGGAATCAGAAAAACAAAAAGGAAGAACACACTCAGCATTTCTCAAGCTGGGGGAACTGAAGAAAAAATTCAAGCCTCGACTTTCGTTATTGAAAGATTCTCTGGGCAAATTATTGAATGATGCAGAATGCGTCAAGAGAAGATGGAATGACGACAGAGTCACTGTACCAAAAGGAAATGGTTAATGTTCAATCATTTCAAGAGATAGCATATGATCAAGAGCCAATGATGCCGAAGGAGGAAGTCCAAGGCGAATTGAAGGAGTTGGCAAAAAACAAGGCACCAGGAATTGATGGAATAAAAACTGAAATCTTTCAAGAAAGTGAGGTGACCCAGGAGGCACTCACTCATTTATGCCAATAAATTTGGAAGACAACTATCTAGCCTACTGATTGGAAGAGATGCATATTTGTGCCCATTCCAAAGACAGGTGACCCAATGCAATGTGGAAACCATCAGACAATATCTTTGATATCCCATGCAAGTAAAGTTTTACTAAAGGTAATACAGAAATGGCTACATTGACAGAGAACTTCCAGAGGTTCAAGCCAGATTCAGAAGAGGCCATGGAATGAGGGATATCATTGCTGATGTTTGATGGATCTTGGCTGAAAGCAGAGACTATCAGAAAGATGTTTACCTGTGCTTTATTGACTATGCAAAGGTTTTCAATTGTGTGGATCATTACAAGCTATGGACAACATTGCGAAGTATAAGTATTCCAGAACATTAATTGTGCTCATGAGGAATCTGTACCTGGACAAGGAGGTAGTTGCTCAAACAGAACATGGGAACACTGAATGGTTTAAAACTAAGAAAGGTATGAGACAAGGTTGTATTTTTATTCAACCTATATGCTGAGCAAATAATCCGAGAAGCTGGTTCTATGAAGAAAAACGTGACATCAGGATTGGAAGAAGACTCATTAACATCCTGCGATATGCAGATGATACAACCTTGCTTGCTGAAAGTGAAGAGAATTTAAAACATTTACTGATGAAGATCAAAGAGCACAGCCTTGGGTATGGATTATGTCTCAGTGTCAAGAAAACAAAAATCCTCACCACTGGACCAATAAACAACATTCTTATAAAAGGAGAAAAGATTGAAGTTATCAAGGACTTCATTCTTCTTGGATCAACTATCAACACTCATGGAAGGAGCAGTCAAGAAATCAAACGACGTATTGCATTAGGCAAATCTGCTGCACAAGACTTTTTAATGTGTTGAAGAGCAAAGATGTCAGCTTGAGGACGAAGGTGCGCCTGACCCAAGCCGTGGTATTTTCAATAACCTCATATGCATGTGAAAGCTGGACAGTGAATAAGGAAGTCTGTGGAAAAATTGATGCTTTTGAGTTACGATATTGGAGGAGAATATTGAAAATGCAATGAGCTGCCAAAAGAACCAAGAGATCCGTTTTGGAAGAAGTGCAGCCAGAGTGGTCCTTGGAGGCCAAGATGGCCAAACTTTGTCTCTCATACTTTGGACATATTGTCAGGAGGGACCAGTCTCTGGAGAAGGAGATCATGTTTGGTAAGGTGAAGGGTCAGAGAAAAAGAGGAAGACCCCCAATGAAATGGATTGGCCAAGTGGCAGCATCAATGGGCTTAAGTGTGGCAACAGTAGTGCCATTGGCCCAGCATCCCTCAGTGTTTTGTTCTGCTGTGTAAAAGGTCACTGTGAGTTGGTACTGACTCAATGGCACCTAACTACAACAAATAAAAGGAAATAGATTAAATTCTAGATTTTTCCTCAGATTTCAGCAATGTAGAATTTCCTCTAATCGGTACCTATTAATGGAGCTGTAAGGAGCTCTGGTCGGGTGGTGGTTACGAATCGGGTTGCTAATCTCACGGTTGTTGTTGTTATTGTTATGTGTCGTGGAGTCGGTTCCAACTCATAGCAACCCTACACAGGGTTTCCGAGGCTGTAAATCTTTATGGGAACAGAAAGCCTCATCTTTCTCCCGCAGAACAGCTGGTAGTTTCTAACTGCTGACCTTGCGGTTCGCAGCCCGATTCGTAACCACCATGCTACCACATCTCAAGGTTAGCAGTTAGAAACTACCAGCTCTTCCATAGGAGAAAGATTAGGCTTTCTGTTCCCTTAAAGATTTACAGCCTCAGAAACCCTGTACAGGGTCACTATGAGTCAGAACCAACTCCAAGCACATAGCACTGTAGGATAAGCACTGGACTGCTAACTTCAAGGTCAACAGTTCAAACCCACCAATTGCTCCTAAGAAACCCTAAACAGAGTCACTATGAGTAGGAAGCACCTCAATGGTACTTAACAACAACAATACCTATGAATGGAATATATATTCAGACACATAGTACGTTATCAAGTTTAAGATTATTTTTTGCAAAATGAATAGTGGCTCTTGCTCTATTTAAAACTCTAGGTTATTTTCGATTCTTTTGCTTTTTTTATTCTCATTTGTGTTGTTGTTCAAACTGACCTTGTGGTCCAGTGTTTATCATACAGTGCCACCTCAGGCCTCCATTCTCATCTGCAACCAAAGCTATTATTAAACAAAGTGTTAGACATACTAAGTTTCTGTGCCCAAGAACTGACCACTGTCTTTCCTAGTGGACTTTGGATGCATTAACTAATAAATATATTTGAGGAATTAATGTTTTTATTAAATTGTTTTAGAGTTTAAGAAAAAAATTAATAAATTTCAAATATTATTTTCTTGATACAACAAAACAGTCAAAATACTTTCCAAACTCATTTTCTGTTACTTTCCACATACAACTTTGGCCATACTAATGCATAAAATATTCTCATCTTTTTAATGTGACATATTCACTCAACAAGAGAGCCTATGCCTTATGATTTCCCTTACCTAGTCAAATCACTATCTCTGATGTTTCTTAAATCTTACTTATCATAAAAGAAGCAGTCAGTCCCTTTACTTGGGTTCAATACTTATCAATTTTTTACATCTCTGAACTCTGCTGAGTTCCACTTTGTTTTTAGCACATCATCATTTTCTAATTGTGTCACATGCTATATCTCCCCACCTCCTAGAGGTCAAGGGAATTTTAGATCTCTGACATCAGCCCCCAAACAGATAGATACAATAAATACCAGCTGATCAATGGTGTTGGCCCTTGACGTTAGCAATTTTTTGTTTTTCTAAAACACGAAGACAAAATGTAATAAAGACATTAATACCTCATATTTATTGGTTAATACACCCAAAGTCCACTAGGAAAGACAGACAAAAAATATAACAGCAATGAACTGCAAAATAAATTATGTTGTGGTTACTCAGTTAAAGCAGAGTTCTCTCTTTTGCCAACATCTGAACAGGAATAAGTTCATTATTTTATCATGTTTGATGAATTCCATGTGGGATGTCTTTAAAGTAAAAAAGAACATGTTATGCAAATAATTATGTTTTAGTTGGAATGAGGCAGTCATAAACAACTAGTGAAATTCTGCCTTCCTCACAAACCATGGTAGATTATAAATTGAAAAATATCCCTCAAAATCACCCATTTGGCAAGCATACTTGTACATGGCAGGTCTATCTTCCAGTCCCTAACAATCATTTTATTTCTTAGTTTTATGTCCTTGATATCATCCTATTCCCTTGAAGTTTTACTAATGCTGCATAATTCATTTCCATCATTCCAATCAAAAGAATTATTTACTAAAAATAATCTCTTTGACCTTTAGTTTAACTTAGCCTTAAATTGTTCCTCAGAGTATTTAATGATTTTTATTCAGATAATATCTACTCAGGTACAAATAACCTGAATTGCTAAATCTTATAAATTAGGTGGTTAGGAAAACTAACCACATAGTTTATAAGATTTATCAATTAAAGAATAACAAGACATTTGAAATAAATCTAGAATATGCTAGGCCTAAAAATGTAATACAATAACTAGAGTTGTTTAGGTTGGCAGGTATGTTGATTTCCAAGAATGAGAAGTGGAGCTCATGAGTCTGCTTTAATATGGTTAACTTTGAAACAAGTCTATTCTTATTTTTAGAGTAAAGTTGTATTTAGCATAAGATGACTTCTGATATTTGAGGTGTTTATATGGTAAGAATCATACAGAAGCACATTGACAGACTTTGTGCAGAAGAGTCTTGATTAATTTAATTCTAGAAACTTAATTTGCTAAATAAAATAAAATAAGGAAATTAAGTTTACTTTTGCTCCAGTTCTAGGAAATTGAAAGTCTTGGGATTAGTTTCAGCTTTCATAAACTGTTATACTGACCTGGCTTATGTTTTCTCTGGTAGTAGTAGTAAAGTTACAGGGCTATTCTTATATACCCTAATTACTATTGAAATAACTAACTGAAAATTAACTATTACACTATATCTCCAACATCCATATATATGCCTTTTGTAGACTTTATAAATTAGGTAACATTGGGTAAGATCTATAATCTCATCGAAGCTCTATTTTTCTAAGTAATTATGGTAAAATCATACAACCTACTTCATATAGAACTCTAGGTAGAAGTGAGGAGGAGAGGAATTTAAAAAGAAAGATGTGGTTAAAGCAAGAAAACATTAAAGAAATTGGCAATGCTATAGCAAAATGTAAAATCTTACTAAACTTAGTAGAGAGCAGAGACGATGCTTCCAAAACTCATATGGATTATATAAAGGACAAGCTTGAAAATGACTCCCCAATGCAAAAGGAACAGGAAAAATGATGCAGATGCAGAGAAAAGTGAATGGAAAGTTTTGTGTGAATTTGGTTTCCTAGAAAATATTCTGCTCCTTCTCCACTCAGGACCATTGTACATACCCTTTCTTTATACCTCACAATTCACCCACTTCATTTCTGCACATTTTAAAGGCTAAATTTAAATCTCATTCCTTCAGCATAAATCTCCTTTCCTATTCAACCCAGTTAAGATTAGATACAACTCTTACAGACAGATTTTTAGAAACCTGAGCTGCTTTGCGGCACACAATACACGTGAAATTACTTGTTTCATGTCTGTCTTCCCAATCAGACTACAGACTCACTGAGGACAGGGACTATGTTTATCTTATCACTGATGAGAGGGTGAAGGTGGTGGTTGGGTGCACTAAGTTGGTTCTGACTCATAGTAACCCAATACAGTGTTTTCAGGGCTGTAAATCTTTACTAGAGCAGAAATCCTCGTCTTTCTCCCCGGGAGTAACTGGGAGATTCAAACTTCTGACCTTGTGGTTAGCAGCCCAGCTCACAATCCACTACTCTATCAGGACTCCTTCTACTTAGAGACAGATATTAATAAATATTTTTTAATAAATAGATCTAAATAGACCAGAACGTCTCATTAACAAAGGAATTGTAAACTAAGAAAAACATAAAAAGTTTCCTGAATTAGAGTAAAACTAAATGTGAAGATTGAAAATAAATGAATATCTATATTTTAAAATAGCCTGAATTTTTATTTCATAAATAAAAAAAAATACACCATCCAGGAAAAAAAATATAGATTGCTTAACAGGAAAAAGAAAATACAGCTAGCAACTTCCTTTCTTTTTCTTGTCTTTCTTCTTTCTTTTCTTTCTTCTTCACATTCTTTTTTCTTTCTGGACAAACTTGGATCCTATCTAAAATCAAAACCCCTCAACTGCTCCAATAGTATCCATCTGTTCTCACATACTCCAGGACATTGTTTCAGTACTTCTGCCCACTTTCTCTAGTGTAATCTATTTTTCCCTCTCCTTAGACCATTTCTATCAATATTAAACATTTCTATTTGCCTATATTAAAAAAACCATGTGAAATAGCAGAAGAATGGATAAACTATGGTACACATTCCACAAAATGGAATACTGTGCAACATTAAGGAATAACAATGAATCTGCAAAGGATCTCACATTATGGATGAGCCTAGAAGACATTATGTTGAGTGAAATTAGTCAGCCACAAAAGGGTATATAGTGTATGAGATCACTACTGTAAAAAGTCAAGAAAAGGTTTACAAACAGAAAGAAACATTCTTTGAAGTTCACCAGAGGTAGGATGGGAAAGGAGGGTAAGTCACTAACTAGAGGGCAGACAAATATTAACTTCGATGTTTGTTGTTGTTAGGTGCCATCAAGTCGGTACCGACTCATAGTGACCTTGTGCACAGCAGAACGAAATACTGCCCAATCCTGGGCCTACCTCATTATAGTTGCCATGCTTGAGCCCACTGATGCTGCCACTTTACTGACCCATCTCACTAGGGGTCTTCCTCTTTTTCTCTCACCCTTCACCTTACCAAACATGATATCCTTCTCCAGCAACTGGTCCCTCCTGACAATATGTCCAAAGTATGAAAGACAAAGTTTGGACATCCTGGCCTCCAAGGAGCACTCTGGCTGCACTCTTTCCAACACAGATCTGTTGGTTCTTTTGGCAGCTGATGGCACTTTCAGTATTCTCCAACACCATAACTCAAAAGCGTCAATTATTCTATGGTCTTCCTTATTCACTGTCCAGTTTTCGCATGCATATGAGATTATTAAAAATACCATGACTTGGGTCAGGCACACCTTAGTCCTCAAGCTGCCATCTTTGATCTTCAACACTTTAAAAAGGTCTTGTGCAGCAGATTTGCCTAATACATTATTTGATTTCTTGACTGCTGCTAGGGAAAGGCAATTTACAATAAGGGGAGGTAGGCACAAAATGATCAAGGCAAAGAAAGACACAATAAGGAGCATAAGAGTTAAAGGTAACAAAGGTAACTACGATTACATACTCAATCCTGCAATAACAGTAATAGTAATAATCTATGAGTTGTATGGTGCTGTGGAGTCCTGGTGTGGCACTGTGGGTTAATGCAAAGCTGTTTGAACTGCAAGGTCAGTGGTTCAAGCTCACCAGCTGCTCCTCAGAAACCTATACAGGGTCGCTATGGGTTAGAATCGATTTGACAGCACTTAACAACAACAGTATAGTGCTGTAGGAGCCACACTGGAAGATCAGTGGTTCAAACCCACCAGCTGCTCCTCAGAAACCCTATACAGGGTCACTATGAGTCAGAAATGACTAGATGACACTTAACAACAACATGGGTGGACACATAGATATATATTAACTGCAAAAAAGTGGGAAGGTGAACGGGACTACATCCACAAAAATATGTAGGTTTGACAGAAGATATTTTTACATATGTATTTATATGTGCTGTAAATATATCCATGAAATATATAGTAGAGCATATGGCTCTGTATGTTAATTGATAACTCAAGTCAACCAGTCATTCCACAGGAGAAAGGTGAGGCTTTCTGCTCCAACAAAGATTTACAACCTCAGAAACCCTATTCCAGTGTCACTATGAGTCAGAACTGACTCAATGGCACTTAACAACAACAGCAACAGGGGACAAAGTTATAAAAACTTCTTAGTCATAACCAAACACTTTGAGAAAATCAGTCATTGAGCCTGTGGGTTCATGACCATAGTCCGGATCCACTAAGATCCACTAGCACACCATAGTTGGCAGACACAATATTCTACATCCTACTTTGATGAACAGCAGTTGGGGGTCTTTAAAGTTTGTGAGTGACTGTCCTGGTGTGGTGCTGTAGGATAAGCACTGCACTGCAAGGTCGGTTTGAACCTCAGGGTTGGCGATTCAAACTCAACAGATCCTTGGAAGGCCTCTACAGGGTCACTATGAGTCAGAACTGACTTGCCAGCACTTTACAACATCTAAAATGCAGCTATTGGTCTCTCCCATCTGAAGCAATATAAAAATGTCATGGAAGCAGTTAATCCAAAGGACTAATATTGTTGTTGTTGTTAAGTTCCACTTGTAACCCAGCCTTTCCACAGAAGAAAGATGAGACCAGAAGAACTAGATGGTGTCTAGCTCCCACTACCGAGCTCTCCAAAAGGTATGACAATAAAAGGTCCTGGATAGATTACAAGAAAAATGTGGAACAAAACCCAAATTGAAAAAAAAAAAAGTCTAGATTTACTAGTCTGTTAGAGACTGGTAGAACTCCGGAGACTATTGACCTTTGACACCCTTCAAGCCTAGAACTGAGCTCAATCTCTCTGGCTCAATTTTCAGACAAATGATAGACAGCATATAAGGTGACCAATAACAGTAGAGAGGTACATGTTACTTAGAACTATCAATCCTATGAGAGCAAAGGTGCAGCACTGGCCCAGGAATAAAGCTTAGAAGGTAGGAGAAGGCAGGAAAGAAGGACAAATGGAAACAGTAAACACAGGGAAAGAGTAGGAAGAGTGCTTTTACACTGTGGGCATTTCAATCAATGCCACAAATTAAAATATGTACAAATTGTTGATTGGAAACCCAATTTGTTCTGTAAACTTTCACCCAAATCACAATAAAAATATTTAAAGAAAATGTTTTCCAATATTTCATCCTATGCTTTCAAATGCCATATATGTATATACACACACACACACAGAGTCCTGGTGTGGTACTATACAGGGACGCTATGAGTTAGAACCAACTCAAAGGTACTTAATAACAACAACACTATATATATATATATATATATATGTTCTTAACAGATTCTTGTCATATTTTTATTGTTAGCTGTTTTCAGACCAGTTCATGGTAACCCTATAGGTGTCAGAGTAGAACTGTGCTCCAAAGGATTTTCAATGTTAGATTTTTCCAAGTCGTCTTAGTCTGGAACTTTGGCAGAAATCTGTTCAGCATCATAGCAACACTCAAGCTTACATTAACAGACAGCTGGTAGGTGGCTGCACATAAAATGCATTGGCCAATTGGAATCTTTCCCAAACAAAGCAAGCATTCTACTATTGAACCACCAGTGTATATCATATTGCTTCTCTTTGTTCCTGACAATAAAGTATGTAAAGTTAATCTGCTAAAAATACACATTCACAACTATGGGACTGGATATCACACCTGTCCTACTGTGCATTATATACCAGGAATTGGCTACTTTCTCCAGACAACCAAGGAAAACCTAGAATCTAGTGACATAAAAGTCCAGACATCCTCTTTGTTTAAGGACAGCCCTGCCATGGAAACCCTATACAGGGTCACTATGAGTAGGAACTGACTGGTAGGCACATAACAACAACAACAACAATCCCGGTGTTGTGCCATTAGATAAGCACTAGACTGAAGGTCAGTTTGAAAGGTAAGGTTGTTGTTGTTGTTGTTAGGTGCCACCGAGTCGATACTGACTCATAGTGACCCTACGCACAGCAGAACAAACCACTGTGGGCCAACCTCACAATTGTTGCCACGCTTGAGCCCATGGATGCTGCCACTTTGCCAATCCATCTTGCTGGGGGTCTTCCTCTTTTTCTCTGACCCTCCACTTTACCAAACATGATATCCTTCTTCAGAGACTGGTCCCTCCTGACAATATGTCTGAAGTATGAGAGATGAAGTTTGGCCAACGTGGCCTCCAAGGAGCGCTCTGGCTGTACTTCTTCCAACAGAGATCTGTTTGTTCTTTTAGCAGCCCATAGCACTTTCAATATTCTCTTTTAACACCATAACTCAAAAGCATCAATTCTTCTACAGTCCTCCTTATTCACTGTCCAGCTTGTGCATGCATATGAGGTTATTGTTATTTACAACTCAATGAGCCACTCTGTGGAGGGTCACTATGACTCAGATCAGACTCAACAGCACTTAACAACAAGCCCTGGTAACATAATAGATTATGACCTGGGTTGCTAATCAAAAAGTCAGCAGTTCAACTCTACCAGTCACTCAGCAGGAGAAAGATTAGGCTTTTTCCTCCAGTAAAGATTTACAGTTTTGGAAACCTTACCCAGGATCACTATGAGTCAGAAACAGATGGGTGGCACAAAGCAACAGCAACCACAACCAAGCTGATGCAGACTGGTGTGGCCCTGTAGGATAAGCACTGAACTGGTAACCACAAGGTTGGTGGTTCAAATCCATCAGAGCTGCCTCTCAGAAACCCTATGAGTTGGAACTGACATGAAGGTAATAATAATAGTAGCTATGATTGATCTGGTGTTGTGCTGTGGATTCATGCAGTGAGCTGGAAAGTCAGTTTGAAATGTATGGTCGGCAGTTCAAGTTTACTAGCTTCTCCTAGGAAACCCTATAGAAGGTTGCTATGGGTCAGAACTGACTAGACAGTACTTAACAACAACAACATGATTGTTTTAGAGTCCTGGTGTGGTGCTATAGGATGAGAACTGGACTGGCAGCTACCAGCATGGCGGTTCAAACCCACCAACTGCTCCTTGGAAACCCTATACAGGTTTTGCTATGAGCCGCAACCTACTCTATGACATTTAACAACAAACTGACAGAAGAGGCACCCTGGAGATTCAGTGATTAAGCTCTCATGGCTGCTAACAGAAAGTCAGACATTAGAAAGATGAGGCCCTGTGCTTCTGTAAAGATTTATAGCCTTAGAAATCCTATGGGGAAGTTCTATTCAGTTATTTTTGATTAGTAAGAATAGACTTAAAGGTAATGGTTTGTTTGGTTGGGTGGTTTGGTTTAGGCTCACAGAAATGTAACTATTACACATGAAAAATTCAAATATCCCTTTTTATTGCTAACTAGAAATCATTCTATAACATACAATTAAGTAAGAAATATTAATTTATGATACACAAAATAAAATCATCTGATTGAAATACCAACATATTGTAACAGCTAAAACATAAATAGGTGTTGTTGTTGCAGTTGTTAGGTGCCATTGAATCTGTACCAACCAATAGCGACCTTACGCACAGCAGAATGAAACACTGCCCCATCCTGGGACAACCTCACTATTGTTGCCACACTTGAGCCCATTGATGCTGCCACTTGGCCAATCCATCTCTTTGGGGGTCTTCCTCTTTTTCTCTGACCCTCCACCTTACCAAACATGATATCCTTCTCCAGTGACTGGTGTGGTGGCCCTCAAAACAGTTTGAGAGGATTCACATTGTATTTTCCTTAGTCTTAACTGGTAATTTCAAAGCATGAATAAACTTTTCCATATTGGAATATGTATCATTTACTTTATCTTGACTTTTTTCAAAAATGAAATATTTTGTTTCTGTAGCAAGAGTTAGAAATTATAAAAACAATGTTGATTATAGATATTTTGCTAGAGAACTTTTTTTTTCAGTCTGTGTACTGATAATCCATGATTACATGCATTTTCTTTTATCATTAAAAAAAAACCCACTATCATATTCTTTTAATAAAGGTTAAAAACAAACCTCAGAATAATATATTACTTGAAATTCCCAACAAAATCTATGTCTAAGAGAAAAGTTCCCCATTATAGCAAAATCATAATTATGAGTTTTATGCAAGTATTTTATACTTAAGGATATTTCTTATATTGGTGAAAACTTGTTTTAAATTAAGCTCAATTATTAAAAGAGAAAAACCTAAAAGTAGTTAGAATTGTTAAAGTATAGCAAAGTAGGGTGTTCTTATTTTTTTTAATTTTTAAATGACAAAAATATGCATATGAAGTGCAGCTTGTCAGCTCTGTAAAATAGTATCGCTACTGTTCTTTTAATTTAATACATATGTGCACTAAGGAACAAGATACTAAATCCATCAACAGGGACTTCATTCATAAAATTTCCTGAAAGATTATACTTACAGTTTTAAAGTTTAATGGAGTTTAAAGATTGCTTCTATAATCTGTTACAGACTTCCTTTCATAATGTGGCTTTAACAAAGTGATGTTTGATATATATATATATTTTATTTACTATAGAAATAATGAATTCTATTGCATTCTGCCTAGTCATATTTAAAAATTGTAACTGCAGACATTTAAATGTTTTAAGTTATATCAGTTTTCAAAAATGTTTGGATCCCAACTAACAGGACAAAAATACATATGCTTACTAACAAACATATCCAGTAAATTGTAATTACTTCATATCATTGTAGTAATTTTTCCTTCACATTCATGTTATAAAGTTTTATTTTGAGTATACACACACACACACACACACACACACAAATGGATTTATGGTCTATGCAATATGAGTTATCTCATATGCAATTTTGGTTAATTCAGTTGGAAGTAATATTGTTGTTGTTGTTGTTATGTGCCGTGGAGTCGGAACCGACTTACATATTTAAAGCATCTTTAAATATTATGGTAGTATGATTATTAATTATAAATGTTGACTTTGGAAAACTTATGTGATTATTTTCACTTTCAAATGTAAAACCTAAGGCAATGTTGCAATGATTCAGGCAAACATCACATATAGAAAAATTGACTTATCTCATTATATCATAATACTTTCCACACATGAAGTCAATGTTAGAAAATCAGAATTTAAAAATAGTTTCTTGTAATATTTATTGACTTAGTTTTCTAATCATAATATTTGATGAAGAGTCATTTCATACCCATAAATATTAGTGATTGTATTCAGGTTCATTTTGCTAGAAGACAACCAGTAGTACATGTAATTCTAACTCAAAAAATAAGCACCATTTGAAGCGAAAGTGTACTTAAGCAGAACGGCTACTATGTTTAAGGTTATGATTAATTATTTTAACTTTCTGTCTATTAGTATCATTTGTGTGGATTATAAAGGAGTAATGAACATTTCAGACTCCCCTATGAAATTCACTAAACAAATAGAACTCATTTAAGCGTTTTCTTTGAGGCTTTCACTGACTTATCCAGTAACATGAATCATTGCAATTATAAGGAGGCAGGAAAAATATGTTATGGTCAGAATGAGAATAACGTGAAGCTTTTCTGATCTTAACAATTCTTTTGGGACCAGTATTTTAAATTTACTTATTGTTGATGTTTTTACACAAATAACAACAACCCAGAACATTGATTTTGCAAGAATATATGGCACATTCCATTACGAAAACCCTACACTTATCCCATGGGAACCCACAACCAGAATCATGATTATCTGCTTTCTTGGATGAAACAAAGGAAAAAACTAGTTAGTGTTGGTAGACCATAAAGAGGTAACAAGATCAGAAAAAAATACAAAACAAAAACGCAAACTATTTTTTAAAGATATGTATTACTATGCTAGCATTTATAAAATTCCTAAAATCAAGTGTCAACAAAATAGCAGGATTTACCACTTCAAGCTTGCACAAATGTCTTATGTACATGTGGGAGTTAACAGCAATAAAGCCAAGATATTTGCTTTCAAGTAGGGTTATAAAAGTCTAAAAAAGAATACCCACAGAGAACTCTCAGATGGAAAATCAGAAATGAGCTCTACGAACGCTTTGCAAAGTGGGAAAGTCTGTTTGGATTATGTCCTTTACCATATGAAGTCAAAGTTGTGAGGCAAGAATGTTTTAAACATTTGTATATTAAATTAAGTCAATTGAAGCTAATTTTTGAATTATTCCATTAACAACAATAAAATATATAATTTATGTTAAAATCTGAGGTGGAATTTCAAAATCTCCACTATTGGGAGTTGTTGTTATTGTTGGTAAGCATCGTCGAGTCAGTTCCGACTCATAGTGACCCTGTACAGGGTTCTCAGGGAACCGTTGGTGGATTTGAACTGCTGACCTGGTAGTTCAAAGTCCAGTGCCCATCCTACAATGCCACACCAGGAGTCCATTGGAAGTAGTGGATGAAATTAAAACAACAACAAAAATGCAAAATTTTAAAATATTATGGGTTTTGGAGCTCATTTGAATCTCAACTTTTACTAGCCAGGCAACCTGGGGCTGGATGCTTCCTTTTTTCATCATAAAACCGTAATAATAATGCCTACATTTCAAGGTGAGGTGCTGTGGGTTAGTGCGCCAGACTGCAAAGTCCTTTGAACTACAAGGGCAGTAGTTCAAGTTCACCAGCTGCTCCTCAGAAACCCTATGCAGAATCGCTATGGGTCGGAACCGACTTGACAGCACTTAACAACAACAACAACAAGGAAATTAAAGGAGACAAAACAGAAGACACTTACAGGGGATAATGTATGAATGGATCTAAATCAGTGTTTGGCACAGTCTTCTACATGCGTTAAACTACCCTTTCTTTTCTTTCTCTACCTTTCCCAAATCCTGAGGAAATAGAAAATAGGTAGTGAGAATACATTATATGACATACCTTTATAAAACAAATGTCATATATGAGTTGTTGCCGTTGTTAGGTGCCATCGATTCAGTACAGACCCATAGCGATCTTATGCACAGCAGAACGAAACACTGCTAGATCCTGGGCCAACCTCACTACTGTTATGAGTTGTTGTTGTTGTTGTTATGTGCCGTGGAGTCGGTTCCGACTCATAGCGACCCTGCATAGGGTTTCCGAGGCTGTAAATCTTTACAGGAGCTGAAAGCCTCATCTTTCTCCGCGGAACAGCTGGTAGTTTCGAACTGCTGACCTTGCGGTTCGCAGCCCGATTCGTAACCAATACGCTACCAGAGCTCCTGTTGTGAGCTCCTGTTATGATCTCTCACTGTTATGAGAGTGCTCCCAAAATGCCTTTGAATTTCTCCACAAACTTACTGAAACCTCCTCATATATAGGAATTAGTCAAGGCGCTGTAGGATAATCACAAACTGCAGTCAGTTTGAACTGTAAGGTCAGCAGTTCAAACCTACAAGCTGCTCCTCAGAAACCTTATATATTGTCACTATGAGTCAGAAGTGACTCAATGGCACTTAACAATAACAACATATATTCAAAACCAATTCAGGAGTGGAATATGGAGAAGTATCAGTCCAGTGGGATTCAAGCTAACCCATCTTATTTTCCCCCCACCTCAAAAAAAAAAAAAAATGCTGATTTATCTAAATGTTGCAAAACACATTAGAAAAACTTCAAATTATTTTCAGAGTGGGATGAAGATAGAAAAATTGGAGTGCATCATAAAACTAAATGGCAAATAAACATCAGATTACAAAGTAACCAGTTTCAGTTAAAAATATTAATTGATCACATGTATTTATTTCTTTTCTCTATTTTTGTTTTTTTCCAACCCACAAAGTCAAAGTGAATGAAACAGCTTTCATTAACTTTGGAAGGTACAGAGTATGAAAGGTATAGAGATGACCAATGAACAACAATAGAACTTGTACCTGCTTGTGCTGAAGAATAAGAAAGATTGGGAGCCTTTCCCAATTTTAAACATACAATACCAAGAAAAGTAAAGCTAAAACAGTATTTTTTTTTTTCAGTATTTCAAAATTAACAATGATCCAACTTCTTAGATTTATACCCATTATGGATTCATAAAAAGATTATATCATCAACTACTCTACTAAGGAAAAATATGCAAAATCTGCATACCTGAATTTTGAGCCATCTTTGGCAGGAAGAGGACCCACAATCCTTTAGTTCTTACAAATTACCAAATAAATATCATCATTTATACTCTCTCTTTTAATATAATATTAGGTGTTTGAATGAAATCTTGAAGTCATTCCCAGTTTCTGATAAGATAGGCTCAAAGACTGACTCTGCTTTTCATTATCATGACCCTAAAACTGCAAATACATCCAACTAATTTCTCTTTGAAAAGCTTGTTTACAATTTTCCTAAGCATTAAAAAAAAGATATAAAGAAACATTTTACCAACCTATAAAAATTGATAGCACAGTTTTCTCCATGATTTGAATGTAAAAGTATTAAACAAACAAAACAAAACAAAAAACTCACAAAAAGTAACACAAACAGAAAAATTTGGAGACATTTAACTTAATAAATTACAAAACAATTTCTGATTATCTTTGCTCAGTATAGATGATAACCTTCAATGATGTGTGTACCTTACCAGACAGAGCTACAGAAATGGAGTATTTTAACACAATGTTGTTGTTAAGCGCCATGTTTCTGTTTTGACCCATAGCGACCCATATAGAGTTTCCAAGGAGCAGCTGTTTCAAACCAACTTTGCAGTCCAGTGCATTGATCCACACCATTAACACCATGACTCTATAGAAATATGGAATTTTTATGTATCAGCACAAATCTAAACTTTCTACCTAAGTTGAAATGGTGGTTGTGGAGATGTGCGGTGGAGTCTGCTCCAACTCATAGCTACCCTGCATAGGGTTCTCAGGCTGTAAATCTTTTTAGGAGCAGAAAGTCTCATCTTTCTCCAGCAGAATCGCTGGTAAGTTCAAATTGCTGACTTTGAGATATAGCAGTTCCACTCGTAACCACTACGTTACCAAGGTGAAATACAGAACTATAAATGAAAATTCTACGCAAAATAAGGATATAACACATGACTTTGTTTACTTAACAAATGAATGAGTGAATTCAATGTAAGAGAAAATTTATGGAGCCCTGGTGATATAATGCTTGGTTGGTAACTGAAAGGTTGGCAATCGAAACCCACCAGCTGCTTCCTGGGAGTCTGATTCTGTAAAGATTACTGTCTTGGAAACTCTATGGGGTAGTTCTACACTGTCCAGTCCCGTCACTATGAATTGGCATCCACTTAGTGGCAACTTTTTTTTTTTTTTAATTCATTTAAGAGCAAACTTATAGAGACATTGCTTGTATCGCTATATAAATTATTTTACACTTTCTTTTTTCATTACGAAACTTCAAATCATCTTATATTTTTTACTTTAGATATTGTAAGAGTTGGTACACCATTACACACTTACTATTCCATAGAGAGACATTTGAATTGCCTTAGCATTTTTGCTTAAAGATGCGTTTTGGTTTTTTTTAAGTTGAAATGTATACATAAAACAAAGGCTTTTAAAATATACAATCTATTTTATCTGAATGGGACAGAGTCGAAAGATTTTTTTTTATCCTAAAAAAAAACAACACAGAAAGGAAAGCTGTATGTAATAGATATCTTTCTCTTTGTTTTTGTTGTTGTGACTCTGTGAGGTGCCTTATGGATCTGTAGAGATAAGAAAGGCCTCCTCCTGGTTATATCCAAGACTGAGCGCTTGGCAGCTTCAACAGAGCTATGATGACATGGGGTCAGGAGCCCATGTGAGTTAGCAGTCATGAGCTTGTTTCATAAAACTAAAGAAGGAGAGTGAAGTTATGTCTGGCTGTCTTCCCTATCCCTAAATGTAAACGTTCTACTAAAATCCATGACTAATTCTCTGATGGAAGTCTAGGTAACCATTTATGTTATTCTGGCAGTATAAACTTCCTTCTATTCTTCATTCTCTGAAAAAGAACATATTCTCGTAGTTTACATAATATAAACATTAAAATTATAATGTTATATTCAATGAATTTCCAAATAGCAGGATAATCATACCAATAGCTAACTAATTCTTGTTGTTGTTGTTGTTAAGTGCCGTCAAGTCGGTCCCGACCCATAGCGACCCTGTACAGGGTTTCCGAGGCTGTAAATCTTTACGGGAGCAGAATGCCTCATCTTTCTCCCTTGGAGCAGCTGGTCGTTTCGAACTGCTGACCTTGCGGTTCACAGCCGGATCGATTCATAACCACTACGCTACCAGAGCTCCTTCTAGTCATAGAATATTATTATTATAGTAGTTTATAATGTGTAATAGCTACCATAATGGAAGAAGTGTAGTGTCTGGGAGAAAAAAATACTAAGGCTATAGATAATCATGGTTCTACCGTGGGCAAGCCAACTTCACACAACTTTCTTGATTGTACCAAAGTTCTAGCTACAAGAAATCTGACTGCTTACTACAGTATTTTCATGTGGTGCTGTAGGATCAGCACTGGACTATGAATCACACAGTTGGCAGTTGAAACCCACCAACCTCTCCTTGTTGTTGTTGTTGTTGTTGTTGTTATGTGCCATCGAGTCGGTTGCGACCCATAGCGACCCTGTATAGGGTTTCCGAGGGTGTAAATCTTTACGGGAGTAGAAAGCCTCATCTTTCTCCTGCGGAGCAGCTGGTAGTTTCGAACCGCTGACCTTAAGGTTCGCAGCCCGATTCGTAACCACTATGCTACCAGAGCTCCTTACCTCTCCTAGGAAACCATATATATTGTTGCTATGAGTTAGAACCAACTTGATGGCACTTAACAACAACATTTGTATTTTGGAACTAATTTATTTTACAGCAACATTTCTTACTATTAATAATTAATATGCATCCTATTTAAAATTTGTCTCAAAAATAATTTGTCAGTCATCTGCTTAAATAGCTATTTTATAATTATAATTTATAAGTAAGCATCATAATTGCTTTTACAAACTTTTTCCTGCAAATCTTAACTTTATTGCTTCTGAATGGGTTCTAATTTCCATTCATAGAATTCTTTACTGACATACCAAATTGATAATTGAGTCCTCTAAAAAAGTTAACAAAGTTAACTCAGGTAAAAGAAAATTCATCAAAAAATAATCTTTTCAACTCCTAAGGAACCTTTCCCATACCACACCCCACCATACTCCAATCTCTTTCCTCTACACTTAACATTTGTGGTTGGTGTTGCTGTTAGGTACCATTGAGTCAGTTCCGACTCATAGTGTGACCCTATGCACAATAGGACAAAGCATTGCATGAAACAGCATCATCCTCACAATTGCTATATTTGAGTCCATTGTTGCTGCCACTATGTCAATACACCTTGTTGGGAGCCTTCCTCTTTTTCACTGACCCTCCACTTTACCAAACACGATACCCTTATCCAGCAGCTGGTCCTCCTAATAACATATCCAAAGAATGAGAGACAGAGTCTCCCCATTCGCATTTTTATGGAGCATTCTGGCTGCACTCTGTCCAAAACTGATTTGTTTCTGCTTCTGGCAGTACATGGTGCTTCTAATATACTTTCCAACACTATAATTCAAATGCATAGATTTTTATGGGACTACTGAAAATACTATGACTTGGGTCAGGCCCATTGTAATCCTCAACTTGATATCTTTTAGCACTTTAAAGAGGTCTTTTGCAGCAGATTTGACTAATGCAATATGCCATTTGATTTCCTGACTGCTGCTTCCATAAGTGTTGATTATGGATCCAAGCAAAATGAAGTGTTTGATAACTTCAATCTTTTCTCCTTTATCATGATGCTATTTATTGGCCCAGTGGTAAGAATTTTTTTGTGTTCTTTACATTATGGTGCAATCCATAGCATCTTTGATATTCATCAGTATTTTAAGTCTTCTTGGCTTCTAGTCAGCAAGGTTGTATCATCTGCATATTGCAAGTTGTTAATGAGTCTTGCTCCAATCCTGGTGCCACGTTCTTCTTCATATAATTCAACTTCTTGGATCATTTGCTCAACATACAGATTAAGTATGGTAAAAGAATACAACCCTGGTGTACATCTTTCCTGATTTTAGATCATCAGTATCCCCTTGTTCTTTTTGAACTGCCTCTTGGTCTGTGTATAGTTTCCTCATGAATAAATATGCACAAATAAGTGTCTGGAATACCTATTTTTTGTAATGTTATCCATAGTTTGTCATGATCCATAGAGTCAAAAGCCTTTCAATAGACCATAAAGCATCTTTCTTGTAATCTCTGCTTTTAGCCAAGGTCCACTTGACATCAGCAGTGATAATCCTTAGTTCCAAGTCCTCTTCTGAGTCCAACTTAAATTTCTGGCAGCTCCTTGCTGATGTATTGTTGTTACTGTTTTTGGATAATCTTCAGCAAATTTTACTTGCATGTAATATTAATATTTTTCAGTGATTTCTGCATTCCTTGGGTCACCTTCTTTAGAATGGGAATATGGATCTCTTCCAATTGGTTGGCCAGGTAACTGTCTTCCAAACTTCTTGTTAAAGATGGGTGAGCACCTCCAGTGCTGAATCATTTCGTTGGAAGAGTAGAGTATGCTTTCTGTCAGTTCCTAGAGCCTTGTTTTGCACCAATACCTTCAGTGCAGCTTGGACTTCTTCCTTCAGTACCATTGGGTCTTGGTCATATGCTACCTCTTGAAATGGTTGAACACTGAACAGTGACTCTGTATACCTTCCATTTTCTTTTGATGCTTACTGCATCATTCAGTATTTTGCCCAGAGAATCCTTCAATATTTCAAGCCAAGGCTTGAGTTTTTTCTTCAATTCTTTCTTGAAGAATGCTGAGCATTTTCTTCTCTTTTGGTTTTCTAACTCCAGGTCTTTACACATTTCATTATAACACTTTACTTGTCTTCTTGAGCTTCCCTTTGAAATATTCTATTCAGTTCTTTTGTCTCATTTCTTCCAGTTTCTCTCGCTTGCTCTATGCTCAACAAGTTTGAGGGTCTCTTCTGATATCTGTTTTTCTCTTCTTTCTTTCCTATCTTTCAAATGATCTTTTGCTTTCTTCGTGTATGATGTCCTTGATGTAATCCCACAACTTTTCTGGCCATCATTAATGTCTATTGCATCAAATCTTTTCTTGAAATAGTCTCTAAATTCAAGTGGGTGGGATATATTCAAAGTCATATTTTGACTCTTTTGGATTTGCTTTCATTTCCTTCAGCTTTATCCTGAGCTTTCATGTGAGCAATTGATGGTTTGTTCCACAGTCTGACTGTGGCCTTGTTTGGGCTGATGATATTGAGCTTCTCCACTGTCTCTTTCCATAGATGTAGTCAACTTGATTCCTGTGTATTCCATCTGGCCAGGTTAATGTGTATAGGTGCCATGTAAGTTGTTGAAAAAATGTGTTTGCAATGAGTAAGTTTATCAAATCCTATCATACTATCTTCAGCATTGTTTCTATTACCAAGGCCATGCTTTCCAACTACTGATCCCTCCTCTGTTTCCAACTTTACATTCCAATCACCAGTAATTATCAATGCATCTTGATTAAATGCTTGACCAATTTCAGATTGAAGAAGTTGGTGGAATATACTATGATCCTATAATTGAACTTATGACTAGATACTCACATGCACATTTACCAAAAGATACATATGAGAAAGGTTAAAATATTTAACTCTCAAACTAGAAACAATCTCAAATGCTTGTCAACTATAGCTGATTTTAGTTGTCCTCATGTCAATTTCGACTCATAGTGAACCCGAGGGTTTAGAGTGGAACTGCTCACAGTTTACAAGGCTGTGACCTCTGGGAAGCAGACCTTCATGCTTGTCTTTCAGTGCACCTCTGGATGTGTCCGTACTGCCAGCCTTTCAGATAGTAGTTGAATGCTTAACCATTTGCACCAGATAAACTGTGGTATATTTATATAATTCTAGATAGCAAAGAAGAGTTACTATTTCACACAACATTGTGGCAATCACAAATGTAATTATGAAAATTATGTAAATTAATTGAAAGTTTGAAAGCATGTAAACTTATCTATAATATTTGATGTCTTAATATTTAATATATGGGGAGACAATGATTATTAGGGAGGATAAGGAATGTCTGAGATACTAATGTTCTTGGCCTAGATGCAGCCTACACAGGTATGTACGATCACTGGAAAATTCACTTAACAGTACCTTAATTTCACATTTTTATGCGTAACTGTTGTATTTCCATCAAAGTTACTTTTAAAAAAATCTAAAGTCCAGTCCAAATTGATTTTTCCTATACTAGAATAACTCACTTAATTGGATCATTTTCTGGTTGATGTGTTATTAGTTTTTGCTTTTGTGTTTGGATTTTGAGATTCTTGAGGAAAAGGATATGTATCTATCATTGGGTAAATAATGATAAGCAAAATATATTCAGCTTTTTAAGTATGAGGTCTTATGACAGACCCTTTACCTAACTACTCCATTTAATTCTAATGTATATTTTTAAGGCAGCTCAGTACATGAAATCTAAGAGATAAGTAATTTGCTGAGTCATTCAGATAAATAGCAGTCTAGACTCAAACCACAGTTCTTACTCATCTCTACAAGATCTAGGATAGATTTAATAGTTAATGTGTCAGTGGGCTATGGGAATTATCGCTTCAAATTCTTTCAGCAAATGTTTATATTTCTATAAATTTGAATATATTTATATTTTTAAGAAAGGTTTGTATTTGTCTTGGTGAAGTCAAGATTACATTCCTTTATATGAGACAATCTAACACAATCTTCAAATTCTTTTGGGACATGCAGGTTTATATTTCTTAGCAAAGTAAAAATTCTACTTCCTTATGTGAGGCAATCTAACACAAAGTCAGGTTTGGACCTTCAAATGGACCGTTGGCACTGTAGCTTATAAACCTATGCTTTCACATTGACTTCTTGATTTATTGACCTAGCTTTACACGTTGAGCCCAAACTTCATCGGTTTCAAAATTATCCACTTTACAGAAACTGTACATATTTCCCTCCTATCTACAGATGCCATTGTACATTTTGACTAAGGATAGTCTCATCAATCTCTCCTCTACCTACAAACATTTGAGTGTTGTGGGTAATAGCTTATGAACAGCTGAATCATTCCCAAGACTTTTAGACAAGTCTAGTAGATTTTCCAACTCTACTTTCTTACAATATCTATTTGCGTATATTTTATGAGAATTATCTGTTAATTTTCCTGAACTAGAGCTCTAATTCCACTTCAAAAAATAAGTGGCTTTTCTATACTTAGGTAATTTTCTAAATCTCTTAAACATAGTACGCAGCAGTCCTCTTCAATATAACTTAGTCATTGAAACCTGTGAGTTGGAACTGCATGGGGCTGCCTAGTTTTTCCAGGTCTCACAAGTTTTCCATATTTGAGAGTTATCACATTTTCACCTTGCCATTTTTCTGTTGCTTTTTTTGTGTCTGTTGTTGTTAAGTGCCATCAAGTCGGTTCCAACTCATAGTGATCCTGTATATGGTTTCTGAAGGGCAGCTAGTGAGTTTGAACTGCCGGCCTTGCGGTGCAAACTGACCTTGGTCCAGTGCTTATCCTATAGCTTTTCCTTCTCTGACAGGTTTATGCCTTACACTGTAAGTCTATTTTCAAGCTCATGTGTTGACTCTCACAAACCATCTCTACCAGTCAAATTGAGTGCTTTTTCTGGGATCTGGGATTTTTCAAGATCATCTCTTATTGCTTCCTCCTTTCCCTCTCAAATTCATCATGGCTTAAGCTGGTATTTTCTCAGTCACACATTCTTACCAGTTTCTCCAACTGACTATACATATTCTGACTTTCCATGACATTTATCTTTTTCTGCCTTGTTACAGCAATTCATATGCTCATTATTTAAGTCCTTAAAGTGCAGTTTGCCATTCTTCATCATCTTTAGTGATTTATAATATCTAGCTAAGTGCTGATAAATATTGGCTTTCAAGAATTTCAAATCATTTGATCTATGGACAAATTTGTAGATGTGTGAATGAGGTTTTTTATAATTTGGTGGCTACTATTCTGCTCATTTTAACTTCTAAAACTTCCAAGATTTCTTGCATCACAGATGCAAAATGGCGTAAGCCCAGAGAGACTCAAAATAGTTCAAAGCTACCGAAGAGGATTACTTTCGAACCCAGGTAACAATTGTATGAAATTCATAAAATCAAATAAAGCCCTTAATATGTGATCCAATAAACAATCTACCAAAAAGTGTGTCTTATTTCATTCGTACAAATATATGATACAGCTCTTTTTACTTCAGTACATTGTTTTATACATGAAAAGTCTGATAGAGTTTAACCGTTTTCCCTATTAAAAATGGACATTATGCTTTAGTAGATATACACACTCAGTCTCCTGTTCCATTGTTGTTATTGTTAAGTTGGTCAAGTTGGTTCCGACCCATAGTGAGCCTGTATAGAGTTTCCTAGGAGTGACTAGTAAACTTGAACTGCCGATCTTGTGGTTCAAACTGACTTTACAGTTCAGCACATTAACCCACATCACCACACCCACACACCAGGATTCCATTCTTCCATTAGAAGTTCAAAATAAGGAAACTTAGAACCAAACTTTTGAACAATTAGAAAGTACTTAATTTGTACTCATTCTTAATTTGGTTACATTAAATTGGTCATCACTATTTATTAATAAACTTAAATCTTAGTTACCTCCAGGTTAATTCATTCAATTTTCTATCAATTCATCAGTTTTGTGAAGACTCCTGGTATTTATGGCTCCATAATTTAAAGCAAATAGTGTGGTCTAAATGCTGCAAACTACACATGGTCTTTTCTAAATTCATATTCAAAATTTAATATATTTATTTAGTAATATCATTGTTTTAACACTGGAGAAAAATAAGTGCTTTAGGATATCAAAGATCATATTACAATACAAGATGACAGCAAATAAAACTTTCCTAGATGAAGCCTAGAAGACTAAGGAATTAATGGGTATGTAAATTTAAGTATGGTATTAAGATCTAGGAGTATAACCAATAAACACAGAATGGCATCTACAAAAAAAGAAAACTGTATAATTCCCATTCAGATTCTATAAATAATTTTGAAGGCTTTAGAAATGTTACTAAATGTTTTTGCTATAATCCCACATCAGATTCTTTAAGGCACAGTGTTTCAAAATTCCATCTCAGAAGTGGCAAAATGATTCACTCGAGTGCCAAAATAATATTTAGAACATCTATTTGTATAGTTTAAGAAATTAGCTTTCCCGTACACAACTATACATCAGTGACATACAACAACAGAATGGATGTTGTATCTTGACAGAAGAGTGGATCATCATTCTGTCATTCACTTTCAGTGCACCCTGGCAGTTCACATGTGAACACTCTGGAAAATATATCAATTACATTACATACGTATATACGAGGGGGCTTCAAAATGTGCATAGAAAATGGAACTTAAAGATAATGGAATTGTACCATCAATTTTTGAAGCTCCTTCATATATCTATATAATGGTTCTGTGGATGGTTTCTATTTTAGTTTTAAGCGTAGCAAGTTTGCTAGTTATCTTCAAACCACCAAACTGTCAAACTCATAAAATTACAGGCACACCTTATTTCATTACGTTTCACTTCATTGCATTTTGCAGATATTGCAGCGGAGGTTTTTTGTTGTTCTTTACAAATTGATAGTTGGTGGGAACCCTGCATGGAGCAAGTCTATCAGCACCTTTTCTAACAGCACTTCATGCTCACTTGTGCCTGTTTCACCTTTTGGTAATTCTCTCAAGATTTCAATTTTTCATAATGCTGTGCACACTTACCAGAATATACTGTAAACATAACATTTACATGCACTGCTCTTGTTGTTAAGTGATATTGAATCGGTTCCAACCCATAGTGCCCCTGTCTGTATAGGGTTTCTGAGGAGCAGATAGTGAGCTTGAATCTTCTGCCTTGTGGTTCAAACTGATCGTGCGGTCCAGTGCTTATCCGTATTATATGCACTGAGAAACCAAAAATTCATACGACTTACTTTATTGTGATATTCCCTTTATCTGGAACCAACCTGAAGTATCTCCAGGGTAGTATGCCCCTACTAATTTTTTCCTATTACAACAATATCCTTGTTTCATATTTGCTGACTTTTTCTGAAAATGATAGAAGTGTTATATGGTAGATATTAAAAGGAAAACAAAAACAAAAAACCTCTCATAATTTATCCCTGGAAGGTGAAATTTTGAAATATGTTGAAAAGTTCTAGTATTATGTGACTTTGCTGTCAGAAATAAAATATCAACTGGAAACACTCTTACAAAATTTATCTTTAAAACTTACAATGTTTTCTAATCTGTTTGAATGTCTTTTAAATCATTGAAAACTTTGTTTCAAACTTATTTTTTAAAATAAAAAGTTTAACTCCTTTCAAGAACTAAATGACCATATAGAAAATGGAAGTTTGAGAGACAAATTTCAATAATTAAAAAAAAACTATATTTAGAACTGCATTTTTAAATTGCTGTAATAATACCGAGGTAAACCATGATTTTCAAGGCTAAGGAAACATATTGTATCATTTTTGTGTAACACAATTTTAAAAACAGATTAGTGAGAGAAAAGTTACCACTCAAAATAAAAAACATATTTAATATTAGTTATTATCCTTTTATACTCATTTGTATATAATCTACAATTGATGCATTTTTATATTAGTTTATATTGTCAATGTACAAATATATAGTAAAAGATATATAAGGTTATATGCTTAAAGCGTTTTACTCAGAAGGATATATATGATTAAAAATAAATCCTCAGAAACCCTATATAGGGTCACTGTGAGTTGGAACTGACTTGATGGCACTTAACAACAACAATGCAATCATAACGAAATCTATCTTTCTTGGCATTTTCCAGACAATATGTGATTACATAGAGACCTGAATGTAATTTTCTCAAAATAGTACTGAAAGCTGACACATGAAATCGCTAAGAAATTTTGGGATATCTAAGGAGTCTTCTGGTAACATAGTGGTTACGAATCGGGTAACCTTAAGGTCAGCAGTTCAAAACTACCAGCTGTTCCACAGGAGAAAGATGAGGGTTTCTGTTTCTGTAAAGATTTACAGCCTCGGAAACCCTGTACAAGTCGCTATGAGTTGGCTCCGACTCATAACCACCATCACCAAGGAGTCCTGGTGTGGTGCTGTGTGTTAATGTGCCAGACTTCAAAACCGTTTGGACTGCAAGGTCGGCGGTTCAAGCTCACCAGCTGCTCCTTGGAAACCCTATACAGGGTCACTATGGGTCGGAATCGACTCGATGGCATTTAACAAACAATAACAACAACGAGTCCTGGTGTGGTGCTGTGAGTTAATGTGCCAGACTGCAAAGCCATTCCATCTGCAAGGTTGGTGGTTCAAGATTACCAGCTGCTCCTCAGAAACCCTATACAGGGTTACTAGGGGTCAGAACCAATTTAACAGCACTTAACAGCAACAACAACAAGTGTACTGAAGGAGCTATGGTGCTGTAGTGCATTACATGTTGGGTCTGCTAACTGCCAGGTCAGCTGGTCAAATCCACCAGTCACTTCAGAGGAGAAAAATGAGGCTTTCTGCTCCTATAAAGATTTATAGCCTTAGAAACCCTATACAGGAAGGATTGTTTGAATCACAACTGGCTGGATGGCACACAACCACCACCAAGTGCATTAGTAGTATCAATAACGCCCATATTCCTAGTATGAGGAGGTCTTCACAAAGTTCATGGAAAATGTGAATTATGAAAAAACTATACATGGATTTCAATTTTTGTTTACACCAACATAAACTTATACTAAGAACAGACATCAGTTTGAAAAGACCCCCCTATCAGAGAGCAACATGAATTCTGCTAAAATTAAAACAGCAGTAAAAGTCATATTTATGGTGAAGCTTGGGTGAAAGAATGGTGAAATCATCGCTGCTTTAAAAACAATTTATGGTTTATGGGGCAACATTTCAAACTCAGTTTAAAAAGGGATAAAACTATGCTGAAGATGAAGCCTGCAGCAGCAGATCATCCACAGCAATTTGCAAGGAATAATTCATTTTGTTTGTGCCCTAATTGAAGAGGACCAATGATTAACAATGAAACAATTCAGCTTAAATTCTGACTGAAAAATTAAAGCTGAGCAAACTTTCCAATCAATGGGCACCACTTCACATCTTTCCCTGGAATATTTTTTTTTTTTTTAAGTGGCATTTGGATCCTGAAGCATTACTACAAAAATTGTAAAAGAAGATGAAACATGGTTTTACCAGTACACTCCTAAAGACAAAACACAAAGCAATGTTTACTGAGAGGCAGAAGTAGTCCAATCAGAGCAAAGAAGCAAAGGTCATGACAACAGTTTTTTGGGTATGCTCAAGACCTTTTACTTATTGAATTTCTGAGAGTCAAAGAATGATAAATAATATCTGATTTTGAAAAAAACACCACCACCAACACCCTGGAATGTTCACCAGCCCTTCCGTACCATACAGTGCTCCTGCTCATTCTCATTAAATAAGGACAATTTTGTGAGAGTTTCGAATCTTTAGGCATCCACCTTACAGTCCTGATTTTACACCTGATTTTTTTTTGTTTGTTTCCTAAACTTAAAAAATCTTTAAAGGGTACCCATTTTTCTTTAGTTAACAATATAAAAAAGACTGCATTGATACCGTTAAATTCCCAGGGCTGTCAGTTCTTTAGGGATAGGCTAAATGGCTTGTATATTCGCTTATAAAAGTGTCTTAAACTTGATGGAATTTATATTGAGAAATAAAGTTTGTATTTTTTATTTTTATCTTTTAATTCCATTTTCACACACACACTTTTTGATGTGTACTTCTCTATTGTTAGTACCATCCAGTCAGTTCCAACTCAGCAAAACAAGGTTTCCAAGGAGTGGTAGGTGGATCTGAACCATTGACCTTGTATTAGCAACAGTGCCATATTGTGAAACACTGCAAACAAGTTCTTCTAAAACAATTACATTGATTTCCAGAGATTCTTAAACATTCTGAAGAATCATTCATGGAAATGCAGGGAAATTTTCATAAAACACAAGCATTTTCATTTTCTTAAAAATATAATGGAAAAAATATGGTATAACACCATTTAAGATTGAAACCTTTAAAATTATCTTTAACTCTACGTTCTAACTCCATTAATAGTATGATCATGAACACACACGTCTCTTTCTTCTTTATAGTAATTAGAAATCTTAACATTAATTAAAGAATATACTCATATTTTTGCTAGGTCATATATATCAAACCTGCAAGGCCTATTGGTATCTCCAAGACTATTTTCAGAGCATCCCATCTAGGGAACACTATATATCGTCCTCATTCTCCCTCTTTGTGAGGTATGAAAGACACATTTGCAGAGGAGGAGGCTGCAATTAAGCAGACTAACCTATTTTCCTATGGTAGAGACTTTGAACACCACTCTTTCCAGGTTATGTTGGAAAATATCCTAACTAGATCAGGATTTCTAGAATCTAGCAGAATTATTTTGTTATCACATACAATCCTCATTACTAATGCTTGCATTTTTCTAACCTATTAAGTGCCAAAAGATATGAGAATTTCAAGAGCAAAGACGTCAGTTTGAGGACTAAGGTGCACCTGACCCAAACCATGGTATTTTCAATCAACTTACATGCATGTAAAAGTTGGACAGTGAATAAGAAAGACCACAGGAGAACTGATGCATTTGAATTATGATGCTGGAGAAGAATATTCAAAATACTATGGACTTCCATAAGAACAAACAAATCTGTCTTGGAAGCCAAATGCTCCTCAGAAGCCAGACTGGAAAGACCTTGTCTCTCGTAACTTGGACATGTTGTCAGGAGGAACCAGTCCCTGAAGAAGGACATTATACTTGGTAAAGTGGAGTGTCAGCAAAAGAGGAAAGCCCTGATGAGATGGACAGATACAGTGGCTGCAACAATGGTTTCAAATATGACAACAGCTAAGGATGGCTCAGGAGTGAGCAGTTTTTTTTACATGTTACACATAAGGTCACCTACTTCATGACGCCTAAATGCCCATGATAAATTTAGAATAAAATAGATTTCCAGGCTATTCATATGCTTACATGTCCCCGTCCCCACCCCATAATTAATTAAATGACTAATTACTATAAATGTTTTTAAGGAACACTCCATCTCATAATGTCAAAATATGAACTTGACAGTGCCTTGAAACCATTTCCGGGCAAATACCTTGTTTCCTTGGCTGCTGTTGGCATTAGGAGTAAAGTAACACATTTCTTCCTGAGTGAATTTCACCCTGAGTAAAAGTTATAGTTGGCCATCCCAACCCCGATATTCAGACCCTCAGTGTTCTTGGCTCCCACAGAACTGTTAGTGACAACTTTCACTTTTACCAGGTGTGTGCTGCCACTGCCACATACTCATTTCTGACACTGCTTATGCTTGTTGCATTCCATTCTGTCATATTAGAGATTTAGTACAATATATATTTTTCTGTACAATGCTAGAGAAGAGCATTTTATTTTCTCAAAGACAATTCTGGGGCAAAGAACTACAATAAAGAGGGTTTAAATGGAAAGCTTTAGTTTAAAAACACAAAAACTTTATCTCTTTTTTTTATAAGAAAAATATCTTTAAGGAAATGAAAAATATATTATAGTCTCCTTTATTCAAGTGAATCTTCAATACCTCCATTCTAAAATATACTTTATTTGCTTATAAAATATTATTTTATTCATTGTAGAGAATAAAAACTTTCCAATAGAATGAATCACTTCTTAAATAACATTTGATACATAGGAAATTCTATACAGATTAATATAGTTATTTAAAGAGCATTTGCTCAAATAGTTATACTAAATGTAATCTCCCTTAATATAGACAAGAAAATAGAAAAACAAAATGTTCACTTACCTTTACAGACTACCATGGTCATACACACATCTATGTTTAATTTAATAACTAGTTTTCTATCATAAGTTACTGTTTATTATTTATGAGATATAAAAAAAACTAAAATGTTCTATTTTAAAATGAATAGCTAAGCATTAAATCTTATACTCAAATCCCAATGCCAGTTTCTTTCCAATAAAAATATTATCTGAAAGATAGTAGTAGCTTACACATATACTAAGTGAGAATATGAAAACATACACTATTCAAAAATCAAATGTTTAATAAGAGAGTAAAAATTTGTTAATTAAGAAAGGAGACATTCATTACAATACAGTATGTAATTCATGACAAAGTGTTTTAACTGCTGATCCTACAAGTAACAATAAAACATACATATGAATTATGCAAAGCACAAAACATGTCAAATAAACAAGAGTTAAAATACAATTATTTCACATTGATTAAGCACAAAAATACAGTCATTAAATTAGCAGACATAGATTACGATTTTATTCCTTTCTTTAATCATGTTTATAAGTTATTACATGATAAGATTGCCTGAAACATTGAAAAAAATACATGCTTACAATTTTCTTTCTAATATTTTAGTACCTCACATTTTAATTTTGCTTTACAATGAAAAGTATGATTTTTTGAGATTTCATGTCATTCATATATGTGGATACACACATATATGTGTTTAGCTTTCTAACTGAGTGACAGGATCTGTTGACATTAAAGGTATCCATGAAAAGGTATTAATCTGGTACATTAATAAGAGGTATTCTGAAGTTTAGCTAATAGGCAGTAATACTGAAAGAGGTAAAGAGTTGCATCTGGTTTTGACAACAAAACATCAGATCCCTTAACGCCTTTTAATATAAAAGGGTAATTTAAGGAATAAATATTCTTCATACAATAAAAGAAATCAAGACAACCTAGTGATATATATGTACTTTATACATGTAAAAAGTAAATAAATAGGTTTGTAAAAATTCTGATATAAAAATTTATTATGACTTAAAAATATGAATCTGTAATTTATTAAAAAATAAATCACAGTTCTTCCACTAGTGCAAAGACTAAATTTTTCAATGAATCCCTTTTGAAATACAAATGTAGTAAACAATTAAGAATTTGGTACTTTTATCTTACTGTTTTGTCATTTGTAAGGTTTTCTTGGTCATTTGTTTCTTCTGCAAGACTTATAAAGTTATTTATGCACAGGACTCTAATAAACATTCATGTTTTTTCACTTATAACATCATATACATATAAAAATAGTGTGACACAAATATATTGGAATACAGTGCTGGATACATTTCAACTAACTACATGAGCACTGTGAGAGTACTACAGTGAAAGCATAGGAAGGTTGATCAACTTAAGATGTTTTAAAATGCAAAAGGATCAAGAACATCTAAAACGGATCCAAAAGGAATACTTTGAATCTTTATATTCTAAAACTTTAACTAAATTTTTATGTTAGATTTAAAAAGCATTAACATGTTTATCAAATAAAACAGGGGTTGGCAAGTTTTTTTCTGTAAAGGGTCAGATAGCAAATATTTTAGGTTCCACGGGTCAATCAGTCTCGTGCAACTATTCAACTCTGCACTGTGGTGCAAATGGACACAGACAGTGAATGAGCCTGGCTGTGCTTCAATAAAATGCATTTATAAAAATAGGTAGTAGGCTAGATTTGGTCCATGAGCCATAGTTTGCTGAAGTCTGAAATAGGAAATCAAACTCAAATATAATTTCATGGGTACTTCCATACCTAGCATAGAGCAGGAAATGTAAATATTTTAATTCTTTGCAAATTAATAAAGGTATTCTGAAGTTTAGCTAATAGGCAGTAATGAGCATCATCTCTGTCCACAGAAATAAATGCCATTACAATTCAATCTCTAATTAGCAACTAGAATTCTACTTTTCTAATTGGGGCAAAAATTCCAAGAAGGCAATCCATAATTTCATTAAGAACTAGGCTTGCAAATTAAAAGCAATGAAAAGATTAAAAAAGTATTAACACATATAGTAAAGAGTAAGTAAATTAACAATCCATGATGGCTACAAAAAATAACATTTTTATGGTGAGTTCCTGTAGCAATTCAAATCTCCCTAACTTCATGGGAGCAAGAAATATACCAATTATTTCTACAGCATTGTGCGCACAGGATATAGTAGATGCTCAGGAATAATTTCATTTGTTATGTAAATAGTTGAATGCTTTGCATGACAAAATATGCTTTTGTTTTTTCCCACAAAAATATGGTCCTCTCAAAAAGCAATTTTACTTTAAGATTTTCTATAAAATTAAAATGTTTTTTATTTTTATATCATCAGTCACACTGACTATATGAATTTTAGCTTGAACCAGAATTTGATCTACTTTTGTCCACATCAAATCTTGACCATGAAATATGAACCCAACTCTTAGGATAAAGTTTTGATTTGTCCAAAAGCAATACAAGCAGAGACAATAAGTTTTGGTTATAAAATGGAACTATAATTATTTTACAAATAAAGAACTGTTTATAAAATTAGTTAAAAATAAATTATAGACTCAAACTGGTTTTTCACCTATAAGAAGTGAACGTGGCTGTTCATGATTTAAAAGCTTAAAGGTGATCAAATTGTAAATTTCAAGTAATGTATATATTAATTATTCCTCAAAGACTGGATATTTAGAAAATGCTGGAGATAAGAAACATGAGTAGTATTTACAAGTTTTGTCTATGGCTCCAAACAAATACAAAACAAAAATTAAAATATCCCCCAAACAAAGTATCTCCACACAGTGGAAGAAATGAATATATATATATATATATATATATATAAATTACAAAAATCATGTTCAACGATGTATTTGATGATCTGTAAACAATTTACTTTATGTAAGTAAATTTCTCTCTTTTCTTTGACATAATATTTTCACATTCCAAAGAGTACACTGAGTTTAACAATGATAAAAATAAATGTTTAAGGAATATTATTTGGTTTTGGATCAGTTGTTAGACACTGACAGACAAAAGCCACATAAAGTTATAGGATCAAACAAGACATAGCCTTAATTTGCCATTGTTATATGCACAGTATTAACAGTACATACATATGTAAATAATAAAACAATTGATAAGAGGGCAAGTCAAAGATGTAATGGAGAAAAATATTTCCATTAGAATAGTGCTATGAGCTAAAAATTCACATATAAGAAATAAATAGATATAAAACTTTTATATATACATATATGTTACAGTACTTGAAATTGAGTCGATACTGCTTCTAAACTATCAAATTTAACAGCACAAGCCAACATGGCCAATCATCTTATTAAAAATAAATCAGAATAGATGTAGATATGCATTTCACAATTTATAAAGAAAGGAGCTTAAAGTAAAAGGGACATAGTGAGACAAACAAAAAGTCTAAGAATACTATCGTACCGATTTCCATGATCCCCGATGCCATGAAACATCATCAGGGCAAGAATGTACATGACATTGCGCCACACTGGGTGGCTTGTTTAAAATTTCACAGTTTTGCTCTTCTGACATCTGGCCATTGGGAAATTGACATATTACAAATCTTGATTTTATTCCTCCTCCACATGTTTGTGTACACTGAAAAAAAAAATGGAAAGTTCAAAATTATGTAGCTTTAAATAAAAAATTATATTGTTTAGACTAAATAAAAGTTTAAATTTTATGATTTTCACACAATTCTTAACATTCCTTCCTAGGTAACAAATAAACCAAGATGCTCAACTTTGTATGTCATGTTGTTAAATGCCATTGAGCTGGTTTCAACTCTAAGCAAATCTACATAGGGTTTCTGAGGAGTAGCTGGTGGATCTGAACTGCAAACCTTGCAATTAACAGCCCAGTGTTCATCCTACAGTACTACACCAGGACTCCATCTGTCATTGTTGCTGTTAAGTGCATCATGTTCCAAATTCATAGTGACTCTGTATACGGTTTCTGAGGAGCAGCTGGTGGATTCGAACCTCCAACCCTGTGGTTCACAGTCCAGTACTGATCCTATAGAACTACATCAGGAATCCTGGTGTCCATATGTCATTGTTGTTGTTTAGTGCCATTGAGTTGGTTCTGGACCATAGCAACCCTGTATAGGGTTACCATGGAACAACTGGTGAGCTTGAACTGTCGACCTTGCAGTTCAAACGGCCTTGCAGCCTGGCACATTAACCAACAGCACCACATCATGACTCTCCATATGTTATTGTTGTTGTTGTTGTTAAGTGTCATCGAGTCGGTTCCGACCCATAGTGACCCTGGATAGGGTTTCCAAGGAGCAGCTGGTGAGCTTGAACCACCAATCTTGCAGTTCAAACAGCTTTGCAGTCTGGTGCATTAACCCACAGTGTCACACCAAGACTCCCCCCATATGTTATTAGGGTACTACAAATTAGAACATTGAGACACCACTATCCACCTATTTATTATTGTTGTTAAATGCTATTGAGTCCATTCCAACTCACAGCAAGTCTGTATAGGGTTTCCAAGTAGTGGCTGTGGCTGGTGAGATTGAAATGCCAATCACATGGTTAGCAGTCCTGTGCTTATGCTACAGTGCCACCCACCATTTTAGAATGAATAAAATTCAAATACTGATAAAAGTAAATGCTGGTGAGGATGTGGAGGAACTAAGAACTCTCATTCACTGCTGGTGTGAATGCAAATGGTAGAGTTACTTTGGAGGATAGTGTTCATCTTACAAAGATAAACACAGTCTTTCCATACTAGGCAGCAATCATGTTCCTAGGTATTTACCAAAATGAACTGAAAAACATATACCCCCATAAAAGCCTTCACAAGAATGTAAAATCTTTCTTCACTACTCTTCCCAAATTGGAGGGAACCAAAGTGTCCTTAAGTAAATGAACAGACTGTGGTATATCTATACGCGGAATTCAGCAGTTAAAAAAAAACAAACAAGCAAACTCTAAAGAAGACACGGAAGAAGCTTAAATGCACTGCTAAGTGTGGTGCTGCGAGTTAATATGCTGAACTGTAAGGTTGTTTGAACTGCAGAGTCAGCGGTTCAAGCTCACTAGCAGCTCACTGGAAACCCTATACAGGGTTGATATGAGTCGGAATCAATTTGACGGCACTTAACAACAAGTGAGAGAAGCCAAGAAGCCAGTCTGAAAAAACAATATATGGTCCCAAAGGCACCCTGGTGGCCCAGTGGGTTAAGCATTGGGCTGCTAACCAATAGCTTGGAGGTTTGAACTGAACAGCAGCTCTGCAGGAGAAAGATGAGTCAGTCTGCTTCCGTAAAGAATTACAGTCTCGGCACTCTAGGGAGCAGTTCTATGCTGTCTTACAGGGTCACTATACGTCAGCATCAAGTCTATGGCAATGGGATATGGCTCCAACAATATGACTTTCTGAAAATCCAGAAACACAGTATAGGGTATTTTTAGGGCAGTGAAACTATTCTGTACGATACTGTAATAGTGGAAACAAACAATATATTTTTGTTGAAACCCACAGGTCTGTACACAAGAAGAAAGCCCTAGTGTAAGCTATGGGCTTTGGAGAATAACCAGCCACAACAATTACACCAAACTAAAGCAAAATATGAACAGTACAGAGTGTGCAAGGTGAAAAGGGGGTATATGTGAACTCTTGACACCGTTTTTCTATAAACCTAAAATGGCTCGGAAAATAGTCTTTTTAAAAGCAATAAAGCACGGTTTTAATTCCATAACTTATAAAATAGACAAACATTTGAAAATTGATACTATAGATATTCAATTTTCATATCAAATATACATATATTTGAATACACTGTTGGCAGGGTAAGTCAGGAAGAAAACTGATTAAGTAAAAAAATATTAACTAGAGAAAGTTTGGTTTCCAACCAGTGGATGACTATTGAAATAGTCATGAACAAAAAGTCCCTACAAAACAAACCCACTAACATCAAGTTGATTACAACTCACAGTGACCCTGTGTTGGGTTTTGCAGTCTATAAATTATATGGGAGCAGAAAGAATCCTCTTCCTTCCATGGATCCACTGTTGTTGTTGTTGTTGTTAAGTGCCATCGAGTCGGTTCCGACCCACAGTGACCCTGTACAGGGTTTCCGAGGGTGTAAATCTTTACGGGAGTAGAAAGCCTCATCTTTCTCCCGTGGAGTGGCTGGTAGTTTCGAACCGCTGACCTTAAGGTTCATAGCCCGATTCGTAATCACTACGCTACCAGATTAGTGGATCTTAACTGCTGACCTTGTGGTTAGCTATCTAGCGCTTATTCTACAGCGGGCCCAGTACTCTCTGGAAAAGAGTAACATCAATCTAAATTTACACTGAAAGATGTGTATACATGAACATTACATAAAAGCAGAAGTTGAAAATCAGCGTGTACAGTCTAACCCCCCTATTTCAGCAACCCATATAGAACAAATATACCAAAAGGTTCAGCTTTTGTTTATTTATATTTCTTCATTTTATTTGCACTTTCACAAGGAATATGCCTACACTCTGAAATAAAAATTTCCTTTCACTTTGGAAAGAGTAACAATATATTCAAATGTTGTTGGTATTGTTGATAAGTGCCGTTGAGTTGGTTCCAACTCTTGGTGACCCTTATAGGGTTTCTGAGGAACAACTGGTGGGTTTGAACTGTTTCCTTTAGTTATCAGTCCAGTGCTTATCCTACAGCACCACATTTAATATCTATTAGCACCTTAAACAATGATTTCTAAGATCCCTAAGAGGAGAAGTAAGGGCCAAAAACACTGAACAAAAAAATGTTTGATTAATTAGGTGATTTCATTCATCAATCAAAACTAATATAAATGTTCATTTCTTACTCTTCCATACCATAATAGAAACAAATAATTATAAGGTGCAGGTAATCAAATCCACAGTAAGAGTAGGATTAGTATTCATAAAGTCAATTTTAAAAATGATCTTTAGATCTCCTATACCTGGAAGAGTGCAGAAAGTGATAAGCATTTGTCAGCTATTTGACTTAAAGAAAATGATACACTGAATAAATAGCTCAGTAGTGGGATAAAAACATGGGCTTTGGGTATTTATTATCCCAAGTTTCTAAGAAATTAAAACAATAGCATGCTAATTTTAGAAAGGTGGTAGTAGTTCACAGACAAACTGGATAGCATATCAAAAATCTGGAGTATGAGGGAGCTTCAAAAAGTTTGTAGAAAAATAGAAATAAAAGATAATGGAATTTTCCCAAGGACATTTCAAAGCCCCTTCACATCATCTATCATGAATGAGTGACTTACATGGTGAAGAACATCTATTACAGCAATGTGGTTTTAATCATGGAATTAAAACAATAACAATCTTCCTTTAGAGTATATTGAAGTCAGATCACCCAACAAAATGAAATGCTGAAGAGAAGTCATTATCTCCATGAGTTTAGGGCATGTTATGACTGACCTCTCCCCAGCTGCCATAGTTCCATTGTGGACAAGGTCCTGAATCACAGAGCTTTGCCTCTGGGGGCTTGGAGACTACAGCACAGTCTCTTGCACTCTGTCCATCTTCATCCTGGCAAACCACAACTCTCCGCTGAAGACCTTCATCACAACTGCTAGAGCACTGGCAAGGACAAAGCACAGATACACACACAGACTGCAGCTTCCACATCAGGAAGTTACTGGGAGGGAGAGGACGAAATCAATTCTGTCACTTGGTCAAAAATCAACTCCCTGTTAAAATCTGCACTAATGGAATCAAAAGCTGAATCAAGAAAATCTTTCAAAACACTTGTTAATGGAAACACCGTAGAATTTGTTGATTAAAATAGTTTCTCCACCCTTGTTCTGAGTGTTAAAGGAAAACGAATTCTAATGTTAAGGTACCATTAGTAAGAAACAGAAAACAAAAGATAATGCTAAGTTACTTAACTTTTACATTGCTACTTTTTTTATTTTGTGCTATTAATCTGCAGTAAAATATGAACTACAATTGTACCTTTTACAGTTTATTATGATTTTATGCCAGTTACTATATTGCTACACTAGTAATTTTTGGCTTTGATTTTTTTTTCCATAAACATTTGTAGTTTTATCTATAAAATTAGGTTTTCTTTTGTTTTTATTATAGAAGCCTCTAATCAGAATGTTTTTAAGTATACTACTTTATAATCATTAGGTCACATTAGTATATAATTCAATCAGAGCTATAGGAATTTGTAGTATCTTTCAAGCATTGCTAACAATTTCCTATGTCTCTTTGTGACTCCCACCAAACTACTTTTTCCTGATGGGTCTGGGTAAGAAAAGGTGGGAGAAGATATTGATAGGATGATATGATTCAGCGTTCACTATAAATTGCAAGAATTTGAAACTCTAGCATGGGTATAACATAAGCCATCTCAGAACCAGGAGGGTGGGATCTCAAAGAAGAAGAGCCAGGAGTGGAGTGTGCCCTTTGGATGTGAGAGATATTTTAAGCACTGAGCCTCCGCTACCAGGGACAGAAATCTGTGACACCAGAGGAGTGGCACAGGGAGAGCAGCACAGAATCAAGAGCCAGAGTATGAGATAGAGCAATGGGCTTCCCAGCACATGAAGCAAGTAAAGTTGAGTGACTTTGGGCAGGAGGCTTGCTTGCATTATGGGGCATCACAAGCCACTTGATTGGGGAGCTAGGTTTGCTGACCCATGGAGCTAGAGGCTGAGGCCTATGTTGGAGTGGTGTGCCCTGTGAGCATTTATCAGCAGCCTTCAATAACTTTGTTAACAGGCAGAGAGAGGCTTACCTGGGGGCATGGCTGTGGAGGGGCTATCCTGACAGGAACAACTGTGATCTGAGCATTTCTGAGCTTGGATTGTAACCTGTTAACTTCCCTACTAAACCCCATAACTGAGTATGTTCTGTGTGGCCACTGCAGTGAATTATAGAACCCATGAGTAGAGAGTGTTGGGGGAAGGATGCTTGGTGCCATAAATTTTTATAATACTTTTAGGATTTCAACTGTTGATTTTCAGATAAGCTTAACATTTAATGCACTTGACACTATTAAATACATATCAGTTACAAGGCTATAATATAACCAAATTACATGAAACAATATAACTCTATAACAGCTTACTGATCCCCACGGTCCTGTTCTCCACTGGTTTCCTCTGCTGGATGGATTATCTTCAGGTTTGTGAGTTAATGGAAAATTCCTGCCTGATGAATGGCTTGGCTGCTCTGAGGAACTAGGAAAGTGGCCGTACATGGGTGGGCATGCTGCCATGTTACATTCTTGTTCTATCAAAGGGCGAACTTGGGGGTCACAGTAATCCTCATTAATTGCCTGATGGTAGTTGATGCATAAAACTTGTCGAGTTGCTTTTCCAGTGCCACAGGATGCTGAACACTGGTAAAAAATGAACCCAACATTTATAATGTAATAGGTACTCCATTCGTATTATTTTAAATTATTATATTTGAAAATTTCATTTCCTTTTCTCTCTTAAGAATACTTACAGGTGACCAGCTCCCTGCTTGCCACTCTCCACAAGGGCTAAAACAGATAGCTATTTCAGGAGGTCGGGGTAAGTGAGCACAGTATGATTCATCTGCTATTCCATCATGAACATCACGACAGCTTACATAGCGAGCTTGATTGCCTCTCCCACAAGACACGGAGCACTTACAAGAGAATCATCATACCAAGGTGTTACATAGTACTTCTCCCATTTCCTACCCCAGGGCTATTGCCCAGATTTCTAAAACATCAAGTTTCTGGAGAAACTTTAATTAAAAATAATATTATCTGGTATGCTGTCTTACTCAAATAATGACTGGGCTAATGAATATCCCAATCAGTTTAGATCATAAATTTCACATATTTGAGTAAGGATGAAACATTCAAGTTCTTGAAATGGTTATTTGGCAGAATTATAGATACTGGAAAACATTTTAAATAGGGGTTTCTTAAGATAGTTAAATAATATTATCTGGCATGCTGAACGAACATTGAAAGAACTAATAACATGATAGATAGAATCCTGTAATTAAAATATTCAGATAATATTTAAAGCTTAAAATATATTTTCTCCATAAAGATTAAAGCAAAACATACTCAATACATTAAAGCTGTCAGTTTAGAAAAATAAGTAAAAGATGCTGGTAGTTATTATGGAATGAATGGTGTCTCCCCGCTGCTCCCCGCCGCCCCCCCCAATATGTAAAAGACCTAACCCTTGTACATATGACTATGAATATGAATGATCCTGTCTTTTAAGAGTTTATCAGTTAGGTTATTATGAAGTCATATCGGAGGGGGCTAGGTCCTGATCCTATGACTATATTAGTAAGTGCTGTCAACTCTGTTCAGACTCATAGCAACACTGTATAGGGTTTCTGAGGAGCAGCTGGTGGGTTTGAACTGCTGACCTTAAAGTCAGCAGTCCTACAGGACCACAGCAGAAGTCCTTTGACTAGTGTCCTTTCAAAACAGAAGATATACCGAGAGAAAGGCATGCCAGGATACCATGTGACAACACAGACAGAAGCTGAGGAAGCGCTGGAGCTACTAGAAGTGAGGAAAGAGTCTCAGAACAGTTACTATCTGAGAGCTTTCAGAAGGAGTCAGTTAGACCAAGGCCTTTATTTGGACTTCTAACCTCCTGAACTGTGAGGCAATGCGTCCCTGTACTTACAGGCCATTTTATTTATGGTATTTTGTGACTGTAGCCTAGGGAATTGGAGTCCTGGTGTGGCGCTGTGGGTTAATGCGCCAGACTGCAAAGCCATTTGAACTCTGCAAGGTCAATGGTTCAAGCTCACCAGTTGCTCCTCGGAAACCGTCTACAGGGTCGCTATGGGTCAGAATCAACTCGACGGCACTTAACAACAACAAGCCTAGGGAATTAGCACTGTAGCTTAAAGAGAAGTTGACAACAGCTTAATATAGGGACTGCTCTTCATAGCAACCTTATGGCATTGTCCTCATTTTTCACATTATAAAACAAACTCAGAAAACTTAATTTTGTTTCCCAGGGTCCTAGAGCTCTTGAAAGGTATGGGCAGGATTTGTTAATTAAATAAGCTGATTGTACACCCATTTTCTTTTCACACCATCAAATTAACTGAAGATAAATGCATACATTAATCTTCAACATCTGCAGCAACCATTTTTCTAGTCTCTTAAGAAAAACCACATAATAGAAATGTTACATCTCTTAAAGGAAGTCACTTACTGGGGTCCAAGAACCATATCGCCACTGTGCTATCTTTTCCATAGGAAGAGCAGGCAATGAAGTGGCTCCAACTTTAGGAATAATAGGGCACAATGTAAGTATGCAGTCCTGTTCAAAAGAAAACAAGATACTGTAAAATATCAACTAAATGATCATTCTGACAAATCCTATACTTCATTTCTTCTCCCACATGCCTAATTCAAAAACAGTGTCATACTAAATTATATTAAAAGCACAAAGTACTGTCGAGTACTAATAGTAGGTACTAGGAATCTGAGTCCTAAAGTGTGGATCGCTCTGTATGACAATTGAAAAGGAAAAGAGCAATAATTCTTTGAAATATCACTAACCAGAAACATTTTGAATAAACATAGAATGATGCCTTAAAAAATGTAACACACCTTTGAGGTTCAAGATAGTCACAATAATAGATATCAACTTTCTATAAGTCAAAGAATGGAAATTAATGTACATGGTTTTTGAGGAGCAGCTGGTGGGTTTGAACTGCCAACCTTGTGGTTAGTAGTTCAGTGCTTATGCTAAAGTACCACATTAGAATACATAGAGTTACAAAAATAACTCCCAATACTACAAAACCAAAAATAATAAACACACACACTCTCTTATTTATGACTCTCTCTCTCTCTCACACACACACACAAACACACACATACAGGCTTTTATGGTCTAAAAGTTTAAGTGGAAAAACATACATGGGAATAATGTTAACACATCTTTAAATCTCCTATATCAAAACTCTCCTTTGTGTTTATAAGAGGAAGCTGGCTTACCTGCCTGTCACTTGGCCGACGGGTTCCACTGCACTCTCTGTCATCTAGCACTGCACTAAAGAGTTCACTGACACATTTAACAGCACGCACCTGATACCCATGTCCACATGTGGCTGTGCACTGCAAGAATATAATAGCAATTATATTCTTAATTATATACACTCATTTATGTAACAAAGAAACATAAGTAATAATATACGTGAGTCCT
The DNA here is from genome assembly GCF_000296735.1 of Chrysochloris asiatica. Taxonomy (NCBI): domain Eukaryota; kingdom Metazoa; phylum Chordata; class Mammalia; order Afrosoricida; family Chrysochloridae; genus Chrysochloris; species Chrysochloris asiatica. Next base: position 8,047,083 of record NW_006408595.1, read on the forward strand.
GGAGTGGCACTGTGGGATATAGCACTAGACCCACAACATCAGTTTAAACTTCAAGGTTGGTGATTCAAACTCATCAGCCGATCCTTGGAAACCCCATATAGGGTCCCTATGAGTCGGAAGTAACTCGAAAGCACTTAACAACAATTTTAGTCAAAACCTAAAGTTACCAAAGTCTATCAATATACATGTTGTGAAGTGCAGTCGGTGAGCATGGTGGCTTCATATGGTAAGCACTAGGGTTGTTGCTCCAGTGAAGATATAAAGCCTCGTAAACTCTACACAGGGTTGCTATGAGTCAGAACCGACGTGACATCACTTAACAAGTGCCATGGAGAGTCAGTTCCAACTCATAACAACAATGTACAGAGTCTCTGAAAAGCAGCTGGAGGGTTTGAACCTCTGACCTTATGATTCATACTGACCTTGCAGTCCAGTGCCACACCAGGACTCCATCAAAATACATAGCTATTCAAATTGATTATAAAAACATTAATAAAATATTACACAAAAATTTACAAAATGTGCTTTATTATTGAATCTTTCAGGAGCCCTGGTAGCACAGTGGTTAAGCCCTTGGCTGTTCATCAGAAGGCTGGCAGTTCAAACCCACCAACCACTATGCAGGAGAAAGATACGGCAATCTGCTTCCATAAAGATTTACAACCTTAGAAACTATTCATCAGTTCTACTCTGTCCTATATGGAGCTAAAAGTTGTAATCTATGGCAATGGGTTTGGTTTGTTTGTATCTTTAAGAAGTTATCATATAT
>NW_006408595.1:8047951-8050362 GCF_000296735.1 Chrysochloris asiatica
AACTCTTGTTGTTAAGTGCATGGACTAAGTTCTGACACATAATTACCTTGTATAGGGTTTCTGAGGAGTGGCTGGTGGGTTTGAACAGCTAACCCTGTAGTTAGCAGTCAAGTCTTCTATCCTTCAGTGCCATAACAGGAGTCCCCATATATCCCAACAGGCACTGATATTTTGGAAGTAGAGTCTAACTTTTACACTTTCACAATTTAGGGAAACCAAATCATTTTTTTCAAATATCTACATGGTTTATCATGTATTTCATACAATATGCTAAGCAAACTTCAAAAAGATAAATAAGAGCATAAGATAAAGCTAAGGGGATGAGAAAAGATTGTACATCAACTGTGGTAACCTCCATAAGACAAACTATTCGCATGCGCCCAGTCTGACATTGCAATACCCACCTTGCAGTCTCCACGCTATTTTCTTTGGCAAAACTTGCAAGAAACGGCTACTCTAAATTTAGTTGTTGTTGTTAAGTACCGTAAAGTCAGTTCCAAACTCATAGTGACCCTGCACAGGGTTTCCGAGGCTATAAATGTTTACAGGAGAAGAAAGCCTCATCTTTCTCCTGTGGAGCAGCTGGTAGTTTCAAACTGCCAACCTTGAGGTTAGCATTCCAATTCATAACCACTACACTACCAGAGCTCCTTCTATACAGTAACAACATCAATTTAGATGCACAACACAAACATGTTTGTATTTAAAGAAGGCTGATAAAAAATTTTTAATTGTAGCATTTTTGTTAACAAAAGGGATTAAAAAAAAAATCTAAAATATTTATCAGCAAAATTAGCAGCACTGAACATTTTCAATAAATAAGGATTGCATGTCAAGGATATTTTCCCCATAAAGTAACACAAAGTTAGCTGCATCTACTAAGGAGGGATGGAATACATCACAACATTTGTGCTATTCTGAAAAGATGCTTGAAATCAAGCAAGCCTACAGTAGATACTCACAGAACCCCAGGGTCCTACTTGCCAGGAAGCACATTTCTGGAGCTCACATGGTCTCAGAGATTCTGGTTTGATACCTGGATTACAGAAGGCATCACTCAAGTGATCTTCATTCAACTGACACCATACCTGCCGCTGCTTTGTTCCTGGTCCACATGTAGCAAGGCACTGTAAGAATACCACTGGTCACTATTAGTCAATACAAATGTTTTCCTAAATGATAATAGTAATAATTGCTGTTCAAAATGCACTTGAAAGGCCATTCTTAAGTATATTTTCCCTCATCCCTCGAAAATATTTACCGGGTAAAATGAACCACCCAAAAGTTCTGTTCCTTTCGCCCAGGGCAACATGCTTTCTCCCTATAAAAGAAGTGGCTGTGAAACTAACCTTATCATGAGTATAAATCTCAGGTGGACACTCAAACTGTGGACATTGGAATTCTCTCATGAAAATGATTATAGATTATATATCAGTTAGTAAACACTATAAATAATTTAAGGACATTTTTTAGTTTTTTTTAACCTTGGCAACTGAATTATTTACATGATAATGTAAATATATATATATATATATATATATATATATACCTTAAAATGATATAAAGCCTTATATTGTAAAACTTTCCTATACAAATATTAGAGCAGTGCTAAGCCTGATATATTTAATGTTACCTCACTCCACTCACTAGTAGCCCAACTGGGACAAGAAAATTCATTGCAATTCTCTATTGTCACTCGAGGAAGCTCTCTGCATTCTCTATCAGCAAGACGATGGCCAAAGTTATTTATACAGTAAGATTCTCGAGACCTTTCACCTCGTCCACAACTTCTGGAACACTGATTTTAAAAAAGAAAAAAAAAAAAGTGGAGACAAAAATAACAAATGGATAAAATGTCACATTTTTAAGCAAAAATATACTTTAGAGTGATATATTTTATTACCAAAAAAAGTGGTAATTATCCATAAGCCTAACTGTAATTTTTACCTGGGACCACTCTGAATACTGCCATCTTGTTAACACACAGACACCATGGCAGGGTTCTCGAGTCGGAGGTTTAAACTGGTCACCACAGAAGTGACCATCTACTGGAACAGTCTGCCCCTCATTAATAGAATACTTCATGCAGTGGACGTCCAAAGACCTATATCCTTGACCACAGTGGGACGAACACTCACTTTTGCCAATGATGTGCCACCTAGAAAGATATAACACATTAGAAGGTATGCCAAGTAACTAAAGCAACAATGATGGATAATTCACCTGCAAATATATATATATATTTGTTTGTTGTTTTAGAGTTGGTACCAACTCATAGAACCCTATGTACAACAGAGTGAAACACTGCCTGGTCTGGGGCCACCTCACAATTGTCACGCTTAAGCCCACTGATGCTGCCACTTTGCCAATCCATCTCAATGGGGGTCTCCGTCTTTTTCTCTGACCCTCCA
>NW_006408595.1:8050462-8077522 GCF_000296735.1 Chrysochloris asiatica
GAATGAGCTATGAAAATTTCTTAGAAATTGTACAGTCCTAAGCTTCTATTTAAGGAGCTCTGGTAGTGTAGTGGTTACAAGTTGGACTGCAAACCACAAGGTCAGCAGCTCGAAACTACCAGCTGTTCTGAGGGAGAAAGATGAGGCTTTCTGCTCCCGTAAAGATTTACAACCTTGGAAACCCTGTACAGGGTCGCTTTGAGTCCGAACCAACTCCACAGCACATAACAACAACAACAACAAGCTTCTATTTTATAGATAAGAAAATGAAAGGTGTCTATTTCAGTGGGGCACACACTTGACTGCCCCCCTCCATTGGAACTCTCACTTTTTTTTCCAAATAAAATCTTACTTGCTCCCAAAACATATGAAAAAAAAATAGACTTAGTCTGGTTAAAAGTGGAGAGAGTTAGCCAATATCATATGTCAGCCTTACTGTGACATTTGGTGGCAACTTTGAAGGTATGTCCAAAGAACTCCAGCTTATCTAGAAACCTTTTAAAACAATTGTTTTAAACCAATATTACCCAATTACACAGAGGAAGATTTAGAACAGAATGCATCTGACTCCCAATCAGGTAGGCTTTCTCTGTATAACCCCTCTATGTTGCTGTTGTTAAGTGCCGTAGAGTCGGTTCCGACCCATAGCGACCCTGTACAGGGTTTCCGAGGGTGTAAATCCTTACGGGAGTATAAACCCCTCTATAGTGCTTTGATTTATGATGAGAATGTCTGGGAGCTTACCTACATCAAAAATAATTACTTTAAAAGTTGGTAAACCAGTTTTCATAAAATAAATTTGTTGTTGTTGTTAAGTGCCATAAAGTTGGTTCTGACTCACAGCATCCCTCTAAAGGGTTTCCAAAGCTTAAAATCTTTGCAGAAACAGAAAGCCTCATCTTTCTCCTGCAGAGCAGCTGGTGAGCTCAAACTGAGAACCTTGTGTTTCACAGTCAAGTGTTTATCGTATGGACCCACCTTGTTCTTCAAAGCAAATCATACTTTCTCATTAATTTATAAAATCTAAACTTAGCCACGTTTCAGGAAGAATTATTAACCAAATCGACCTAACTGTAGTCTAGACACCTATCAGATGATTTGAGTTTACTGTTTAACAAAGCATAGAATTCAAGGAGTTCATTTCCATTCCCAACAGCATCTCAAGATTTAACTGTGCTGTACTCCACTGCAATGAAGTAGATACAACTTATACAGGCAGGCAGCCCTACAAGTAGGCTTTTGTCATAAATACCAATGTCTCCAAACAACTAATAAATATACAGAAATTCTCAATCTTTCTGGCTGAAAGTGGTTCTGAAGGTCTCTGAATGGCAAATGTCATTCACTGCAATGAAAAAAAAAAAAAAATGAATTATGGGTATTGTCCTGAGCTTCACTTCAAGACCAATCATAAAGAAAAAATTTAGAAGTACCCATACTTCCTGCCATGATCTAGGACCATGTTCCTGAATGTTTAACGAATGCTATCAGGAAAATAGACTGACTGATCTTACAATCTTTAAACTTTAGAAGTTCTTTGGATCATTACTTCAATGGGAATTACTGACTCCTACAGAATTTATTCCCTCATATTGCAGTTTAAAACCACAAGTTTTCATATTAGAATTTACCTATATTTACTTTACAGAAAAAAAAAAAATGACCTCCATTTTCTACACAAAATGTTGTGCCATGCATATTGTCAGTCAGCAAATGCTCTGAATAAAAAGTCACATAAATGATGGAGTTTCACCATGAAGTTGTTTTTGTTGTTAAGTGCCGTGGAGCGGTTCTGACTCACAGTGACCCTGTACAGGGTTTCTGAGGCTGTAAATCTTTACAGGAGCAGAAAGCCTCATCTTTCTCCCATGGAACCACTGGTAGTTTCGAACTTCTGGCCCTGAGGATAGCAGCCCAATTCGTAACCACTACGCTACCAGATCAGTGAGCCTAAAATTTTATAATAGAAGGACAGAGAATGGGCAATAACAACAAATTTGCTTTGTGTCAGGCATTGTGAAGGATGTTCACGTTATTTCACATGTTATTTCACATAGTGGCTATAATATATACACTGGTTACCTTGTACAGTATTTCTCTTTTACCTTAGTTCACAATCCATATTGCAGTTTTCAGTCACAAACAAAGGAAGAGGTAAATGTTCACATCTTTGATCAGATACCATCATCCGATCACTCTTACGTATGCAAATAATTTTTCTTTTATGGAGACCTTGGCCAGCATCAATCGAAAATTCAAAAGAAAATGAAAAATAAATCATATAAGTAGGTATTACCTATTATTTCATTCTACTAATAGTCTGAAGGATCTAGGTAAGCAAGCACAAAATTTCACCATAGCATAAAATATGTTGTTGTTAACAGCCATCAAGTTGGTTCTGACTCATAGCGACCCTGTATGGGTTTCCAAGGTGCAGCTGGTGGGTTTGAACTGCCAACCTTGTGGTTCGCAGTCCAGCGCTGATCCTACAGCACCAATACCAGCATATTAATCTACTCAGGAATGACTTTTCATTAAACACAATTTCTCAGCTGACACTTGAAAGACTGAGTGGTTTGCTTAATGAAGAGTTATAAGGAAGGTGGGACAAAAGTGAAATATAAGGAAATCCATTACAACTGGGTGGAGTGGTTGATAGTGGGTCAGAGAGTGCCAGGAAGATGCTGATGCTATATAGTACTTGGTATTATTGTTCCTATTCTTTCTCCTTTCCCTGTAAGAGAATTATAAACCCCTACTTCACCACCTGATCCTCGGAAACCCTATACAGGGTCGCAATAGATTGGAATAGACTCGACGGCACTTCACAACAACAACACTTAGTGCATTGGAGTCCTGGTGTGGTGCTGTGGGCTAATGCGTCAAACCACAAAGTTGTTGGAACTGCAAGGTCAGTGGTTCAAGCTCACCAGCTGTTCCTTGGAAACAGAATCGCTATGGGTCAGAATCCTCGACTCGAAGGCACTTAACAACAACAACAACTTAGTGCGTTACCATCCATAACTTCCTGTGGGAGGAGCATCCAACACTGACATCAGGATTTTTATTTAACAACCTTTTAATGGACTATAATGGGATATGAGGAGTCCTGGCGTGGCACTGTGGGTTAATGCGCTGGGCTGCACGGTCCATTTGAACTGCAAGGACAGTGGTTCAAGCTCACTAGCTGCTCCTCAGAAACCCTATACAGGGTTGCTATGAGTTGGAACTGACTTGATGGCACTTAACAACAACAACAAGGTATGATCTATTTTTGTTTCAAAAAGAAGCTTTAAAAGCTTTTATGTGTGTACCACCTCTCTTCCCCTTTTCACTCTGTTACCAGAAAAGCATTTTCCAGATGGGAGCTGATCTTTCAGCCTGGAACCAGGAATGATAAAGTCAGGGATGTAAATGCCAAGCGAGAGGAGAGGCACAGCCAGTTAGTAGCCAAACATCGTATGAGCGATAAATAAACATTTATTGTTCTAAGCCAGATTCAAGGGTTACTTGTCTGCAGTATAACCATAGCACAAGAACAAACTAAGAGAAATAGCTACAAAGGATCAGAGTAATTTGAAATCTGTAATTTCAGAAGTAGAGAGACAAGAAAGAGTCTAAGCAGTCAGTTACATGATCAAATTTTTGATTTAACTAAGTTCAACTTTGTATTTTCAGTTACCCAAACATGAACAAACATGTTTATCTCTGCTTCTTCCCAAATGTTCTCTGAAACAACTGTAAGGAATTGTTGTAAAGCCATACACCTAAAGAACAAAGAAAATGAGAAAGGAAACACAATGGGCAAGAAAAGCAGATTTTGATTATGAAAAGTAAATGGAAGTAGTGCTGACAGAGCCAAGGAAGTTGAAACCTAACCTTGTGGAGGAAGACAGTAAATAAGAAACAAACCATTCATGTCAAAGTATCCCAGAAAAGGCCCTGAAGAAAAAACACCAGGTTCCTCTGAAGGGGTGAATGTGTGAGGGGTAGAAGTTAAAAATGGAGAAGTGGTTCAAGTATTTATGAAGAGCAGTTAGACTCCTCCCTTCCAGTGGAGAGCAGCGCTGTCCAGTGAAAATAGACTATGAGTCACATATGTAATTTAAAATTTACTAATTGTTATTAAATGCTGTCAAGTCGATTCTGACCCATAACAACCATATGTAGGATTCCCAAGGATCAGCTGGTGAACTTGAACCACCAATCTTGCAGTTCAAATGTCTTTGCAATCTGACACATTACCCCACAATAGCTCACCGGGACTCCAAATTTACTAGTAGCCACATTAAAAAAAGTAGTAAGATACAGGTGTTATTAATTTTAGTAACATTTTTATTTAGTCCTAAATATCTAAAATATGGAGCTCTGGTAGCATTGTGGTTACGAATTGGGCTGCGAACCTTAAGGGCAGTGGTTCAAAACTACCAGGCGTTCCATGGGAGAAAGATAAGGCTTTCTGCTCCCATAAAAATTTATAGCCTCAGAAACCCTGTGTAGGGTCACTATGAGTTGAAACCGACACCACGGCACATAACAACAACAACATCTAAAATATGATCATGTCAACATGATATAAATATTAAATGCAATAATTACATTTTTATATACGTATCAATGGTATAATGATATCTTTTGCATTCTTTTTTAATGTGAAGTCTTAAAATTTCAATGTGTACTTCACACAATGGAGTAGGCACATGTGGCTAGTGGCTACCATATTGGAAAGCACAGCACCAGAGAAGTTCAATGTGAGAGCACAACATACAGCTGAGGAAAGCTGGGGCAACACTTGATACTAGGCTGATTTGGTCAAAGTCTCCATAATAAATCATGAGACCTCATCCCATTCCAAGTCTCCAGCTCTGTCTGTCACTGAGTCTGCCTATACTGAGCCCTTGCCTGTCCTTCCACTGCCTATCAGAAGATGGGAGGATTTCTTTCTTGAGAGATTGTTCAGACCCAGAAAAAAGATGAAATAACAATATTTGGGGCTTGTCTCCATGTGTAAAGGTTACTTAATTATTTCATTACTCTATAATGTGGGCTTTGGTTGACTTGACTGCCCTACGTAGGACTCTCAGCATTTTAGTCATTTTTAAATATGAGCAAACAGCAAAGGATAAGCAGCCATTTTAAGGAAAGCCTCAAGAAAGTAGTAAGTACAAATGAGATCAATAAAGAAAAACAAAATACAGGTTAGATAAAACAAATATAATTTAGAAAGCAGAAGAAAACTTAATGAGCAAAGACATAATAGGGAATACTGCACCTATGAAATGAAAGCAAGATATAACAAAGAGGAATGTTCAGAGAACAATGTAATGGAAGAAATTTGAATATACAAGCAAGTGGTTAGTCCAGAAGGCTGAACATCCTATCAATATAAGTTTCAGAAAGATACAACAGAGGAATTAATGTGAAGAAATTATCAAAGAAATAATGCAATACAATTTCTCACAATAAAGAATTTATATTTTCAAATTGCAATGGCATTCAAAGTACCTAAGAAAATAAATGGGGTGGGCTGGGGGGAGAGAAGAGTGAGAAAGAAAGAAAGACTCATTCTAGACATTTCAGGACACCAGAGTTAAAGAGAGCATTCAAAACCCTCCAGAATAGAAAACATCAGGTACAAGTGCAGGAGATCAGAATTTCCTACAAGTCAGAAAACTAAGGTTTCAAAACCCTAAAGGAAAATGACCTTCTACTTTAGAATGTCACACCACCCCATTTTTCAGACATCAGATGCTTCCAAAAAACTACCTTCCTTTCTCAGGAAAATCCTGAAGCAAAATAGTCTCTCACTCAGCAGAGAAGTAAATCATAAAGAGAAATTCATGAGATTTAGAACAGAGAATCTAGTGCAGAAGAAAGGCAAAGAGAATTTCCAGGATGATAATGAAGGAAAATCTGAAGATAAACCCATATAACAGGCAGTATGAACAAAATGAAGAGAAAAAAGGAGTACAGTAGCAAAATTTCCATGAAAAAGTAAGGTTTATAGATAAAATAATGTGCTTGAAAATATTAGGGCAAATCATATATATCTGACAAAAAGTTTTGAATCTATTTAAGATGCACAGAAAAACAGTAAACACACAAAACTGAAGGAAGTTAGCATTAGAGAAAACAAGAATTTCACATGAAAAGGAGTATAGTCATAGTATGTCGTTGTTGTTAAGTGCCACTGAGTAGGTTCCAACTCATAGTGACCCTGTATAGGGTTTCCATGGAGCAGCTGGTGGGTTTGAACAGCCGACCTAGTAGTTCACAGTCCAGTGCTGATACTACAGCACCACACCAACGAGTCCATAGTACCCTGTATGACAACAGAATTAATATAAGTGTTCTCGCTTGCCGACGTATAATTGTTTAAGAACCCTCTCCTGACCATTTTACCTGTACTGTCCAAACTTTCACTTAGTGGAGGTGGTATGTCGTGGCGTCAGTTTTGACTCATAGCGACCATGCATAGGGTTTCTGAGGCTGTAAATCTTTACAGGAGCAGAAAGCCTCATCTTTCTCCCATGGAGTGGCTGGTAGTTTAGAACTGCTGACCCTGAGGTTAGCAGTCCAACTGGCAATCACTATGCTACCAGAGCGCCTTAAACTTCTAATTGGTGGCAGGGGTGGTGTGCCATGGAGTCAGTTCCGACTCATAGCAACCTCTACAGGGTTTCTGAGGTTATAAATCTTTACATGAGCAGAAAACCTCTTCTTTCTCCCACAGAACAACTGGTAGTTTCAAACTGCTGACCTCGAAATAAGCAGCCCAATTCGTAACCACTACCCTACCACAGCTCCTTAAACTTCTAATTAGGGTCTTGTTATTCTTTTTGTTTCTTTATTATGCCTTCATTCACCCACAGCTTTGTTTTCTGGGGGGTTTTTAGTTCCCCCTCCTTTACAACAGACAAGCTTATCCTCTCAATGCTGGAATGCTGACCGTAACTCTCAAAACCTTAATTCTTTCCTGTAAGTATATGCAAAACAAATGCCTTTTTCCTTTCTATTACCACAGTTAAAGTTTCCTACCTTGAGACTTAGTCTTCTTAGCATCACCTACTTCAGTCTCCCTCTACAGAGACAGTACTAAAATAGTAACAGGAGCTCTCTGCTTCTATGTAACCATTCTAGAAGGGCACTACACCAACCAAATCTGTGCCTTTTCCAGAATGGGATACCACAGTTCCTTTGGAACCCTGATGTCAGTCTATTATTTGTTGTTGTTGTTAGGTGCCATCGAGTCGGTACTGACTCACAGCGACCTTATGCACAGCAGAACGAGACACTGCCCGATCCTGGGCCAACCTCACTACTATTGCCACACTTGAGTCCATCAATGCTGCCACTTGGCCAATCCATTTCGTTGGGGGTCTTCCTTTTTTCTCTGACCCTCCACCTTACCAAACATGATCTCCTTCTCCAGTGACTGGTCCCTCCTGACAATATGTCCAAAGTATGAGAGATTATCCCTCAAATGCCTATCATTTGTGATTTCTGCCTCTGGCCATCTACCTTCTCACAAAAACACATTGCTATATGATTCGGAGCTTTTTTTGTTCTGACTTACTGCTGATATAATTCCAAAACCTTTTCCACTATTCCCCATAGGAACTACTTTTCCATTCTAAAGAAAACAGTCTATATCTTTAGCGACAATCTTCTAATAAATTGCTCCCTTACCCTTTTCTGTGCTCTTCTATGCATAAACCTGCTGCATTTACAATTTTAAAGTAATATAATCTGCTCATGCCACTATTTCATTCATTAGACTTAAACATTTCATAGCATAATTGTTAGGTTGTTTTTTTGTTTTTTGTTTTTAATAATCTAAAGCAAAGAAGTTCCTCAATAATGCTTACTGAGTTCATACATACATATGATTATATAATTAAATATCTGTAACTACAGATAACACAAAACTCTAGTTTCTTTCCATGCTATAAATCTCCTTGATTTTCCATTCCCCACTATGTTCTTGGAGGCCTTGGTGTGGCACTGTGGGTTAATGCGCCAGACTGCAAAGCCATTTGAATTGCAAGGTCGGCAGTTCAAGCTCACCAGCTGCTTCTTGAAAACCCTATACAGGGTCGCTATGGGTCAGAACCAACTTGATGGAACTTAACAACAACAACAACTATGTTCTTACTAGTTATCCATATCATCAGTACAAATATAATTCTTTGTGGTCAGCAAAAAATGAAAGAATGTTTGATACCTCAACAAAAAGAATAGTATTTCACTGGGAAACAGGATGTAAGCTTGAAAAGTATCTGTGATTGTTGAGGGACAGAATGAATGTGAGTGGAAAGGAACAATAATGGAGAATGATGTAAAGGGTAGAGATAAACGACACTGGTAAGTGTATGAAACAGAAAGAGTGGAGAGAAAAACAGGAAGGAGAAAAAGACAGGAAATGTTTTTAAGCCTCTGTGTGGATATATGTGGATGGCAGCCAGACTCAAAAGTATCTAAAATTACACATGCACAAACTTTTGATTCTTTTATTCAAGCTTTCTGTACCTTGACACATTTTGGTACAGTCTTGCCACGGTCCGTATGGATCCCAGGTAAATAGTTCACTCCTCTCTTCCATAGGGATGCTGAAGGAATAACGTACATCAGGGTTGTATAAATTACCTACACATAAAACCTGAATAAAATACAAAGGAGCATACGATTAATACATAAAGGACAGATTTTTAAAGACATCATTTTTAGACTTAATAATAAATACGAAACACTTCACCAAAGAGCCCTGATAGAGTAGTGGTTACTAGTCTGACTGTTAATCTCCCTATCAGCAGTTCGAAACAACCAGCAGTTCCATGGGAGAAAGACGAGGCTTTCTGCTCCCATAAAGATTTATTGTCTTGGAAACCCTGTGCAGGGTCACTATCAGTCAGAACCCACTCCATGGCACATAACCACCACCACCACCAAACACTTCACCACTACAGTCTACTAATATGATTAAAGCTAAGTCTTATCAATGGCTACTGAGAATTTACCTGCAAAACAAGTTCTTCTTCAAGTCGATCAGTACTGTTAATTCTCTCTATTGAGTTGTTTGAGCCACTGTATTCAAAAATAGCTCCTTGTATGTTAATTTCTTTTTTTGACATACTTACAACAAAATTTCCATTCAAAAGAAAATTCCCTTGAGTGTCAGATAATGCTGTAAAAGAATAAAATATTATTCTTGAAATCAAAATCCAGTCAACAGTATAGTATAAAATCCCTATTTAACTTTTTTTTTTAATGAAACATCAATGTACGAGGTTGAGTCAAAAATTATCTGCCCCCAGTTTAATTAAAACACACATCCACGTCCACCGCAGATGACAACATTGAGTGTGCATATGAAACGATTCTGTCAAATAGGTGAGTAACAGTGGTTTATGTGACAAATTATTTGCAAATTGGCCATAGTTCTGCATATGAAGTAATCCAAGAGAGATGTGGGTTTTGAAAAGCTTGTGCAAGATGGGCATCAGAACAACTCACGGAAGAGCCTAAACAGAAGTGTTCTGGACATCTGCAAACAAGCTTTGGCCTGCTACTTGAAGGATTCTTTTTAAAAAAATCATTACTGGTGACAAGACACGGATTCATCACTACAAGCCTAAGAGTAAATGGCAGAGTGTGGAATGGAAACATCTTCAATTGGCCACCAAGAAAAAGTTCAAAAGTCACCCGTCAGCTGGAAAATGGATGCTTATGGTTTTCTGGAACTTTCAAGGGCCAGTATTGGAACACGATCAGGAAACAGGTTCAACAATCAACAGTGCTCCTTAAGTGAGATGCTCACTGAAGCGCTGAAGTCCATCACCATATCTCTTTCATGTCAAGCCATTGGTAGGTTTGAACCACTGACCTTTCAAGTTAGCAGCCAGCCACTGAACCATCAGGGCTCTTTTAATTACTAATATAGTCTATAAAGTAGAAGAGTAAGCCAAAAATTATTAAAATAAAATCATAGAAATCTTTATTAAACAAAAGGATCAAAATGTGAAGCCATTGTTTCTTGACATCTTTTCTATTTAGTCTGTACTACAGAAGAAGGTAGTGTTTCCATCTCTCTAACACTTCCCTGTTCCAATAGCTCATCAAAAGGAAGTCTGGGCATCCTTGTGGGAATCAAAGCATGCTCCTTTTAAATTATTTTTTAATTTTAGAAACAAAAAGAAGGCTGAAGGGGTAAGATCTGGGCTATAGAGCAGGTGGGGTAAGGTTTCCCTTTAAAATTCTTGTGGACAAGTCTCTTGCTCAGTTTGAACCTCAAGAAATGAGTAGGTGCACTGTCCCAAAGAAAAACATTCCTCAGCAAAACTCTCCAGGTTTTTCCTCACCAATTAAATGCTCAATTTTCTAAAAACTTTTTCATAATAAGCACCCATGGTTGTCCTGTGTCCTATGAGAGAATCTATCAAGATTACTCCTTTGGAATCCCCCCAAACAGTCACCATAACCTTCTGAGCTGACCTCTGCCTTGAATTTAAATGGCTAGGCAGGTCACCTTGGAAATCACTGGTTTGACTGGACTTTTTTTTGGAAGGCACTCTAATTAGACTAAAGCAAGTGTATTATTGAGATTCACGGAAGGCACAGATATGTTTAAACACATATTGTTTGGAATAAACCTGTGCATATATGAACTAGAACCCTAGAAGCTATACTTTTTTACTTACCCTCATATATATGTATATTTATTTGCATTATATTTGTGTGTGTATCAATACATTAAAAAAAAGTTGTTATTAAGTAGATTCTCACTCATGGCAAACCCACGTGTTATACTCCACAGAGTTTTCACTGGCTGTGATCTTTCAGAAGTAGACTTCCAGATCTTCTGAAATGCCAATTTCAGTTAGTAGCTGAGTGTTTATTCATTTGTGCCCCCGAGAGACTCATATGTGTATGTTTTTGTTGCTAAGTGTAGTCGAGTCAGTTCCGACTCAAAGTAACCCTGTAAAGGGTTTCCATGGAGTGGCTGGTGAGCTTGAACAGCTAACCATGTAGTTCAAATCAACTTGCAATCCAGTGCATTAACCTGCAGTGCCATACCAGGACTTGTAACCAAGATCTGTTCCTTTTCAAATACAAAACTGAATGGTGTCCAAGGTACCATGGTGTTAGAACAATGGATTTAAATTCACATTGTTCCAGCTAACTGCTATATGATCTTGGACAAGTCTCTTGCTCAGTTTGTGAAACAGCTTAATAGAAATGCTAAAAATTTCTACCTCACAGACTTTAAATCAGGATTAAATATGAAAAAATGTTTGTAAACTGTATGTATTATGAAACACTGTGATATTTGTTTTACATTTCAAATGAATTATTTTATTTGAAATTTAAAAAGTTTTTAAATTTCACATTAATAATAGCCTCACGTTAACTGCATACTTTTTGTTTGCCTTGCTTACATTATACCTAATAATTTTTCAGTGGGATGAATACACCATGGAAAACACTTGTTTGACATTTCAGGTAATTCCAGCCATTCAAATCATACAAGTTACCAATGGCTACGCTTCATAATAGGGAGTCCTAGTGTGGTGCTGTGAATTAATGTGCTAGACTATAAGGTCAGTTGGAACAGCCAACCTTGCGGTTTTAACGGACCTTTTAGTCACCAGCTGCTCCTCTGAAACTCATCAGCTGCTCCTCTGAAACCCTATACAGGATCACTATGAGTCAGCACTTTACAACATCAGTGATATAGTGGGTTACAAGCTAGGCTGATAACTGCAAAGTCAGCAGTTTAAACTCATCAGCCATTCCAAGGGATAAAGATAAGACTTTTTTGCTCCTGTAAAGGAACTCTGGTAGCGTAGTGCTTACGAATTGGGCTGAGAACCGCAAGGTCAGCAGTTCGAAACTACCAGCTGTTCCACGGGAGACAGATGAAGCTTTCTGCTCCTGTAAAGATTTACAGGGTCGCTATGAGTCGGAACCGACTCCACGGCACACACAACAACAACAAAGATTTAAAGCCTCAGGAACCCGATATAGAGTTGCTAAGAGTCAAAACTGACTCAATGACACCAAGCAATAATTTCATAATAAATATTGCATCCTTCCAAAAAAAGCAATCTTGAAAAGATTCCTGAAAAATAAATTTAGCATTTCTATATATTATGAAGGAACCCTGGTGGCATTGTGTGTTAAGTGTTGGGCTGATGACCAAAAGACCAATGGTCCAGACCCATTAGCTGCTCCACAGGAGAAAGATATCTATTTCCAGAAAGACTTACAGTCTCAGAAATTCTAGGTGAAGATCTACACTGTCCTGTAGGATGACTCTGAGTCAGAATGGATTCAGTGGCATGCCTAAACTATTATGACTGTCAATACAGTGAATGTAATGAGAAACAATACCATTGTATCCATTTTACAAAATAGAAACTCCTTTATTTAAACGTAAATCAACAGCAAATCAAAGTACATTAGATTTTAGACTGTCAAATTAATTCCTGAGATCCACTGTTTGCTACAGGTTTGAATTCCCACGTATAAGCATTGATTACCTGTGCCAACATTTCACACAGCCCAGTATTTATTAGGGTTATCAATGTCGTGAAGCCAATGCTTTCTCAATAACAACTCTATTATCACCACTCTACTTTGTGGATTACAGATAAGTAAATATTAAAGTATTTCTCACAAAGAAGGATAGGATTTATAAAATATTATCTTATATTTAAGCCTTTTAATCTGAAAGCAAATGTCTAATAATTTTTTTAAAAATTGAAGTTTATACTCAGGACTCTAGCTAAAGGTCAATAGACTGTGGTCATGTTATTCAACACCTAAAAATCTGCAACCACACTCTCCTTTCTGTCTGTTTTAAGAGTGAAAATTTATTTAAAATTGTATTTGGATATACTGCTATATTTTAAAATCACTCAAAAGTATTTTTTGAAAGGCTTAAACTTAAATAGGTCTACAATTAATTTAAGATATAAAGATAGAAGATTCTGTTTTAAATCACATGTAACTTAAACTGAATAGAATCTCTGGGTCGGGGCAGGGATGAGGGAAGGAGACTGGTGATTTGTGTTAGCTGGAGAGGCACAGGGTGGCCATCTTGAACGTTCAAGGACAACTTTGAAGGCAAGAGAACAAGTGGGTACAGAGATATTTCACTTACTGATGACAGAAAGGGGCACAATTTTTTCTTGTGACCACAGGTGTGGGTGGCCCCACCCACTTACACTCTCTGGGCTGTCAAAAGTGACATCAAATTGTGTGAAGAGCTAGAAGCACCAACCCCAGCATCTGAAGTGTGGCCTATTCATGAACTGCAGACCTGGTTCTGGTCTGCTCTGGACTAGTAGGATCTCTCACCCTGGGTTCTCCTCTGGGATAGAAATTCCTTAATCCCCCAGCAGCTTTCAGACCTGTACAGACTACTTGTGGACTGAGTGTCCAGAACAGATAACACCCAACCCTGCAAGAACTCCATCTAGGGTTGAGTGACACCATCTCATTGCTTACCTACCCACCACGTGAAGTCCCTGGCTGGCAAAAGACCCATCAATTTTCTCCTGTGCTGTTTTTGTTTTGTTTTTTCATTTCATTGTTACTGTTTTTTTTATTCTTTCTTTCTCATATCCCTCTATCTTGCTTTCAATCCTTTCTATCTCTGCTTTCATTTTTTCTACTTTCCTTCTGCTTATCTTTCCCAACGACTTTGCTTCATTCTTCTTTTTTCCTCCTTGCTTTTTCTTTTACTACTCCTTGGTCGCTTGCTTTTTTACTCATTCCTCTCCCTAACTTTGTTTGGTTCTTTTTCTTTCTTCTTATTTTCCTCTTATTTTATTTATTTTCCTCTCCCTCTTTACTATCTTTCATTTTTGTATTCTTTTCCTAGTTGTTGCCCATTTTTCTTTTTTCTGTTCTATTTCTTCTTTCAGTGTTTGTTTGTTTTCCTTCTCTCTTATGTGTGTGTTTTCTTTTCTTGCCTCACCCAACAGGAGACAGAAACCGTGTCTACACGATCCAACCATAACCACAACTATACCTTCTAGAGCTCCACCCACTGGGCAAGAGTCAATACCAGCTTCTATACACAGCAGTGACACAACAACCAACATCAGCTAAATCCATCCTGAACTTGACTTCATGAACAGTAAATAAAAGAATAGGATGCAAGTTCATCTACTGTTCACACCTACCATGAGGCAGATGGTGCTTAAAAATACACCAACATACAATCAACAACTGTATACAAATGCAACAACATAATACCTGGAAAGGTGAAGAAAATTTTTGTCTACATAAAGAAACAAGACAGAGTGACTCAACATGTGACAAGAGACAGAACTATAAAACATCTTAGAGGGATGAAAACTTTGGAATGACCTGAAAAAGAATTCAAGAGAATGATCTACAGGTACCGCCAAATGATTAACAGGTAAGTCAAGGAAAACTAGGAAAAAATTCAGGAAAATATTACAGGAACAATCAAACAAAACAAATAAAAGTATTAGAGAAAATACAAAACCTGCAAATAGAAATCCAGAAGATTAAGACTAAGATTTCAGAAATGGACAATACATTGAAAGGGCAAAAGAGTAGATTTAAATCAATGGAAGCCCAAATCCATGACCTTGCAGATAAATCTCTCAAAATTAGTATGCTAGAAGAACTATCAGAATAAAATCTAAAGAAAGCATAAGATTCATGTAGGACAACATGAAATGACTTATGGGCAGCACAGGAAAAATGAAAAGTCACCACCAAAGGAGAACCAATAATATTAAGCTCTTTTTTCTCAACAGAAACATTCAGGCAAGAAGGCAATGGAGGGACATATGCAAAACTCTGAAAGAAAAAAATCGCTAACCAGGAATCATATACCCAGCAGAACCGTCCCTCAAATATGATAGCATAATTAGAACATTTACAGATAAACAGTAACCAAAGGAATTTGTAATAAGCAAGCCAAGATAAAAAATACTAAAGGGAGTCCTTTGGACTGAGAACCAACAGCAGCAAACAACAGCAGATATTGGCATGGATGGCAACTCCACCCAGAATTCAATTCAGATATAGAAGTATCCAAAGTAAAATACACTTACAAAACTGAAAACAGAGAGTCAGAGATTTTAATTTATAGTGAAGACAACTACAAAGCAAAAAGAGGGAAAAGTATAGTTACAGAGCTTTGAAATGGCAAGGAAGTCAAGTAGATTTAAAGAAAAAACAGACTGTTTTAAAATAGGGAAGAAGCTAATAAATTCCGGCATAACCTCAAAGAAAATTAATATGCCTTAACATCAAATCAAGAAAAGGGAAAACCATGACGATTTCGTAAACATTAAAATAAAGACATTGAAGAAATAGACAAGAAAATGCAAACAAAATGAACTCAACACAGAAAAATATGTGGAACAAAGAAACCAGCAGCACCACAAGAAGTTAGCTCAGTTTTAATAAAATAAAATTATATATATATATGTGTGTGTGTGTGTGTGTGTGTGTGTGTGTGTGTAATACACTTTGTATAGCTTAAGAAGAACATACATAGAGACTCACATAGCTTGAGTTCAGTATGAACTGAAATTGCATATTTGCTCAAGGGGCTTTTCTTGACTACCAAGAATTTACATCAACCACAGACCTCCATGAAATTGTACATGAACCACATATTGGCTGCTGTTAACTAGGAATATTTACCAAGGTAATTGTCATCTTCTGGTTTTCCAGAATAGCTGTGCTGAAGAATGTCAATGTTTGTTGCTCCAGTGGGAATCTTTACAACAATGTTATAACCTGCAATATAATTTTATGCATGTCAAATTTCATAAAAAACAGATGGCCAAGAATCTATTATTGAAAAATGTGAATAGCATGGTCAGACTTAATTTCATTCTAGTTTTTAAAAAATTTATTGTGTTTACGAACAGACTTCATGGCACTTAACAACAACAACATTCCTTTAGAAGCAATGCAGTTGCACAAATTACTAAAGATTGAGAAAAAGTGGTTTTTGCTTAAAGATACTCAGTGAAGAGCAAAATAAGAAAGCTGATGAGAAGTGTTTTTCTCAAGCACTTAGTGTGTAGTATAACTATGAATCTCTATAGTTGCCAACAAAGGTTTACATTATTTTAAAAAGCTTATTAACTTGTCAGGACACAAGTAGTTCACTTGAGATGAATGAAGGCAGTATTTTATTTTATGAGACCAAAGTCAGCAACAGTGGTGTTGCTCAAAAAGTGAGAAAACACTATATACCAAGTTATACAAGTATCTTAAGTAAGAAAAAATATTTTCCCAACATTAAAAACACTCATATAGTCGTCCAAATACTTATAGGTTTTAAGTCCCTAATTAATTATACACCAGTAATATAATAAGGAGCTCTGGTAGTGTAGTGGTTACGAATCGGGCTGCAAACCTTAAGGTCAGCGGTTCGAAACTACCAGCCGCTCCGCGGGAGAAAGATGAGGCTTTCTACTCCCGTAAAGATTTACACCCTCGGAAACCCTGTACAGGGTCGCTATGGGTCGGATCCGACTCGATGGCACTTAACAACAACAACAACAATATTATTCTAAGGAGTTCTGGTAGCATAGTGGTTATGAATCGGGCTGCTAACCTCATGGTCGGCAGTTCAAAACTACCAGCAGTTCCGTGGGAGAAAGATGAGGCTTTCTGCTCCAGTAAAGATTTACAGCCTCAGAAACCCTGTGTAGGGTTGTTATGAGTTGGAATCGACTCCACGATACTCAACAACAACAACAACAACATTATTCTAAGTGTCTCATTTCCCTATTTATTATTTCCTTTCTTTTTAATGCAGGAATAAAGTATGTTAAAATTTTCATATAGTAATTTTGATAAGAACGTAATAAACTAAATAAAAGGGTTTTTAAAAAGAGTTTAAATCTGTAACCTTGCATGTTTTTCAAACAGGCTTATTAATTTCACTTCAAGTTAGGGCAGTTTAAACATAAAGTGATATTTGATATGATTATTCTACATGCATAATATTGTATTTAAGCTTTCAATCTATAATAACTTTAATTGCTCAATTTTTGTCACTATAAAATACTCCTACTAGTTCCACAATTTATACTTTTGCTATCATATGTTTTCACAAAAAAGCAAGACTTAATGAACACATTACAAAGATGACAAGACTACCACCAGGGGGCAGACATATGGCATATGCTATTCAGATCTTGTAAATGAATTGCGCACCTTTTTCCATTTGCCCTTTCGTTAAATCTGTGCAATGTTTGCAAGGTTAATAAGGCAGTCCCTAGTTTGTTAAGAAATCCATTCCCAAGTGTATCTTTAAATTTAATTTGTATGTCATTCAGATTAGGTATATATAGTTATTAATTTAGCCTTATTTTAGTGCAAGAAAAGGCTTGAAGCCTCTTCAGTGGTTTTTAAAAGCTGTAAGTGTAACAACTGTATGTAACCGTGATGAAGAATTTGTTGTGAATAGGGGTTGGTTCAAACCTTGCAAAATTAGGGCAAATTTACATACCTTTAAAGGCAAGTCAAGAGTTGCCTGTAATTTGAATGCAGGTAACCCAGCTACTGCTTATATTTGATCCTAATTTGGTATATATGGTTTTATACAGGAGGGGGAAAAAATGTTTTTCAGTGAGTATAGTCCAGAAGTTGATAAATGTGTACCATAGGTTGTAAAAGGATTGAATGTGTGTGACTCTCATAACATAATGAATCATAACCACTTAAAAAAAATCTTCTAAATTATCTAATAACTAAGAATCATAAGCATCATCATTATATGAAACATACTGTACTTTTGATAAAGGAAAAATACATATGCTTTGTTTTGAATTATATCACTTTAAGTGAAGCAATTAACGCTAGCTTAAACAACTATGTTCAGGTGAACACAATTTAAAGAGGAACAACAAGACTAAAAAAAGTACCTTTTAGCTTTGCAAAGAAAGTTCTGGTTTGATTATTCTAAAGATTAAAAAGAAAAAAAAAATTTTTCCTAGGATATTTTAGAACGGCAAATATCTGACTTGTTAATTTACCAGAGCAATTTTGAAAGGGAAAGCAAAAACCTAGGCCAAATATAAATTATAACTGTGAGCCACATAGTTCATTACCACCCAATCACTCTGGCTCACGGCCACCTGGAGAACAGAGTAGACGTGCCCCATAGGGCTTCCAAGACTGCAATCTTTATAGAAACAGAATGCTACATCTTCCTCCCATGAAGCCACTGGTAAGTTTGAACTGCTCACCTTTAGGTTAGCAGTCAAGAGTTTACTGAACTATCTGGGTTCCTTGTGATCCAGACAATGAATTGTAATGATAATTGGCAATCCACATTTATATTAATGGTTTCATCTTTCACCTTCAATTAACATTTAAAAATGTATCATTAATAATTAAGAAACAGAAAAACAGGCCAGGTCATACAGAAGTGAGGTTTAAATGATGGAAAAAGAATTGAAAGCAAGTTTCCTGGAAGATTCATAAATATACAGATTTCAGATTACAAGAACACCAGTAAGAGCACTTAATTAATTAATGATTTTAATCAAGGAACCTGGGTGGCACTGTAGTAAAGGCACTAGACTATGAACCACAAGGTCAACAATTCAAATCTGCCATTCCACAGGAAAAAGATGAGGTGGCTGCTTGTGTAAAGATTTACAGTCCTGTGAAACCCTATCTATGTAGAGTCGCTATGAGTTGGAATTGACTCGATGTCAGAAGTTTTGCTTTTGGTTTAATTATTTTAATCAGGTAGTACACAGGAAACTTTCTTTACTAATCATTTTGGAAGAGTAAAATATTAACCAACCACTACTATTATGTGGCGCTGTGGGCTAACGCATCCGACTGCAAAGTCATTTGAACTGCAAGGTCGGTGGTTCAAGCTCACCAGCTGCTCCTTGGAAACCCTATACAGGATCGCTATGGATCGGAATCGACTCAACGGCACTTAACAACAACAACAACTATTATACTTTCATTATATGCTCTATTACTTTATCAAACAGAAGAGAAAATGAGACGGGAATCCCCAGCTTACCATAATGAGCACTATTGAAGACACCTGCCATAGTCCTGCAGGAAGAGTTATCTCCACCACACACTCCACATCTGTCTCTCCTGGCTTTGGAGTTTAGCACGTGATCACAGCCAGCTTGCTTCAAAAACAAAGGGAGATCCCAACAGTATTATAACACTGACTAATTGTAGCCACAGTGTTTTAAAGTTTACAAATTTATTTTCGCAAGAACTCTTTTAATTAATAAGACATTCAACACTATAGGATTTTAAAAGAATATTACCAACTGATCTCATTGTCTATCAATATTTTCACACATATTTCTACATGATCTAAATAGCCGTGTTTTTCAAAGGGTTATCCACAAAGCTCTTGCCTCGGAATCACATGGAGAAACATGTAAAAAGACTGAGTCCTAGCTTTTCTGCATTAAATTCCTTAGATGTGAAACCTAGTAATCTGCACTACAAAAAACACTGACAGTGATTCCTATACCCACTTGAGTTGAAAACCACTCTTTAAGGTAACATAGCTCAAAGGGACAAACTGTATGATTACATAAATGACACATTAGGATAATTCCAAAAAGAAGTCTCTTGTTATTCATCTATTAACTTCCGACTTCAAATCTCTAAGAATAAACTGAGTACACCTGAAACGACTTACTACTCTAAAATTAATATCTAGAATAAAAAAAACTTGATACTTGTTATAAGAATAATGAGCTCTGGTGGTGCTGTAGGATAAGCACTGGACTGCTAACTGGTTTCAGAAGGCAGCTGAAACCCACCAGTGTTTCCGTGAGAGAAAGATAAAGCTGTCTGTTCCCATAAAGATTCACAGCCTCAGAAAACCCTATGTAGGGTCACTCTGAGACACATCTGACCTGATGGCAATGGGTTTGTTTAGGGTTTTGTATGAAAAGAATGAATGAATAAATGAATAAAGGTGAAAGAAAATGATTTGTTCCAGCGTCTCAAAGAATAAGTACAGCTCATTGAATGATGTACAAAGTGTCCTCTGCTGTGATAGTTAAGTTAGCTGGGATGCTCAGTGGTTGGGAAGTTAAGATGTCGTCATCATGTCCATGATGAGCTCTAACACAATACAATCAACCCCATAATATGATTTGATGTGATACGCCTTGATCTGATGTAGAGAGGGACTGAGAGCTGGCAGCCAGGAGGCAGACTGGCAGAATTTGCCCTTTGGTGGTTTAAATTATTATATATGCCTGTGTGTTTGTTTGTTTTTTAACGAGCTAAAATGAATAGAGAGACTTACTGTTAACTGATGGTACACGGAGGGGATTATCATCACTGTAATTATCCTATGCTGTAAATCCTCTGTTCTATGATGTTTATTAGGTCAGACACAATCTGCTGGATCAGGTTGTATCTTGAGCCAATTTCTTTTGAGATATGAAAGAATAGCCAGAAGTGGAGTACATCCTTTGGAACTAGGATCCCTACATGGTGAAGATCCTAGATCCAGGGGAAAACTGATGCCAAGGAGCAAGGAGATTTCCAAAAAATACTGGCTCTACAGATGCTTAAAGGACAAAAGGACCTTTTCCCAGAGCCAACACAGAGACAAAGCCTTCCTTAGAGCCAGCACTCTGAATTTGAACTTCTAACCTTCTATTGTGTGAGAATCAATTTCTGGTAGCATAGTGATTATACGCCAGGCTACTAACCTTAAAATCAGCAGTTCAAACCCACCAGCCATTCCAGGAGAAAAAGATAAGGCTTTGTCTGATCCCATAAAGATTTACAGCCTTGGAGGGTAAAGTGCTATAATTTGATGAACTTGACCTATACTCATGGATGTAGGAGCTCAAAATACCAACAGAGAGGGAAAGAGTGAGTCTTCACATCAAGTATCAACCCTATCCCCTCTGTATACAGGGGCAACTTAGACATTGGCTACCTAAAATGAGGAGTCCTGGTGTGGCACTATGGGTTAATGTGCCAGACTGTAAAGTCATTTGAACTGCTAGGTGGGCAGTTCAAGCTCACCAGCTGCTCCTCGAAAACCCTATACAGGGTCGCTATGGGTCAGAACCGACTTGATGGCACTTAACAACACAACAACAACCTAAAATGAGGGGATGATAAAGGCACAAAGTGACTGGCCTACAAGCTTTCAAGACAGAGTTTAGTTTAAGAGTGTGTGAGGGAAGATAAGAGTCCCCACTGAATAGTTTTCATCTTGTCTAGATGGTTCTGGTAAAAAGAGATGGGGATTAGATTCGTATGATTCAATAGTGAGTAATTGTTATCATGACTAATTGCAACTGCCACAATTTTCAAAGAAGTTTTGTAACAAAAACGGGTGAGTAGTTAACATACAGTTCAGAAACAGAGGACCCTAGGACTATCAAGGGAGAAAAGCACAAGCAGAACATGGGACCTCATCCAGAGAAGCAGTGACACCAGAGATGGAAGCAGAGATGAGGACATGGAGAGAGGGAGCAGCTGAGGACTCTAGATTCATGGGAAGAGAGGGACTGAGAGCTGGCGGCCAGGAGGCAGACTTGCAGAATTTGCCCTTTGGTGGTTTAAATTATTATATATGCCTGAGTGTTTTTTTTTTTTTTTTTTTTTAAAGAGCTAAAATGAATAGAGAGAAATACTGTTAACTGATGGTACATGGAGGGGATTATCATCACTGTAATGAAACAAGGTGTATGATTTCTTGAAGGTGAAACTGATGATCCACCCTGTAAGCTTTTACTCAATTCACAATAATATTAATAAAAAAAGAGAGATAAGATTTATAGCCTTGGAAACGCTATTTAGGTCCACTATGAGTCAGAACTGATTCCACAGCACACAACCAACCAATCAACCATATTCATTTATATTACATATGTGTGTGTGTGTGTGTGTGTGTGTGTGTGTGTGTGTGTGTGTGTGTGAATACAGACAAAAAACCAATTGCTATGAGTAGATCTGAACCAATTTTGGTTAGTAGCCAAATGTTTATTAATTTGTGCTACCCAGGTACTGATGTGTATAAACAATAATAAAGTTTGTAATCATAATTTACTGCTTCTCAAATACAAAACTGAATGGTATCCACAGTACCCTGATATTAGAACAATGGTTTTAAATTCACTTTGTTCCAGTTATCTGCTATATGATCTTCAACAAGTCTCTTGCTCAGTTTGTTAAACTGCTTAATAGAAATACTAAAAATTTCTTCCCCACAGATTTTAAATCAGAATCAAAAGTGAATAATGTTTACAAAGTGTATAAATTGTTTTATAGATGTTTTATAGTGTTTTATACTGATATTTATTTTAATTTTCAAGAGAATGAGGGTAGGATTTAAAATTTCACATTTTAAAAAGCTCGTATTAATTAAATACTTTTTTATTTGCTTTGTTTGCATTACACCCATCATTTTTTCAGAGGGATGATGACATTTGTGGAAAATGATAACATTTATTTGGCATTCCTGGTAACTCTACCCATTCTAAGCATATTCAATCTGGGAATTAATGGAAGACAAATTGAAATCTTTCAACAAACTGATACAGCACTGGAGGAACTCACTCATCTATGCCAAGAAATTTGGACAACTGAATGGAAAAGATCCATATTTGTACTCAATCCAATGAGGTGACCCAGCAGAATGTGAAAATCATTGAATAATATTATTAATATCACACAGAAGTCAAATTTTGCTGAAAATAATTCAAAACAGCTGCAACTCGTATACCCATGGGGAAGTGCCAGAGTATCACACCAGATTCAGACAAGGATGTGGAACAAGAGATATCGCTGCTAGTGTCGGATAAACTAGGCTGAAAGAGAATACCAAAAAGACATTTAATTGTGATATATTGACTTTACAAAGGCGTTCGATTGTGTGGATTATTACAAGCTATGGATAACATTTTGAACGGGTTTTTGTTTTTATTTCTGTTTATGTTTCTTAGATGCTGTTGAGTCGGTACCGATTCATAGCAACCTAATGTACAACAGAATAAAACACTGCCCAATCCCGCACCAACCTCAATATCGTTGCTCCACTTGAGTTCATTGCTGCTGTGACTGTGGCAATCCATCTCTTTGTAGCCTTCCTCTTTTTCTCTGACCCTCCGCTCTACCAAGCATGATGTCCTTTTCCAAGGACAGGCCCTTCTGATAATATGTACAAAGTGTCGGAGATGAAGTCTGGCCAGCCTGGCTTCTAAGAGCATTCTGGCTATAGTTCTTCCAAAACAAATTTGTTCTTCTGGCAGTCCATGGTACTCTCAATAGTCTCCTCCAATGCCGTAACTCAAGTGCATCGATTCTTCTATGGCCCTCCTTATTCACTGTACAACTTTCATATGCATATGGAGTTATTAAAAATACCATGGCTTAGGTTTGGTGCACCTTAGTTTTCAAACTGCCATCTTCTTAATTTAAAGAGGTCTCATGCAGCAGATCTGCCTGTTGCAATATGTCATTTGACTTCTTGACCTCTGCCTTCATGAATGTTGATGGTTGATGCAAACAAAATGAACTCTTTGACAACTTCAATCTTTTCTCTGTTTATCTTGATGTTATTTATTGGTCCAGTGGTGAGGATTTTTGTTTTCTTTACATTGAGGTACAATCCATAATGAAGGCTGTGGTCTTTGATCTTCATCAGTAAGTATTTTAAGTTCTCTTTGCTTTCAGCAAGCAAGATTGTATCATTTGTGTATTATAGGTTGTTAATACGTCTTCCTCCAATCTTGATGTCATGCTTTTCTTCACATAACCCAGCTTCTCGAATTATTTTCTCAGCATAAAGATTGAATAAGTATGGTGAAAGAATACAACCCTGGCACACACCTTTCCCCTTTCCTAATTTTAAACAAGTCATTATCCCCTTACTCTGTTTGAACAACTTCCTCTTTGTCTATGTACCAGTTCCTCATAAGTAAAATTATCTGTTCCGAAACACTCATTCTCCACAATATTGTCCATAACTTGTCATGATCCACAAAGGTTTCTGCATTTGTGTAGTCAATAAGGAACAGATAAACATATTCCTGGTAGTCTGTACAGTGCCGCAGGATGAAATTTCGATCATGTAATACTGATTCATGTCCAAAAGGCATGTTTCTGACGTCTGTTTCTGACGTCAGCAATAATATCCTTCATTCCACACATCCTCATGTGAATCTGACTTGAATGTCTGGCAGTTCGCTGTCAATGGACTATTGCAGTTGTTTTTGAATTACCTTTAGTAGAATTTTACTTGCATGTGATATTAATGATGTTAGTTAACGATTTCCGCATTCTGTTGGATCACCTCTCTTTGGAATGGGCACAGATCTGGATCTCTTCCCATTAGTTGGTCATGTAGCTGTCTTCCAAATTTCTTGGCATAGATGAGTGAGTGCTTCCAGTACCACATCAATTTGGTGAAAGATTTCAATTTGTATTCCATCAATTCCTGAAGCTTTGTTCTTTTCCAAAGCCTTCAGCGTGCTTTGGACTTATTCCTTCAGTATCATTGGCTCTTAATCACATGCTACCTCTTAAAATGGTTGAACATCGACCACTTATTTTATACTCAGCAAAATGGCAAAATTGGCTAATTCCTATGTTAGTATTCCATGTTTTTACAAATACCATTAAACCACAGTGAACAATCACTCACAACTGAATCATGCTATCCTATCAGCATCTTCCCCTACTTCTTGTATCCACACCATTCTCAAGAAAAGAGAAAATATTCTCATTCTGTATGATCCCACCCAGTCATTTGATAGGAGTTACAAATATCATGGCTAGAAGCATCATATAAAGTAACTCACTCCAGCCCAGTCTCCTCACTGTGCTCCTAGGAAAAGCACTATACCTCCATGGGTGGCTCTACTTACATTCACAGTAACTGAAGTAGTATTTGGTCAGAGGTCCAGAAGAGTATTATTGTTAAGTCACTATAAATACAATGGAAACACACACACTACTTACCCAACACAGGCCTTGAACACAGATGTCATTCGTTTCAGTTCCACATGGAGTACCATCAGCAACCCTATCCTTCAACTGGTAGAAGTTAGTGGTTCCAGCAACCCGACAATAGAGTTTACAGCGATCTTTTATGGCAACTGTAAAATAAATACCAAATTTGGTTTGCTACAATAAAGATAAGGGTTCCTATATTTCAAACACATTTTATAGATAAGAAATGTTATAATTACTTACTCCCACTATACTTTGGAAGCCACCTCACACTGGGGGAAAGCCCATTGATGTTGAAATGTTTACCATCAAAATCAGAGCACTGCTTCTCTCGAAAGTCTTGCTTGCCTTTTGGACATGAATCAGTATTACATGATCGAAATTTCATCCTGCGGCCCACACAGTGCTTTCCTCCGTTTCTTGGCCTAGTCAAATTCATTACATTTTAAATCACATCAGTACAGTATTATTTCTGCCATTTACTTGTAAAACTGCTCCACTCTTTTATGCTGTTGTTAAATACGATGGAGTCGGTTCCGACTCACAGTGACCCTGCGCAGGGTTTCCGAGGCTGTAAGTCTTTACGGGAGCAGAATGCCTCATCTTTCTCCCACAGAACCGCTGGTAGTTTCGAACTGCCGACCTTGAGGTTAGCAGCCCGATTCGTAACCACTACGCTACCAGAGCTCCTCCATTCTTTTACAAGATCTGGAAAACCACTGAAGTCCCACTGACATTTAATTTTGTTTTTTAACAGAAGCATGTAACAATGCTTGTAAATAATTCTATGTCTAATAAACTAAGCATATTCACCAGTTACTTCTTGAAAGCTATGAGTCAGACCCAACTCAATGGCATTTACAACATCGACTATCCGCCTTACGTTGGACAACACACTCTGAAGGACAAAAATGACATCCTAGTCTTGAGTAGACTAACTACCAACTACTAACTAACTAACTAACTAACTGGGAGTCTTGAGTGTGGTGCTGTGGGTTAATGTGCTGGACTGTAAAGTTGGTTTGAACTACAAGGTCGATGGTTAAAGCTCATCAGCTGCTCCTTGGGATCCTATGCAGGGCCTCTATACGTCATAACCGATTTGACAGCACACAAGAACAACAACAACAACAACTAACTAAAGATGAGGATTCATTTTAAAACATCAAAAAAGGATTTGTTCATTTTCTGGGGAAAAAAAGGCATTGTAAGATGTAATGAAGATAATAAATAAATTTCTAAATACATTCTATTTAAAAAATATATATATATGTGTGTGTGTGTGTATGTGTGTATGATTGTGTATAAGTAGGATATACAAATGACATGCAAACCCTACTTTTCATTCAGTTTATCATTTTGAAACATCAATCTCTATTTATCTCTTTGTTTCATTTTATGCTGGAAAATAAAAACTCAGTTTTTTTTCGAATACTGAGGAGTTCTGGTGTGGAGCTGTAGGTTAATGCACTAGACTACAAAGTCAAAGTCAACAGATCAAGCTCATCATCCGCTCCTCAGAAACCCTATAGAGGATCACTATGGGTCAGATCTGACTCAACGGCACTTAACAATAACAACAGCCTAATTTAGCTATTCTAAAATCCTCATATAGTAAGTCAGATTTTATTCAGAGCAGCACATTTCTGTAATAACAATATATGTAAATATTGCTTACCACCTTACATATCATTCACATAATAGAAACTCTTAAAACCTTTATGGAATATCTAAATCCTTTAGTTTATGAGGGGAAATATGTTTCAGCACTTATTCAGCTAAAGCTAAAGAGAGTAATACATCTATAACATGAGAAGCAGAGAAAGAAAATGTGGCATGTGTAATTTTACTCAAAGCAGTATGAAAACATTTTAAAGGAAATACTATCTATACATCTTTCTTCCAGGAGAGCCGAAACACAGGTAAAAGGAACCAGGATATTTCAATAGAAATACAGTAAATTTAAAAATATTAGTGTTATTTATATTGATTGTTGTTGTTAAGTATAGTCGAGTCACTTCTGACTCATAGACATCCTGTATAAGATTTCCAAGGAAGGCTGGGGAGTTTGAA
>NW_006408595.1:8077777-8104160 GCF_000296735.1 Chrysochloris asiatica
AGTCCAGTGTATTAACCAGGACTCCTTCATATGACCAGTATTCTTAAATACTGATTAAATCAGAAAACAAAAAAGATCTGAAGAAAAGGGTGTCTGCCTCAGCCTCAACTGAGATTCTAAACATTATTTTAATCTAAAACATTTACTTTTTAAAAGATCTGAATCTACCAAAATATAAAATAATGTTTTAAAGTATGCTAGAAGTTTTCTGAATCTCAGAAGCTTACAGACTGACCTCCAGTTTTAGAAGTAAATGAAACTGATGTTTACTTTCTGGTGCCTTGAGATAATCTTAATTTACAGTGACATAAAAAAGACATACTCAGGGTGATTACAGAGCCTGGTTGTGCTTTTGATTCCACCTCCACATGTTCTTGAACAAGAACTATAAGGTCCCCACGGTCCCCATTCACCATCTACAGGACGTGTTTCCATTTCTTTGTTTACACATAGTCCATGGCGGCAATGCTATAAAATAACAAATACAAAAACATTAGAAGAATGATTCATGTATATCTAATTAGAACATTACATTAATTATAGCAGCAACATAAAGATCAACACAGGGACAAATGTATATAATTGAAAGCCAATATGTTCCTTTAGAAACTGACACCACTTTATGACGATTTTCCTGAGTATCTACAGAGTAACTGTAAGGAGATTTGTGAATTGCAAAAAAAGGATGATGTTTCCCTTGCCTTTGTGATTTAGTGTCATCAGGGAAGGAAGATCTACATAACATGGAGAAAAATTAGACACAAAAATTACAAATAGTAATTTTAAAAAGAAACACTCATATGTTAAATTAATATCATAGACACCCATGCTTTTTAATTTTTACTCAAAGATATTAATTTTCTCTCCCATTTTTAGATAATTTTCTAGTTCATCTCATACCAAGTGTTAGGAAGAAACACCCACGTCTCTGACCACTTCTTCTCCCTTCCTAATATCATCTTCACCTATGAACTCAGCCTTCCTGCTTACTGTGTTAAAAGAAAAATCCATGATCTTGTCTAAACTAAATCCCTCCACTGGTGTACTGATCCCATCCCTTCTCACTTGTCTCCAACAATTCTCACCTCCTTCTCATATATCATTATTGTGTGATCCCCCACTACACAATTACTATAAGGTGGTCATGCACTGTTACCTGTTTTCACTATTTGCTAACAGTCTGTGAGGAGGGTATGTTCAGAAAATGAGATTAAACTTTCAGAATTTTTTAGAAAATGAACAAATTTTGTTTATTAAGCATGACAATTTAAAACATTGCTATATTTTTCTATGTTATCCAAGTCTATTTTTTATTAATTTGTACAAAAGTATCAGTTTGAAAATCATTGTAAATAAAAATAGAGAAAACAGGTTCTTCACTACACACGTCTGAGAAATATTTCACTAGAGCATACTGTTATTTCTCCCATCTGTTAAAAACTTTAGACTTCACTCCCTCACTACTTATTGCCCTGTTTATCCTTTAAAGGGCTGCCTGTGCTCATTATCTAACTATTTTTATCCTCTCCTAAACCCACCCCAATCAGGCTTTTACCACCACCCTCAATCCCTCCATGAATCCACTCTTGTGGTGATCACCAATGGTCTCATAATCTTATAACCAAAAGCCAGTCTTCAGCCCTATCTTCTTTGACTTAGTAGCAGTAAGTGGCACAGTTGGTCACTTTTCCTTTTTCATACATTCTCTTACTTGACTTATAGGATTATACACATTCTTTGTTTTCTCTTATTCATAATAATTACTGTCTCTCAGTTTCTTTTGCTAGTGCTTTTTCTTCTTTCTGACCTCTAAATGTTGGAATGTCTTAGGTCAGATCTTGGCCCTTCATTCTTCTCTATCAACACTCACTTCCTTGGTGATCTCAGTCAACTCCTCATACTCATCTCCCAATGACTAGCAAACTTATATCACTCAGTATAGATCTCTCTCTTGAGCTCAACTCATATATTAACTCCTTAACTCATCTCCACTTGAATGTCTAATACACATTTCAAATTAAACAAACCCCAAATCAAATTTCTGCCCTTCCCTCTCAAAACCTGTTACTACTGAAATCATTTTCATCTAGATTGCTAGATGCTGTCAAGTCAACTCTTACACTGACCTTACATATAACAGAATGAAACATTACACACAATCTCTGTGATCTTCATCATTTTTGCTCTATTTGATCTCACTGTTGCAGCCATTCTGCCTTTGAAGGTCTCTCTATTTTTTCACTGACTCTCCACTTTACTTGGCATGATGTCATTCTTCGGTGATTGGTCTATGTGATGACATAACCAACACCAAGCCTGACCATCCTAATTTCTAAGAAGTATTTTGGCTGTACTTCCTCCAAGAGAGATTTATTCATTTTTCTGGCAGTCCAGAGTATATTCAATAATCTTTGTCAACACAACTCCAATGCATAAATTATTATCTAGCCTTCTTTTTTTACTGTCCTGTTTTCACATACATATCTGGGAACTGAAAAGACTGTGGCTTGCAACAGTTGCACCTTAATTATCAAAGTGTCATCCTTGTTTTTAACACATGAAACAGATCTTTTACAGCACATTTGTCCAATAAAATATGTTGTTTGATTTCTTGGCTGCCACACTGATGGATGATCCAAGAAGAATGAGATGTTTGACAACTTCAATTTCTTTGCCAATTATCCTGATGTTGTTTACTGATCCATTTGAAAGGATGTTAGTTTTCTCTGTGTTCAAGTATAATCTATGTTGAAGGTTGTCATCTTTGAGATTCATCAGTAAGTGCTTCAAATCGTCTTCATTTTTGATAAGCAAGGTTGTTGTATCACTTGTATATTTCAGGTTGTTAATGAGTCTTCATTCAATTTTGATGCACATTCTCCCTTTCTATTTTTTTAACATACAGAATGAAGAAATAAGGTAAAAACATACTACCCTGCTGCATATTTTTTTTCCATCTTAAATCATGCAGTATCCCTTTGTTCTGTTCAAACTGATCTATGTGCAACTTCCACATGAGCACAATTAGTTGCTCTGGAGTTTCCATTCTTTACAATGTTATGAGCCACAAAGTCAAGTGCCTTTGCATAACAGATTAAACACAGGTAAACATCTTTCTGGTGTTTTCTACTTTCAGCAAAGATTCAATTGACATTTTCTAAATCAAGCTTGAACTTTTAGCAGTTCCTTGTTGACATATAGCAGCAGCCATTTTTGAATTATCTTTAGAAAAAAATTTGCTGGCAGTGATATTAATGATGCTATTAAACAATTTCTGCTTTCTGTTTAATCACTTGTCTCAGAATGGGCATGAACATGAACTTTTTGCAGTCATTTGGAGAGGTAGCTGTCTTCCAAATTTCTTGATACAGACGAGTAGCACTTCCAGGGTTGTATCTGTTTGCTGAAGCTTCTCAACTGGTATTCTATATATTCCTGAAGCCTTGTTTTCACCATTGCCTTCGGCATGGCTTGGACTTCTTACCTCAGTACTAGCAGTTCCTGATTATACGCCACCTTCTTAAAGAACTGACCAATTCATTTGGATGCAGAGGCTCTATATTCCTTCCATCTTATGTTGATGCTTTCTGTGTCAATTAAATTTCCTTGACTCTCAATAAATCAGCCCCCACCTTAACATCTCATTGTGGAATTATTCAAATGAAATGGCACAAATGCTTTGAAAAATTGGCATGTTCTTATGAAGTTAGACATACACCTATCCCATGACTTAGAAACTTCATTTCAAGGTATTTACCCAAGAGAAGGCAAATATATTCCACAAGAAGACCTGTACAAAAATATTCATTATGGGAAACGACAACATCATCTTTCCCCCATGGAGCAGCTGAAGAGTTCAAACCGCTGACCTTGAGGTTAGCATTCCAACACATAATGCACTATGATATAAACCTATAATTATTTCTGTGGTAAACAAATTGCAACTTTAATGTTGATCTGCTCCCATCTTGACACAAAAAGAAATAAAACTGAAGTAAATGCACTTAGCAATGTACCAAAACACGACAAACAAATAAATTCACCTAGCAGAGCAAAAGCTGACAATAAATAATGAACAGAATTCTGAAAGGAGAGTAAATCACATCCTTGGATAATCTCTCGATACAAGACTCACCCTTGAAGAAAACCTACCATCCCTGGACCACAGTATGTTCCATCAGCCAGTGGCATGTGCTGAGTACGACAGCCCTTGTGAACTCCTTCTGCACTTGTGCACCAGAGACGCCTACACTGTTTCTGCAAAGTGACATAAAGCAAGAGAGCAAAAGTAAAATACCACAATCACCATAATCATTTCAGCATAATGCATCAATTTATTAACTGATACTAAATATTTCCTGGTTTCTTAACTCATTGCTCGGATTAATCAGCAAAACTGCTTACTAAATAATTAAACTGTTGTCATTTTATCTAAATGCATAAAGTAGCAACATTTAGCTTTTTGTATTTTTACATTTTTATTCATACATTGAACAATTGGAGAGATGAATTGGAGTGAAAGTACTTAAAATTATCTAAGACATTTTTTCTCTCTTTACAGGATATTTTTCTAAAGGACTTCTTGTTTTTAAATGTTATTCATAAGGAGTTTCCAAAGGCCTCTTTTGATATCCAAGCGTGGAATGTATGAATAATGTGCACATGAATATTGCATAAGATATACTGAAGTTCTTCATTTTATAAATAGAATGCATACTTTCCATTTTTGAACAAAGGGACCTGAAGTTTTCACAAGGAAACGAAATACACAGAGGCTCATAGGAGCTATAACCCTAATATTTCTTCACTTTTTCTGAATTTAAATTCAAAGGTAATTTAGTGTCCAAACTTGATAAGAAAGAAATATATCACCCAGAGAGAGAGGGGGGCTGTGTGCTAACAACCGGAGGCAGGCTTGCAGGGTATACTCTTTGATTGGTTGATGATGCATGGACGGGATTGTAACCATGGCAGTGAAACAATATATGATAGGATGAATGTAAAACTAATGTTATCCCATGTAAACTATCACATAATTCACAAAACATTGAAAAAAAAAGAAGGAATGGCAAATGACATGGAGACACTCTTCATAGCTTTACTTATTAAGCCAATTTATGCTAATTAATATTTTGAAGAAAAAAACAACAATGCCACAAACCACAGAAACCTGTATTAAAAGTTTCTAAAATGTGGAGCTATTTCTTATCAACATATCTTCCGTTTATAAGGTATGGAAGAAGGCAGTGTATACACACCTCTGTAAGCCTTCTCTGAGGAGTCCTGGTGTGGCACTGTGGGTTAATGTGCCAGACTGCAAAGCCGTTTGAACTGAAATGTTGGTGGTTCAAGCTCACCAGTCGCTCCTTGGAAACCCTATATAGGGTCGCTATGGGTCGGAACCGATTTGATGGCACTTAACAACAACAACAAGCCTTCTCTGAAGAATTCTGTGCTGTTTAATTGACACTACATCAAAATGACAGTTTGGGAATTCTCAAGGGATTCAAATAAATGTTCTTTGAATTTGGAGAACAGAAAGAAATATGAAGAGGAGAGATCAGGTCTAAAGCATGGATAGGGTAAGGTTTCCCAATGAAATTCTCACAGGACAATTTTTACTACCCTTGGAGAATAAACACATGCATTGTCGTGATGGAAAATAACTATTTGATGCAAATTTCTGGACCTTTTCCTTACCATTGCAAATTTTACACGTATTTATTAAAACTTCTTCATAAAGAGAAAGACTTTTATTCAATGCTAAGAAGAAATCATTCTCTCTACTGTGGAACAATAAAAAACCTTGGCAATTTTCCAATTCTGTGGGGACTCAGCTTAAGCCCAATACTGAAAATATTTTGTTACCAGAAAAAATTTTATTTTTTTTTTCCTCTGATTTTCCTAATCATATGTATTATATCAGAAAATTAGATACAGGAAGAAGAGGATGCCATTACCTCAGTGTGCTGTGAATGATATGTCTCTGAGAGATGTTAAGTGGGAGGAGTGTCAATAGAGTCTAGCAGTAGAGGCGTTCGGATGGCATGAATTATAATATTTAACTTAGAAAACATTGACATACACTTCTATGTGGTCTTCTAGAAACCATACCAGAATTTTATCCATTTTGAGGAGCATCAACATGGGAATGAATGAATCACTGCTTTAAGTCTGAGCAACATTTGGTATTGTCATTATTTACTATTGTTTATTGACATAAAACTATTTCTACAGACCAAAATCTTGCATTGGATATATAGCTGAACATATAGTCATAATTATGTAATATAGAAAATAACTTTTGGTATTGTCATCATAATAAGCATTAGAACAAAGTTAAGTGCATGACATGGCATTAATGCATTGATGAATTCAGAATAAATAAAATGAATTGAATTGACTCTCAGAGAAAATCAATGTATTCAAAATCTGTACATTGCAGTTTGTCATAGGTCAACTGCAAAAATAATATAGTCATATTTATTCATTATTCTGATTTTATGAGGAAATACTTAAAATAACGACTATTAAGGCTATGCACCATGTGCTGCATACATACCAGGTGATTTTTATGCCAATTTTCTGAAGGCATAACGAACATATTTTGGCTTTTTTTATTGCTTGAGTAGAAAATGTATAT
The DNA here is from genome assembly GCF_000296735.1 of Chrysochloris asiatica. Classification (NCBI taxonomy): domain Eukaryota; kingdom Metazoa; phylum Chordata; class Mammalia; order Afrosoricida; family Chrysochloridae; genus Chrysochloris; species Chrysochloris asiatica. The sequence goes on from NW_006408595.1 coordinate 8,084,421, forward strand.
ATATATTTTTTTTTAAATGACATATATAAAAAACCAAAGAAGCCTTCTTTATAATAAGTCTCTGTGATTGTACTGTATTCTTCAAGCAAATCTATTAAGATTGTTGTTGTTTTCAGGTGCCATAGAGTTGGTACCAGCTCATAGCGACCCTATGCACAACAGAAGAAACACTACATGGTCCTGGGCCAACTTCACAATTGTTGCCACGCTTGAGCCTATTGATGCTGCCATTTTGCCAATCCATCTCATTGTGGGTCTTCCTCTTTTTCTCCGACCCTGCACTTTACCAAATACTATATCCATCTCCAGTGTTTGGTCCCTCCTGATAATATGTCTGACGTATGAGAGATGAAGTTTGGCCATCCTATCAAGATTACCCTTTTGGAATTCCCCAAAGCAGTTGGTATAACCTTCTGAGATGACCTCTCTGCCTTGAATTTAATACGCCTAGAAGATCCCCTTTGAAGTCATGAGTTTGACTGGATCTTGTTTTATTTTCTTTGATGATACCCTAATGAGACAAACTGTAGCCATCTACAAACCTGTACATGTATTAACTGGAAAAAAAGGAAAGAAATATATATTTTATGATAAAAAATTAAATATCAACTACCATAGTGGATGTGTAAAGGGTTAGTGAGATCGGTGAATATACATATAAGGTTTGGGCAAAATATTCACTATGTAGAATTTGGATTCCTAGTGTGGCACTATGGGATAATGCACCGGACTGTAAGGTCAGTCTGAACCACAAGGGCAGCAGTTCAAATTCATCAGTCACTCCTCGGAATCCCTACATAGGTTTATCTATGAGACTACAAACCCATATCTATAGTGACTGCTGTTGATGTTAATTGCCATCAAGTTGGTTCCGACCCTGAATTAAGGTTTCTGAGGCTTTAAATCTTCACATGAGTAGGAAGCCTCATCATTCTCCTGGAGTGGCTGATGGGCTTGAAACACCCACCTTGTAATCTGTGGTCTACTGCTTATCGTATGGAGACACTGTATTCTCACACTGACTGCTAAGTAACTTTCATTCATTCATTCAACAAATATTTGAGGCCACCCATAGTAGGCAGTGTGGATTTATAAATTTATAAATGATTAAGGCTGCATTTTGATCCCAATTATCATAATTTAATAATGTATTAAGCAAGGTAAGTATAGAGATATGTAAAGAATGTAAAAAACAGTGACTACTGTGCCTAGAACATAAAGCATAATTTCACTAAACAAGTGATATTTATTCTGAAATATACATCAAATTTACTCAAAATCATGATTATGGTGGTGGTGGTGGTAACATACCACTGAGTCAGTTCCAACTCATAGCGACCCTGTATAGCGTTTCCGAGTCTGTGAATCTTTACAGGAGCAGAAAAAGCCTGCAGATAGTAGGTTTTCTTCAAGGGTGAGTCCTCTATCAAGAGATTATCCGAGGATATGTTTCTCCTGCGGAACTACATGTAGATTAAAATCGCTGACCTTGTGGTCATATATTTCTCTGGGAATTAAAAGTATCCAATCTATGGTCTGGAGCTTAGGATAAGTACTAGACAGCTTATCACAAGGTTGACAGTTCAAACTCACCAGCTGCTCCCTAAAAACCTTATACACATTCATAATGAGTCAGACCGACTCAACAGTACTAAAGAACAATCTGTGGTGAGCACTGTTGGCTAAGTGTTAGACAGCTTATCCACAAGGATAAACTGAGTAGGAACCTACTCAGTGGTGCTCAACAACAATAACAATCTATGAAAGAGAGCTGCAATGGAATGCTAACCACAAGGTTGGTGGTTCAAGTGCACCTGTCACCAGTTGGAGAAAGTGAGGCTTTCTGCTTCCATAAAGATTTACAGCCTTGGAAAGCTTACAAAGGATCACTGTAAATTGCAACCAACTTGATGGCACTTAACAACCTAAAATCTATGAAAAACCCTCAAAATAAATTATAAAGTAATAGCTTAATAAAAATTAAACAATATATACCAAATTTTATTCACTTGGATTCAAATCTATGTGAAACAAAATTTTGTCTGTTGGATGCCTTAACCATTTATTAACAACTCAGTATAAAAATATCAGCACTGCATCTTCCCATTCCCAAACCAGTATCTTTTGAAATACATAAAATTAAATACTTTTTTTGTCAATTTTCAAATTACGTTATGAGCTCTTCTAGCCCCTGTTTACTAAGTGAGAATACTTTATAGAATTTAGTGAGAATTGACAAAGATAATTTCTTAAGTACCTAACACAGTGCCTGGCATATAATAAGTACTCAAAACATTTTGGCTTCCTTTTTTAACCCCTTTCTGCCAAATACCAATTTTCTTCTAAGAATAAAAAATTATTAAGATACTCATATATTGACTTCACCTTCCTTAAAGGAAAACAAACAGTATTTTGAAATATATCACAGCTGCAATTTCATTGTAGTTTTAAAACAAAGGATACCATTTTCCTCACCAAATAGGGACACACTTGTGATCCAGGACCAAACATAAGCTCACATTGTTTATTTACACCATACATTAATCCAGGAAGCTGTGAAGACAGATCAAATACTCTTCCATTTGGTTTGTCAAGAAGGCATTCCCCATGACCAGTGCTGTACAAATGCAGAAAATAAAACATTGCAAATATACATGGAGGCATTTCAATACAAGATTTTTCTCACATTTTCTGAAGTCATGCACTTTCAAAGAAAATATCAGTATTTTAAAATAATCTAAATTATAACTCATCGAAATCAGTATACTAATGTTCTTCCCTCATAGTTAACAAAAGATTTTTTATAGACTTTATTTTCTTGATCCCCTAAATCAGTTTAAAGGCTACCATAAAAAAAATAAGTAAACAAATTGATAAGAATATAATGTATGAAGCATACATCACATATTACATTATTACACTTTTGCTCTACTTTGCTATTCAATAATAATACCCCATTTGCAATGTAAAAATTTACAAAAAGTAAAAATTAAGTTTGAAAATGTTATAAACAAAACCAACAGAAATATAATGTTAACTGTTATGCTGGTTCCACCTCAAAAAGTTTTCTCAAGTATAGCACAGAGTTAAGACTCCCAGCTTGAACTCTATGGTTCTACTGGGCAAGTTACTGAATCTTCCTGAGCCTCTGACTTCATGTCTGTAGAAAGAGAATAGTCCGATCTACCTCGTCATTTGCTCCTAAAGTACATGATATATAATACAGTATAAGTGGCATATAAATATATCTTTTTCCTACTTATCATAAAATAGCCAATCTAAAGAAAAGCTTATAAACTGTTCAAACATTCCAACTGGATTAAAGGCAACCCTTTGTGCCACTGATATTAAAAGCTTTTTTTTAGAAACTTTTACTGACAAAAATACTATGAATTTTTAATCCATAAGATGAACATTTAACTTTTAGAATTCCCACTGAAGATAATTATAACAATCCTCCCTTCAAAACAAAACAAAACAAAAGCATAACTACTGGTATGGTCATCAATTCCTTAACTAACCATTGAAGAAAGCTATAATGCAATCATGCACAGATCAGCAACTGTATGCTATGTGTTTCCATCAAGTTCCCATAGAAGGATAAGTAACCAATACTGATTATACAACTATGGTATATATTTATTAATATATTATATTCCAAAGCATGGTTTTATTTCTTTCTAGCAAGAGAAGTAATTAACTAGGAACTTCCAATAGTCTCAACATAGCGATTAAATACATAATCAAATATACAGTATGGTACTGAATTTATATTAAAAAGTACCTGGAAAGGGCTGTGCTTACCTCTTTAACAAGTTTTAGTGATTAAGACAGAAATACCATTTGGATAAAAGGCGTTGGCAAGTTGGGAAATTAGGTGGGAGGTGGAGTAACGAGGCAAGAAAAACCTAGAGCAGAATCTCTTCAGAGTAGGGAAGTCTAAAGCGTCTGAACACTAGGAGTCTTCCTATTCTTCTTCTAAAGTGTCTGAACACTAGGAGTCTTCCTATTCCTGCGCCCTTCTTATCTGTCTGCCCTTCAGGAACATTTGAAACTTTTAAACGTCTCTTAAAATGCCACCTAGTAACTGCAGAAAAAATTTAAAACACACAAGGAAGGAGGGATTCCAAGTAAGCCTCCCCTAAAAAGGAGTTTTCATCATAATAAATGGTCCAAGTGAAAACGTCAGACTGATCAGAACTTCCAAAAAAAAAAAAAAGGACTTATTTTGTAGATATTAAATAATGTGTATATACAACTCTTTCCTTGTTTTCAAGCATATATTTGTATGGTGAAAGTAATCTTCAATTGAAACAACTGAGAAACTAAACAAATCAAAACAGTTTAAAAGAGCACACAAATTTCAAATTTTATAATTAAAAAATCTGTGAACAATTCAAACAAAGTAACATATATTCAGACTTACTCCAGGAATTCTGTGATATATTTCTGACTACATTTTGACCAGGTCCAAGGACTTGTATGGTAATTTAAACTTGGGGCCATAACATGATACTGATGTTTAATTCCAGCCTCCTTACATTTAAAACTATCATCATGTGGAACATTAAATCTAAAAATAAAGAAAAACACTTTAAAAAGAATATTAAAATATTATTTCAGAGTATGCAAAATTAGTAATAGATATTTTGTTTATATGATATTATATTGAAAGTATAAATAAATTTAGTTACACTAGAATTTATGCTGTTAAGTGCCCTCCAGCTGGTTCCAAATCATAGTGGTCCTGCATAGGGTTTCCAAGGAGTGGCTGGTGAGTTTGAACCACCAATCTTGAAGTTCAAATAGACCTCATGGTCCGGCGCTTATCGTACAGCGCCACACCAATGCAGGATTCCAAAACGCCTGCTCTGAACATAAAGCATTGTGAAAAAAGAATATTACCATTATGTTTAGGGGCCCACGACTTTTAAGAAACTCTAGATTAAAACTTTTAATCAGTAGTACAAATCATTTGGATTTGGGCTCACCTCATCACAATATAGACATAACTTTCATGTACAAACACTGCAAGTTTCAACATACCCATTCTTGTGGATTTGGATTAGACAAAGAAGATACTACAGTCTATACTACTGATTATTGTTACAGTATCAAAAGGGTTTCCTATATTCCTAAATCACGATCATTCTGAACGATGTCGTAAAGCAAACAGCCTAAGTACTGTCCTTGGTTTGTAATCACTAAGGTATGCTTGATAGTACTGGAATAATAGAAGGATTTCCAAATAGAATGCCCTCCAACCAAGTCATCACAAAAGAAATTATATTCAATAATTAGCTGATCAGCAACAGATCCCATGCATTTATTGGGGCACAAATAAGCATAAATCCAAATTTAGAAGATATCTTAAAATCATCTAAGCAGACCTTTGTCTAGTAAAATATGTATTCAATTCAATCTTTTAATTAAATGACTTACCCTTATCCTAGAGACATCTAAAGAGTTTCTTTGGAAGCAAATAAAAAATGTAAATAAATGCCTTTTAGGCACTCCACGCAAGAGTAGTTTTCTACTAGTTAACAGCCTTTGTTGTCGTTGTTGTTACATGCCATCGAGTCAATTCTAACTCATAGTAACCCTGTATAGGGTTTCCATGAAGCAGCTGGTGAGTTTGAACCACCGACCCTGAGGTTCAAACTGACGTTGCAGTCCAGCACATTAGCCCACAGCTCCACACCAAGATTCCAGTTAGCAGTCATTGTGCCAACATATAGGAGGCACTATTGCTGGTTTCTAACTTAGCCTTGTTGTTGTTGTTATGTGCCATGGAGCCAGTTCCGAATCATAGCGACCCTGTAAATCTTTATTGGAGCAGAAAGCCTCATCTTTCTCCCATGGAACAGCTGGTAGTTTCAAACTGCTGACCTTGCGGCTCGCAGCCTGATTCGTAACCACTATGCTACCAGAGCTCCTTAACTTAGCCTTAGAAACCAGCAAAAATGTCTCCTACGTGTTGTCGCATTGCTTCAACATGTAGCAATTCTCCTGATCCTATACCCCACTTCAAAAAACAGTTTATAAAGTTGAGTATGCAGTTTGCTGATGAATATGATATATAACCATTTCAAAAGACACCTGAAAGGCAATAATTTACTAAAAATTATTTCCATTTCAAGATACTCTACCTATATTACCTTCAGGCATGACCAGGAAAAGAAAATGCAATAAAACTAAGAAAGACAACTCTAGCCTCAATTTCTTATTAGTAGACAACAAATGAACCCCAAAACTTGTGAGGGTACATTTTGAGTCATTTTTCAGAGAATGAGTTTGTAGCGGGATTCTGACTTCCCATGGGAGCTCTAAGGTCCCACAGGTCATCATATGGCCTGTTCTTAGAGCACAGAACCATAGCAGAATGTTTAGTAATGTAGGAATAAGGGAGATAATGTAACATTTTAATAAAATGCTATGGAGCAGGATGGGTGAAACTTTAAACAATATTTTAATGTTTATACAAATAAATAATGTTTAAACAATATTTAATGTTCATCAGATCTCCATGGACCACATGCTCTGCTGAGGCTCTAGGCTATAAGAGAAGGAATTTTTTTTGAATTAACAAATATCCATTGAGAATTCCCAGAGCCAGTAGCCTCTATAGGCATTTCCATAAGAAGGGAGAGGACAATACCTGGTCATGTATACTATAACAAGGAACTGAGGCTACAAGGGTTTGTTATGTAATCTAGTATGGGTCAGGAAATAAAAGAATTCCCAAATTCTAGATTTTTCTTAATCTATTGTTCTCTGGAGCCTGCCTGACCTAACATGGATCACAAAGGAGAAAGATTTAGTATTTCAGGGATGGAAATTATTCTAATACTTATTTTTATATATCAATGTTGTTGTTGTTAAGTGCCGTTGAGTCGTTTCCAACTCATAGCGACCCTATACAGGGTTTCCGAGGCTGTAAATCTTTACGGGAGGAGAACGCCTCATCTTTCTCCTGTATACTTATTATGCAATTGAAGATAGGATTTTAGGCATTTTGAGCAGTGGCACATAACTGGTGCAATATTGAGGTGACAGAGATACTTACACATGCCCAAGCTCATGGGCTATTGTGAAGGCAGCACTGAGTCCATTTTCCTCACTAATAGAGCAGCTCCGTAAAGGATCACACAGGGTACCTAATTCTGCTAAACCTGAAATGCATCACATTCATATTTTATCAAAATGGGATATAAAAATCATAAAGTAAGAACTAAGTTTTTAAGCATGTATCATAGTCATTACTGTTTTAAAATGAGTGCAAAGTTAGTCCTGAATACTGGAAGCACATTTAATAGGATGAGAGAAAATCTGATCAAATGATTTATCTGCAGTTCAACCTTTTTAGCAATTTTTGGGATTCTTTTAATCAATAAAATAATGGAAATTATCCAATGTGTAAACAATTTAAGAAAAGGTATAAAAAGCAAAATAATCTTTATTGCAGGAAGGATGATATGCTTAGGGCACAGTAGCATGAATAGTAAGAAATGCCACAAATGTTTAAATCTGTAAGAGAAAAACTAATGAAAAAAAAATCAGAGGACTACAAATCTATGATTTAAAAAATAATTAAGATTTGAAGTAGTATTCGTTTGTTGTTTTAGTGCCATCGACTCATAGTGACACTGTATAGGCTTTCTGAGGAGCAGTTGGTGGATTTGAACCACTGATATCAGAGTTCAAACTGACCTTCAAGTTGTATACAAATATTCAATTATCACAATAATTAATTGAGCAAATATGTGTTAAGTGTATAGTGCCTGGCATTTAATAAACTGAAAATATATTAAATAAAATACAATATGATTATAACATAAGAATTATTATGAATGCTCACAAATTTATAACTATTCCAGCAATGAGGAATCCATCATCTATCACGATCTCTTCATTTTAATACAAATAATAACATGCAGTATAAATGTGCTGACAAAAGATGGAGAGGTAGTATGAATTGCCTAGACATCAGAGAAAGTAATAACACTGTGATAGGGTTCTACGTCATCTAGACTGGACCAAGAGTTTCAATGATTTGGCGGTGAATACACAGTAATCCCCCACAAGATTTAATAAATGCAATCAATCACACAAGGAGAACTGCTATGAGCAGCCAATAATTGAAAGGAAGCTTCCTCAGCAGTGTGGCCTTCTTCCAATATATTAGACACCCAGGCAAAACTTGCTTGCTTTATGCTGAGTCTAGATCCTGCATCTCGCTCATCGTTGTGCCTTGGTTCTTTAGAATTGAGCCAGTTGACTGCTCTATTGCCTGCTGATCCTGGGAGTCCTTAGGACTCAACCTGCCTACCTGCTGTCTGACCTGCCTACCTTGGGTTCATAAGCCCTACAGCTATGTGAATCAAAAGCCTTCAGGCTAACAACTGCCCCACAGACTTAGCAATTGTCCACCCCTACAACTGTGTGAGTCATTTCCTTGATATAAACCTCTTTTAAATACACATATATAAGCTTCATTGGTTTTGTTTCTCTACAGAATCCAGCCTAAGACAAATACAGTTTAAAGAGTTCAATGAAAATAACATAAAAAATTCACTCACTAAAATAATTGATATCCTATTATCAAGCAAGTTAATGCTACCTTTTTTTAAAAAATGTAGTATGATACCACAGCTTTTACTATTGTTCTTTCAATGTTGTTGTTATGTGCCAGTGAGTTGATTCCGACTCACAGAGACCCTGTATAGAGTTTCTGAGTATAAGCTGGTGAGTTTGAACCACTGATTTTGTGGTTCATACCAACCTTTCAGTTCAGCGCTTATCCTACAGTGCCACACCACAACCTTTCATAGTTGGTTGTAAATTGATCTGCTGTCCAGTAAAGATTCTCTAAATAAAAAAAAGTTTTTCGTATCCAGAATTATCATTCCCTTTCTCTTAAAATTTTACATTTAGAAATCCTTTGATATAGAATATACACACCTGTATAGGTACTATATCTTAGTCCTATCCTTCAACATGTTGCTGTTGTTGTTAGGTGCCAATGAGTTAGATCCGTCTCCTAACAGCCCTAGGCACTACAGAACAAACACTGCCTGGTCCTGCACCATTCTCACAACTGTTGCTACACATGAGTCCATGGAGGCTTCCACTGTTCCAATCCTTTTCACTGGGGGCCTACCTCTTTTTTGCTGACCCTCCATTTTACCAAGCATCTTCTTTTGATGCTTTCTATATCACTCAAGATATTTTTTAATAGAAAGAAAAGGTCTGCCTTCTTGCTCTAATGTCAAAAGGCCTTGCTGGAAAACAAAATAGTTTTTTTCTAAGTTAGAATCAAGACAAAAAGGAAAGAAAAAGAAATTATTTAACAGCTCTGTGTAGAAAGCCTGAGATTACTTCTGTCTTACTCAAGATTCTAAAATTAATGTTTGTATGTGTGATTTCTAGTCAATTCCTATCATTTCTCTGTCTATATCTATATAAGAATATATCTAATAAGAATAAGAAATGTAACATTTTCTTCATGAATATCTTTCTGTTTCCAGGACTTCATTAATATTTTCTGATTTCTTTATAATTTGCCAAGTGGCTGAATTCTAATATATTCATTTTTGAGGCTGTTTAGATATTTGGGACACAATATTGACTTGATTCTCAACCGTATTTATGTTTTATATTTGTAGGCGTATGTATTCTAAACTGAAATATTGAAAACAAACTTTGTTTTAATTGGGGTTGTTTTTGATTAGAGACAAAGCAAAATACTCCCATAACAGGAAACACATATAAACATGCAAAAAAACAAACAAAAAAACAAGTAAATATTAATGGTTATTACTCTTCAAAATCCAAAACTGACTTCAACAACATTAACAGCTATAACCAAGGAAACCAATCAAAACTGATAACATTTAAAACAACAGGAAAGCAACCTTAAAAAATCATTTCAAGTAATTTTGTAAGCTAAGATATAAGCTAAATTTAGTAAGCTAAATGTCATTTATAACTTACCTAATGTATCACATTTCTCTCTGGTTCCACAAATGTCTTCCCTTAAAATAAAAGAATTACTTTGAAGCATTTTTAAACAATATTTCTGCAATGTATGTCAACAAACAAAAAAGCTTTAATTACGACATGACTTTTATCACACACCGCTTCCAAATTCTAATTGTTATTAAACTCTCAATAAAGTTAAGCTACAGTAAAGCTCCATTTGTGTCTTTCAATAAGTAGCCAGTGTTACACAGAAGTCATTGCTGTAAACAGTCTAAACTGAAAATCAAGTTTAATAATAAGCTTTCTAAGTGCTTTATACCATATATGTAACTGAATAATACAATGTTATATAATTACCCTTTTCTTGATAAGTCAGTGTTTTTATAAACTTCACCTACTATTCTCTCTGAAAAATTAAGTTCTCAGACTTTACCAAATACATTATTTTCTTTATTTTGTTTCTTCAGAAATTACTCCTAATGAGTCAATCCTACAGTTTTATTTCCTCATGGTCTCCTCTCTTAGCTTCTTTTTTTCCCCATCTTTAACCTTTCATATGCAATAGCTGCTGCTTGAACTCAAACTACAACTTACAGCAAAATCTGATGACAACAGTACAGTCTATAAAATTAAGTCAACTCTGCTTTAGTTTAAAAAGAGACAAATACACTTCAGCTCTTTTACCTGTGCTAAATGTTTTCATTTCAGGCTTCTAGAGCTTTCTCTGATTCTGACCTCTAAATGAAGGATTTATTTATTTTGATCAAGTAGAAAAGTAGGTAAATAAGTAAACTAGAATCTAAATAGTTTAGCAGCATCAAAGGTGTGAATCAATAATGGATCCACCAAACCAAACCTACTGCCATCAAGTCAATTCTGACTCAAAGTGACCCTGTATAGGGTTTCCAAAACTATACCTATTGATGGGGGCAGATGGCCTCATCTTTCTCATAGAGTGGCTGGTGGGTTTGAATCAACAACTTTGTGGTTAGCAGCCCAAAACCTAGCACACGGTGACACCAGGGCTCCTTGACAATGTACAGTGGAGCTTTTAAAGTGGATATTCATTTTACAGTTGCAGAAACTATTTTCAAATAAATAATAAGTGTTGAGAACAACCCTAGGAAAAACAGCCTGGAAATTAAGACATACACTGAACATCAAAACAAGGAACACATCATTTAAAAAGTAGAGGGAATCCAAAACATGGATAACCAGAGAAATTCAAAAGGTTTTCTTTCCAAGCCATTGAAAGATCAAGTGGAAAATTAACAAAATCTGTTCTTGGTTTTATAACTGTATTTATTTCCAGGCACCATTCTTGATTCTCTCATTCTCTCACTAACATGATAAAAAATATATTATTTTTTGTTGTTTAGGTCAGTTCATTGCCTTACAACCTGACATTGCTAATAAAAGTATTCAAAGAATAATTTGATGCAGCATCAATAACTAAGGTAGTAAAGTATCAGTGATCAAGCAGGAGAAACATGGCAAATAATTGCAGATAGAAGGATAATTTTTAAAACTATACCTAGTGATAAGAACAGCAGTATCATGGTGGGACGGGTGGGCATCATCAAGAACATTCTGAGTTTGTTGCCATAAACAAAAGTTGTGTAAAGTGGTAGCTGCGTTAAAACTGATGACTGGTCCTTCCTACGTGAAAAATAAGCAATTCAACATTATGTCAAAACACCCAGGGTCACATCATCTTCCAAGTCTATCCTATCAGTACAATTTATTGAGCTGCATATTCATGTTGTTGTTGCTAAGTGTCATCAAGTCAATTTCAACTCATAGCAAACCTCTATAGGATTTCTGAAGAGTGGCTGATGGTTTGAGTGGCCATCCTTGAGGTTAGCAATCTAGTGCTTATCCTCCAGCACCGCAGAAGGACCCCAGGTATTTTCATATACAAATGAAAAAGTGACATTATATGTTTACCTAAACACATGTATTTTAGCAATACCTAAAACATTATGATCAAAATTGAATTGTTGTTGTTGTTGTTAAGTGCCGTCAAGTTGGTTCCAACTTTTGGCAAACCTGTATAAGGTTTCCAAGGAATTCCTGGTGAGTTTGAACTGCCAACCATGAGAGTCAAATGACCTTGCAATCCAGTGCTTATCCTACAGCGCAATACCAGAACTTCGGCTTAGTATATAATGTATACATATTTACACGAATTGGTGGACCTGCCATCTTGAAGAAATAAAAGTAATCACAGAAGAAAGAGTAAGAGGTATTGGAAAGGAAGCAGTGGTTTCAACAACAACAACAACAACAACAAACCCCTCTCTTTAGATCTTCTCAGTGTAACCATTATATATGTGGATTACGAACTTTCAAAAATTATCAGTTTAAATCCTTCATGTTAGGATCATAACACTAAATACCTGAAATGTTTTTATCCTTAGATTATTAATTTTTGTTACTTTCTCTGCTCAATTAAACTCTTTGCTGACATTCATTTATATTTATTTGCATCATAACAGTAAAAGGCAATCTTGCTCATTTTCAAATCAAGTTTTTTAAAGTAAATAAAAAAAAAAATCCTTTTCCAATATGAGTTTTGCAATTCAAATATATTTCTACTAAAAGCTTACTACAATGAAAACTACTAATTTTAGACCTGTTTCTTACCTGCTCATTATGGATTACAACTAATTTTATAATTACAATATTTATAAGATTTCCAATAGTTGAGTCCTTGTAGATTGCTGCAACCTGCAAGAGAGGAAAACAGTAGGATTAGATGCCTAAAATGAGTATTTCTTTTTTAAAGTAAACTCTAACCAATCTTAGAACATCTATTCTCTAACTTAGCTGCACACTGGAATCTGCGGGGTATGTTTTATATCCTGATTCTCAGGCCACTTCCCTTACCAATTAAATCTAGAGTCAGAACACAGGTATTGGGGTGGTGGTTATGTGCTGTTGAGTCGGTTCTGACGCATAGCGACCCTACTTCCCAGGGTTTCCAAGGCTGTAAATCTTTACAGGAGCAGAAAGCCTCATCTTTCTCTCACAGAATATATACACTAATTTTAATTTTTTTAAAATAATTACAGTTTAAAGCCCAGTGTTAGGCCAAGTATCCTAGACTTATTACTGAAGACTGCTCCATGAATCAGCAGCAACCATGTCACCTAGATCTGGTTAGCAATGCCCCACCTGGACATAATGAATCAGAATCTGCATTTTAACAAGATCTCCGAGTGATATGAATGCACACTAGTGAGTGTATGTAAAGATTACAATTTGTTACAGAGGCCAGAAGCAGAACATCACTCTATCAGCCAATGGTACTTCAACACAAAATCTAACAAGATTACCATTGCTTATTGTGTCAAATAGAGTATCAGCGGAACCAGAGTGAAAGGCATCTCTGAAGCTACTGAAACATTCCATCACCTTTACTACTATTTTAGCTGTTGTTGTTAAGTGCCATCTAGTCAGTTCCAACTCATAACCTTATAGAGTTTCCAAGAAGGGGCTGGTGAGCTTGAACCACCAACCTTGCAGTTCAAACTGACTTTGCAGTCCAGCGCACTAACCCACAGCGCCACACCAAGACTCCGCTTCAGCTAGAGAGCCATAAATACTGACAAGCCTTTGTCATCTCTACCTTCAGTGATGCCTTTCACTCTGGTAGAAGCATGTTTTAGCAAGACTGTTGGTAAAGCCAGTGGGATTGACAGTAACTTCATTTAAGATAGGTCAGTCTGAAAACAGGCAATTTCAAGTAGGTCTGTTAGCACTATAGTATTGTCCACTTTATAGTGGGAGCTATGAAAATCTATAGATCAATTTACTCCTTTTTGTGCAGCATTTTTAAAATGTCTACTGTAGAAAAAAGTATACTTATATTTGTTATTGCAGAATTATCTTTTGAGTTTAAAAGTAGATGTTTTTCAAAGTCAAATTACAAGGCAGAGCAAATACTACACCTCCAATGTATGGACAAAAGCTTATTTCCCCCATTAAAATGCAAAACAGTTGTGAACTCTTCTGCAAAGGATAACATGCATTTCCAGTACTCCACAGAGAAAAGAGCTTAAATGCTATGATGTACGTAAATGGCTCATTTTTGTTGTTAAATGCTGTTGAGTGGGTTCTTACTCACAGTCATCCTGTATAGGGTTTCTGAGGCCCTAAATCTATGAGAAGCAGAAAGCCTCATCTTTCTCCTCTGGAGCCACTGGTGGGCTTGAACTGCTAACTTTATAGTTTACAGTTAACAGTCCAGTGCTTAACCTACAGAGCCACCATGCTTCCAAATAACAACCATATTCTTATCCCAAATTTAATGACTATACAATGACAACTCAGGTGTTAAAAGCTGTAACATATAACATTCAAAAACACAAAGATATTTAGAGCTTCATGAGTTAACAGATGTTACAACTTTCTTGAAAAGTGTTCACTAGCAGGTATTTTGAAACATATTGTCAGTATTTTGAAAGTCTATTTTAAAATATATTATTCTACCAAAAATTCTTTTAAAAGTAATTTTAGAGAAAAGGTAATTAAACTGTTAAGGGAATACAGCTGGGAGAGCTGGAACTTGGTGGATCTGTCTTGTTTATTCAGTTTTCTGCCTGTGACAGGGTCCAGTCTTGTTTATTCAGTTTTCTGCCTTTGACAGGGTCCAGTCTTTCTACTTTGATATTGTTCTCTACTAGTAGAAATGTTTTCCTTTTCCTTCTCTGACAAGTTTCAGCCTTATACAGGTTCCAACTTTCACAGATTTTACTGTATAAATTAAATAGACCCAGGTTCAAGTTCTAACTGGTACTTATTGAGAACCCCTACTTCACTGCCTCCTCTAAGGACTGAATAAGAAGAGTGTACAGAAAGCATTCAGAATGGAGCCTAGGTCATAGGTATCAATCACACCATGGCCATCAGTCACTTCAGACTCATAGTCACTCTAAAGAACAGAGCAGAACTGCCCCAGAGGATTTCCAAGACTATAATCTTTTCAGAAGCTGACTGTTATATCTTTCTCCTATAGAGTAAATGGTATGTTTGAAACACCAACCTTTCAGTCAGCAGCCTAGAACTTAACACTCTGCTATTAGGGCTCCTTAGAACAATGGTGGTGGTTATGTGCCATGGACACAGTTCCGACTCATAGCGACCCTGTACAGGGTTTCTGAAGCTGTAAATCTTTATGGGAGCAGAAAGCCTCACCTTTCTTCCACTGAACAGCTGGTAGTTTCAAACTACTGACCCTGAGGTTAGCAGGCTGATTTGTAACCACTACGCTACCAGTTGTTGTTAAAGTTCCATTAAGTTGATTCCAACTCATGACTCTTCGTAGCGTTCCAAGGAGCAGCTGGTGGGGTTGAACCACAGACCTTATATTTAGCAGTCCAATACTTATCCTCCAACACCACATCAGGACTCCAGAACAATCACAGCAGCTTGTTGTTGTAGCTGTTGTTGTTGTGTTGAGTTTTGACTCATAGCAACCCTGTATAGGGTTCCCAAGGCTGTAAATCTTTACAGAGGCAGAAAGTCTCATGTTTCTCCTATGAAGTGATTGGTAGATTGAAACTACTGACCAGCTCAGGAACCACATGCTACCAAGAATCCTATTATTATTTCTATTATTATTATTACTGCTTAGCAAAGTTTTCCAGAAAAGGCTTGTGTTGCATATAATATAAGTTCCATTACATATACTTCAAATTGTTTATTGTAAGCTCTGGTAGCGTAGTGGTTACGAATCGGGCTGTGAACCTTAAGGTCAGCGGTTCGAAACTACCAGCTGCTCCGCGGGAGAAAGATGAGGCTTTCTACTCCCGTAAAGATTTACACCCTCGGAAACCCTGTACAGGGTCGCTATGGGTCGGAACTGACTCGACGGCACATAACAACAACAACAATATGCCCACATTGAAAACAAAGGATTCAAGAGCATCACTGTTTCATTTTTTTGTTGAATAATTATTGAATATGTACTAACAACATTCTTATCAACGGATTAAAGATGGAAGTTGTCAAGAATTTCATTCTTCTTGGATCAACTACCAACACGCATGGAAGCAGCAGTCAAGAAATCAAACTATGTACTGCATTAGGCAAATCTGCTGCACAAGACCTTTTTAAAGTGTTGAAGAGCAAAGATGTCAGCTTGAGGACTAAGGTGCGCCTGACCCAAGCCATGGTATTTTCAATAATCTCATATGCATGTGAAAGCTGGACAGTGAATCAGGAAAACCATAGAAGAACTGAAGCATTTGACTTATGGTGTTGGAGGAGAATACTGAAAGTACCATGGGCTGCCAAAAGAACAAACAGATCTGTTTTGGAAGAAGTGAAGCCAGAGTGCTCCTTGGAGGCCAGGATGGCCAAACTTCGTCTCTCATACTTCGGACATACTGTCAAAAGGGGCCAGTCACTGGAGAGGGATATCATGTTTGGTAAGGTGGAGGGTCAGAGAAAAAGAGGAAAACCCCAGTGAGATGGATTGACAATATGGCAGCATCAATGGGCTCAAGCATAGCAACAATTGTGAGGTTGGCCCAGGATCAAGCAGTGTTTTGTTTTGTTGTACACAGGGTCACCATGATTTGGTATCGGCTTGATGGCACCTAACAACAACAACAACTACACATGAGACACTGTGTTGCTTATAACAAAACCAGAGATGAATAAAATATCATCTCTATACAAATAAAACTTAGTCTCCTGGGGGTGCTGGTTGTTGTTATGTGCCGTGGAGTTTGTGCCAACTCATAGTGCGCCTGTAGAGGGTTTCCAAGGCTGTAAATCTTTACGGGAGCAGAAAGCCTCATCTTTCTCCTGCAGTGCAGCTGGTAGTTTCAAACTTCTGACCCTGAGGTTAGCAGCCTGATTCATAACCACCATGCTACCAGGGTTCCTTGGGGTACATACACAAAAATAGAGGGTTCAATTTAAATAAAGATCAGTAGTTTCAATATACCTGGCACTCAGCAAGAGAAAGATGAGGCTTTCTGCTTCCATAAAGATTTACAGCCTCAGAAACCCTATATAGGGTCGCTATGAGTCAGATCTGACTCAGTGGCACACAACTACCACCACCAACAACCCCTCGCAAAAAAAACAAAACAAAAACACCTCAAGTTGTTATTGTTTTATAATAAAATTATATATTTCATTAAATAATTAAGAATGTCACCTTTACTATTTTTCTAACTATATGCACCTCCTGCTATTTTATTGATTTTATATTCTATGTGTCAATTTCACTGATCAAAAACAAAAACGTACAGTACAGAGAAAGTAAATCACACACTGGAGATTAGACAGCTGGTAAGCAGCAGAACACAATTTGCAGTTTAGGTAGTTTGACTTCAGAGCTCTACGTTATTTGACAGTCATTCTGTCCTAACTCCTCCCCATTTAGCAATCTGTACAAAAATTATTTCAAAGTTCTGCCCCTTGATGCTGTCTTGCTGTAGTCACTTAAAGAAATCCTATGCAGTCAGGAGACCTGGGCTTCAGTTCTATTGCTAGTTACAAAACAGTTGATTATCCTTAGAATATGAACTTATCTGTTCTTGCTCTCAATGTTTGCAAAAGTACTGACTATCCTTGGTCAAGTGTTTTCATGCATTGAATTAAAAATAACTATGGACATTTTTTGGACAGTGGGATAAGGAGGACATTTGTTTTAAATAATAACAACAATCAGTTCAAAAAAGTTAAATAGTACGTTCACAGAGCTTTTCTGAATAAGCTTATACAGAAACACCTGTGAAAGCTATCGCCTATGTAAGGTAGAAACCTATCAGAGAAGGAAAACTCAAACATTCTCCACTAAAACAAGCAATGTCAAAGGTGGATAGCTTATAAGACTCTGAGAAACAAGGCAGTCAGTCCCACAGAGTCCCAGCTCTCTAAGGTTTCAGTGTATGTATTAAAATTTTTTTGTTGTTTTTAAGTTTTTATCATGAGGTTTACATGGGAGAACATCAGCTTTACACTCATCCTATCGTATTTCGTTTCATTGCAATGATTACAGTCCCCCTTAATGCATCATCATATAACCCCAAAGGGTACACCACACAGGCCCGCTCCACTCCGCATCCCCTCCTGCCCCCGCCGGCCGCCAGCACACAGCCCTTCTTCTTCCGAGTCCAGTGTCCCCAGCTGCTCCATCTGTCCACATCATCTCTGTCTCCATCCCTGGCGTGACTACTTTTCTGGGTAGGGTCCCGCTCTCCGTTCTTCTCACTTGATGGTCCCAGTGACCTCCGCTCCTGGGCTGCAAAATCAATCACTCTCCTCCTTTTGTCAAAAAACATCTACCTCTATATTCCCTAGCCTCACAGTCAGGCCTGATGACAATTATTCATTATTGTACCACACAAATCTTATCCCCATTTCCTTTCGCCAGGGCCCCAACAGATTGGAAATCATTCAGTGATTCTACCTTCCCCCGCCCCATCTGGAACTAGGCTCCCTCTTGAAAGCTTGTAAGCCTCTATAGGCCCCCTATTTTAGGTAGCCAATCACTGTCAACCCTGTGTACCGAGGGGGGTGGGAGTGATCCTTGCTGTAAAGATTTGTTCCCTTTTTTGAGCTACTACGTCCAAAAGGTCAGCAATTCAAAACTACCAGTTGTTCCACGGAAGAAAGATGACGCTTTCTGCTCCCGTAAAGATTTACAGCCTCAGAAACCCTGTATAGGGTCGCTATGAGTCGGAACCGACTCCACGGCACATAGCAACAACAAACAACAAACGTCCAAAAGGATAGGTTAAGTTCATCAAATTGTAAGTTACTCTTTTTTGTTTGTTTGTTCCTTCTCTTTCTTCTTCTAGTCAAGTTCTGATCATCTAGCCATCGAAGCCAGGTCAAGTGGGTACTATCTGCAAGTATGGGTGTTCTTGTGTCTCTCACCTCACTTTATATCACCTGGACACTTCACTCTCCACTCAGGTCTTCTGTGACCATGTCACTGCCTCTGGGCCCAGGAGTCCCTGGGTCTTGCCATACTGCTGGCCATCCAGGTCTCCACCCAGATTCATGGGGGTCTATTGAATGTGGTTGGGCATAGCTCGCAACTTCATTGCTGTCTTTTCCCCCTCTTCTCTTAATGATGACCAATGTGGTCACCATCCAGACCACAAGCCTGCTCATGTATTCCTCTTGAGTCTCAGTCTTAGAAAAGGGTTTGCTCTGAGGGGTCCTGACCCCTTGATGGCTCTCGGGCAAACAGCTTACTTGTTCTTGTAGTAATCAATCAGACTGCCGTTATTGTTTCGGATTTTTCCTGCCAGTCTTTCTTTCACGAAGTGTCTTCTGTTCTTCTAGCCGCTCCAGGCTGGTCTACTCGTCCTTTCCAGTGGAAATTTCCTACCTTAGTCAGTTCTGGATAGGGTTCTGGATTCCACCTATGGTCTTGTGCAGTGTAAAGGCTCCACAGGAAGTCTCTCACTGGGCAACTTCTAGCCCCCTTTAAGGGTATTCCAATCAGTTATAGGCTGAAGATGGACTTACAAGCTTTCTGTAGTTATGATTCTAGGCTATTCCTTTCTGCCCCCCGTCAAGTGTCTATTTTACAATGGTAGGCAAGGGAAACCAAGATTCAAAAGACAGCCAAGCATCTTAACACTATTCTCCTCTTTTAACCCTTCAAACCGTGACTCAATCCCTGTATTCCAGAGCCCTGTTGTTCCAAGGTTGTGCATACATCATCATTTACCTCTGTCCCACTTAGCCCATGCCAACCTGCCTAACTGTTCTCCCATCAGCCTT
>NW_006408595.1:8104641-8105746 GCF_000296735.1 Chrysochloris asiatica
TCGTGTTATGGCTCGTATTTCTTTTGGGGAAATACCAAGTAGAGGGATTGCTGGATCATACAGTACTTCTATTTCCAACCATCTGAGGAAATGCCATATTGCTTTCCAGAGAGGCTGGACCATTTCTGCAATCCCATCAGCAATGTAGGAGTGTCCCAGTCTCTCCACATCCTCACCAGCATTTATTGTCCTCTACTTTTTTGATCTTTGCTGTTATTGCTGGTGTGAAATGACATCTCATTGTTATTTTTGATTTGCATCTCTCTAACCAGCTGCTGCTTGGAAACCCTATCTAGGGTCACTATGGGTCAGAACCTACTCAACGGCACATAACAACGGCTAGTGATCATGAACATTTCTTCATATGTTTGTTGACTGCAAGGATCTCTTCCTTGGTCAAGTGTCTGTTCATGTCCTACGTCCATTTTTCAATTGGGTTATTTGTCTTTTTCTTGTAGAAGTGTGGTGGTTTCCTATATATTTTAGAAATGAGTCTCTTGTCTGATGTGTCATTGCAAAAGATTTTTTCCCATTCTGTGGGTTCCCTTTTTACTCTTTTGGTGAAGTCTTTTGATGCACATCAGTATGTCCCAATTACCTATTTTGTCTACTTTTGTTTGTGTACTTTTCAAAATGTTTGGGAGTCTGTGTATTCCCTGTATTAGAGCGCTTACATTTGTCTATATTTTTCATTGATGACTTTCATAATTTTGGGATTTGCATTTAGGTCTATAATCCATGCTGAATCAGTTTTTGTATAAGGCGTGAGGTAAAGGTCTTGTTTCAATCTTTTGCATCTTGCTTTCCAGTTCTGCCAGTACTATCTGTTAAAAAGACTATCTCCTCCCCATGCAATATACGTAGGCATTTTGTCAAAAATCAGTTGGCTGTATGTGGATGGGTTAATTTCTGAATTCTCTATTCTGTTCCATTGATCAATGTATCTTTCATTATACCAGTACCAAGCTGTTTTGACCACTGTAGCCATGTAGTAAAATTTGAAATCGGGGAGTGAGAGGCCTCCAACCTTGTTCTTCTTAAGCAGTGCTTTGTTTATCCTGGGTCTCCTTCCTTTCCACATAAAGTTTGAAATTGTCTTTTCCAT
>NW_006408595.1:8106591-8124621 GCF_000296735.1 Chrysochloris asiatica
TTTCTACTCCCGTAAAGATTTACACCCTCGGAAACCCTGTACAGGGTCGCTATGGGTCGGAAACGACTTGACGGCACTTAACAACAACAACAACATCATATAGTGCTGGCTAAGACTTCCAAAACAATATTGAAAAGGAGTGGTGACAAAGGGCATCCTTGTCTGGTTCCCATTTGCAGAGGGAGGGCTTTCAGTTTCTTTCCATTGAGAGTGATGTAGGCTGTTGGTTTTGTATAAATGCTCTCGATTATGTTGAAGAATTTCCCTTTAATTCCTGCTTGGTTTAGAGTTTTTATCAGGAATCGATGTTGGAGTTTGTCAAATGTCTTTATGCATCTATCAATATGATCATGTGGTTCTTTTCCTTTTTTTTATTTATGTGGTAGATTACACTGATTGTTTTTCTAATGTTGAACCATCCTTGCATCCCTATTATGAAACACACTTGGTCGTGATGTTTTATTTTTTTGATGTACTGCTGAATTCTGTTGGCTAGGATTTTGTTGAGAATTTTGTGTCTATGTTCATGAGGGATATTGGTCTGTAGTTTTCTTTCTTAGTGATGTCCTTCCCTGGTTTTGGGATGAGGGTTGTGCTTGCTTCATAAAAAGTATTAGGAAATTTTCCGTCCTCTTCTATATTCTGGAATAATTTCAGTAGAATTGGTGATAGCTTTTCCCTGAATGTTTGGTAGAACTCACCAGTGAAGCCATCTGGGCCTGGACTTCTTTAAGTTGGGAGTTTTTTGATGACCTGATCAATTTCTTCTTCTGTTATGGGTCTGTTCAAGTTTTCTACTTCACTCTGTGTAAGTTTTGGTAGGTCATGTTTTTCTAAAAATGCATCCATCTCTTCTAAGTTTTCGAATTTTTTGGATTACAAGTCCTCATAGTATTCTATTATTATCCTTTTGATTTTGTTTGGTTCCATTGTGACATCACCAGTGTGGTTTCTAATGTGAGTTATTTGTGTCTTCTCCCTCTTTTCTTTTGTTAAATTTGCCAATAGTTTGCCAATTTTACTAATCCTTTCAAAGAACCAGCTTCTTGTGCTGTTGGTTCTTTCTATAGTTTTTCTGTTTTCCATCTCATTTATTTCTGCTCTTATCTTTATTATTTCTTTTCTTTTGGTGACTGTTGGTCAGGTTCCATCTGTTGGTCAGTTTCTAATTGTTGGAGATGCTGTGTTAATGTGTTAATTTTGGTTCTTTCTTCTTTTTGGATGTGTGCATTTATCACAATAAATTGTCCTCTCAGCACCCCTTTAGCCATGTCCCAAAGATTTTGGTATGTTGTGTTTTCATTCTCATTTGTTTCTATGAACTTTTATGACTTCACGTTTAATTTCTTCTTTTATCCAGTCACTTTTCAGCAGGGTGTTGTTCAGGTTCCATGTATTTGACTTTATTTCCTTAGTCTTCTTGTTGTTGAGTTCTAGTTTTATAGCATTGTGGTCTGAAAAGGTGCTCTGTAGTGTTTTGATGTTTGTAAATTTATGGAGGCTTGCTTTGTGACCTAACACATGGTCAATTCTAGAGAATGGTCCATGAGCACTGGAGAAGAAAGTATATGTGTTGTTGGATTGAATGCTCTGTACACATCTATGAGGTCAAGTTGGTTGATTGTGCTGTTTAGTTCCTCTGTAACTTTGTTAAGTTTCTTTCTGGTTTCCGTCCCTTTTCAAAAGTGCCGTATTAAAATCTCCCACTATAATTGTAGATTTATCTATTTCTTTATTCAGTCTAGTTAGGTTTGCTTCATGTATCTTGGTGCTTTTTCACTGGGAGCGTAGATATTTATTATGGTTATGTCGACTTGCTCAATTGACCCTTTGATCATGAGGTAGTGTCCTTCTTTTATCACTTATGCTGGTTTTTGTCTTAAAGTTTACTTTATCAGAGATTAGAATTCCCACTCCTGCTTTTATTGTTTATTGTTGCAGTTAGCTTGTATATTTTTTTTTTCCATCTTTTATCTTTTAGTCTGTTTTTGTCTTTGTGTGTGAGGTCTGTCTCTTGCAGGCAGCATATTCAAGGTTCTTATTTTCTTATGCAATCTGCCACTCTCTGTCTCTTCACTGGTGCATTCATTCCATTGGCATTCAATGTAATTACCAATAGGTATGAATTAATTGCTGCCATTATGTTAATGTTTTGGTAGTGCTGTTCACTGCTTTTTTCTGTATGCCTTCTTGTGCTAAGTTTGTGTTTTTTGTGCTATTTTGTTGGTTTCTTCATGTTTGCTTGTTCTGCTTGGAAGTTCATTTTCATGGTAAGTTGTGAAATATTAACTTTCTTGGGGTTACCTTATAGTCTATTAAATTTCTCTATTTAAGAGAATCTATTGTATCCTGTAATCTACGTGACATCCTCACTACCTGGATCTCTGTTCCTACATTTATCCCTTCTTTGACACTGATAGTATTTTGATCTTCGGTTGACTTTCCAGGTCCTTTGAATTTGTTGTAGTTTTGTTCTGTTCTGGACTCTGCTATCTGTCGACTGAGTTCCAGTGTTGCCAGGCCTGTCAATCTCTGGTTGTTCTCTGTTCTTGTTGGTTTTCAGTCCAAAGAACTCCCTTTAGGGTGTTTTGAAGTGATGGATTGGTTTTGATAAAATCTCTTAGATTCTGGTTATCCTGGAATGTTTTGATTACACCATCATATTTAATTGATAGTTTTCCTGGATAGATGATTCTTGGTTGGCAGTTTTTTTCTTTTAGGGTTTTGTATATATCTCCCCATTGCCTTCTTGCCTGCATGGTTTGTGCTGAATAGTCAGAGCTTAATCTGATTTGCTTGCCTTTGTAAGTGACAGTTCTCTTCTCCCTGGCTGCTTTTAGAATTCTAATTTTCTCCTTGTCTATGATTTTGTAGAGCTTCATTATTATATGACTTGACTTTCTTTGGGGTCTACCCTTCCTGGGGTCCATTTGGCTTCTTGAATGTTTATCTTCTCATCTTTCAAGATGTTAGGGAAATTTTCTTCCAGAAGCTCTTCAACTATCTCCTCTGTGGACTTCTCTGATTCTTCCTGTTCTAAAATGCCAATAATTCTTAAGTTGTTCCTCTTCATTTTATCCAGCATGAATCTTAGACTCTCTTCAGATTTTTGTAATCCTTTTTTCAGCTTGCTCTTCAATCTTAGCAGTTTGAGAGATTTGTCATCTAGCTCACTAGTTTGGGCTTCCATCTCTTCTATTCTGCTCCTTTCCCCTTTCAGTGTATTGTCCATTTCTGATATTTTACTATTAATCATCTGGACCCCTTTTTAGGTTTTGAATTGTTTCCACTACTGTATCAATCTTCTTTGATTGCTCTTGTAGTACTTTCCTGACTTCTTCCTTGTTTTCCTCCATCCCTGTTCGGAGCATTTGAATTTGTTTCTATATCATTCTTCTGAATTCTTTCTCAGGCAAATCCCAAACCTGCTCTTCCTCTTCTGGGGAGCCGCTGTCTATCTCCAACACATTTGTCTCAGTTACTCTTTTCTGATTTTGGACATGTTTTGAGAACGTTTGTTGTGTTTGAGATCTTTTGTTTGTCATTTCCAGTAGTTATGTGGTTTTTTTAATGCTTAAATGGATGTTTGTTGTTGTGTTATTAAGCTTACTGGGTGTCTCCTGGTGGATATGCTCAGGAGATAGGCTTCCCTTTTCACATGTAATGCTTAGCAGCTGTAATAACAGCTGTAATAACAGGTTCTTATCTCAATTGTGGAATATTATGTGATATGGTTGTTGCTTGGCTATATGGCCACAATTGCTGTGTCTTTTTAGGTAACGTAGGGAGAAAAAGCTCCCGTGTCCAAGAAAGATATGTGATCAAAAGGACCACTATCAGAAGCAATATAAAAGCAGAGACAAAAACCACCACTTTGAAACAAAAATAAAACTGTAGCCGAGTGGCCACAGGCAGTGTATGGACTCAGTAGAAGCCTCCAGCAGTGGGTGGGGGGGTGTCCGCTTGTTCAGGCTCCTCCTCTAGTCACCACCATGGAGGTTCACAGATAGATGTTGAGAAGTTAATGGGAGAAAGATAGTCCATTGTTTTTTTCTCTGAAGGTCAGATAGGCATCTGTGTGCACAGCGTAATTCTCAAGATAGTTACGTCCTTTTATGTTGGGGTTTTACAGATTGTTCTATGGGTTGTCTGTTAGGCCTGATGTGCCCCTTTTTCTTGTAATATAGGCCTGGGTAAGGGTCCTATAAAGGAGCTCCAGTAGCACAGTGGCCACAAATCGGGCTGCGAGCCGCAAGGTCAGCAGCTTGAAGTCACCAGATGTTCTGCAGGAGAAACACAAGGCACTTTGCTCCTGCAAAGACCCACAGCCTCAGAAACCCCACACAGGGTCTCCATGAGCCGGAACCGACTCCAAGGCACACACCCACCAAGGGTCCCACACAAGTCAATTCTAGGGCTGCAACCCCGAGGTTGATTTCATAAGTAGCCGCCAAGCTCCTTCTCTCTGCACTGTGTGTAAACTGTGGGGTCAGCGCTACACTGTTTTTTTTTTGGGGGGGTGGTGGTGGTGTGCACCCACCCACCTGAAGGAGTCCAGGCTGGGCAAAGAAGGCGTGACAGGGAAGAGGCGGGAAAAATATGTAGAATCTCCCGCACCTCTTTTTGCAAATGTCTCTGCACCGCTTTTAGTGCCAGTTCCCTGTGCTGGTCTAGCTGTAGCCCCCTGTATTAAAATTCTTGAGAAAGGAGTATTTCATGTAGCATTTCATAATTATTTGAACACAATCTTCTCTTTATTTGCTCCTGGGGCATGTTACTAAACTAGCATTCCATTTCATAGAATATATCTTAGGAAAATGTAGCCAAATGTATAAGGCATCATACTGTTCTATAATGCCTTATTTTATATTTTAATATAACCACTAAGGAGTCCTGGTGTGGTTCTGTAGGATAAGCACTGGACTGCTAAACACAAGGCTAGTG
Source organism: Chrysochloris asiatica (assembly GCF_000296735.1). Classification (NCBI taxonomy): domain Eukaryota; kingdom Metazoa; phylum Chordata; class Mammalia; order Afrosoricida; family Chrysochloridae; genus Chrysochloris; species Chrysochloris asiatica. The sequence goes on from NW_006408595.1 coordinate 8,111,536, forward strand.
TTTCAAACCCACAAGCTGCTCCTTGGAAGCCCTACACAGGGTTGCTGAGTTGAAACCAACTCCATGGCATTTAACAAAGACATAACCTCTCTATTTTGGAGTGCTCCATATTAGAATTTTTATTGATCTGATTAAAATTTATCTTTTAAGCTTTATTTAACCTTTAATTCTTTAAAAATATTTTCCCAGGTATATGCTTTATACAGATCTCATAAATAGTAAAAATGGTAAACATTAACTCATGGCTATTTCACAAAAAATAAAGAAATTATACCAATTGTATTGTTTAAGTTATGCTGTTTTATAAAAATACTAAGAAAATTATGCTTCATTTGATTTACGAAACAAATTAAAATCGCCATTAACTCACCAACCATTTAGAAAATTATTTATGTATAACACTAAAACAAATGCTCATACATGGCATGTTTTGTTGTTGTCAGGTGCCATCGAGTCTGAACCGACTCATAGTGACCCTATGCACAGCAGAACGAAACAATGTCCGATCCTGGGCCAACCCCACCACTGCTGCCACACTTGACGCCATCAGTCTCCTGCACAGGAACTTTTTAAAGTGTTGAAGAGCAGAGATGTCAGCTTTAGGACTAAGGTGCGCCTGACCCAAGCCATGGTATTTTCAATAACCTCATATGGATGGGAAAGCTGGACAGTAAAAAAGGAAGACTGTAGAAGAACTGATGCCTTTGAGTTGTGGTGTTGGAGGAGAATACTGAAAGTATTCTATTCCATCTGATCCATCAAGATGGCTGATCCATCTCCTTGGGGTTCTTCCTCTTTTTCTCTGACCCTCCATCTTACCCAGCATGACATCCTTCTCCTGTGACTGTTCTCTCCTGACAATATGTCCAAAGTATGAGAGACGAAGCTTAGCCATCCTGGCCTCCAAGGCGCACTCTGGCTGCACTTCTTCCAAAATAGATCTATGGGTTCTTTTGGCAGTCCATGGCACTTTCAGTTTGAACAACTGCTTCTTTGTCCAGGTACAGATTCCTCAGAAGTACAATTAAGTGTTCTGGAACACTCATACTTCTCAATGTTGTCTATAGCTTGTCATGATCCACACAATCGAAAGCCTTTGTGTAGTCAATAAAGCATAGGAAGAAAGAGTGACAAACTACTTCCGAATCGCTAATCACCGAAAACTCTACGAACAGCAGAGAAACATTGTCAGATACAAGACCGGAAGGTGGGAAGGCACTCAGAATGCGACTGGGGAAAAAAAATGCCTCCTCAAAGTAGAGTTGACCACAATGACGTGAATAGAGTTAAGCTCGGGGGAGAAAGGCGCACAGAACCTTCATTTGCTGATGGGCCACAACTCAAGATGAAGAGAAACAGCTGTAAACATGACATGTTTAGAGGACCCTTTTATTAAGAAGTACCAAGTCATCTATATTCTAAAAATGCTTTTACCAAAGAAGTAAAGAGATTTTGCTTATAAAGATCACTACTCATTACTTAAGGAGCTCTGGTAGCTTAGTGGTTATGAATAGGGCTCTAACCTCAGGATCAGCAGTTCGAAACCACCAGCTGTTCCACAAGAGAAAGATGAGGCTTTCTGCTCCTGTAAAGATTTATAGCCTCAGAAACCTTGTACAGGGTCACTGAGTTGGAACCGACTCCATGGTATATAATCACTCATTACTTGTTTAGAAATTTCTTTTTGCTTTTAACTTGGAAAATAATTTTTGCCAAAAATATTAAGAATAAACAGAACACTGAGCAAAAGAAAGAGTAGCAGAAATGATTATCTTAAAGTATGAAAGTCTATCATTAGCTTTTATTTCAGTGCACTTTAAAAATTTTCCCCATCTTGAATAGCATAGGGTTCTAATTAAAATCAGCAAAATCAACTAAAACATTGGGGGCAGTTACATAAGTCAATGTAAAGCAAAGAAATAATTTTAGATGATGAAGTGCCTCTAATAATAGTAATTATATTTTAACAAATAGCACTAATTTTTCAGAATAACATGATATTCCTTAAATTTACATTATAATGTTCACATTATTTGTTACAAATTTAACGAAGTCAAACCTTCCTATACACAATGGAGTGTGAAGGTTTCTGGTATATTAGCAAATATTTTCAAGATTACATTATAACTGTAAGTCACCAAGCAGCAAAATAAAATGATTGCTCTAATTATATATAAAAGGATTTGAAAAAAAAAGCTTGTGGACAATTGTATTATCTTCTAATTATATTTTAATAGTGTATATGAACCTAATGCTGGTACTCAAATTCTGTAAGGATGAAAGCTATAGAATATCAGATAATTTAACATCTCTACTATTTGACACACTTAATTCATTATATATACTATACACTGCCGCTGTGTTTGTTTTTCTCACTGATTTTAAGATTAATTCTAGAAATCCTTGGGAATAAACAGAGGCCACTGTGGCACTGTAGGACAAACACTGGACTACTAACTTCAAGGTTAGTGGTTCAAACCTATGAGCTGCTTCTTGGAAACCCTATAAAGATTGGAACTGACATGACAGCACTGAGCAACAAGAAGAAGCTAGTTTTACATTGTTGTTCTTAAGTGCCATAGAGTTGGTTCCAACTCACAGTGACCCTGTATCGGTTTTCCAAGAAGTGACTGGTGAGTTTGATCTGCTGTCCTTGTGGTTCAAACTAACCTTGCAATCTAGTGCTTTATCCCACAGCACCACACTAGTTCTTCAGTTTTACAATATTACAGTTCTCTAAAAATATTACCATGTGACACACATTATTTCTGTTTCACTTCAGACAGTTTAGTAAATTACTACAAATAAAATAATAACTCTAAAAGGTAGGACGGTTGCTTACTTTGTGTAGAGGAGTAAAGGTAGAGAAACCTCTTTTGTCTATAATCCATTTGCTCATTGTTAAAAGCATTCAGCTGTTTTCCCCATCATATCCAAAGCTCAACATAAAATAGGACTTTTAAATTATACTCAAATCTAAATCACATTTTCTTGATTGTTTTTCCTATACTACTATAAAAAAAGGACATTATCAATAATATCCAAGAACATTATCAATATTCTAAGTGTGTGTTTTAATAAATGTAGTTAAATGAGCATTGAAAAATTAGAGGAAAAAATGCCAAACCTGAATGGCTCCTTCCATTTCTCAATGATTGGGATCATCTGGGGATATTTATATGGAGTTAGAATTACTCTTAACTTCATTGGAACACTGGAAATGGACTTTGTAAGTAGAAATGAAACATATACTAAATCTGACAGTAAGTAGTGTGACCAACTGTCCTCATTTGCCCAGAAGTGAGGATTTTCCAGGGACTCTAATACTAAGGACTTCTGGTATGGCACTGTGTGGATCAGAACCAGACTGCGAACCACAAATTCAGCAATTCAAACCCATCAGCTGCTCCTTGGGAACGCTATACATGGTCACTATGAGTCAGAACTGACTCAATGGCACTTAATAACAACAACTAATACTAAGGTGAGGAAAGGACAAGCCAGGAAGAGTTTGCCACACTAAGTTTCCTTTCATTTTTAACATTATTTATAACCATCACTGTTTGGTCACCAATAATAATATCTATATAGACCATAAAGTCTGATCTTTATTTCTAATTCTAACTAACTCTATCTTTATTTCAATATTCTTTTAATAAGGGACAAAAACAGAATGAAGATAGCACTGTTGTTACATGCCACTGAGCTTGTTCCAACTCATAGCAACTCTATGTACAACAGAACAAAAACACTGCCCAGTCTTGTGCTGAAGAAAGCAATAACTTCAGGTAATTCAGAAGTCATCTGAAGTTTAATCTCTGACAGGGAACAAAAGCATTTAAAAAGACTCAAACTCCCTAAAAGGCGAGACTTTCCTCTTCCAAATTGTTCTTCTTTCCCCATCTATCTTTGGAATCCTCCCATCTTCCTCAACTGTGAATGGAAGCTTAATGCAATTCAGTAAGACTTCATCTACAACTGTTTCCTTTTCAACCAAAATCTACTCCTTGCTATTGTTTGTGCTCAGTGCCATTGAGTCGGTTCCAATTCATAGAGACCTTGTATAGGGTTTCTGAGGAGTAGCTGATGGGTTTGAACTGCTGATCTTGTGATAAGCAGTCCAGTGTTTATCAGACAGTGCCACATCAGGACTTCTTCTAGTGGAACTAAAAATCTAAGAAATGATATGAATTGGTTTGTTGTTTCAAGTATTCTCTAAAGAAATTTGCTTGCTATGAAGTCAAAAGGTCTACTTGGTCTTTGTTGAACTCTAATAACTAACTTTGTTTTTGAAGTTCCCAGGGACAACTTCAGATATACCTCAAGCTATGTTACAATACCTGTCCAAATGATACTAACGATTTTTATTTTAAAGTCTAGATAAAAAGATGTTTCAGAGGATGGAGATGTCAACAAAAATATAACTATTTAAAGAACCGAACCTTGTGCTTCTTTACTCCTGGGCACTATTTCCAAAGCAGCAATATGCAAGTTATCTGTCATATACCAGAGTAAAACCTGTTGCATTTAGAAAATCTAGTATTTTCCTTTAAACTCTCCATATTTTTAAACAAATGTCATCTCCTTTAGTCATTTTCAATTGCAAAGTTTACTCCACAGTGTACCACATAACTGAAAAAATTTCCTAACACCACAAATTGGCATCTCCCACATCAATGTTCTCATTCGAATTTTTTTCTAATGAACAGGACACATCTAGATAATCCCATCATTGCTCCTTCAAACTAGAGGAAAGAATATATATATTTTTAAAGCCATCCATCAGAATGAAGTCCTATCCACAAAATTCAATTCAGAAATCAAAATGAGTGCCTATGTTAATGCAAATTTCTGACAATCTTTTTTGGATGTCTGTTTTTTATCTAGCACAATGCCACACGTTCTGAAAAAAAGTATTCCTTTTACTTTAATCATCCACTCATTAATCAATCCATCCTTTCATCCATCCATCTACCCATTCATTCTTTCAGTAAATATTTTTTAAGTGCCATTTCATTCCAGGTATAGTGTTCAGGCAGAGTCCTAATGTGGCACTGTGGGTTAATGCACTGGACTACCAAGTCATTTGAACCACAAGGTCAGTGGTTCAAGCTCACCAGCCACTCCTTGGAAACCTTATACAAGGTCATTATGGGTCGGAACCGACTTGATGGCACTTGACGATAACAACATAATGTTCAAGCAACATAGATCATGTATTCTTAGAATTTATAATCATAAAAAAGTAAAGTCATGCATCATACATACAGAAAATGACAAGATTTTCAGATCTCCTAGGCACAATGAACTTAACTGGGGATTAATTTCTAGCTGAGGAAAATTTACAAATCTATAGATGTGTCTTGGCATGGCGCTCTAGGCTAAGCACTGGGCTGCTAACTGCAAGGTCGGTAGTTCAAACCCACCAGCCACTCCTTGGAAACCATATACCAGGTCACTATGGGCCAAGAACCTACTTGACAGCACTTAACAACTACAATAGATGTGTCCTGGACAACATTTAACCAAGAAGGCCTGAATTCCTGATATGTGAACAGAGGTACTACCAGCCATGAAACATTTTCCAAATAACCTGATTCTGCATAAACAGATAACCATATCATTCCTCAATTAAACCAGGAGACTCCTGAGCCTACATTGGTGCTTTTAGAAATTACTCACACACAACAGATTAAATTCGGGGCTGTCCAGGCAGTCTGTAGAATCTGCAGGACTGGGAGAAACTCAGTGACACCATTAGAGAGCGGTCACTCTTCACTAGCACTGGAGTCACGGCCATGGAACCAGCACCATCATTCCCTGACAGGACTCAGAGCTTCTGTGACCGTTCATCCAAACTTGCCAAGATAGTCCAACTAATAAGAACCAAACACTGTAACTCCGCAAATCATATGCCTCACGTTTCTGAATTGGAAAATGTGGCACTATAGTAAAAACAGTGCCCTGCTGCAGAAATATGACAGTTTTGAAGTTCTGATTCTTCCCGGTCACTAGGGGGCAGAAGGCATTCATGGGATGAAGTACAGGATAATTCATGTTCTAGTTGAGGTTTCATAGATATCAGACTGATTTTAAAAGTGGTCCAAATAACAGAATGGGATACTTACTGCACATTTATCTAAACTAAATTTCAATGAAATATTATTTTTGGCTTAAGCCTACATATAATTAGCTTATATTGAGGTTTAGAAAAATACTTTTTTAATTAAACAGGAAAAATTAAACATTTTATGAAACAGAAAAGCCATGCTATGCTTACTTACAATTGACATTAGAGTTAGTATGTAGTGTTGTAAATTCTGTCCATGATGACGAACCATTTTGGCATCAGCTGTAACCATAACTTCCACATATCTTGGATATGATAAAAAACGTTTTTTCCTGGAATGTAATGGACTTCTTTTATCTTCCAGTGATACATTTTCTGAAGTATATTGTAAAACTATTTCTTTCTTGATATTTAGATCTTCATTCATGTTGCTATAGTTATGAAAGGGTGAACTGGCTTTCTTTATTTGAGTCTCTGCAGGGATAAAAGAATATAATGTAGATTGAATATGACTAAAAATGTTGCACAAAATGGAATACTCAAAAATGTTTAATACTTACACATCTGGTTCCAATATGAAACAATAGAAGGATAAAAAGAAATTGTTATTTTAAATCATTGTACAGTATTATCATGAACATTACTATTCATAATAATGAAAAACTTGTAAAATTTTCACATTTTCAAAACTAACTACATTAAAATTAAAACGAAAACGTTTTTGTTGTTTTAAGTGCCATCGAGCTGCTTCCAACCCATAGTGACCCAGTGTAGGATTTCCGAAGAGCAGTTGGTAAGCTTGAGCCACCAACCTTGTAATTTCAAATGACTTTGCAGTTCAGCGCATTAACCCACAGCACCACACCAGGACTGTACTTAAGTCTTAATTTAGCACGTACACCTATTCAAAACCATTTATTAAGTACTGGATAGGAAGCAAAAATGAAACAAGGAGGTACTATGCTCTTTCAGCATGTAATTAAGCCCTTAAGGCACGGATAGTATTTAATCTCATTACAGAGAACTGACATTACGTGGTGTGAAACTTCATATAACACAAAAGAAAACAAACTTCCTATAACACAAAAGTTAAGCAGCATGTGAAAAGCACTAAGATTACCAGAATATTAATTCATGTAATAATAGGTAGCTTTTCAAACCCATAAAAATGTCAATGTTGGCAGATAACTTCATAATATTGAGTAAATAAAATGCCTAATCAATTTTATTATGCTTACTGACATATCAATGCCTCATTAAAAGTTACTGAATATTAAAAATTATTACAACAACCATTGTAACTCCTGGCTATTCATAGAAACAATTTCTGAATCTTTATTTATGTTGAGAAAAATAATTCATCTCATTTTAAATAAGCAGGAATCCTATAGCTGTTAAGAAACAAAGACTTTTAACCATTAGATAACTATAAATGAACTTCTCTCTCTAATTCTTAAACCGATCCTAGCTTCTAAGATTACTATGCTCATAGAATTCAAAATTTACCTCAGTGGAAAGATTTAGCAAATATGGTTAACTGAGTCCTGGTGTGGTGCTGTGGGTCAGTACACTGGACTGCAAGGTGGGCTTGAACCAAAAGATGGGCAGTTCAAGCTCACCAGCCGCTACTCAAAAAGCCCTACACAGGGTCACTATGAGTCAGAATAGACTCCACAGCACTTAACAACACCACCACATGTATATAGCCCAAAAACTTTTTCCTACTATACTCCTTCTAGGGTGATTCAACCACTAAAATAATCATGACTACTTAGTAGACCCTGTAGGAGACCCCAGATAGATCTATATCCAAATCTCAGGACTCCTTATCAGGTGTAAAAGGTACATATTCTTGCACTGATTTATTTGTTCATCTGTATCATTCATTCAAGATAAAAATCTAGCACATACTATAAGTCAGGAGTCCTGGTGTGGCACTGTGGGTTAAATGCACCAGACTGCAAAGCAGTTTGAACTGCAAAGTCAGTGGTTCAAGCTCACCAGCCGCTTCTCGGAAACCCTACACAGGGTCGCTATGAGTCGGGATCGACTCCATGGCACTTAGCAACAATAAGTCAGGAAGAAGGGGCTCTGGTAGCATAGTGGTTACGAATCAGGCTGCGAACCTCAAGGTCGGCAGTTCGAAACTACCAGCTGTTTCACAGGAGAAAGATGAGGCTTTCTGCTCCTATAAAGATTTACAGCCTTGAAAATCTCGTACAGGGCCGCTATGAGTCGGAACCGACTCCACAGCATATAACCACAATAAGTCAGGAAAGGAGCTCTGGTAGCGTAGTGGTTACAAATCGGGCTGCGAACCTCAGGGTCAGCAGGTCAAAACTATCAGCTATACCGTGGGAGAAAGATGAGGCTTTCTGCTCCTGTAACGATTTACAGCCCCAGAAATCCTGTACAGGGTCGCTATGAGTCTGAAGCGACTCCATAGCACATAACAGTAAGTCAGGAAATGTGTAAAAACTCAGAAGCAAATAACATCTCATAAAGCTTACATTCTGGTGAGACGAGACCAAAAAATTAACTAACATATATTTAAGAATAAAGTTCCAAGTAACTTTAAATACATCAGTAAAATTTAGCCAAGAGACATGCACACATGTATATACTCACACACAAAGCAGACTCACCTATCAGAAATGCTAAATCCAAAAGACAGATAATATCAAGTATTGGTAAGCATGTGGAGCACATGGGACTTTGATGCACTGCTGGTAAAGTGGTAAAACCACACTGAAAAACTATCTGGCAATTTCTAATAAAGTTAAAGATGCATCTACTCCACGACCTTGCAATTCCTCTCCAGGACCTTGCAATTCCTCTCCTTGTATATGCTGTTATTATTGTTAAGTGCCATCGGGTAGGTTCCAACTCATAGTAACCCTGTAAAGGGTTCTCTAGGAATAGCCAGTGAGTTTGAACCACTGATGTTGCAGTTCAAACCAACCTTTTAGTATTGTGTTTATCCTATAGTGCTATACCAGGATTCCCTCCTGGTATATAAATGCAAAAAAATGAAAACTCATGTCCACAAAGATTTGTATGAGAATAGTTGTAGCAGTTTTATTCATAGCAGCTCAAATCAGAAATAATTCAAATGTCCATCCACAGAAGTGAGCAAGGGAGAAATAAATACAAAGCTGCATGAAGAGATGCCTTCCCTGCCCGTATGCAGCTTCCACAAAAGCAGCAAACCAGAAATGGAGGCAGAGACGGGGACATGGAACAAGGGAGAGCAGCTGAGGATTCTAGATTCATGGAAAGAGAAAGGCTGTGTGCTGGTGGCCAGGTGCTGGTGGCCAGGAGGCAGGTTTGCAGAATGTGCCCTTTGGTTGTTTAAATGATTATACATTCCTGAGTGTTTCTGTGTACATCCCAGAAAACAACAACAACAAAAACAAAAACAAAAACAAAAACAAAAAAAAACAGAGGGAATAGAAGCAAATGCTGTTGAATGATGATGCACGGAGAAGATTGTAATTATTGCAATGAAATGATGAGTGTAAAACCGATGCTCTCCCATGTAAGCAAGCTATCACTCAATTCACAATAAAAACTTAAAAAAAAAAATGTTGTTGTTGTTGTTAAGTGCCTTCAAGTCAGTTGACTCATAGCAACCCTGTATAAGGTTCCCAAGGAGCAGCTGGTGTGTCTGAACAGCCGACCTTGCAGTTCAAACCAACATTTTGGCTTAACTCTTTATTCAAATCAATCAGCCGCTCCCCGGAAACCCTCTACAGGTTTACTATGAGTCAGAACCCACGCAACGGCAATTAACAATGACAACACTCATATGACAAAATCAAGACTTCTGTTCACCATTAAGGGGATTGTTGTTGTTGTTGTTGTTAGGAGGTGCTGCCGAGTGTGTTCTGACTCATGGCGACTGTATGCACAACAGAATGAAACACTGCCCAATCCCATGCATCCTCACAATTGTGCCAATCAATCTCATTGAGGGTCTTCCTCTCTTTCACTGACGCTTCACTTTCCTGAGCATGACATACTTCTGCAGACAACATGTCCAAAATACGAGACAAAGTCTCACCAATCTTGCTTCTAAGAACCATTCTGGCTGTCCTTCTAAGATAGATTTATTTGTTCTTCTGGCAGTCCATGGTACTTTCAGTTAAGGGGAGAGGGTAGGTATTTACAATATATACAAGGGAACTTCAAAAAGTTCATTGGAAAAATGGAATTAAGAGATAATGGAATTTTCAACAAACTCACCAGATGCTTCTTGTAAACCCTATAACAAGACCTCTATGAGTCAGGACAGACTAGACAGCACTTAACAACTGCAACAAAATAAGGATATTACAAAGACAAATAAACGTATAGTAGAATTTTCAACTTATTGAGGGATGAAAGGGGGGGCTTTTTATAAATATAAGAAAATAGAAGACACAGTTTAATATTAATATGAAATACAAATAACTCAACATATATGTAGTTGTTGTTAAGTGCCGTCAAGTTGGTTCCGACTCACAGCGACCCTGTATAGCATTTCTGAAGAGCGGCTGGTGAGTTTGAACCACCTACCTTGTGTCGAACAAGCGGACCTTGCAATCCAGTGCCACATCAGGACTCCTGTTAATCTCTGTAGCTACTAAAATAATTACAAATGAATAGTCTACACAGTTCTATGGCAAAATGAACAATGTAGAGGAACTACATAATTTTATACTTTCTTAACACACAATGGTATGTTACTGCAAACTTTTAACACTTTTAATTGGAGAGGTGTGAGTGAAGCGTAGAATAGTAAGCCTATAAATATAAACATTTCAATGCTCTTTTAAAAAATTACAAAGATCGTGTTTTATGTCTATCCAATTAAAAATGAAATCTTTCTTTGAACATCTTTAACTACTTGACAAGATAAAACTTCAATCTTGCCACTTTTTTATATTTCTATATAAAAAGTTTGGCAAATTATGATAAAGTGACCTTTACAAATACCCTACAAAAATGGCTACTATTCAAGGGCTCACACACCAAATCAATTACATCATTTGTATGCAATGCTTCTTTCTCTATTTATGTTTGAGTCAAATGTTAAAATGATGTCTTCCCCTTTATTAATAACAAGTGTATTATGACCCTAAACTAATTTAGACCAAAACAAACCATCATGCAACAAAAATAATCTGCCCACTAAACCATAAAACATTCAAAATGACACCACTGAATACAATCCTTATAACAGCCTACTACATTCTAGAAGGGAATGTTAAAGGATAATAACAATAATTCATAAGAATATAAATTACTAAGACAATTCTGCTAAACAATAATTGTTGTTGTTGTTCTGTGCCACCAAGTCGTTCTAAATCATAGCATCCCTGTGCACAAAAGCACAAAACACTGCCAGGTCCTACAGCATATTCACAATCATTGTTACTCTTGAGTCCATTGCCTCTGCCACTGTACCAACCACTCCATCTCATTGGGGGTCATCCTCTTTTTCGCTGACCCTCCACGTTACCAAGCACGGTGTCTTGCTCCAGATCCCTCATAATAAATCCATAGTATGAGAGACAAAATCTAGAAATCCTGGCTTCTAAGGAGCATTCCAGCTGTACTTCCTCCAATAATGATTTGTTTACTCTTCTGGACATCCGTATTACTTTTAATGTTCATCTCTAACACCATACTCAAATGCATTAACACTTCTACAGTCTTCTTTATTCATTATCCAATTTTCACATGTCTATGAGGCTATTTAAAATATCACGACTTGGGTCAGGTGCATCTGACATCTTTGCTCTTGGAACACTCTTAAAGAGGCACTGGTAGTGTAGTGAATACGAAACAGGCTGCTAATCTTAAGGTCAGCAGTTCGAAATGACCATCTTTCCATGGAGAAAGATGAAACTTTCTGCTCCCGTAAATATTTACAGCCTCGGAAACCCTATACAGGGTCACCATGAGTTGCAATCAACTCCACCGCACATACCCATCACCACCTCCATGCAACAGATTTGCCTAATACAATATGTCATGTCATTTCTTGACTGATGCTTCTAGGAGTATTGATAGTGGATCCAAGAAAAAGGAAGTCTTTGTCAACTTCAATCGTTTCTTCATTTATCATGACGTTATTTATTGGTCTAATGGTGAGAATTTTTGTTTTCTTTATACTGAGGTGCAACCTGTACTGAAAGCTGTGGTCATTGATCTTCATCAGTAAGTATTTTAAGTTATCTTCGCTTTTAGCAAGTAAGATTGTATCATCTGCATATTGCAGGTTGTTAATGAGCCTTCCTCCAATCCTGATGCCACATTCTTCTTTATATAATCCAGTTTACTGGACTATTTGCTCAGTTTTCATTTTTTAAAGTATGGGGAAAGAATACAAGCCTGGTGCACACCTCTCCTGATTTTAAACCAGTCAATAACCCCTTGTTCTATTTAAACGACTGGCTCTTGAGCTATGTACAGGATCTTCATAAGTACAATTAAATGGTCTGGAATACTCATTCTTTGCAATGTTACCCACTGCTTGTCATGATACACACAGTTAAAAGGCTTTGCACAATAAAACATAGGTAAACATCTTTCTGATCGTCTCTGCTTTCATCCAAGGTCCATCTGACATCAGCAATGATATCCTTCGTTCCACATCTTTGTCAGAATCTGACTTGAACCTTTGGTAGTTCCCTGTTAATGTACTGTTGCAGCTGTTTTTAAATTATCTTTAGCAAAACTTTACTTGCATGTGATATTAATGATATTGCCGATGATTTCTGCATACCGTTGAGTAACCTCTCTTTGGCATTGGCACAAATATGGATCTCTTCCAATTAGTTGGCAAGGTAGCTGTCTTCCAAATTTCTTGGCAGAGATGAGTGAATGTCTAGAGTGCTGCATCAGTTTGTTGAGAGATTTCAATTTGCATTCCATCAATTCCAGAGCCTTGTTATTTGCCAATGCCTTCAGGGCAGCCTGGACTTCTTTCAGTGCCATTGGCTCTTGATCATAGGTTACCTCTTGAAATG
>NW_006408595.1:8125047-8126900 GCF_000296735.1 Chrysochloris asiatica
CAAGGTCTCTCCATTTTTCCTTCATAATGTTCCTCATATAACTCCTATTAATAATGTACTTGCCTATTAACATTCTTCTCATCTCAGAACAGCATTATTAGACTCTCAAATGAAAAATCAGTCATAAAAGGTCTCCCAAACAGGTTCAGGATCATAGTCTCAGGGAACACCATGGTCAATTGGCATAACATAGTCAACAAAGACAATGTTCTACATCTTACTTTGGTGAGTAGGGACTGAGATCTAAAAGTTCATGAGCAGCCGTCTAAGGTACAACTATTGGTCCCTTCATGTGCATAAGAAAGAAGAGTGATGAAAATTGCAGATGAACTAATGGAACATGTGAACATTATTCTCCATGACTCTAAGACCAAAAGAACTAGCTGGTGCCTAGCTACCATTACCAACTGCTCTGAAAGGGATCACATTAGAAGGTCACATATATAGATGGGTAGATAATGTGAAACAAAACTCAAAATTACAAAGAAGACCAGGCTTACTGGTCAGAAAGAGACTGGAGGAACCTGAGACTATGGCCCTTGGCCACCCTTAGGTCTGGAATGGAACTCACCCTCATTGCTCAATTTTCAACCAAGCAGAAGATATAGTGGAGACAACAACACTACTGAGGTATGCTCACCATGAAATTTTCAACTATTTAAGAACAAAAGGAAACATTTACTTAAAGACAAAGTTCAGAGGGGTTGGGCAGGAGAGAGGAATGGAAATGAGAACCACAGAAAGGAAGTGGTATAACTTATTTCATGGAGGGGATTGCAATCATTGAGATGAAACAAAGTCTGTGAGATGCTGAATATAAAACTGATGATTTGCTCTTTAAAACTTCACTTCACTCAATTAACAATAAAAAGTTTCTGGGGTAAAATAAAGTCTCCCAAATAGTAGTCATTTTCAGTCTCTTTTCCCTCACATTCATCATTCACTTATGTTAAAAGAGATTCATTTTTAAGAATAGTCCCTTATATTATCTTCAAAAATAAACTACCATGAATCCTTATTGTCCATGAGATAAAGTTCAAGTCTTCCCCACAAGCCTACCACTAGTCCCAGCTACTACCACAGCCATCCCACCAAGCTATCAATTCACTAAAGACTGAAAACAGTGTTAGGCAACGTGTTCTGTCCTTAGTAAATGCTCAATAAATGTTCACAGAGAGAAGAAAAAAGGATTGGGTGGAAGAAAAGAAGGAGATGAAAGAAAGGGTGAGAAGAAAGACAGGGAGAAGAGGGGATAAAAAAGGAATATATTGAAAAGGAGGACAAAAGGTTGATTCACCCAGGGCTTCAGAGTTATACCCACTGTGATGTGCAACAGCAAAAATTCAAAGATGGATAGGTTGCCTTTGACTTTTCTATTATGAAGAATAGCATTCATTTTATTCTCTGCACAGAGACTAGGATTTATACCAGTGTTCCAGGTGACAAAACACATTTTATAACATATAACCATCTATTTTTTTTTAATGATGGCACAAAATCAAATAAAAGTTTATGCTAGATACCAAAAACAGGGCTGCAACTTGCCCAGTGAAGGAGGCTTCCTGTGGAGCCTCTGCATTGCATAAGACCATAGGTGGAATCCTGAACCCCATCTAGAATTGTCTGAGGTGGGAAATCTCCACTTGAAAGGACAAGCAGACCAGCCTGAAGCAGCTAGAAGAACAGAAGATACTTCCTGAAAGAAGGACCAACAGGAAAAATACAAAACAATAATGACACTCTGACTACAAGAACAAGCCAGTTGCTCACCCAGGAGACATCAAGGCAAGTGGTCAGGTCCCCTCAGGGCACACCCCTTCCAACACTATGACTCAAAGGGAATACCTGAGCAG
>NW_006408595.1:8127415-8129390 GCF_000296735.1 Chrysochloris asiatica
GGTATCCAATCTGTCTGGACGGCACTGATGAAAGGAGACAAGAATAAGACTCTTGTAGTACAATAGTGAATAATTGCTATCAGGACTGGCTGTGAGGGTTGGAAATGTAAAGATAGATGTTTTGTAGCAAAAGGAGGGGAGTAGTTGAATTTGCAGTCCAGAAGCAGAGGTCCCTGGGACCATCAAGGGAGAAGAGTGCAGTGCGGGATCCTACCCAGAGAAACAGTGAAGCCAGAGATAGAGGTAGAGACAATGATGTGGAGAGATGGAGCGACTGGGGACTCTGGATTCAGGGAGGGAGAGGAGCTGTGTGCTGACGGCCAGGGGAGGGCAGGCTTGTGGGGTGTACCCTTTGGTTGTTTGATGATGCATGGAGGGGACTGTAATCATGGCAATGAAACAATACACAATAGGATGTAAAGCTAATGTTCTCCCATGTAAACTATCACATAATTCACAATAAAAACTTTAAAAAAAAAAAGAAAGTTTATGCTAGAACCATTCACATTTCCTACTATATGTTGAATGTCCTCAGAATTCCCAACTCAAGCAGTTCAGTGTGCCTTAAAATAAAGTCTGATCTAGGCTGAATGGGTATAGGAGGAAACATAGTATTCATACACACACATATGTTTTTAAGTGCTGTTGAGTCAGTTCCAGACCCTGTATAGGGTTTCCAAGGAGCAGCTAGTGAGTTTGAACCACCGAGCTTGTGGTTCAAACTGACCTTTCAGTCCAGTGCATTATCCTGCAGTGCCCCACCAGGTCTCTCTACATATGTATACAGACAGAGAGGGAGGAAGCAAGACAACTGTTGTTGCATGGAGGAGATTGCAATTATTGAGATGAAACAAAGTGTGTGATTTGTTGAGTATAAAACTGTTTTGTTTAATCTTCACTGAATTCACAATAAAAACTTTTAAAACAATAAAATGAGAGTGTGATCATCAGATGTACTGTAAAATCTAACATAATTCCTCATGACATACACTGTTTCTGGAACTGTTATATACCCTATTTTACCACAGCTGAGTTTTTTAGTCAACACTATTAACAATAAAAACAAACATAGTTATTGTCTTACTATAAACCAGATATTAAGAAGCTCTGGAAGCGTAGTGGTTACGAATCAGGCTGCAAACCACAAGGTCAGCAGTTCGAAACTACCAGCTTCTCCGCAGGAGAAAAAGGAGGCTTTCTGCTCACATAAAGATTTACAGCCTCGGAAACCCTGTTCAGGGTCGCTATGGGTCAGAACCGACTCAACGGCACTTAACAACAACAACATAAACCAGATATTAGTATATTTCACATGTTATCTTTTTTATTGTAGTTCTGGTGTAGTGCTGTAGGATAAACACTGGGCTGCTAACCCTATACAAAGGGTTGCTATGAGTCAGAACTGACCCGATAGCACTTAACAACAACAAGGTTTTTTTCATTATTAGTAAAGTCCCTGAGAGGCACAAGTGGTTTGCAATCAACTACTAACCAAGGAGTCTTGATGTGGTGCTACAAAATAATGCGCTGGACTGTAAGGTCAGTTTGAGCTACAAGGATGGCAGTTCAAACCCACTAGCTGATCCTCAGAAACTCTATACAGGGTTGCTATGAGTCGGAACAGACTTGATGGCACTTAACAACAACTAACCAAAAAGCTAGTGGTTCAAACCCACCTAGTGGTGCCATGCAAAGTAGAACTGACATTTTGCTTCCATAAAGATTACAGCCAAAAAAATCCAGTGAGGGAGTTCTATTATAACACAAGGATTGTTAGGAGTCAGAACCAACCGATGGCAAGGAGTTTGGGGGGTTTTGTTTGTATTTATTTACAACTTTATGTAGTAGAAACTATAATTATCCTGATTTTGCACATGAAGAGACTTATGAACAAGAAGGTTAAATAAACTGCCAATAGTAAGACAGCTAATCAAATATAATTCTGAAATATATTTTTTAAAAACAGTAGTATTCT
>NW_006408595.1:8129610-8155388 GCF_000296735.1 Chrysochloris asiatica
ATGTATGAAAATCTTCAAACCTCTGTGATTTATCAATATCATTAGAAAATTTAATAACTATTATTATAGGGATGTAGTTTATAAATATTTTCACAATTTTTATTTTAAAGAGTTTCACAAGTTAATACACTTGCTAGTAATAATATGGAGAAGATCTATGGACATGCCTGTCAACAGGTGAAGCTTAAACATAGATAAGACATTCCATTCTTAGCCTTCACTGCATCCCTAAATCAGTTAACTATTACTGTGTATGTTTTAAAACACACAGACATGTGACACAGGTTAAGTGAAACTTCAACAGCCACCAATAACTGACATAATAATGATATGAGTTCATGTCTCCTGAATATCAATTACATCTGATACACTCTTCTAGAGGTCATATGTGGTAACACATGTCAAATGTCAAGAATTTAGCAACCAGAGTCATAATGGAAAATGCTGATTCCTAGATAACTAAAACAAGAACTAGCTAATCATATCCATGAAAATACTAGGTCTAGTCCTTCTTGCACTACAGAATCATAAAGGTGAGCCAAGATCTCAATATAAAGGCATTTAGTGCCTCTTGGGATTTATGACTAATCTAGAGATGTTTAGCTAGATCAGGAGTTAAGAACATATGTGTGTGTATGTGAGGGGGATTCAAACACTTTATGGAAAATTCCATTATCTTTTAATTCTACTTTTACATGAAACTTTTAGAGTTCCCTCTTAGTCTTTGAACTTATGAATGTGTAATTGTTTTTAACTCCTGATAATAAGATAATAAGGAACACTAATTTTTTTAAACTGTTTTATTGTGAATTATGTGGTAGTTTATATGGGAGAACATTAGCTTTACATTCATCCTATCGTATATCCTTTCATTGCCATGGTTACAACCCCCTCCATGCATCATCAAACAACCAAAGGGTACACCCCACAAGCCTGCCGCCTGGTGGTCAACACACAGCCCCTCTCCCTCTCTGGGTCTAGAGTTCCCAGTCACTCATCTCTCCACATCATCCTCTCTGCCTCCATCTCTGGTTTCACTGTTTCTCTGGGTAGGGTCCCGCACTGAGCTCTTCTCCCTTGAGGGTTCAAGGGGCCTCCGCTCCTAGACTGCAAAGTCAACCACACCCCTTCTTTATGCTACAAAACATCTACCTTTACATTTCCAATCCTCACAGTCAGTCCTGATAGTAACTATTCACTATTGTATCACATGAGTGCTATCCACATCTCCTTTCATCAGTCCCGCCCAGACAGATTGGATGCTACTCAGTGGAGATTCTACCTTCCTCCATGCCCTCTGGATCTAGGCACCCTCTTGAAAGCTTGTAAGCCAGTCACTTCTTGCATTTGTAGCACCCTCGCCTCCAATTTTGGGTAGTCAATGTCTGAGTTGCCCATCCCTGTCTACCCTGTATACTGAGTGGGAATGATCCTCGCTGTAAAAATGTGTTCCTTCTTTTGAGCTACTGCATCCATAGGTGTAGGTCAAGTTCATCAAATTGTAGTGGATTATGTTTTTTTTCCTCTTCTTTCTTCCTCAAGTTGAATTCTGATCATCCAGTCATTGAAGCCAAGTCAAGTGGATATTATCTGCAAGTGTGGGTGTTCTTGTGCATCTCCACTCATTTCTTATCAGCTGGATGCTTCTCTCTCCACTCTAGTCCTCTGTGGCTATGTCATTGTATCTGGGCCCAGGAGTCCAGAGGTCTTGCCAAACTGCTGGCCAACCAGGTCTCAACCCAGGTTCATAGGAGTGTACTGAATGTGGTTGGACTTAGTTCGTAGCTTCATTGCTGTTTTCCCCTCACTTCCCCTCATGGGTGACCAACGTGGTCACCAGTCAGAGCACGTGTCTGCTCATGTGTTCCCACTGATTCCAAGGCACACAGCTGCAGCAGCAGCAGTGTTACTCTGGCCATTATCATTCACTCCTACAACTGTATGGACTCTTCTTCCGGACTCTAATTCCTGAAACAGCTATTAACTGAGAACAAAAGAATTCCCATATACAATGTTCACCTAATGTTCAAATTTGGCTTAGAGGAGTTCTACATATAAGAAGTTACAAACATATTTTTTAAATAAATTTAATATTAAAAAATAAGGTTTGTATAAAAGCCATTAAATAAATGTAAAATGTTAAAAATTCAAAATCAAAGTGATCTCTTAATAGTATTTAATATTATTATACAACCATATTTTATTTAATTTGCTTTGGCAGGACTTATTAAATCCAGTATTTTTAGATTTTGACAAACGTGGATGGGGGGAATCAAACTCTGAAATTATTGAGCTCTTCTTTTCAAACCAGTACTTTGTTATTTTATGCTACATCCCAGAACTTAATGAATAATTTTTGTAATATTATTGTTTTTATGAATTTTATTTAATACCAGAAAGTTAATCCAGTGTCTGAGTACATCATGCATGTGCAAAAGAAGTTGGCGACCTACAGATCAGAGTGGGAAGGAATTTGTCTGCTTACCAGCTTTCTGGCTCTCTTCCAAAGGAGAAAAGTCCTCTTGAGAAGGGCTTCTGGGGCTATGGGCAGAGGTCCTGGACGCTCTTCACATGAAACCAGTGTATCAGCCATGTGACCTGGCGATGGGCCCAACTCTCACTCAAGCACTAATGCTCTTTACAAAGTGTGAAACACTGGCCGGGGCCAGACAAGATCATGAGCCATCGTCCATGTGCAGTTGTACTCTGTGTTTGTACTTACTGTGAGAGCAGTCCAGTTCAAGTCTCAGTGTCTTTAATTAGACTGCTTCTAAATGGTGCAACTCTGAATCAGATTCTAAATGCAAGCAATTGGAATCTTTGCTTGCTCTCTGAAAGGAAAGCATCAGGTGGCTAAGAAGTAGAGAGCAAAGAATCAAATTTACTTCACTAAGCATTTGCAATTTTTTGTTTAGCAGAACAACCAAAGACAAACTATAAAATGAGCTATATGGTTGATTAGTGATCTAATACTTTAGACAGAAGAATCATTTATTTATTGTCTCCTACGCAGGAGAAAGATGAGGATTTCTGCTCCCGTAAAGATTTACAGCCTCGGAAACCCTGTACAGGGTCGCTATGAGTCGGAACTGACTCCACGGCACATAACAACCAACAACAACACACATCTATTGGGAGTCCTGGTGTGGCGCTGTGGGTTAAAGCACCAAACTGCAAAGCCATTTGAACTGCAAGGTTGGCTGTTTAAGCTCACCACCTGCCCCTTGAAAACTCTATACAGGATCGCTACGGGTCAGAACCGACTCGAATGCACTTCACAACACAACAACATATCTATTTAGTTATTTTCACTTCTTTCTTAAATACCTACTGAATAAGTCTAAATGGATACTATATGTAGAAAACAATAATAATGTCCCTTACATGGCTTACATCATTTCAATCATTCCTTTCCATGTTGACCCTCATCTTCCTTGCTCTTTACCTGGGCAAGAGGGAAAATTATAAACCAAATTTATTCATGAACAGAGATGCAAAAATTCTAAGGAAAATATTACCAAATCTAGTCTGGCAAGAACTAATCAGTCTAGTTTACCACATTGACAGAATTGTTGTTATGTGTGGTTAGAAGCCATTGAGTCAGATCTGACTCACAGTGACCTCACATAAAGCAGAACCAAACATCATCAAGTCCTACGTCATCCTCACAGTCACTGTGTGAGCCTACATTGCAGCCATTGTATCATTTCAGTTAATAGAATAAAGATGGAAAGAAAGAATATGATTACTTTGATACATGTAGGAGGTGAGGGTGGGGACTCTGATAAGATTTAACATCCATTCACAATAAAAATTCTTTTTGTTAAGTGTTGTCTACAGACAGAACAAAATACTGTCTAGTCCTATACAATCCTCCCAATTGTGACATTTGATACCATTGCTGCTGCCACTGTGCCAATCGATCTTGTTGGGGGGTCTTCCTCTTTTATGCTGACCCTCCACTTTACCAAGTATGATGTCCTTCTCCAGGGACTGGTTCCTCCTGACCACATGCCCAAAGTACGAAAAAGTCTCACCATCCTAAGGAGCACTCTTGCTCTACTTCTTCTAAGACAAATTTATTTGTTCTCCTGGCAGTCCAGGGAGACTTTCAATATTCTTTGCCAACACCATAATTCAAATGCTTTGATTTTTCTAGTGTTCCTTACTCAATGTACAACTTCCACATTGCATATGAGGCAACTGAAAATATCATGGCTTGAGTCAGAGACACCTTAGTCATCAAACTGCCATCTTTGCTCTTGAATGCTTTAAAGAGGGCTTATGCAGCAGATTTGCTTAATGCAATATGTCATTTGATTCCCTGACTGCTGCTTCCAAGAGTGTTGATTGTGAAGCCAAGAAAAATGAAGTGTTTGACAACTTCATTATTTTCTCCACATATCATGATGTTATTTAAAGTCTTAGTAAACTAGAAATTTATGGGAATTTCCTTAATTAGATAAAAGGTAACTAAGCCAAACCTACAATAGACCTCAAACATTCTAGAAAATGTTGAAAGCATTCCTTCTAAATTTGGTAATGAAGCAAGGATTGTCATTATGGAGTCCTGGTGTGGCGCTAGGGGTTAATGCGCCAGACTGCAAAGCTGTTTGAACTGCAAGGTTGGCAGTTCAAGCTCACCAGCCACTCCTCAGGAACTCTATCCAGGGTCGCGATGGGTCAGAACCGACTCGATGGCACTTAACAACAACAACATTCCTAATCAACACTGTTATGGAAATCTTAGCCAGTACAATAAGGCAAGAAAAAGAAATAAAAGTTTGAAGGACTGCAAAAGAAGAAATAAACTGTCTACATGATTAACATGGACAAAATCCAAAAGAATAAAAAAATAATTAGACTATATAAATTTGACAAGGTTGCTAAATGTAAGGTGATTTAAAAATGCCTGTATTTGTATATGCATGCAATAAATAGTAAATATAAATTTTAAAATGTTATCACTTACAACAGTATTAAAAATGCTAACAAACACCCAAAAAGAAAATGAATAAAAATGTGCATGAATCGTTTAAAGAAAATATGAGGGAGTTTAAGGAGAGTAATACTATGCCATATTGATGGCCTAGAAGGTACAATATTAAATTTTAATTCTCCATTGAATTGAGCTAGGAATTAAATGAATTGAGACCAAAATCACTTTTTTCTTTTTGTAAATGAATGATTCTAAAATTGATATGTACATATAAAATGACAAGAATAATCAAGACAATCTTAAAGGAGAATAAAATTCATGGATTCTTCTGTCAACTATCAGGATTTATAATACACCTATAATGGTTAAGGAGTCCTGGTGTGGCACTGTGGGTTAATGCACCAGACTGCAAAGCTGTCTGAACTGCAAGTTCAGCAGTTCAAGCTCACTAGCTGCTACTCAGAAACCCTATACAGGGTCGCTATGGGTTGGAACTGACTCGACGGCACTTAACAACAACAACATAATGTTTAAGGCAGCGTGATATTAATAGGACAGGAAAATTACAAGTGGAAGACAAGACAATGTCCAAATCCAAACCCGTATTATATGGACACCTTTCTGAATGTTACATATGTTTAAAATATTTAATTCTTATAATATGTATTAATTGATCAAAAATGGGGCTTTAGTCACATTGCTTTTGATGGTTTTAATCTAAGTACACTATTTTTTTGGATTTTAACAAAAGGAATAAATTAAAGTTTTAAATAATTGATAGCTTGTAGTGGTTACGAATCAGGCTGCTAACCTCAAGATCAGCAGTTCGAAACTACCAGCTATTCCATGGGAGAAAGATGAGGCTTTCTGCTCCTGTAAAGATCTGCAGCCTTGGAAACCCTGTACAGGGTCACTATGAGTCAGAACCGACTCCACAGTTCTTAACAACAACAACCACAACTCTTAATGATAACTGATGTTGTTGTTGTTAGTAAGTGCTGTTGAGTCAGTTCTGACCCATAGCAACCCTGTATGGGGTTTCCTAGCAGCAACTGGAACTGCTCAACTCAAAGCGACTCTGCAGTCCAGCGCATTAACCCACAGCATCACACCAGGACTCCAATAATAATTGACAGCAGATAGAAGTTGTTATTTTATTTTATGCAATGTTACATCCCAATGTTTAGTAAGTCACCTTTTTTTTAAATGAATGTTTACACTCCATCAGAATTAGTTTCCAACAAGGAAGGCCTAAAGAATGTTCATTGAACTCTTCTTGGTAACATGTTAGTTTTATAGTTTTATTCAGGCATATAGTCTTGAATTCACTCCAATGAGCACAACATTTGTTAAGGTCATCAATAACTTGTATGAAAATGCAATGAGAATTTCGAAATCTTCATGTTCTTTAAACTCTCAACACCATTTAACTGTTTTTAAAATCTTTTCTTACTTGACACATAATACCCTATTTCCTTGACCTCTACTTTTCAGTTTTCTTAGTGGATTTTTCTTCATCTCTCCAGCATCTAAATGTGCATGTGCCCCATAATTCTCTCCTTGCATTTGTTTTGCATATAGCTTTGTAACTTCCAAAATCATCTGTCTTCTGACTCCTATATTATTATATATCAAACCCAGATCTTTCTATTGACTTTCTGCCTTGTATATTCAAATGGTACTTGACTCCTCCCTTGTTGTTGTTGTTAAGTGCCATTGAGTTGGTTCTGACTCATAGTTACCCTTTATAGGGTTTCCAAAGAGCCACTGGTGAGCTTGAGCTGCCAACCTTGTGGTTCAAACTGACCTTGCAGTCCAGTGCATGAACCCATAGCACCATATCAGGACTCCTGACTTCTCCCTATGGATGTCTAATTGTTGTTGTTAAATGTCCTAGAGTCAGTTCTGACTCATAGCAACTCTGTATAGGGTTTCCAAGGAGCATCTGGTGAGATTAAACTGCCAATCTTGTAGTTTACACCAACCTGGTGGTCCGATGCTTTATCCCACAGCACCACACCAGTATTCCATGGGTATCTAAGAGGCACCTCAAACTTAAAATGTCTACACCTAATTTATCAGATTCTCTCCAAAACTTGTGGCTGCCAAAGACTTACCCCTCTCAGTAAATTTCACTAAGACACTAGCACTCTATTTGTTCAAACCAAAAAAATCTGAAAATAATCCTTGATAACTCTCTTACTCTCAAATCCCATTTCCCCCAGTCCTACCAGTCAATAAATTCTTTCAGCTGCACCCTCAAAATATAGATAATCTCTAACCACTTTTCAAACCTTCATGGCCACTACCCTAAATTGAGACAATCATTTCAACAACATTACAGTATCATACTAATTGGCCTCCTTGCATCTCTGCCTTTGTTCTGCTAGTCTTTTCTCCATATAATATTCTGGCTGATTTCATAAAATGTAGGCTTTATCATATTACACCTCTATTCAAACACCTCCAGTGGTTTCCAATGTCAGTTACAACCCAAGTTATTATTGTGACTTATGATGTCTTGTGTGTACGGTGGATTTACCATAAACTTAAGCATAAGCCCGTCTCTCATTTGCAATACTTTCAAAGGAACCATAGGAATTCTACATTCATAATTTCGTATTATTTTTCTTAAAGAAGCCCTCATAAATTGCATAAATTGCAGACTTCACATACCTACATGATCTAAACTCTCCCTACCTCTCTGAGTTCCTCTCACATTACTCTCTCCCTCAGATGTTTGCAGTTTTAGTTAAGGTTTTTTGTTTTTGTTTTTGGTCACTTCCTTAAGATCTTTTCCCAATATTACTATATCAATAATGTCAACTTGGTGGTCAGGTATGGTGTTGTCAGAAAAGCAATGGACTAACAACTGCAACGCTGGTAGTTTCCTCAGACCCCAATACAGGGTCATTATAAGTCAAAAGCAATAATAACAAAGCTCATCCCTTACCATTCCATATAAAATAGCAAGTCATGTCCTTTAACCCTTTCTTTGCTTTGTTTTCTATAGTACTTGCCATTTAGCAATAAGTACACACATTTTTTTTTTTTTTTTTAACCATTGTTTTATTATTACTTGTTGTTCATGGGGTCCATGAGGGCAAGGATTTTGTTCTGTTCATTGCTGTATCTGAAGCAGCTAGAATACATGACATACAAATATTGTATAAATGAACAAATGAATAAACAAGCCCATGTTGGAGCAAAGTTGAGGCTTCATCCTCTCAAGTTCTTAATGTGGAATAATGGGTCTTCTCTCTGTTACCAGCTTTTCACTTCACTTATGCAACGTCCAAGCCCACTCTGGAATATGGAGCAGGGACAACCCATACACATGTCCTACCATTTCCCTCATCTGGCTTCACTTCTCCTTTCCTCTGCCAACCAATCGTCACCCAATAGTGAGGAACAGAAAGGACAAGCTTTTCAGTGACTGACTCTATACCAGGTGAAAACTTCAGGCAGCAATGGAGCCACTCACCCAACTATGTCCAGAAATTTGGAAGACAGCTACCTGGCCACCTGACTAAAAGAGATCCATAGCCGTGCCCATTTCAAAGAGAGGTGACCCAATGGAAAGCAAAAATCATCAGACAATATCATTTATATACCATCCAAGTAAAATTTTGCTAAAATAATTAAAAAATGGGTGCAACGGTACATTGACAGAGAGCTGCCAGAGGTTCAAGCCAGATTCGGACAAGGACGAAGGATATCACTGCTGACATCAGATGGATCTTGGCTGAAAGCAGAGAATACCAGAAAGATATTTACCTGGCTTTATTGCCTATGTAAAGGTTTTTTATTGTGTAGATCATGACAAGATATTGACCACATTACAGAGAATGAGTATTCCTAAACACTTAATTGTACATGACAAGAAGCAGTCATTCAAGCAGAACAAGGAGACACTGAATTGTTTAAAATCTAAAAAGGTTTGCACCAGCGCTGTATTCTTTCACCATACTTATTCAACTGTATGCTGAGCGAATAATCCAAGAAGCTGGATAGGAGGAAGAAACATTAACAACTTGCGATATGCAAACGATACAACCTTGCTTGTTGAAAGCGAAGAGGACTTAAAATACTAATGAAAATCAAAGACCACAGCCTTCAATACGGGTTGCGCCTCAATGTAAAAAACAAAACACTCACCACCAGTGCTCTGAAATAGAGCACAACTACAAAAAGACCTAAAAAATGAGTGACTAGTCATCTTTTTCTCTATAAATGAAGAGCACCCTAAGTATTTCAATAACACATATTTAAGGCAAAGAAAATGTTTTTCATTTGAGGAGCCATAATGTCTCACTAAGCAAGAAATGGATTTGAAGCCAACAAAACAAAACAAAATAAAAACACAAGTGGGAAGACAGAACCTTGAAGGGCACTGTTGTAAGGAAAGGTAAATGAAGATGCATTTAAATTCTATAATTGAGGTTTACACTGCTGTCAACTAAGAAATCCTAAAGACTTTACTAAGTTGCAAAGTGACTGAAAATTCTATACGGAAACTCCCAAATAAAAAGTGGATTATGTAAAGTGAAGACAGAAAAATTCTTAATGGAAATAGAACAGAAAAAGAGATTCACAGTATATGTTAAGTACAGGGCAATAGTCTCATATCCTACTCAACAGCAGATTGGCCTAAAACAAGTGGACATAGCTCCAAAAAGACATATGAAATACTAGCAGCAAACAGGAAGCTCTAATTTGACAATATAGTAAAATAACAGAAATATGAAAAGTGGTTTGACATCACTATATTGAACACATGACAGAGCTTATTCTTTAATTAGGGAATACAAATGTAATAGTTTCTCCTAAACCTCAAGATCTATAATCCTCTCCTATCCATTTGCAGACTACCACAGAAATAACATCAAGAAAAAACACTGACATCAAACTGAAAATAATGAATCATTTCCACCAGCAAAACCTTCCCCAATTTAATGATACAGTATGAAATACATAATCCTAGTAAAAAGAAAGAAGCAAAATCTTTTCAATTAACTGCTAATAGCACCCAAGTAGTCCTTCCTGAAAAGGACTACAATTAGCACAGCATTGAAAGGTAAAGAGGATTACAATCGCTTCCCTATTATATATTTTCAAAATACACCTGACTCATTACAGAAACATACGCTCTACTTCCAAGCATAGTGCATCTCTTTTTGATTTGCCCATTTCACATAATTCAGGATTGTGGAAGTCATTTAGCTCAGAAAAATAAATAAAAATTAAAACCCACCAGATAATACAATAGCATAACATTTCATGGGTAGATGAAATGACACTTCAAAGTTCCAGGATACTGCCACAGTCATGGTAATGACACTATAAAGTGAACTCTCAGCAGAGCTTCCAGACTAATACAGATCACGAAGAAGGAGAGGCAGCCTACTTCTGATGGGTTAAGCACGGAAAATCTCATCAAAAGCAGAAAAACATTGTCAGATAAAGTGCCAGAAAATGAAAACGTTATGAATACCAGAAAACATTGTCAGACATAGTGCTGAAAGATGAGACCCTCAGGTTGGAAGGCACTCAAAAAATGACTGAGGAAGAACTGCCTCCTGAAAGTAGAGTTGACCATAATGAATGGAATGGAGTAAAGCTTCAGGGACATTCATATACTGATGGTGCACAAATCAAAATGAGGAGTAGCAGCGGCACACATCCATAAATAATCAGAACATGGAATTTTTCAGGAAAATTAGAAGTTGTTAAAAATTAAACTGAACACATAAATAACAATATCCTAGGAAGCTGTGTGCTGAAATGAACTGGCATTGGCTATTTTGAATCTGACAATCATATGGTTTACTTTGCCAGGATGGTATCACATTCATCATCAAAAAGAACATTTTTTAAGATTTATGCTGAAGCACAAATGCGGCTTGTGATAGGATAATATCCATATTCCAATTTATGCACCAACCACTAAAACCAATTATGATGAATTTGAAGAACTCCACCAACCTCTTCAGTTTGAAATTGATCAAATAGGCAATCTACATGCATTAATAATTACTGGTGATTGGAATGTGAAGGTTGGAAACAAAGAGGAAAGATCAGCAGTGGAAAAACATGGAATTAGTGATAGAAATTAGGCTGGAAATCATATGATAGAATGACTTATTCATTGTAAATACCTCTTTTAAACACATAAAAGATGACTATATACATGGACTACACAGGAATCAAATTGGCTACATCTATAAAAGATACAGTTGAAAAAATCAGCATAATCAGCCAAAACAAGGCCAAAGGCCTACTGTGGAACAGATCATCAATTATTTACATGTAAGCTTAGGTTAAAGTAGAATAAAATTAAAATAAGTCCATGAGAGCCAAAATATGACCTTGAATATATCCCACCTGAATTTAGGGACCATCTCAAGAACAGATTTGATACATTAGATACTAATGACTGAAGATCTGAAACTTGTGATATGACATCAAGATCACCCATGAAGAAAGTAAAAGGTCATTAAAAAGGTAGGAAAGAAAGAAAAGACCAAAATGGATGTCAGAAGAGTCTGAAAATTGCTCTCGAGTACACAGAAGCTAAAGCGAATGGAAGAAATGAAGAAATAAAAGAACTGAATAGATCATTTCAAAGGGCAGCTTGAGAAGACAAAATCTAGTATTAAAATAAAATGCACAAAGACCTGGAGTTCTCATGCTGAAGGAACTAAAGAAAAGAACTCAAGCCTCAACTTGCACCATTCCTAGTGTGGCACTGCTGGATAAGCACTGGATTGCTAACCACAAAGTCAACAGTTCAAACCCACCAGCCACTCCTTAGAAACCATATACAGGGTCTCTATGAGTGGAAACCAAGCATAACAACAATTGTGAAGATGGCACAAAATCGGGCAATGTTTCATTCTGTTGTGCATAAAGTTGCTATGAGTTGGAACTACATTAACAACAACCGGCAAAATCTTCTATTATGGCAAGCAATAACGCTTACAACCCTTTTCTAGTTTCCACTATAGCAACAGAACAAAACACACTGCCATTAAGGTGATTCCAACTCACAGTGACACTGTATAGGCTTTTCCAAGACTGTGCATTTTTACAGGGACAGGCAGTCTCATCTTTCTCCCATTGAGTGGCTGGTGGGTTTGAACCACACACCGTGCAGTAAGCAGCCCAATGCCTATCCCACAGTGTCACCAGGACGTCTTAAGTTTCCATTGTACCAAAACTAAACCCATTGCCATCAAGGCAATTCCGACTCATAATGGCCCAGAAACTGCAAACCTTTATGAGAGTAGAGCACCTTATCTTTCTCCTGCAGAGTGCATAGCGGATTTGAACTGGTGATACTGTGGTTAGCAGTTAGTGCATATCCAAAAGCACCACCAAGGTTCCTTAGTTTCCACTGCATTATGGTTGCTTAGTGCTGCCATGTCAGTTCCAACGCATAGCAACCCTGTATAGGGTTCGCAAGGATTTGAACCACTGACCTTGCAGTTCAAACTGAACTTGGGGTCAGTTCTTATCCTACAGAACCACTAAATTAAGTTGTGCTTAATATAGGCAGATATTTGTAGATTGGGGGGAAAAAAAGGCTTTTGGGGGAGCAAAGGTAGTAGGGAAGGAGTACAAGCTGGACTTCCAAGAAAAAATGAGCATTAGGCAGGGAGAGACCTGATATTAAATCTAAAAACAGGAAATGAAATTAAAATTTAATTTAAATTTTTTATCATTTGAACTGGCAGTTAAAATTAGGGTAGTGGAAAAAACAATGTAAATGTATATGAAAACTACTTTAAAATAGTGAGTATCAAAGGTCCTTATCAAAAACTGATAATTCAGAGGAGCCATATATCTGATAGGAATCTGGTATGGTGCTGTCAGATAAGCACTGGACTGCTAACCACAAGGTCAGTGGTTCAAACCCACCAGCCACTTTTAGGAAACTCTATACATTGTGGCTATAAATTGGAACAAACTTGACAGAACTTAACAGCAACATATATCTGAAAAGGTGTAATACCCAAAACATATTTTTTTTAAAAATTTCCTACAATTAAGCAACAAAAAATAAACCACTCATGCAAATAATGGACAAAGAATTTGAACACACATCTCACTAAACAGGATATTCAAAGGGCTACAAGCACATGAAAAGGTACTTAGCATTGTTAGCCATTGTTGTTGCTAAGTGCTATCAAGTCAATTATGACTCATAGCAACCCTATGTAGGGGTTCCAAGGAGCAGATAATGAGTTTGAAGCCCCAATTTGTGAGTCAAACCAACCTTGTAGCCCAGTGCGTATCCTACAGCACCACATGCAAATCAAAACTAAAATAAGAACCCACTTCACTTCTGTTAGAATTGTACTGATCAAAAAAAAAAAGAAAAGAGAAAAATAGTAACAATAAGTGTGCCGAGGTTGTAGAGAAACTGAGAACCTCATTCATTTCCAGTAGAAATGTAGAATAGTATCGCCACTGTGGAAGCCAGTTTGGCAGTTCCTCAAAAAGGTGAGTATAGAACTCCCATAGAACCTAGCAATCCCAATCCTAGCTATATGAGGGTGCTTTAAAAAGTTCATGGAAGAATGGAACTAAAAGATAATAGAATTTTTCTACAAACTTGCTGAAGCCTCCTTGTTTATTCAGAAGTCAAGGAAAGAACACAACATAACATAAACCTGTATACCAATGTTTATTGCAGCACTTTGCACAGTAGCTAAATGTGAAAACAAAAATGCCCATGCACTAATAAATGGATAAACAAATTGTGTTACATATATATAATAAAGTCAGCCATAAAGAGAAACAAAATCCTGATGCATGCCACTACATGGAAGAACCTTGAAGACATCATGATGAGTAAAGTAAGTCAGATAGTAAAGTACAAATACTGCATGCTTTCACTTATATGAAATAAACAAATATACAGAAACCAAATTATTGATAGTTATGAGTAGTAGTGATGGTGGGAAAGCCGTGGAGTCGGTTCTGACTCAGAGCAACCCTGTGTAGGGTTTCTGAGGCTGTAAATCTTTATGGGAGCAGAAAACCTCATTTTTCTCCCGCAGAACCACTGGTAGTTTTGAACTGCTAACCTTGAGGTTAGGAGCCAGATTCGTACCCACTATGCTACCACAGCTCCTTATGAGTGGTAGTTGTTGTTGTTATGAAGTGCCATTGAGTCGGTTCCGACCCATAGCGACCCTGTATAGGGCTTCAGAGGAGCAGCTGGTGAACTTGAACCACCGACCTTGCAGTTCAAATGGCTCTGCAAT
Organism: Chrysochloris asiatica; assembly: GCF_000296735.1. Lineage (NCBI taxonomy): Eukaryota > Metazoa > Chordata > Mammalia > Afrosoricida > Chrysochloridae > Chrysochloris > Chrysochloris asiatica. The sequence continues at coordinate 8,143,822 of NW_006408595.1, forward strand.
GTGGCGCATTAACCCACAGCACCACACGAGTGGTAGTAGTGAGGGGCAAGTGGGAAGTTTTTGCTTCGGGGCACTGAGTTTAAGTTAAAGGAAGTAGAATGATTTGGGAAAGGATAGTGAGAATGGCTGCACAACTTGACGAGTATAATAAATGTGAGAGAATTGTACGTGTAGAAATTACTGAGATGATGTATATTTTCTCATATTTCTACCATAATTAAAATTAAAAAACAAAGAATGACCAAGAACAGCATTTTCAAAAATGCTTAATTCAGGAGATGGGCAAGTAATAACAACCAAGAAGAGAAATAGGAAAGTCAAAAAGGTTGAAGCAAAATGTCCATGAAAAGCCAAAGTAAAAGGGAAAACTTCAGTTAGAAGAAACTGATTGATAGTGTGAAATATTTCTCCTATGAATGATGTAAAATTAAGACTGAGAAAGCGTATTGCTTATGGCAAGTACATAACCAAAGCTGACCTTTTAGAGACTAGTTCCGGTTAAAAGATAGTGTTGTTGTTGTTAAGTGCTGTTGAGTCAGTTCTGACTCATAGCAACCCTGTATAGGGTTTCCAAAGAACAGCTGGTGAGTTTGAACCACCGACCTTGTGGTTCAAACAGACCTTGTCGTCCAGTGCTTTATCCTACAGCACCACACCAAGATCTCATTAATTACTTCTATGTCTATTTGGAAGCTTGAACTGACTCCTGAAAACACCATTAACAATTTATTCTTTCAACATATTTGCCATGACTATTGTTGTTGTCAGGTGCCATCGAGTCAGAACTGACTCATAGCGACCCCATGCACAGCAGTATGAAACAATGTCAGATCCTGGGCCAACCTCACTACCGCTGCCACACTCGATGCCATCAATGATGCCACCTGGCCAATCCATCTCCTTGAGGGTCTTCCTCTTTTTCTCCTACCCTCCATCTTACCCAGCATGACATCCTTTTCCAGTGACTATTCCCTCCTGACAATAGCCATACTTAATATAGTCTGTCCCTGGATTAATTCATGGCACTTCCTTCTCTACCCTTAGATAAGTAAACTATTAAAAATGGCAGAGAGCTTAGAAATCATTAAGAGATTGCAAACTGGTGGTTGGAGGCCAGCCACATTGAAACATCACTTTTACAACATTTTTCACTTCAAAAATAAACAACTCTGTATTTTGAATTTTTAAAAAAGATATGAACGATCTGGCAACACATATCACATTTCTGCTGCTTCTTTTGCAAGAAGCATATAAATTTTAGTGCCATATGGACACCTCAATCTCCCAATGGTACCTCATTTCAGTTTTTCTTATAACTGCCTGATCCCTGTAGGTATAGAAATCAGAAACCTCTAAATTTGACCAACACATTCATGTAAACAGGAAACAGATTAAATTCATTAGCCCACTATTACCGACCCAGAGAGGTTATGGTATGTTAGCAGGGCCAGGATAGAACTCCCTCCATTCCCAATACCTATGTGAACCGTGGCCTCCAAAGACACTAAAAACATCTGCCATTCCCAGGCAGATGCCGATTAAAATATCCTCATTAAAAGAAAGAGAAACAATCTGCATACAAATGTATTTTTAAAGGCCGCTCTCTTTTATTCACAGATACATAATCCAAATAGACTGCTCACAAAAAGTCATTTAACATTTCGAAAACCACTTTAAAGAAATGATCGTCAATTTTCTTGTTTGTGTGCACTTGTTTGACATGCAGTCCTTTGTTGACAACATAGGTTTTTCTTTGAATCAGTCTCCCTGCCTTCAGTCTCTTCTCATTCAAATTCAATATTAACTTGTTAAAAAAGCTGCTATGCCAGCTGAGTGATACATTAAAAATGTGTATCACATGAACTCTTTGCTTTAAAACTTCTTTATCTCCCAATGCCAATGGCATAACTACACAGTCTTTTAACTTAGAACAAAACTTTCTTTCAGCTCTGGCCTCTGAGTACCTTCCCAACCTTCTCTCCCACCTTCTTCGCACACATCTGCACCTTATTTCCTGCCCTAGTGAGGTTATTCTTCTACACACATTAATTGTTTTCTCTCTCTGTCTGCATTGTCCATACAAACAGGCTGTGCCTCAGCCTTCCAGGCAGCCATAACACAAGTAGGACTGAGACATATACCCTAACCAGCATCAGCCATTCAATGGGAGCTACATTCACCTATAATCAAACAAGACATGAAATATACATACAGTGTTGGCAAAGAGAAAACCCTATTACAGTGAAAGCCGTGAGAACAGAAACTCAACGGGGCTGCGTTGTTTCTCTGGATCTCACAAGAAAAGCAATGGTGCAGCTTGCCACTATCATTCTCTATTAGTGAAAATATTTTCTTTTCCTTCTCTGACCAATTTCTGCCTTATACAAGTTCTGGCTTTCACAGGTTTTACAACAGATTCTCAAAAAAGATCGCATACGGTCCCCACAATTACCCATGTCCATTCTCATGTTGCTGGGCAGGCATGCTGTAGTTCATGTCTGATGCTGGGTTCATTTCACTACTTCCTCCAGTTGCCACTGTGCTGCCCATGGCTTCAGCTCTGTTGCTGGACCCTGCTGGGCCTTGCCTTTAAAGCAAGATCCCTACACAGGATCCCCCAGCCTCAGTCGCTAGGCCCTTCTAAGCCTGTGCCTCGGGCTCCTGCTACGTTACCTGGGCCTGCAAGGCTCTCTTGCCATCAGACTTTCCAAGCCCCCACTGTCTAGGAGGATTGGCATGGAATTCCTACATGGGCACACTCAGGCCTCTCAAGCACTGCACAGCAAGTGTTACAGATCCTTCAGCTTCAAAGATTAAAAAAAAAAAAAAAACAACTACCCAAATGCTCTCAAGTCTTACTCCATGGGTTGGCAAGCCCACTGCTGCTGTATTTCAATATCTTGGGTCTTTTTCAGTATTGCAGCTTTTTGTTCTGGATCTAAGAGATTCTCAGCACAGGGATCCACAGTCCTTGGTTCATGAGATATACTCTAATCTAGACTCTTCTTGGAAGAACTTTCCCAAATCTCTGTAGAACAGGTGCTTATAGATAAGCAAATTTCTTGTCAATTTCAAAGCATCGCCCTCCCAGTAGGAACTCAAACTGACTGATCCAGTCATAAACTATAAATCACTCAATTTGCAAAGTCCAAGCCAATCATTTTGTGGGAATTACAAAACCTAGAAAGGCCATATAAAAGCAATCCAATGCACAACAACACATGTCGGAATTTTACGGCTACAAATGCTACTCGCTCTGCCTAAACCCCTCTTCTCCCTACCCTAGAAAATACCTCTATATTCTTCACAAGGGAAATTAAATGGTTTAAATGTCACCTTTCTGATAAAACCAGGGCTATCATTTGTTGGCCCCTACGACGAATACTACATTGCCCCTAATACTGTTTGTGTAACCTTCACACAGTTTTGTGTTTCTGTTTCCGTGTTCTTTTAGCCCTCTGGACTGTGAAATCCTAAATATTGTTGCTGAAAGGTGCTGGCAACTAGGTTCAAACTCATAGTGACCCTGTGCACAACAGAATGAAACACTGTGTGGTCCTGGGCCATCCTCACAATTGTTATGTTTGAACACATTGTTGCTGCCGCTGTGTCGATTCGTCGGGAGGAACTGGTCCCTCCTTATAATATGTTCAAAGGGCAAGGGACAAAGTCTCATCATCCTTGCTTTTAAAGACCATCCTGGATGCACTTTTTCAAATTTGTATGTTCTTTTGGCAGTCTTTGGTACTTTCAATATTCTTCTTCAGCATCATAATTATCGTGGCTGTTAGATGCTGTCGAGTGGGTACCTACTCATAGCAGAGACACTGTCTTGTCCTGTGCCAACCTCACAATCATTGCTCTGCTTGAACCCATTGCTGCTGCCACTGTGCCAGTCCAGCTCATTGAGGGTCTTCCTCTTGTTTGCTGATCCTCCACCTTATCAAACATGATGTCCTTCTCCAGGGCTTGGTCTCTCCTAATAAAATGTCCAAATTATGAAAGGAGAAGTCTGGCCATCCTGACTTCTAAGGAGCATTCTGACTGTATTTCTTCCAACATAGATTTGTTTGTTTTTTTGACTGTCCATGGTATGTTTAATATTCTCCTCCAACACCATAACTCAAGTGCATCATTATTCTATGATCTTCTTTATTCATTGTCCAACTTTCATATGCATATGAAGTTATTGAAAATACCACGGTCAGACGTGCCTTAGTCCTCAAACTAACACCTTTGCTCTTGAACACGTTAAAGACTCAAATCTTACCAGGACAACAATCCTTTACACACTCAGTGGACTCAAAATAAGAGATAATAGTCTCTAAAAAATTAGGGAACATTTGAAACTGTCAAAGCCAGTCAACATCATCCGAAAATGTTTTCAAAGATGTTCTGTTTTCACTCACACCAAACCCTGTGTTTTATTACTTTACTAATTCTTTAAGCTCTTAGCCCATTGTACTCAGATGAGAGTGGTAGATGGGCGATGAAAGAAATGGAGGTGGCTCACCAATGTCCTGAGGAAAGCAGGGTAATTCTCATCTGACTTTGAAGATAAGCAATAGCAGAACTATACTAACAGAATTCAAGGATGCTTTTCATTCTTCAATTTTTTCAGCTACCTGGCTTTCATTTTATTTTGTTTCGGTGGTGGTGTGGGATACTTGTTTGGTGTTTGCTCATTTTGTGGGCTTTTTGTTTGCCGGTCTTGCCATGTCCACTGGATTTAACTGAAAAGATAACTGGTAACTATCTGAGATCATGGCATTCACAACTGCTTGGTTTGGCTATCAAATTAAATTTTCATGGCCCCACAGTACAGGGTAAAATCTCACTTTGTAAATAGTTTAATTCATTAAGGCTGATAATACTACAACTTGTATATCATTATGACATTTTATATCATAATGAATTAAAACCATCAATGAGCATATGGGGGTAAAAGAAATCAGTTTAGTGCATGGGTTAGTCTTTTTTTTTCCCCCATTGGGAAACAGCTTTATTTACAAAACAGGTCTGAAATAAGAACATAAAATGACAAGCCCTTGGAAAGTGTGGGAGAGCTGGGTCTTGGGGACCCATGTGTAAAGCCCAGGCATCCAGGCTGAGGGTCTGAAGGAGAGTTGGGTGTGTGCAGGGGACCTAAAATTTGAACTCCTTGTATTTCTTGCTGTCCCCATGGCTGTCCTGGGACTGTGCTTTTCATTTCTTTTGCTTCTGTTTGGCAGCATGTTCAGCCACCATGTCACTGAAGTCTTCTTTTTCTACTAGTACCTGCTGCTCATGCACATGTTCCTCATACTTCTGGGTCATGGCCATGGGATCCAGCTCCAACTCTTCAGGTGCCAGGGCCACTTCCACACCTTGCAGCTCAGTGGCTGGGTCCTTGCGGCTCATAACTACGGACATGTCATAGATGTGGGTTGATCACATCATGGCTCCCCTAGCATTGGCCATTATCTTCTCTAGCAGCACAGTGAATAGCTGAGGTATCTCATTTCCATCCACGGCCTCCTCAATCTTCTTCTTCAAGAGTCTCCATTCCAGCTGGCACCGATGAAAACTCACGGGTTAGTCTTTAGGCCCACCTATTTGTTAGACACTCCTACAGATTCAATTGGATATAAGATGTGATTTTGCAAGTATTTCTGAACAATAGTATGTGAATTGCAAAGAAACAAAAACCTTAAATAACACTGTACTAATTACATTCATAACTCTCCACTTTGACTAACAAAACAGTGAATTAACAGCTAATTATTTTGGTCATTAATTGACAGCCTTTGTTATTGATTAAAAATGTGTTTGTTAATTGTACCTAAAAATGGAGGTGATTTAAGACTGAAAAGACTGGATGCTACCTTTTACATTTTAGTGGCTAAATATGGTAGAAAAGAGGCTCTTGGGGATTAAAAGAAAATTAAGCCCCATAATTTTCTATTTGCTTTTCATTTGTAGTTTTTAATAAATCTTTAGTATCATTTGTTTTTTTATTTCTTGAACAAAAGAGCCTGGCTTTGCTTGAACCATTTTCGTGCTGATAATGAACACAGATTGTGAATGCAAAGCCCTGCATATCATTATCTGCAGCAGTTTATGCATTCAGAACGTCTACTTGGTAGTTTTATTCTTAAAGAAGCTAAATAGTTCATTAAACAAGCTGCTTCTGAATGGTAGATCAGAGCAAGCATAAGCTGTCTTCTGTAGAACTCTATTGTGAAGCTGTACCCATTTGTGTTTTCTTTGAAGCCATAAAAATGAAACCCTTATGCTCATATTAAAAGCATAAGAAAGACATCTATTATGTCAATAGATTTAAAACACGGCCTTAGACACAGTGAGAACCACTCCAAAATGGCAATCTTATAATAGCAAAGGTTAAGAAGTGCATTCCCGGGGGAACCTTCAAAGGCCTACATATCATTATACCCCAAAACAGATGGCATCACAGTGTTTGGAACTATAGTTTATGGACACCTACAATCTCAAATAAATCCTTTTGAATCCTATTCCTTTGTCTAGATTTTGTACTTTGATGGTAACTGCAGGTGCCTTTCTTTTCTCCACCATATTATTGCACATCATCATATGAGTAGTAAAGCAGTGTGTACATATGTGGACACAACTCTTAACAAATACAACTTTTATCTAATATACAAGTGAATTGTTTCACTAGTAACAGATTATAGGCTATGGAAATCTAGGATTGTGAGATTCTGATGTATTGTAAGTCTTCAGTTGTCTGAATTTTGTAAAACGTGAGGATGAAAATATACCTTTCTCACATAATGCTAGAAGTACAAATTGATAAAAGTCACTTTGTAGAAACAATGTGGAATTACCTAGTATCTTCTATGTTTATACCCTGGAGAAACTTGAAAACACAGATACTAGCAAAGTGGGACAAAACCATTCACAGCAGTATTACTGGTAAAAGTGAAAAACTGCAAACCACTCAAAAGTTCAAAAGGACGGCAAAGCTGTGAACTGTGATATACTCAGGTGATGGAATACAGCACAGCCACAGAAATGAAAGAGCTGCTCCTATGTACACCAATATAGAAGAATCTCAGAAACAACACTGAGCAAAAAGCACAAGTCCCAGAAAAACACATGCAATATGTTTCCATCTATATAAAGGAGCTCTGGTAGTGCAGTGGTTACGAATCGGGCTGCGAACCGGAAGGTCAGCAGTTCAAAACTACCAGCTGCTCCGCGGGAGAAAGATGAGGCGTTCTGCTCCCGTAAAGATTTACAGCCTCGGAAAGCCTATTCAGGGTCGCTATGGGTCGAAACCGACTCGACGGCACCTAACAACAACAACAACAATATAAAGGTAAAAACATGCAACATTGAGGAATGTGTTCTTGCTAGTTAGGGATGGATACTGTTAGCGTAGTGGTTACGAATTGGGCTATGAACCTTAAGGCCAGCAGTTCTAAACTACCAGCCACTCCGTGGGAGAAAGATGAGGCATTCTGCTCCCGTAAAGATTTACAGCCTCGGAAACCCTGCACAGGGTTGCTATGGGTCGGAATCGACTCGAAGGCACTTAACAACAACTGTTATTTAGGGATGGATATTGTTATTGTAAAGAGCTCTGTAGCGTAGTGGTTACGAATCGGGCTGCTAATCTCATGGTCAGCAGTTCAAAACTACTAGCTGCTCCGTCGGAGAAAGACGAGGCTTTCTGATCCCGTAAAGATTCACAGCCTCGGAAACCCTATGCAAGGTTGCTGTGAGTTGGAACAGACTCCACAGCACATAACAGCATTGTTATTGTGAGCACTGGTGTGGATCTGCAGGATAAGCACTGGACTGCTAACCTCACTAACCACAAGGTTGGCAGTTCAAACCCACCAGACCCTCTTAAAAACCCTATACAGAGTCGCTATGAATTGGAGGCCACTTGACAACACTTAACAACAATATTGCTATTTAGGTATACACACACTTAATATATTTTTAAAAAGCAAAATCATTTTTAACAGCAACAGACTGAGCTAGAAAACACTAAACTTAAAAAGTTAATATGAGACAGAGACCCAAAGGGGGCTTAAGTCTACTGTTCTAGTCTTAATTATGTTTCAATTCTAAGCCTGGGTTTGAGAATGTTAGGCTTGCTTTATTTTCTATTATTATTTATACCATATACATATTTATAAAAGACATTTATTAATTTGTTGATAAAAAAATCACCTTAAAATTTTATATTTCTCAAGTCAGATAAAAATGATTACTTTTTTGCTAAAATATTTTATCATATCTAATATTCTTGTTATTAAAAAGCCTATGCCCAATTTTTTAAATTACATATTTAATTTTTTAATTCTTCCGAGAAAAAAAAACAAATTTTATTAGTGTGAGCAAAGGATTCAAGGGAAAAATTTCTATGATGATTTTCTATAAATTACATATACTGGATTCTATTTTTAACTTAAATTTAGTCGACTACAATAAAATTACCTATCGCTATTAGAGTATTTCTAATGGGTACTGATAGGTCAAAAAATTCATTTTAAAATACCATTATACTTATTTATTTAAGAGATTATGCCAATTGTCAGTTTCTCTATACACTATGTAGACAGACTCATAATTCAATTGCACAGACTTGTGTTTTATAGAATGTACCTGAAACTTCACAAGGATTGTGAGATGGCAGGATATGGTTCCTCGTTAATTCCTGTCTGTATATAAGATGTGGCTTGTTGTGATCATCTTCATGTTCACTCCCATCTGCCTTCATTATAGGTTCTAAGAAATATTCACCATCATGAGCCTTAAATGTTCCCATCTGAAAATAAGTAAAATAAAAATTAACTTTTCAAAAAACAGTCACTAAGAAGGATGGCAAATTGTGCCACAGGTTAAAGTAGGCAGATGGCTGTACAACAGCCAGCTGTCTTTCATTAAATGTCATTAACTAAGCATATTCTTTTTTTCCCATGGCTCACATTTTTCTTTTGTTTAATGTATAAAGTCATGAAGAGTAGATTGTATCTCCACAGGTACAGTTGAGACAGACATTCCAGGGTAAAGAATGGTGTAAGTGAAAGCATTAAAAATCTAGTGCAGTCATAGTAACGACTACTTGACTTAGTCTTAGGACAAGACAAGACTTACAAGGTAGATTGAGGTCACGTAAAAGAGACCTTGAATGTGATGCTACTAATTAATAATGTATTTTCTTAGCAGGGGTCCACTGAAGAGTTTAAACAAAAGACTTTTGTAAAAACTACACCATCCAACATCAAATATGCTACTTGGCATCTCTACTTCGATAGCTAGTTGCAGTCTCACCTTTAATATATCCAAAGTCAAACTCTTGATTCCCTTTCCAAAGCTTGATATTTCTGCATTGTTCCCTATTTTAATAAATGGCAACAGTAGTGTTCAGGTTGCTCAAGCCAAAAAAAAATCGTAAAGCGAAATCTAGGATGGCCTTCTCTCTCAACACTCCATATCTGCAAATCTTAATGGTTCAACCTTCAATTTATAATGAAAATCAAACTACTTCTCACAAATTTCACCACTACATCCATGATCTAATCTAGCATTCTCTCTTTCCTAAAGCAAACCAATAATCCTCTATGGTCACCATAAAGGAGTCACAGGAATTACTTTAAAAGAAATCTGGGGTGGGAGTGGTGACAAGAAGTCTGAAACACATCACTCTTCTGGGGGGAAATAATTCCAATGACTTTCGAAGCTTTTAAAGTAAAATAGAAAAGTCTTTTCTGTACAACGGTCAGCAATTTTTTAGGTGATGTGCCCACCCCATTTCAGTATCCCTTGACTCACTCTAGAGCTCTCTCCTGGTATCTCTATTCTTCCTCAAACATGATCAAGGACACTGGTTAGAACCTAAAAACTTTATATTGTTAAGTGAAGTCGAGTTGGTGTCAACACATAGCAACCCTATGTTGAGAACAGCTGGTGGGTTTGAACTACTGACCTGGTGGTTTGCAGTTCAGTGTTGATCCTATTGTGCCACACCAGAAGTCTCCAAGCTTTAAAGCACACTGTAAATGTGCGTCTGTGGAAACACAAGTACTCTCATACACTTCTTCTGGAAAACTAAATGAGTGGAAATCTCTATGCAAAGCAATCTGACAGTATCTATTATTGTTAAATACATTTTCCCTTTGACCATAAAGGTCCCTTTCAGAGAATTTCTCCTATAGGTTTTATACATTTACACACATGTGAAATAACATACATAACATGGTTATTAACTTTAGCACAGTTTTAAATAGCAAAATATTAGAGCCGATTCAAAAGTCCATGGATAGAATCTCTTTAAACAAACCATGGTACAGACAAAAGATAGAATATCATGATTTGAAGCAAACAAAAAGACAATTAAGAAAATATTCTATGTGAAGATATGGAAAGATCTCCAACAAGTATTGTTAAACCAAAATATAAACTTAGAAGTAGGGTGTACAGTTCACTACCATTTGTGTAGTAAAAAATAGAATTTCTATTTGCTGTATTAAGGAGCTCTGGGGTGTTGAAGAATTAGCACAGGATTGTTAATCACAAAGTTGATAGATAACACCCACCACCCACTCCACAGGAGAAAAATGAGATTTTTGACTCCCATAATGACGTACAGCCTCAGAAACCCTATACAGGATCGTTATAAGTCAGAATTGTTTGATTTTTTTTTTTTTTTATGTGCTTGCTTGCTACTAAAGGGATTCTAGAAGAATTTATTAGAAACAATACAGGTGAGGGTGGGAGAAAACTGGGTGGATAGAGGAAGGTATTTCAGGCAATATGATGTTTCTCAGGTACATCGTATTGCCTGAAAGTATTCTCCCAACCCAAACACAATGTCCTTGACTCACCACTCTAAAGCTAGCTGGCTACAGCTCATCTTTCAAGCTTCAGATTAAGTAACAACAACCCAGTACATTTCCTTGACCAAGGATTTAGGTAACCGCATCCCCAACTCCAACGCCTCAAAATACATTGCTTTTGCTGTTAGGCATTAAGTGTCGTTGAGTCTGTTCTTACTTAGAGTGACCCTATAAAGAGTTTCCAAGAAATGCTTGGAGGATTCAAGCCACTGGCCTTGAGTTTAGCAATCGAGTGTTTATTGTACAGCACCACACCAGGACTCCCAAAATACTTTACACCTACTTAATTTATTAGACTCCTAGTTTGGCACTATAGGATCAGCCCTGAATTTTGAACCACAAGGTCAGCACTTCAAACTTACCAGCTGACCCCTAGAAACCCTACACAGAGCAACTATGAGTGGGGACTCACTGGAGGGCACTTAACAGCAATCTAATTTCTTAAGATAGTCATCATGTAACGTTTACACATTTGTTAACTCTTTATACGTATCCTTCCCCACTAGACAGAAGGCTTCATAAAGACAGGCCAGCCCCTGGATTTCCATTTCCTAATTCAGTACCCTGAGATAGAGGACGTATGGTACTGGTGATGTCTGGATGTTATCCAGTCAATTCTGACTCATTACGACTCTGTAGAGGGTTTCCAAAGCTGTAAATCTTTACAGGAGCAGAAAGTCTCAGTCGTTTCCCACA
>NW_006408595.1:8155923-8160435 GCF_000296735.1 Chrysochloris asiatica
CTCAAGAAGAAAATGTCAAATACTATAATGATATGTACAAAGATTTGGAGTTAGAAAACCAAAGGGAAAAACACACTGAGTATTTCTCAGGTTGAAGGAACTGAAGAGAAAATTCAAGCCTCAGCACATAATACTGAAGGTTTCCATGGAAAAACATTGAATGATGCAGAAAGCATCAAAAGATGATGGAAAGAATACACAGGGTCACTATATCAAGAAGAAATGGTCAATGTACAACCATTTCAAGAGGTAGCCAAAGATACTGAAGGAAGAAGTCCAAGGTGCACTGACAGTATTAGCAAAGAACAGGGATCTGGGAATTGATCGACTATAAACTGAAATCGTTCAACAGACTGATACAGCACTAGAGGCACTCACTCATCCATGCCAAGAAATTTGGAAGACAGCTACCTGGCCAACTGATTGGAAGACATCCATATTCATGCCCATTCCAATGAGAGGCAACCCAAAGGAATGGAAAAAATCATCCAACAATATCATTAATAGCACATGCAAGTAAAATTTTGCTAATGATAATTTAAAAACAATTGTAGCAGTACAGTGACAAGGAACTACCAGAATTTCAAGCAGGATTTAGACAAGTACATGGAACAAGGGATATATATAATTGCTGATTTCAAGTGGATCTTGGCTGAAAGCAGGGAATACCAGAAAGATGTGTAGCTGTGCTTTATTGGCTCCGCAAAGGCTTTCAATTGTGTGGATCATGACAAGCTATGGACAACATTGCAGAGAATGAGTTTTCCAGAACACTTAATGGTGCTCATGACGAATCTGTACATAGACCAAGAGGTACTTGTTCAAACAGAACAAGGGAACACTGAAATGGTTTTAAATTAGGAAAGGTGTGCACCAAGGTTGTATTCTTTCACCATACTTATTCAATCTGTATGTTAAACAAACAAACCAAGAAGCTGGATTATATGAAGAAAAATGTGGCATCAGATTGGAGGAAGACTCATTAACCACCTGTGATATGCAGATGATACAACCTTGCTTGCCAAAAGAGAAAAGGATTTAAAATATTTCCTGATACAAACCCCCCTCCAAGATTAAAACTCAAAGGGAAAACATGAGCAGGTATGTAAGTTTGCTGATGACCAAATTGGTCTACTGGTGAGTGGAAGTGGGGAAAAGGCAACAATGAAGAAATAGGCTGAATTTGACCACGTTCTATACACTCCCATTGACCTGGAGATGAGAGAGATAAAAGGAAGGGCTGGTTGGTCCGAAGTATGGTGAGACCTGGGGACTCCTGAGCCCAGGGACAAGGACATAGTCAAGGAGGGCTAGAACTGAGAGTGAAACATCCAGCTGATATGAAGTAAGGGGAGATGTACAAAAAGGCCTAAACTTGCAGATAGGACCCATTTGACCCAGCTTCGATGGCTTGAGGATCAAAACTTGACTAAAGGAAGATAAAAATTTTTTGATATAGAAAACAGGTTTAAACTGCTACAATCTGATGAACTTGACCTATACTTATGGATGTAAGTAGCTCAAAATACCAACTGAGAGGGAAGGGAGTCTTCACATCAAGAATCAATCCTACCCCTCTGTACACAGGGTTGATAGGGATGGGCATCTTAGACATCGGCTACCTAAAATGGGGGAGGGGAAGGGGCTATAAAGGCGCTAAGTGACTTGCTTACAAGTTTTCAAGAGGGAGTTTGGTTTCAGAGTGTACAGGGGAAGGTAGAATTCCCACTGAATAGTTTTCATCTTGTCTAGATGGGTCTGGTGAAAAGAGATGAAGATAAGATTCTTATGATTCAAAAGTGAGTAACTGTTATCATGACTAATTGCAATGGTCACAACTGTAAAGGTAGAAGTTCTATAACAAAAATGGGGGCGTAGTTAATCTAACATTCCAGGAACAGAGAACCCGTGGACCATCAAGGGAGAAGAGCATGAGTGGAATGTGGGACCCTATCCAGATAAACAGTGACATCAGAGATGGAGGCAGAGATGAAGACACAGAGAGAGAGCAGCTGAGGACTCTAGACTTATGGAAAGAGAAGGGTTGTGTGCTGGCAGCCAGGAGGCAGGCTTATAGAATATACCCTTTATTACTGAGCGTTTCTGTGTACATTAAAAAAAAAAAAAGAGGTACTAGAAGCAAGTACTGTTCAATGATGATGCATGGAGGAAATTGTAATCATTGCAATGAAACGAAGTCAATATGATGAGTGTAAAACCGATGTTCTCCCATGTAAACTATCACTCAAATAATAATAAAAATCTTAGTAAATAAATAAAAAATAAAATACTCCCTGATGAATGTCAAAGACCACAGTCTCCGTATGGCTTGCACCTCAAAGTAAAGAAAACAAAAATCCTCACAACTGGACCAATAAACAACATCCATTTAAATGGAGAAAATATTGAAATTGTCAAAGACTTCATTTTGCTCAGAGCAACTTTTAACACTTATGGAAGCAGCAGTCAAGAAATCAAAGGACGTATTACATTTGGCAAAGCTGCTGCAAGTGTTGAAGAGCAAAGACGTCAGTTTGAGAACTAGGGTGCGCCTGACCCAAGTCATGGTATTTTCAATAACCTCATATGCATGTGAAAGTTGGACAATGGATAAAGAAAATTATAGAAAAATTGATACATTTGAGTTATGGTTTTGGGGGAGAATATTAAAGAACAAACAATCCTGTGTTGGAATAAGTACAGCCAGACTCCTTAGGAGATGGTCAGACTTCTGTCTCTCATACTTTGGACATATTATCAGGAGGGATCAGACCCTGAAGAAGGACAGCATGGTTGGTAGAGAGTCGGTGAAAACAAGGAAGGCCACAGTGAGGCTGACTGGCACAGTGGCAGCAGCAATGGGCTCAAATGTAGCAATGATTGTGAGACTGGTGCAGGATCAGGTAGTGTTTCGTTCTGTTGTGCATAAGGCCGCTATGAGTCAGTACCAACTATTGTTGTTGCTGTTATGTGCCGTGGAGTCGGTTCCGACTCATAGTGACCTTGTACAGTGTTTCCAAGGCTGTAAATCTTTACGGGAGCAGAAAGCCTCCTCTTTCTCCCGTGCAACAGCTGGTAGTTTTGAACTGCTGACCTTGTGGTTCGCAGCCTGATTCATAACCACTATGCTACCAGAGCTCCTTCAGTACCAACTAGACAGCACTTAACAGAAGCAACAATGAAAGTTAATCATTTCCTAGTTTTTGTAAACTCAGCTTATGTTGAATTGAAGTCTAACGTAAGTTTGGAACTACAGGCTAGAGCTAGAATACCGAGTCGCTTACATACACAAATTTTTTATCAAGGGAATCCATAAACTTGCACAAGAAAAAAAAATGCACCCTTAGTATTACTAACCTTTAACTAAAATTTGGCATTTACTTCAACTGTAAATGTAGGTAGTGAATCCCAGTAACATTATCAATGGAAAACACAGCCATTTTTGCCACATAAAAATGTCTAAGATGTCCCCAAAATTACTTAAGTTCATCAACATCCAGAATTATGGTAGTTATTATATCTGCCCTTAGATAGAATTATTTAATACAGACTAAGAAATGCATACATAACTATTTTAATAGTTTGACAATTACCCATATATTTCCATATAATTCATCTCACATTCTATTTTAGGTGTTTTAAAACATTATTCTGAGGAGGTCTCCACTGGTAAATCATTAAAGGGTTTGAACACAAGTAGAAAAGGGAGAAGAGTCAAAACAATAAGCCTGAAAATTTACATGATGCCTTTTTACACCTAAGGGTAGACTGGTAGCAGACAGATAGGTACATAAATGGTTTAAATCATTTAGTCATTAATTCATTTATGAATTGACACACTTTACAAAATAGCCAATAAATATTCAATAATCAAGCACTATGTGCCATGTAGAGTTCTAGATGCTAGACATAAAGAGGTGAACATAACAAACTCCCTGCCTTCATAATTTATACTTTTATATGTGGAGTCCTGGTGTGGTACTGTGGGTTAATGCACTGGACTGCAAAGTCAGTGTGAACCTCAAGGTCAGTGGTTCAAGTTCACCAGCCGCTCCCTGAAACCTATACAGGGTTACTATGGGTAGGAACCCACTCAACGACACTTAACAACAGCATGCTTATATGGAGGGATAAAGGCAATGTAATACGGGGTTAGTAATGAGTGCTATGAAGAAAATAAAATAAGGCAAGGGGACAGAGAACGTGGGGCTGGTGAGGCACACTGTAGAAGACTTCTAGACTGAGGGAGGAATAAGAAGAAGGCAGCCATGAAAAATTGTGGGAGAATAGCATTTCAAACAGAAGGAGCAGTGATTGAAAGGCCCTGTGTTAGGAAACAACTTGATGAGTTCAAGTGACAGAAAGAACAGGGAGTATGGAGTTGAGTCAACAAAGGAAAATGAGGTGCAATATGCAGATGATACAACCTTGCTTGCTGAAAGTGAAGAGGACTTAAAACATTTACTGATGAAGATCAAAGAGCACAGCTTTTGGTATGAATTACATCTCAAT
>NW_006408595.1:8164945-8179342 GCF_000296735.1 Chrysochloris asiatica
AAACTCTATAGGGTAGTTCTACTCAGTCCCTATAGGGTTATTATGAATCAGAATTGACTGGTTAACACATTGCTTATCTCTTTTGGTTTTATACGGAGTGGCATATTTCATTAATTCTTCAGTGTCTATTTTCCAAACATATCACCATCACTTATTTTCATACCAAAATCCCCCAATTCTCTAGCTTCCTAAAAACTAATTTCAACTAATATAAAAAGTAACAATGACATTTCTGAAATCTGAATAAATGGATCCTGGGAAATCTCTTTCTACTATTTTAATAAAGGCATGCTAAAGAAGGTTAATGTGATAATATTTTGGTGAAACTTCTGCAAATAGATGTGGGCCTTCTTGTTAGTTGACAGTTAACTAAATGTACTCATAAAACCATTTTGAATAACTTTACATTTATCTCAAGCAATACTGAGGGCATTTATTCCTATGTAATTGTTTCACACTCTGTTTGGATCAAAATCTGGCTATGAGGTACCTGGATCATAATGTTCCAGTAAAACTGCACAGGGCTGTAACGTGTTTTTCTAGATGAGAAGCTAATATAGTTCTATTTGGAGTCCATCAACACCTTCTTTTAAATTGTACCACAACCGTGTCACTGAAGATAAGCAGTGAACTGCTAACCACACGGTTGGCAGTTCAAACCCACCAGCCACTCTCTGAAAACTCTATCAAGGGTCACTATGAGTCGGAACTGACTTAATGGCACTTAACAACACAGCATGCTAAGAATATTGCTTTATAATTCAAAGGCCTTGTCTTATGATCTTTCATGTTCAAAATACTAAATTCAAAAATAAATGACAAATCATTTTTCTTCAGAGTGACTCCTTGTGTTTACCAATAAAGGATTAAAAGTATCTTACTTTCAACAAGCTGCCTATAATCTTACCTTATCTGCTCCACCTCCACCCCCCAACCCCCAACTTGGAAAGGGATTGGAAAACTTTAAACAGGTGGCTCAAAGTATTTTATTTAGGTCATGCCATATTTTTAGCAGCCATCTATCTGCAGAAGGATACTGAAATTTGATTCACCATTAATGTCAATCAAATTCCAAACACTTTCTTTTGATGACATTAAAAGCAGCAAAACTGGTTTTCACTTGAGCAGGGGTTTCCTAACTACTTGAAGTAATTGTTTTCTATTTGCCCAACTATTTTGAAAGGCAATGAGAAACACCTGTTTCAAATTTACTCTCACGAGCCAAAATTCTGATATTTTCAGAGGAATTTTATACAATTGTTTTTTCCAAAATGTTCTTATATCAGTATTGTGGAATTATACATTTTACCCAACTACATGACAAATACATGCACTGTTGCTATAACTAATAATGCACTCTAGGTTTCATTCAAGAGTAAAAATAACAAGTAGGAAATAAAAACCTTTGGATTCTTTTGCCAAAACATTTTACTGTTATCACGTTAATATTCACAACTAGAACATCTGAAAACAAAGTACTATTGAACAAGACAACTAGGATGTACAATGAGGAATTACTTGTTTTAATAAAACACGTTGCTCCTAATTACCAATAATATTGGATTTCTCTTTAAAGAGTATCTTCCTCTTAGTTACTACCATAGAGATTAAAATATCTGGTTTCTCAATCTTTACTTTTAAATCACATGAAAACTAGTAGTAAGATTTTTTTTTGTTTGTTTTTTGTTTTTACAGGGCCTGGGAAATAACAATGAAGATGAAAACCACTGCATAACATGGATGAAACTTGAGGACATTATTCTTAGTGAAACTGTTGTTGTTGTTGTTAGGTGCCATCGAGTAGGTACCGACTCACAGCGACCTTATGCACAGCAGAACAAAACACTGACCAATCCTGGGCCAACCTCACTACTATTGCCACGCTTGAGTCCATCGATGCTGCCACTTGGCCAACCCATCTCGTTGGGGGTTTTCTTCTTTTTCTTTGACCCTCAAACTTAACAAACATGACATCCTTCTCCAGCAACTGGTCCCTCCTGACAATATGTCCGAAGTCTGAGAGACAAAGTTAGTCAAATTAGTCAGTCTCAAAAGGACAAATATTGCATAAAACCATTATAGTAAAAGCTTAAGAAAAGACACCCATACTAAAAGAAGAAGAAAAAATTATTTGTTGGTTACTAGGGGTGGGAGGGAAGGGATGGTAGAGCACAGGTTTGGAGATACACACATCATAGTTTGGGTGTTGAGGAGGGCAATACACAAGAAGGGAAATGGGATGGAAGAATACAGTAGATAGGGGAACACTAAGGCAGGTTTACATGGGCTAAATGGGACAGAGGTAAATAGTGATATATGCTCAACCCTGGAACAACAGGGCTCTGTGATACAAGGATCGAGGCATATCTGAATAGGCATAAAAGGGAAAATATGTTAAGATGCTTGACTATCTTATGGATATTGGTCTCCCTTGCCTACTATTGTAAAATAGACACTTGGTTGGAATAGAAAAGAATATCGGGAAACATGATTACAGAAAGCTTGTAAGCCCATTTTCAGTCTATAATGCACCGGAATACCTAAAAGGGGTTCTAGAACTTGCCCAGTAAAATACATTTCCTGCAGAGCTTTTGTAGTTCATAGGACCTTAGGTGGAATCCTGAGCCTATACAGAACCTTACGAGGTGGGACATTCCCACTTGAAAGGACATGCAGACCAGCCTGGAATGACTAGAGGAACAGAAGATATGTCCTGAAAGAAAGACGAGCAGGAAAAAACAAAAATGGCTGTCTAATTGGCTATGACAAGAACAAGCAAGCTGTTCCCCAGGGAACCATCAAGGCAAGCAATCAAGTCCCTTCAAGACAAACCCACCTCAGAGCCTGAAACTCAAAGGGAACACACAAGAAGGCATGCAAGCTAGCTGGTGACCACATTGGCCTATGTGTGAGTGGAAGTGGAAGAAAGTCAGTAGAAGATAAGGGCTGAGTTCTATCACATTCCATAGACTCCTGTCTACCTTGAACTGAGAGCGAGAAGAGGAAGGGCTGGTTGGTCCAAAGTGTGGTGAGACCTGGGAACTCCTAAGTGCATGGGCACTGACCTAGCCATGGAGGCCAAGAATTGAGAGTGAAGCATCCAGCTGATATGAAGTGGGGGAAGATGCACAACAATGCCTTAACTTGCAGATATTACCCATCTTACCTAGCCTCAATGGCTTGATGACCAGAGCTTGACTAGAGGAAGATAAAGAAATTTGATAAAGGAAGCAAGTGTAAATTGCTACAATTGAATGAACTTAACCTATACTAATGAATGTAGTAGCTCAAAATACCAACTGAGAGGGGAAAAGCCTTCACATGCAGGATCAAGCCTGTCCCCTCTGTACACAGGGTTGATGGGGATGGGCAAATAAGACACTGACTACCTAAAATGGTGGGCAGGGACCTATAAAGCATGAAGTGACTGGCTTACAAATTTTCAAGAGGGAGTTTAGTTTCAGAGTGTGCAGGGGAAGGTACAATCCCCACTGAAGAGTTTTCATCTTGTATAGACAGGTCTGATGAAAGGAGATGGGGCTAGAACTCTTTTGATTCTATAGTGAGCAATTGTTAGTATAACTAATTGTGCTTGTCAAAATTGTAAAGGTAGAAGTTTTGTAACATAAAGGGGGTTGTAGTTAATCTTACATTTCAGGAACAGAGGACCCTAGAACCATCAAGAGAGAAGAGCATTAATGGAATGTGGGACCCTAATCAGAGAAGCAGCAACACCAGTGAGGGAGGCAGAGGTGATGGCATGGAGGGATAGAGCTGCTGAGGATCCAGACTCATAGAAAGAGAAAGGCTGTGCACTGGCAACCAGGAGGCAGGGTTGCAGAATGTGCCTTTTGGTTGTTTAAATGATTATATATTCCTAAGTGTTTTTGTGTACATCAAAAAGACAATCAGAGGGAATAGAAGCAAATAGTATTAAATGATGATGTATAGAGGGGATTGTAATCATTGCAATTAAAACAAAACATGACAGGATAAATGTAACACTAATGTTCTCCCATGTAAACTATCACTGATTTCAAAATAAAAGCTTTAGAAAAAAAGAAGGAAAAAAAAAAAAAGAGGGCCTGAGTATTAGTTCCAGACTGGCACTCATGAAAACTTGGACCAATTACTTCATATCTATGATCCTCTACTTCATCATCTGTAAAACAAAACAGAAAGAATCCCACCTTTCTAATTATCTGACAAAGGTGGTGGTTGTGTGGCTCCAAGTTGGTTCCAACTCATAGCAACCGAGTATAGAGTTTCTGAGGCTATATGGGAACAGAAAGTTTCATCTTTCTCCCCTAAAACAACTGGTAGACTCGAACTGCTGACATTCGGTTAACAGCCCAGCTCATAATCAACTATGCTTACCACAGCTCCTTAATGACTGGGCTGTTATTGTTAAATGTCATTGATCCACCAAGGGGATTGGATAGCTTGCTAATAATGTAAATAAGGTACAAGGCACCATGTGAGGTGGGACCATACAAATAAAAGTATATGGAACTCTAACTAGGGGTGATGGAGGTGGGGAGATAGAGATTAGG
Source organism: Chrysochloris asiatica (assembly GCF_000296735.1). Taxonomy (NCBI): domain Eukaryota; kingdom Metazoa; phylum Chordata; class Mammalia; order Afrosoricida; family Chrysochloridae; genus Chrysochloris; species Chrysochloris asiatica. The sequence continues at coordinate 8,169,499 of NW_006408595.1, forward strand.
GGTGGCAAGGATAAGTCAGTTTTGTCATCCCACTAGGCTTCAGTTTTGTCATCCCACTAGGCTTACAACAAAACATCCTAGAAGCAGACATGGGAGATCGCACTACTGTAAAGAAAGAAGAGCTAAAAGTGGAGTGGTCCTTTGGACCTGAGATCCCTGGTAAATTTGAACTGCTCACCCTGCAGTTAGCAGCTCAACTCATAATCCACTATGCTACCAGGGCTCCTTACCTGAGAAAGGTAATGAGTAATAAAAGCGTTCCAAGTAGGAGCTCAATAATTGTGTCCAGAAAGTAAATATACTTTGAAATGGGATGAAAAACTCTCCACTAAAAACATAGCTGTTACAGTCACCCTTTCTACTAACGGCAGAATATCACACACTACAATAAAAGTCCACAAAGATTAACTCTTAAATTCACTTTTCTTTTGGGATACTCAGTTCAATGCAAAAGGTACATCAGACTGACAATTCCTCATTATGACACCACTGATCATGCCTAAGAATTAGTATACTTTACATAAACACACAGTGAATGAATAAATGAATGATACATGATATGATGTTGTTGCTAGGTGTCGTCGAGTAGGTTCTGACTCATAGCGACCCTGTATAGTGTTTCCAAGGAGAGGCTAGTGAGCTTGAACTGCTGACTTTGTGGTTCAAAGTGACCTTGCAGTCCAGCACATTAACTCACAACACTGTAACAACAAACTATGATATGAAACACCATAAGCAGTAGCTTCAGAGCATGAAGCAGAAAATTCATTGTAAGGCTTTTTAAAAAGATAAGTGTACCCTCTACCCTCTCTCCTCTGTTGTTGTTAAGTGCCATTGAGTTGGTTCCAACTCATAGAGACTCTATATAGGGTTTCCGAGGAGCAGCTGGTGGGTTTGAACTGCTGACCTTGTGGTTAGCAGTCCGGTGGTGATCCTACAGCGCCACACAAGAAGCCCGTCTTGTCTCATCTAGACACATTCTTTATCTTCTTTACCTTCCACAGTCTACAGGATGATTCCACATCTCCAGTACAAAAGTGACAGGAGACATTAAAGAAGAAATAAGTCACTGACATCCCACCAAAAAAGGGACTAAACTCTCATCAGAAAATAAAACTAATACTGAACTCATCTGTCTAAAATTTAGGTAGCCAAAAGTCTCAGGTTCAAATAATGGACTCCAGCAAAATCAATGGCAAGGTGCTTCTGAAGTCATATAAGCTCATTAAAAGATGAGAGAATTGTTAAAACTAATTACCACACTCTTGTGAGGTCTGGATAGCAATCCACAGCCTCTCCCAATCTGACAAAAACATCTGGAAATACATAAAACTTACTCATCATAACAGTGAAAAATTTAAAGCCAAAATAAGAAATCATTTAAAATTTTCTTATATACTACGAATATGTCCATGATATAGTCTCTTGTTGTTCTTAAGTGCCATCGAGTCGGTTCCGATCCATAGAGACCCTGTACAAGGTTTCCGAGGGTGTAAATCTTTACGGGAGTAGAAAGCCTCATCTTTCTCTCGCGGAGCTGCTGGTAGTTTCAAACCACTGACCTTCAGGTTCGCAGCCCAATTCGTAACCACTATGCTACCAGAGCTCCTTATGGTCAGCGGTTCGAAACTACCAGCCACTCCACGGGAGAAAGATGAGGCTTTCTACTCCCGTAAAGATTTACATCTTCGGAAACCCTGTACAGGGTTGCTATGGGTCGGAACCGACTCGACGGCACTTAACAAACAATGATATAGTCTAGATGTTATAAATCAATATTGTTTCAAAACAAAGACAAAAATACATATGATGTCTACAAGAAAATCTGTCACCTATCTGCCAAACTAGTTGTCATATTATAGCAAATATTTTTCTAGTCCATCTTTTAATTTGTTTATATTTATTTTGACACATGACAGTCTTCAATTATTAGTTAGGCAAACCTGTTAACTTTTTCATTGGTGATGTCACCCTGTGCATTTTTTCCCAACTAGGGATTACAATATGGAGCCCTGGAAGCAGAGTGGGTTATGTGTTGGGCTGCTAACTGCAAGTTCAGAGGTTCAAATCCACCAGCCACTCCACAGGAGAAAGATGAAACTTTACTCCCATAAAGATTTACAGTCTCAGAAATCCTATACAGGGTCACTGTGAGTCAGAACCAACTCCATGGCACACAGCAGCAGCAGCAACAGCAGGAATTACAACGTATAGCAATCTTCCTGTATTTCTTTAACACATCTGAAATTTTATTTGGTTTATCAGTAAGATGAGAAGCCAACATTTTATTATTCCTTTAATAGATTCTTGACATCCACAGATTTGACATTTATGCCTTTTAGGCTTTGGCAACTGTCACCGGAAACTAATTTTAAGCAATTATCTAAACTTGATCTGCCCTAAGAAGTCAAGTTTTTGAGGGATTATAATGCCTAAGAAACCATGAGCCTGGGCTATATAAAAAAAAAATTTTTTTTAAGCCTTTAACTGCTTTTGTTGTAAAGTAACCCCACTATTCTTTAACCCTACAGACCGTATTCTCCCTAGAATCTATGTTAGATGTGGCCATGGAGAAAGATGAACAAGATCTTCCCAGAAGACAAGACCAGGGGGGTCTTGAAAACTGAGAACCAGGAAGCCCCTCACGGAAATGAAGGTCCCTTCTAGAAAAGAGGTGATGAAGGAACTTCTCTCCTGACAGAGACGGGGATTCCCACTGCTTCTCCCAGAGGAATCCAAAACTGCTATAAATCAGTGACAACGAGCTATCTCTCATTTTTTTAGGTAGGGTTAAGGTTAGGGTTGTAATCATGCTTGTCATACTGTATATGGGTTAAAAGAGAAGTTGGCAATTTGTCTTTTTTAACTCATAAATTTCCATGTCACAAAGAGACATATCTGGACTTTATGGAGAAGACTGTGCATAACTCCAAGATCCTGGACTTTGAACCAGAAGCAGTGCCTAGCAGGGACTTGGAGTTGTCCTCTTGGAGACAGGAAGAATGTGTTAGAAAAGGGAGCAAAGGTATATTTGGTGACAAGAAGGACAGCCTGTGGTAAAGACTGTTGGTGACCACGAATATTAATGTTCCTCTTTTCCTCTTGGGCATATCACTGCCCTTTATTTTCAAGACCTTTTGCAGACAGGTAGAACCATGCAACTAGTTCTGATCGATAGATGGAATAGACATCAATAGAAGTGATTTGTGTTCCATTTGAGCTGAGACAATCAAGAATTAAGATGCCTTCTCTATGCTCTGACTATGGTAATAAATGACAACCTAGTTCCTGAATGCATTTTATAATTAATAAAGAAAGTCAGTACTGTCCCAGTAGGAAATATATTAATCTTCAATACTTCACAATAGGTGGCACATAATAAATGGGTAACATTATTGTTGTATGCTACCAAGTAGATTCCAACTCATAGCGACCCTATATGACAAAGTAGAACTTACCCATAGAGTTCCCCCAGAGAACTGGTGTAATCTTTACAAAAGCACATGTCCAGGGGTTTTCTCCCACGGAGTGGCTGTTGAGTTGGAACGAATAACCTTCAGTGTGTAGCTGAATGCTTACACATTGAGCACCAGAGCTCCTTAAATAGTTGATAAGTATTTGTTTAAAAATATATAAATTTTCCTCTGAATATTAGTATGAACCAATCCACCTAAATTAAATATATTTTATAAAAAATAATAGTTGCAATAAGAAACACAGAAGTCAACTCACAAATTGTTGTTAAGTGCTATTAAAACAGGTCCAATACATAACGACCCTGTGTGGGGTTTCTTAGGAGTAGCTGGTGAGTTTGAACTGCCAACCTTGAAGTCAGCAGTCAAAAGTAACAAGAGTGAAACATAAGTTCATAGAAATGAAGTAATAATGGAACATAATAAACTTAGAGATGGACAAGATTTACCAAATATAAAATGTTTTACATATTCTAAGTTCAGGTAAAACTGCTAAAATAACTTTCCTGCACTCAATGACTGACATAAAGAAGACGTACTCTAAATATCTGGTACACATTCATAAAAATTAACTGCATTAGCTCATCCATTCATAATGTATTGAGCATTTCTACAATTCAGATACTCTGTGGTTGTTGTTGTTATGTGCTGTGGTGTCAGTTCTGACTCATAGCGACCCTGTACAGGGCTTCTGAGGCTGTAAATCTTTACAGGAGCAGAAAGTCTCATCCTTCTCCTACGGAACAGCTGGTAGTTTGGAACTGCTGACCCTGAGGTTAGCAGCCCAATTCATAACCACTACGCTACCAGAGCTCCTTTTCAGGTACTCTACTAGGTAATAAAATGAATATAACTATAATCCCTACACTCACAATCTATAAATTAGCTAGAAATATGTACAAATAACTTTAATGTTTAAGGGCACATACACATGTACAGGAGCCCTGGTGTGGTGCTGTGGGTTAATTCACTGGACCGCTGCTCCTTAGAAACCCTATACAGGGTCACTGTGAGTTGAAACCGACTCGACAGCACTTAACAACAACAACACACATACAAAGCCTAGGGTGGCACAAACAAATGCCTGCTCAGCTCTACCTTTGGTAGGGGAAAAGAATTTAAAGAAAAAGACATTTCAGACAGACGAAAGAACAAATAAAATTTTAAACAATGATAGAATCAAACAAATGTTTCTGTAATTCTCTCTCTCTCTGAGCTTGTTGCTTCTTCTGTACACTGCTATGAATACCTAATAAGGTCCTCCTAGTCATTCTGTGTAGCTCCCACCAAACGACTGGACAGTGGTGGATCATAGAGTTGGTTCCAACCTGTATAGGGTTTCCAAGGCTGTAAATCTTTACAGGAGCAGAAACCCTCATCCTTCTCCAGCAAAGCAACTGGTAGATTCGAACTGCTGACCTTGTAGTTAGCAGCCCAGATTACAATCCACTATGCTACCAGGGTATCTTAATGACTAGATTTCTTGTTGTTGTTGTTGGGTGCCATCGAGCTGGTTCTGACTCATAGTGACCTGTATCGGGTTTCTGAGGAACAGCTGGTGAGTTTGAATTGCTGACCTTGCAGTTCAAATCAAGCTTGTGGTCCAGTGCTTATCCTACAGTGCCACACCACAATTCCAAAACAGTTTGTTTGTTAGACCTTTGCAAATGTCATGTGCTTGTGATCCACCACAGGAATTGGATAGCTTGTTAATAATGTAAATGAGGTACCAGGCACCTATGTGAGGTTGGACCATGAAAATAAAGGGAATAGAACCCTAACTAGAGGTGACAGAGATGAGGGAGTAAGGAGTAGGAGTGTGCTGGAGACAGATGGGTTTTGTCATCCCACTAGGCTTAAAATAAGCCATCCCAGGGACAGAAATGGGGGGATCTCACTACCATAAAGAAAGAGGAGCTAAAAGTGGAGTGCGATTCCTGAGCTGACCCTCCTTGATCCAGGAGACCAGGCTGACAGCAAAGATGGTGAGAGACAGTCAGAAGCAACAGGAGGAAAATGGTGGCAGTAGAGGTAGCAGTAAGGTAGTGAGAAGAAATGATGAGCTTCCAGGCCAATGGATTGAGAATGTTGAGTGCTTTGGGGCCAGAGTCTTACTTAGTAGGGGTTGGAGGGTGGTGTTAGGTTTTACCACCTCAAAGTGTTAGAACTAAATGCCTTTGGGTCAAAGTTTACTGAGCTTACAGGTGGAGTGATGTGACTCAGGGTATTTATCAGCAGAGCTAAAAGAGATTTGTAATACTTGCCTAGCAGGGCAGAGACCAAGGGACTTTTCATTGAGAGGACAAGGGCCAGAGACCTGGTGTCCTAGAGTCCTGGTGTGGACAACAAAATCAGTTTGCTCTACAAGGTCAGCAGTTCCAGCTCAGAAACCCTATACAGGTCCAAACCAACTAGACGGCACTTAAGGAAAACAAGAAGAAGAAGAAACTGTCCTGACTGAAAAATAACATCCTGTGTGTTCCTGATTCTGAACTGCAACCTGTTAACTGCCTAATGAAGACCTCAGGTGGTGCTGTAGAATAAGCACTGGACTACTAGCCACAAAATCAACAGTTCAAACCCATTAATCACTACTCCGAAACCCTATACAGTCTTGATATGAGTTGAAATCAACACGATGGCACTTAGCAACAATTCCCTAATGAACTTCATAACAGTTAGCATAGTCTGTGAGTTCTATGTGGCTACTGCCAGGAACTATCCAACTCAGGAGAGAAGTAGAGAATGTGGTGGGAGAGACGGCTGGTGTCAAAATCGGTAAGAGAGGTTGAAGGGTTAAGGAGTGTTTAACTGCCTAATAGGAATCAGTCTTGGGTTGAAGCTTCCACCCCTCTGGGCATTTTTACACTCCATCAGTGCCTTTCTGATTGGATGACTCAGTCATTAAAGCTAATCATTAGAATCATTTTGGTCTCCTTCTCTTGCAGTCCTAGATTCTAATGGGTTGACTGTGAGATTTCTTAACTCAGCACTACTGACACTTTTGACTGGGTAATTCTTTGTTATAGGAGGCTGTTCTGTCCATTGTAGGATGGTTAACAGTACTGCTAACAGCTACCCACCAAATATCAATAACACACCCTCCCCCAGGTGTGATAACAACCAAAAATGTCTCCTGATAATACCAAATGTCGCCTGGCAGGTAAACTTCTCCCAGTTGAGAACCACTGGCCTACACTTTTCATTGGTACCCACTCTTCTCTATCCCCACCTGAGACTACACTACTTCAGATAGCCACTCTTCCTCACCTAAGTCGATTACAACAGTGGTCTAAGTGCCTCGCTGTTTCTTCCATTGGTACCCACTCGTCTCCATCCTCATCTGAGACTACACTACTTCAGATAGCCACGCTTCCTTACCTAAGTCGATTACAACAGTGGCCTATGTGCCTCGCTATTTCTTCTGCACCCTTGACAATGCTGTGTTATAGAAGACCCCCTTCCTAATCCAATAAACTAAGCATCATCTACAGTTCAAGGTCTCCCTTCTTAGCAATACATCTAGACCTTTAACAATCTGATTCCAACCTTACCTTTTACCTTTATCTCTCAAGTAAGGCGCTCTGGTAGCGCAGTGGTTATGAATCAGGCTGCCAACCTCAAGGTCAGCAGTTCGAAACTACCAGCGGTTCCGCACGAGAAAGATGAGGCGTTCTGCTCCCATAAAGATTTATAGCCTTGGAAATCCTGTGCAGGGTCACTATGACTCAGAACCAACTCCACAGTATTTAACAACAACTCAATTTACCCTGCTTTCCAGTTGCAAAGACCCTTCAAAATGAACATCCATATAATATCCATCAAGGAAACCTCTGAACATGAATACCCATATATCTTTATTCATCCTCCCAAATCCAGCTCGGAGCAGCATAGGTCTCACAACTTTCTTAATAACTCCTTCCTTGTTGTTGTTGTTTCGACTGATAGTGACCCTGTACAGGATTTATAAGGCTGTAAATCTTTATGGGAGCAGAAAACCTCATCTTTCTCTCACAAAACAACAGGTAGATTCTAACTACTGACCTCATGGTTAGCAGCCTAACAAGTAACCCACCATGCTACCAGGGATCCTTTATGTTTAAATATAGAAGCACAGAAATTCTCTACATTGTTTGATTGAGAACTTGAATGAGTACATGAATAACTAAAGAGGATCTTAAAAGCTTTTCAACAACAAAAATGACTGTAGAATATGTTATAGATTGAATTATGCCCATAAAATATGTTGAAGTTCTAGTCCCTGGAACCCATTTGGTATGTAACCTTATTTGGAAATACAATCTTTGAGATGTTACCAGTTAATATAAAGTCGTGTTGGAGTAGAGTTGATTGTAATTCAATATAAGTGATGTCATTATAAAAAAAAAAGACATGAGAAACCCACAGAAGAAAGAAAGTCATGTGAGCACAGAGGCAGATATTAGAGCAATGCTGTAGGGTAAGCACTGGACTAACCAAAAGGTCAAACCCACCAGTCACTCCTAGGAAACACTATAGGATAACTGTGAGTCAGGACCAACTCAACAGCACTTAATAACAACAAAGCACGGATTACCAGTCATTACCAGAAGTTAGGAGAGAAGTATGGAAGAGATTCTCCCTCAAGTCTCAGAAGGAAAATCAACAAAGCCAACACTGATTTCAGACTCCTAGTCATCAGAAATATGAGACACTAAATTTCAGTTCTTATAATCTGCCCAGTTTGTGACTCTTTGTTACAACGGCCTTAGGAAACTAACACAGAATATCATGTGTAATGATCTGGGTATATATTAATTCTGAACACATAGGAAGTTGAAAAAATAACAAAACTAAAAACTTCTCAGAATAAACAAAAACAAGTGAAGATATGATGACATTTTTCATACTTTTATGTCTTGTCTGAACAAGTCACTAGCACAACCTAATAACCAGTCATCAGAAAGCACGCTACGAAATAGTTCATATGAAAAACTTCAAAATATACACCTAGCCACTGAAAGATACTCCATGGGACTATTGTATAAACCAGATGCAGTTTGGTTTTATGACATCTGGAAACTGTCTTCTTCAACCAAAAAGACTGCACTGCATCAAATCCCACCAAGAAATAGTGAAGTTAACTGTCTAGGAGGCAGGATTAATCTCTGACGGTCTTTGAAAGAAGGGAACCCACCTGGTAACATGAGAAGTAGGTTTCCAGAGGTACAGAGGGTTATCAAAAATAGGCTACGTAAAATTTATACCATCCTGACAATTATACAACAATGATACTCTAACATATTATATACAGAATGCTACTTTGGCAAGAGAATTTATCAATATTATGAGAAGATAATATGACTACAAAATAGCTTAGAATTGAATATAGGGATATTACAGCTGATGACTCCTTGCAAACAAGGATGGCAACACTTCATCTCCATACTTCAGACATGTTATCAGGAGGGCTCAGTCCCTGGAGAAAGACATCATGCTTGGTAAATTAGAGGGTCAGAGAAAAGAAGAAGACCCTCAAGGAGATGAAATGACACAGTTGTTACAACTAAGGGCTCACACATAGGAACGATTATGAGGATGACACAGGACTAGGCAGTGTTTCGCAATGTTTCCTTATGTTGTGTTATAGGGTCACTGTCAGCTGGAACTGACTGAATAGTACCTATCAACACCAACAACAACATGACTGATAACTAGAAACTCTGTGAAAATTTATCAATGGATTCAAAACAAAGTTTGATTAGCTATTATTTACAATAAATTTCCTGATTCAGTTCCATTTTTATATCTCTTATAGATTTCAGAGATGTATAAGTAAGTCTATTGAGAACTGTTTGTAAAACTTACTAGTATTTGCTTATCCCATGTAAAGAAAAATAAGAAAAGCAAGATTTATAAACATGTTAAATGACCAAAATTTCTAGCAAAACTTGGCCCATTCTGGCTTTTGGGCCCAAAACACTTAGGAAGAAAACAAAATAATACCATGGTTGAGTGAATTAGTAAAACACAGAAATATAAAAACTTCTAAAAGTAGAAACAAATTAATGTTAGAAATTAAGAAAAAATATTAATTCACATGCTTTGGGTTCATCTCAATACAGCAAATTAACTGAAATCCATAAATATGAGGGGGCTTTAAAAAAATTCATGGAAAAAAAATAGAATTAAAAATTAACGGAATTTTTTTTCCTCAGAAGGTTGAAAATAGAAATACCTTATGGTCCAACAATCCCTCTACTCGGTATTTACCCACAAGAAAAATGACCAACAACACGAGAAGATATATGCACACCAATGTTTATAGCAACAGAAGATATATGCACACCAATGTTTATAGCAGCACTATTTACAATAGCAAAAAGATGGAG
>NW_006408595.1:8179852-8188602 GCF_000296735.1 Chrysochloris asiatica
GGCAAGCTAAGCCCTACAATGCTCAGTGGACTTCTGTGGACCCAGATGGGGACCCGGTTGGCAAGCAATGTGAAGAGACCTGGGGACTCTTGGGCATGGCCACGGAGGACTCAAGAGGAGAGTGGAGCTACCGGCTAATGGGAAGAGAGGACATATGCACAGGACTGCCCACACTTGCAAATGATACCCACGTGACCTGGACCGGATGACTGGACTATCGGAGCTCAACCAGGAGAGGAAAGAAGAGGGGGGGAAAAAAAAAAAAGAGTGAACTAATACAGTCTGATGAACTTACCTATACCTATGGAGTAGCGACTGAAAAGAGGGAACAAATCCTCATAGTAACAAACATTCACACACACACACACAGAGTGGACAGAGAAGGGCAGCTTGGACATTGGATACTCAAATTGGGAGGGGGGGGGACTACAAAGGCAAGAAGTGACTGGCTTACAAGCTTTCAAGAAGGAACCTAGTGCTAGGGAGCATGGCGGAAGGCAGAATCTCCAGTAGGTACTATTCAATCTGTCTGGGCGGAGCTGATGAAAGGAGATACAGATGGGTAACTTGTGATACTGTAGTGAATAATGCTTATCAGGACAGACTATGAGGGTTGGAAATGCAAAGGTAGAAGTTTTGTAACAAGGAAGGGAGTGATTAAATCTCCAGGATAAGAGCGGAGACCTCTGGGACCATCAACGGAGAAGAGCCGAGAGCGGGACCCTACCCAGAGAAACAGAGATGCCTGAGATGGAGGCAGAGATGATGATGCGGAGTGATGAAGCTACTGGGGACTTTGGACCCAGAGAGGGAAAGGGACTGTGGACTGAAAACTGGGGGGAAGAGGGGGAAGTGTAGGGGGTGGGTTTCTGGGATATACCCTTTGGGTGGTTGATGATGCATGGAGGGGATTGGAACCATGGCAATGAGATGAAATACGATGGAATGAATGTAAAACTAAAGTTCCCCCATGTAAACTATCATATAATTCACAATAAAACATTAAAAAATAATAATAATAACAGAATTTTTTCACAAACTTTTTAAAGCCCCCTTGGGTGCCAGTATTAGCAAATGGTTTCACAGGGATAATATTCTATAGATACTAATCTCATTTGTTTCCCATTCCCTTCCTTTAAGTCACATTATCCAGCGTCCCCCAAGAAAGAGTAGATGTAACCACAAGTAGGAAGAGAGAAGAAGAATGAGAAACTAAAGGTGATGTGACAGGGAAGCTCAGTGGATTCTGGGGAGAAACGGAAGATGGATTCAAGGCAAGCAGACTACAAGACGTGTGTACACTAACTTCTCTTGTTGTTGTTATTAAGTGTCGTCGAGTCAGTCCTGACTCACAGAAACCCTGTGTAATGTTTCCAGGGAGATTCTGGTGGGTTTGAACCACTGACCTTGTGGTTAGCAGTCCAGGGCTTATCCTACAGCACCTCACCAGGACTCTACTAACTCTTCTACTGAGGTTAAAATCCTGGATTGTTGTTGCTGTTGTTGTAGAGAAAGCATATTTGACTGTGTAAAACTGCTGACTATGTGGGAACCTAAAAGGGATCTCTAAAAGGCCTCTTCCATACATCAAATTTAAAGCCATGGCAGGGTTCAGCAAAAGAATGAAATTCTCCTTGGCTCCCAAATGCCATGGAAAAGTTCAAGGCCTTACAGTGCCTAGAAGATTACCAATAGTAATAGCATTTCCTAGGAGGGTGATGGCACTGCAACAAGAGTAAAGTGACCCTGTAGGTGAAGTCTATACAGAGTGTCAGCCAAATAAGAAGTCAAACAGTGTTGTAGCAAGAACTCAAGGATCTGCAGTGCCAGTGAAACACCAGCAGGGGATGAGTCAATAAGTAGGACCACTAAACCCTGACTAAACAAAAAGAAACAAGACAAAAATGTCTTACCCCACAATTCAGTTGCTGGTTTGAGAAAGGCATAAAGAGACTATAATACAAAGAACATCATCAGAGATGGGGTAAAGTACAATTTCCTTACTCTCTTCTAATAATACAAAGATCTCTTTGTGATCCTTTATATGGTCATCTTTCATCAAAGTGCACATGAATCCCACAATGTATAAGACAATATACATAATGGAGACAAGGAAGAAACCATAAGATCCTTTTAATATATTCATGAAAAGCATTTCATAAAGTAATACCTTCTTTCATAATTAAAAGCAAAACAAAAATATACTAGAAATAGAAAGGGAGCTTTTCTAACCACACTGACTCCAAGTAACCTTCAGCAAACAACAACCTAGGTGTTTAATGTACTGACAAATGTCAAAGCCAAATCATCAGTCACATATATACAAGGATACAAAGATAGACCAGAGGCAGGTCAGAACAGTGGCAGAAGATTGGGATTATTGACCTCCCTGGCTTTGAGTTAATGTAGATCTACTAACAGTTCAAATGGCCCAGTCTCTGGGTACCACAATTTTATCTGGATTTAAGCATTAAAGAATAAAAAGGATCTGAGCGAATGACAGATGGATTTTAAAATCTACCAGAGGTTTTGCTATTTGATAAAACTATTACCCTAAAGAAAGAGTCTGGGCGTGGCACTATAGGATAAGCACTGGAAAGCTAATCACAAGGTCAGCAGTTCAAATCCATCAGCTGCTCCTTGGAAACTCAACACAGGGTAACTATGAATCAGAATCCACTCAACCTTATTTAACAACAACAAAGAAAGTTAATGTTAGAGTCAAGGATACAAATAAAATATGCAATCATAAATACAAGAGTAAGTAAAAAAATATTGCTACAGAACCATATAAACCTTTATTAAACAAAAATATGAAAAGCGTGAAGCTACTGTTTTTTGACACCTCCTCCATCTACACTCCTGAAGGCTGTTTCCATCTCTCTAGCCCCTCCCCTCCCCAAAGAATTCTATGCTCTTTGGTTTTGTTGTTGTTGTTAAGTGCCATTGAGTTGGTTCCGACTCATAGCAACCTACCATGTTAAAACAGCAACTTTGACATTCTTGTGGAACTCAAATTGTTAAATGTTATTTGCATTTGGGAAACAAAATGACATATCAAGGGCAAGATCAAGGCTGCAGGGTGGATGAGGTAAAATTTCCTAACAAAATTCTCTTATAACAGCCCTTAGTATTCTCAAAAAACAAGTACATTGTTGTGACAGAAAAAATTCCTCAGCACAAATTTTCTGACCTTTTCCTCACAAATTCAGTTTTCCTTTTTCTTAAAACTTCTTCCTATTTTGTTGTTGTTGTTATGTGCCATGGAGTCGGTTCCGACTCATAGCGACCCTGTACAGGGTTTTCGAGGCTGTAAGTCTTTACAGGAGCAGAAAGCCTCATCTTTCTCCTGTGGAACAGCTGGTAGTTTCGAACTGCTTACCATGAGATTAGCAGCCCGATTCATAACCACTACACTACCAGAGCTTTCCTATAATTGCTTTGTGTCCTTCAAGAATATCTATCAAGATTGCCCCCCTTTGGAATTACCATAACTGCTGAGCTAATCTCTCTGCCTTGAATTTAATGGGCTTAGCAGACCCCCTCAAATGCCATTGTTTTGATGGGACCTTTTTTTAAAGGCACCCTAAGGAGGATAAAATAAAGATATTATGAAAAGAACTTGTCTGCAGCTATCCACTGATCACAAAAACAGGTTTAAACATGTTTTGTTTGGAATAAACCCATGTATATATAAACTGGAATTCTGGTAGCAATACTTTTTGACTTACCCTTATATGTTGCTAATGTTTGGTTTTGACCTAACAAACAAATAAGAAAAATTAAAGAAGCATCACTAGTCTCTTAGTAATTTTTACATAAAATTGACCACAATTACACTACCAGAAAAAAAAAAAAAAAAAAAAAGTTCCTTAAGTTATCAGGTATATTGCTGGAAAATTTATATTATATTTCTACAATAAAGTTCTCAACTCAGCCTTAAACAGTTACAATGAGAATAAGATAAAATTGAGTTATGTAGGTATAAAAATTAATTTTAATCATTAAGTCAAACTAACAAGTTCTGATAATATCAATAAGTACCAAAAGCAAAATATATAAATAAATCCAATATAGATGATGACTTATCAACTGTACTGAAGTTAATAGCGTGACAGGAAAATATGAACTCTTATTATGATTCAAAAATATCTCCAACTGTTTTCTAAATCCAAAAAGGGATATTAAATTTGAACAATGACAACATTATGAATCAACATGAGCAGAAACATCATTCTTAATAATACTTCCCATCTGGAGTGGTTTTCCATGCCATAGAATACCAAATACTAAATCAAGAATACATATCAACCATGACAAATCTGTAGTAGTAAATCTGGGATTTCCTAGACAAACTAAACATTATTTTAAAAGGGTCTAGAAAAGAGAATTTTTTTCTTTCCTTTGATGTATAGGTGACTGTGTAAACATTAGAGTGTGCTTCTGCCATTCTGATACTGCAAGCATTTTACATTTATCCACAACAGAAAGGAAGGAAACTGTTCAGGCATTCCATGTAAATGCATCTAAAGATAACAGTTTAAATAAGAGCAAAGAGACTTGCCGAATTTACTTAGCAATGACTAATATACCCAGGGAGACCTCTTAAATCAATTAACCTAAAAGGAAGTATTACATTTGGCCTGGAAAGAATTGTTAACAATTTTTCACTTAATCAAATAGTAATGATGCCTTCAAAATATCTTTGAACAAGTAAGTATTTTAAAATTACTATTATTTGTTCAACAATATTTAGAAAACTTGGGGAAAATGCTGGAAACATATAAGCAAATTCCTAGTCTTTGTTTCTTATTGAATATACAGATTAGGAGTTTCTGATGAAGTAAAACTAATATTGCCTATTTAAAATCAGTGGTTTTGATCTGGAATGTTATGAATGTGAATGGGAAAAAGTTACAACTTCATTTTCACTAACTTCTAAGTGATATTTAGCATTTCCTCTACTTATGAATGTAGGAGAAATGACAGACTTGTTATCAACAAGTATAAACAATATTGTGTATACTCATGACCTCTATGAAAGTATGGTAATAAAGGACCAATCAGTAGATCTATTACTTAATGCATTATTATTTAATCAATTAATTTGTGATAGTACTGTATCTCACATTGGGCTTTGTAGTACTTTGATTAGTGATTTTATTGACGTAGTAATTTGATTAGTGATTTTAATTAAGTGGTTTCCTTTATAGTTATTTTACACCCTTAAAATTACTATGCTATAAAGAGATCCCGGATTTCCCAGAACTCACAAGAAGTTCATGGCAGAATGTGGTTAAGATTCTCCATTTCAGAAAAACAAAGGAAATGCATAGAACCCAACATGCATTTCATTTACCCTCCTCTGAACTTTTTACAAAACCTCTCTTTCTTACTCTTGTTACTCTAATGATCATTTCTTATTTCCTGGCATCCAGACCTTTGTAGATGTGCTCCATTTAAAAATGCACTGCATTTGAAACAAGCAGATACAATCTCTTTCTTAATTCACAGGCTAATAATGGTCATCCCATACTACAAAACAAACATTTCTTTTGTTTATCAGACTTTTCCAAGCATGGCTCTTTTCACTTTATTTCTCTCATTTCAAGTCCATGGGACAAATTTAAGCAAATTCAGCTGCAGAACTGAGAAGAGTTTGCTTTCAGTAGGGGGTCAGGAATGGGTCTCTAGGAGTAAAGTACCCTACATTTCTGCTGGAAAGCACATTCCACTTGTAGAGACCCCCACCCCACCCCAAGGCCACTCCCTGACTCACCCACCACACTCCACCATCCAGCAACAATTTCAAGAGTCTCTCAGCTCTGCACGGGGTCGATTTTGAGTTGACTCTGCCCAGCAGGCAGAGGCATGCTGATGATCCTCAGTTTGGAGCCTGCCCAAACCCTCTCCTTGCTGCAGAAAGGAGCGACCTCTGGATTGGGTGTTTGGATGTCAGTCCCTCTAGTGGCCTGCCATGAACTCCTGGGTCACCAACAAACCAAAGAAATCCGATACCCACGGTCTGAAGTCAACCCTAGCCTAGGTAGCCAAGGGACCAGAGCACGCTTACCAGGCCTCCGCAGAGGCTGAAGACCGCAGTGTGATCCTCCCGCGCGTTGACCTGGCCGCGGTAGAAGCAGTGGCGCAGGTCCGGGGGCGCTGCGATGCGTTCCTCTGTCCCATTCGCTGGGGCCCCCAAATTCACCACCGTGTAGCCCGGGCCTAAGAAGGTCGCGTCTGCGCTCAGGTTCAGCTGGAAGAGTTGCCCATAAGCGCTGATGCGGTAGTGGGTCCTGAACGGTGTGGGTTCCAGCGCCTCCGAGCTGCGCTTCCTCCGACTAAAGTGCTGGCTCTGAGGGAACACTTCACCGAACTCATTGACCCGAGCCGGCGTCACCACTTCGTAAGAGGCCAGGGACCGCACCAGGGCTTCTGCAATCACAGTGATGTGCCAGTTAGCCGCCACGCGTCCCCAACTCCCCAAAGGCATGTTTCATCAACAAAACGTTCCTGTCCAAATTTCGGTACCCAAGGGCACAGCAAATGCACACATGCTGATTGGCACGCGCGCGCGCACGCACACACACACACAAACACACACATGAGGATTATGAGTGTTCTGCTTTCCCACACCCCCAACTTGCTCCAGCTTTGCATACACGCTGCCACTCATGGTCCTGAGACGTCCACCTCTCTTCCTTTGCCCCTCTTCGCGTCCCTGCCTCTGCCAATTTGTGCCCTCGGGCGCACACGCCACCCGGTCCCACGCGTCCTCATCGCGTGGAGGGAGGAGTGAGATGATTCCTCGAAACCCTGCGCAGCCGTGACCTCTCGGGATGCTTTGGGCTGTCTCGAAAACAGGAACAAGGTCCCCCACCGATCTGAACCGCTCTCGCCCTCCGTGCGTATCGCCCACTCGAGTCCCTCTCCCCAACCTCGCTGCTCTAGGTGCCCCGTGTGACCTTACCTTGCCGTGGGTGAAAGTTAATTTCCCATGATCTAGTGATGAAGAGCGAGAGCTGGTAGAGCAGCCCCGTGAGCCACTTGGCCACCCGCATGGCTCTACCCGATCAGGGAGGCCAACCGGGGTCGCCTGCCGCCTAGCCGGCTTCTCCCCTCCCCGCTCCGCAGCCTCTCCTCCTTCTCGCCCGCGGGTCTCCGCGGCGGCGTCTCAGCAACCTCGGGAGCAGCAACCCCGGCCCCAGGCCGGCCCGTCTCTCCACACCGCCAGTCTCCGCTCCCTGAGCCGCTGCTTCATCGCACTGCAGCCCCGCAGCCCTTTGCTCGCGCTCGGCAGCCTCGTTGCCCTTCCTACGCCTGCACCGCCCTCACGAACCTCTCTTTGGGTGCAACTCAGCTCGAGGAAGCTACTCGACCTAGCAGGAATGGTGCCAATATAGCCACCCCCAGCGGGGCGAGCACGGGGGAGAGCCCGCCCCTAGGGGCCGGCCCGGCCAATCAATGGGAGGCGCGGCCGAGCTCGCCCTCCCGCGCGCAGCCTCCCCAGCCACACGCGGAGTGAGGTCCCCGGGGGGCTCCTGCTGTGGGCGCACAACAGGGTGTGGGTCTATAAAGCCGGTCTGGGCACCAACCTGGTACCTCTAAAATCCAACGTTGATACAAACCGTGATGCCGACATCCAAGTAAGTGATAGGGTGCGTAAGGTTTCTGATTCTTAAAATGGAATGGCCAGCATAAGACTAAAAGTTTATTTTATGTTTCATGGTAATTTGGGGTTTCTCAGACAAGATACAATTAATGACAAGGGGAAGATCCTATGAACAGAGAAAAATTTACTGTGATGCTAATGAACCTAATTCCCAAGGTTCTCATTTGCAAGAAAGGATCTCTGTGTGTGCTGAGAGTTGACTAACATTCTGGGTGGGAAGTGGAAACTGAAGTTGGGATTAGCAAGCCCCTCTGATAAGCATTACTGACAGTTGCCTAAAAATTACAGAAGAAAAAGACCTAGATCTCAAAAAGCTTCAGTAACTTACTGTGTTTTATTTTCTCCTTCGAAATGTACATTTTTGTACTTACTTTGAATAACCAGAATCCAAACCAGTTGGAGTTGGTTTCTGTTTATGGCGACCTCGTGTGTGTCATACTAGAACTATGCTCCATGGAGCTTGCATAGTTGTGATCTTTCAAAAGCAGATGGTCAGGCCTTTTTTTTTTTTTTTTTTTTTGAGGGACCTCTGGGTAGGTACCAACCACCAACTTTTCAATTAGTAGCCTTTCTTAAACCTTATCGTCACTAACAACACGAAACACTGCCTCCAAGCAAATTCGGTTCATAGTGACCCTACATAGGGCAAAGTAGAACTGCTCCTTAGAATTTCCGAGACTGTAAATCTTTATGGCAGCAGACTTCTTCATCTTTCTCCCTCTGAAAGGCTGGATAGTGGTCTATTACTTAGCCCATAGGGCCATCAAGGATGCTTTTACACCACTAGGGAATGTCTTAATTTTAAGGTCAAGAACCAAAAAACCTGGATCGTTCTCAAACTGTTGTTGTTGTTAGGTGCCATGGAGTCGATAATGGCCCATATTGACCTTACACACAGCAGAACGAAACACTGCCCAATCTGGGGCCAACCTCACTACTGTTGCCACGCTTGAGTCTATCGATGCTGCCATTTGGCCAATCCATCTCATTGAGGGTCTTCCTCTTTTTCTCTGACCCTCCACCTTACCAAACATGATATCCTTTTCCAGTGACTGGTCCCTCCTGACAATATGTCCAA
>NW_006408595.1:8191177-8204793 GCF_000296735.1 Chrysochloris asiatica
GTTTGTTAAGGTGGAGGGTCAGAGAAAAACAGGAAGACCCTCAACAAGATGGACTGGCCAAGTGGCAGCATCGATGGACTCAAGCATGGGAACAGTAGTGAGGTTGGCCCAGGACCAGGCAGTGTTTCGTTCTGCTGTGCGTAAGGTCAATATGGGTCAGTACCGACTCTATGGCACCTAACAACAACAACTAATATCTCAATGATTTGGAGGGTCCCTGATTACTTCTGTCAATAACCAGAATGAAAACAAAAGGGGAGGGAATGGTCATATTTTCTTGAAATGCAATCAACAAAAGGAAATTTATGAGAAAGTGAAGGAATATATCGATGAATCTTTAGAAACAAAGATATACAGTTTCAACATAGCTCCTGGCTTCCCTTCCTTCTCTGAACCTTCAAAAATGAATATACCGTTCTCTCTGAATTGACCTGTGATGACATGCTTCTTTACTTTCATATCTGTTGTTCACTACAAATTGTTGAACATTGTAAAACAGTCTACAATGGATGAGAGTTTAATCTTGACAACTTCCAAAGAAATAATCCAGCTTGGTGATGGTGATTCTTCCTAACTATTCTTCCTTGGTGATGGTAATTATATCCCTTCCTAACAATTGTCATTTCATTTATCAGAAAAATTAGACTTCTGGGTTGCTGTTTTGTTTCGTTTCTAAATTAGACATATTATTATTTACTCAAAACAAAAAGAAAAACAGTCTTTATCCATTCCGGTCAGTTAGTGGTTACCTTCAGTACATTATAATTTCGAGTCATTACATTGCAGTTCTGAAAAAGGTCTTTATATACTAGGAGCCATGCCTTGCCTCATACAAATAACAGAAGATAGAACTGCACTTGTTTAATGGCCTATCTGACTGCTGACTGAAGGCAAAATAACTATTTCATGTACATCACTGTATGTTTGTCGCTCAAAGCAGTATTTGCAATAAAGCACTTGACTTTCATGCTGCTCTGATTTTTTGGAAATACTGTGTTAAGAATAGGCTGGTTTATTGTTCCTTATGGTTTTTTTTAAGAAATTAAAATGTGTGTGGAATGTGTACTATATTATTTTAATCTCTATAACATTCACTAAAGTGTACTATCCTCCTCATTTTACAAGAAAGAAATGTTACATTTTCAAACAGCATCTAAATAACAAGATTGAATTTCTAATCTTTTCTGACTCCAAATGCCTTTTCATTGTGCCACAATTGTATATGTTGTATTCATATTGTTTTATATATGCTCATATCTCCTCTCCTTTCTCTTTTCCTACTAGTGAAGATATCATTAATAGGAAATAACTATACCATTGAAACCAAACGATATCCTCACACTGGGAGCACAATGTCGCTGTAAGATAAGCACTGGACTGCTAACTCAAGGTCAGTGGCTAATACCCACCAGCTCCTCAGAAACCCTTTACAAAGTTGCTGTGAATCAGAACCAACTCAAGGGCACTTAACAACAACAACAACAACATTACTGTGAAATTGGCACAGTGCTGAGAAAATATTTTCAATCTTGGAAAGCAGGAATATACTCACTATACTCAGGAGTTGTTGTTGTTAAGTGCCACTGAATTGATTCCAACTCCACACTCAGAGGTTAGAGAAACTTTGTTTTAAAATCCTAATTCTGCTGTTAAAGGATCTTTGGTGGTTCAGTGGGTACAGTGGTGGGCTGCTAACTGAAAGGCAGTTAAAACCCATTAGCCTTTCAATGAGAAAAAATGAAAAAGCCTGTTTCATTAAAGATTTCCAGACTTGGAAACCCTAAGGAGTGTGTTGTTGTTATGTGCCGTGGAGTCAGTTCCAACTCATAGTGACCCTGTACAGGGTTCCCAAGGCTGTAAATCTTTACGGGAGCAAAAAGCCTCATCTTTCTCCCACAGAATAGCTGGCAGTTTCGAACTGCTGACCGTGAGATT
This sequence comes from Chrysochloris asiatica, assembly GCF_000296735.1. Lineage (NCBI taxonomy): Eukaryota > Metazoa > Chordata > Mammalia > Afrosoricida > Chrysochloridae > Chrysochloris > Chrysochloris asiatica. Next base: position 8,193,113 of record NW_006408595.1, read on the forward strand.
AGCAGCCTAATTTGTAACCACTATGCTACCAGAGCTGCAAGGAGTATGTTGTTGTTGTTGTTAAGTGCTGTGGAGTCGGTTCCGACTCATAGCGACCCTGTGACAGGGTTTCCGAGGCTGTAAATCTTTACGGGAGCAGAAAGTCTCATCTTTCTCCCGCGGAACAGCTGGTAGTTTCGAACTGCTGGCCTGGCGGTTTGCAGCCCGATTCGTAACCACTACGCTACCAGAGCTCCTATAGTCACTATGAATTGGAATCAACTTGATGGTAGTGGATTTGGATAGGAATTCTACTGTTAGTTGTTGTGTGGATTGAATAGTCTACTTAAATATTATAAGCCTGCTGTTGGTGCTGTATACCTTCGAGTCGATCCTAACTCATAGAAACCCCTATAGAGTTTCAGAGTTTACAGGAGCAAAAAGCCTCATCTTACGGGAGCAAAAAGCAAAAAGCGACTAGTGGATTCAAACTGAAAACCTTGTGGTTAGCAGCTCAATGAGTAGCCCACTGTGTTGCCAGGGCTCCTTTAAATGCTATGAGCCTATTTTTTCTTCAGTTGTAAAATGGAGGTAATAATAGTAATCTCATGTAGTTGTTAAAATGATTAAAAGAGGTAACTTAGGTAACATACTTTGCTTAATGGATAAAATATGTGCTCAAAGCATGTTCACTATGATTAAGGTTTGTATTACAATGTGTTGTAAAATTCGGACTTATAGAAACCCTGTGTTACCATAGGGAGACTAAATGCTCACACTGAAAGGTTAACAACTAATTGAAGACGTTCATTTTTCTAATATTAGTAGATAGGAGGTAGAGTGGTCAAACTTCACTTTTCACTGGGCCTGTTTTCTAGGAGCTCTGGTGGTGTAGCAGTTACAAATAGAACTGCTAACCTGAGGGTCAGCAGTTCAAAACTACCAGCTGTTCTGTGGGAGAAAGATGAGGCTTTCTGCTCCCATAAAGATTTGCAGCCTCGGAAACCCTGTACAGGGTCACAATGAGTCGGAACCGACTCCATGGCACATAACAACAACAACTGTTTTCTAAGGATTCAGGACTTTCAGTGCTAAAACAAGAATTCCTAGACAAACCAGGATAAGTTGGTGATTCAAACACAAGATATCTCAGCCTGGCCTCTTGGCTGGATAATTCTTTGTTACAGAAGGCTTCCCTGTGTATTATAGGAAGTTTAGCAGCATATCTGACCTCTACATTAGATGCCAATAGTGCCTCCCTCCTGTTCCGACAACAGAAAATGTCTCTAGACGTTACCAAATGTTCACTGGAGGCAAAGTGCTCCCGGTGAGAACCACTGCCCTACTTGGGGGAAATGGTTGGCAAGCAGTCATTGCACAACAGTGGCTTTGGCAGCAGGCCCCACAAATACTGCTACATTCTTCATTATATAGGATCAACACTGAGTAGCAATTATTTATTATAGCAGATGTGACATGTTTCCCATCACTGTAAGTAACACAACGCAACTTGTAGTCATTGTGTTAGCAATTGTTTAAGCATTTGTTGTTGTTCCCAGGTTTTCAGAGAAGAGTCAAACTCCTCTGTTCAGATACTTATTATACTTGTTATAATAACCTATTCAAGGATTCCTGGTGGTGTTGTACAATAAACGTTGGACTGCTAACCCCAAGGTTAGAAGTTCATAACCACCAGCCACTCCATGGTAGAAAGATGAGGCTGCCTTCTCCTGTAAAGATTTAGTGTCCAAAACCCTGTGTAGTATTGCTATGATTCAATGGCAGTGAGAGTTTTGAGATGATGACCTATTTAGCAGTGTGCATTCAACACTGGATTTTAAACATCATGTAAGCAGGGACAATAACCAGGCCATTTGAAGCAGTATCCCCAGCATCAAATGCTGAACACTCTCCCCCCACGTACTAGAAATAAATAGCCATTTGGATGAATAGATACTAGTATTGAAATACATGTACTCTAGAGACAATTAAAGGAGCTCTGGTAGCGTAGTGGTTACGAATCGGGCTGCGAACCTCAAGGTCAGCAGTTCAAAGCTACCAGCTGTTCCATGGGAGACAGATGAGATTTTCTGCTCCCATAAAGATTTACAGCCTCGAAAACCCTGTACAGGAACGCTGTGAGTAGGAACCTCCATGGCATATAACCACCACCACCACCACAGAGACAATTTAGCCAATTACCTGCCAAGCTTGTCATCCCTACCTTGTAGTTGGCATATTTAAACTTTATATTTAATGTAATACTTGATATGGATATGGTTACTTTTAAGTCTACCAACTTTTTTGTTATTTGTCCTATCTATACTTTGTTACCTTTTTCTTCTTTTTTGCCTTCTTTTGGAATAACTGAGTATTTTTGTGATTCTGTTTTAGCTCCTTGAACTTATTAGTTATAACTTTTATTACTTAAACAGTTGCTTTCGAACTTATAGTACACATCTATAACTTATCATCTGTCTGTTTTTAAGTGATATTATGTCAATTCTATTTCTTCCCTCCCAATGGAGTCCTGGTGTGGTGCTGTGGGTTAATGCACTAGACTGCAAAGTCAGTTTGAACTGCAAGGTTGGTGGTTCAAGTACACCAGTTGCTCCTTGGAAACCCTCTAGAGGGTCGCTATGGGTCGGAACCAACTCGACGGCATTTAACAACAACAACAATGTTTGTGCTGTCGCTGTCATACTTCTACATATGTTATAAATCCTACAGTACCTTGATATTATTTTTGTTTAAACAGTTCCTTGTCTTTTGAGAGACCTAATTAATAAGCAAAAAGCTCCTATATATTTGCCCAAATAGTTACCATTTCTGCTGCTCTTCATTCTTTTTCTTTTTCATTCTTTTATATAAATCTATATTTACATCTATGGAGTCCTGGTGTGGTGATATAGGATAAGCACTGGATCTCAAGGTTGGTTTGAACCACAAGTTCGGTGGTTCAAATTCACCATCTGCTCCTCGGAAACCCTATACAAGGTTACTTTGAGTCGGAACCTACTTGATGGCAATTAACAATATTTACATCTAATATCATTACCTTCTGCCTGAAGGACTTCCTTTAACATTTTTTTAAACTGCAGATTTGTTGGTGATGAAACATTCAGTCTTTGTATGTCTTTGTTGCTGTTGTTAGTTGCCATCAAGTCAGTACCAACCAATAGCAACCTTATGCACAACAGAACGAAACTGCCCAATCCTGGGCCAGCCTTACTACTGTTGCCATCCATGCTTGAGTCCATCGATGCTGCCACTTGGCCAATCCATCTTGTTGGGGGTCTTCCTCTTTTTCTCTGACCCTCCTCCTTACCAAACATGATATCCTTTGCCAGTGACTGGTCCCTCCTGACAATATATTTATTTCTGAAACATATTCTTTGTGATATATGATTCTAGGTTAAAACTTTTTATTTTGTTTCCTTTCGGTACTTTAAAGATATTGTTGTACTGCCTTCTTGTTTGCAGCTTTTTCAGTGGGAGATCTGCTATCATTCTCATCTTTGTTCTTTTGTACATAAAATGTCTTCATGCAGAGGATCCTCTTAAGATTGTTTCTTCATCACTGGTTTTGTGCAATTTGATTATAATGTGCCATGAAGTATGTTTGTTCATTTTTATTTTTCTGCATGCATTTCATTGACCTTTTTGGAACTGTGCATTTATTGTTTTGCACAAATCTGAAAATTTTTGCCATTATTTTTTTGACTATATTTTTTTTGATCTCCCTCTCTTTCCTCTCCTTCAAGGACTCCAGTGATTCATAGTTTAGGCTACATGAGTTTTCCAGTAAGTCTCTAGCTTTGTTCCTTTGTTTAAAATTGTTTTTCGTGTTTTTTTGGTGTTTGGGTTTGTTGTGGTTTTTTTGTAATTACTATTGTCTGTCTTCAAGTTCACTGAACCTTTCTTCTGCCATGTCTAAATGTCCAGTCTACCATTAGCAATCCTACGTTATCTCTCACCTCACACATTGTGTTTTTTATACTTAGAACGTTGATTTGGATCTTATTATAGCTTACATACTACCAGTCACTTTGTAAACGTACAGAAGAGAGTTGTAACTCTTTTAATGTCAACTCTAACATTGACATCAGTTCTGGGTTAGTTTTGATTAATTGATTTTCCCCTTCATTATCTGTCATGCTTTCTTTCCTGCTTGTGAATTTTACCTTTTTAGATGCTGGGTGTTGTTGTATTCTTATACATCTTCTTGAGCTTTGTTCTGGGGTACAGTTAAGTCACAAATAATTTGATCCTTTCTGGTTTTTTATGATTTGTTAGGCAGGATTGAAGCACTACTCGATTGGGGCTAATTATTCTCCATTACTAAGTCAAGAACTTTCTGCATACTCTGCTCACTGTCCCATGAATCAAGAACTATTTCAGTCTAGCTAATGGGAACAGACACTATTCTTGGTCCTGTGAAAGAGATACTCATTATTATTTCTAATTCTTTTGAGTAGTTGCTTCCCTGTTCTCACAGAGTTCCATCCCATGCATGTATGATATTTACAAAGACTGCAATATTTTGTATTCATTTAAAAGATGAATATTACTACATTATCAGAATTGGTCACTTTCATGTCAGAATAGCAAACCTTCCCCTGAAAATTGCTTTTTTTTTAAAAAAGAGAGGGAGAATGAAAAAGGAATATTAAGTGAAACAATAGACAATATAGTCTGAAAACTCCAAGATCATTTAACAGTTACCAAAAACAAGTGAAAAAAACAGAAGATGTATAGAGGAGGTAAAGAAAATATTCATAGAGGAGTTAAAAGGTTCCGCTGGGTCAGATATCAGATAGTACAAAAAGAAAAACAACTTTAGTACCCAGATTTGCAAAATCTATATTCTTCATGTGCAGCATCAGAAATTGAGCAAGTGACCAGGACTGCAGCAGAAGTCCTTATCTCCAGAGAATCAGAGAGGATGAGTCTGTGACTCCAGAGAAGGTAAGAGACTAGAAGGCTATTCTGCATCTATCCCCCACACAAATACTGGACTCAGGAAAATTCAGTTAATTCAAGGATGACATCATTTTTCAAAAAGGATTGCACACAGTAGATATAAACATATTATAAGAAACAAATGTGGGAAAGAGCATCAAAACTTACATCTAGATAAAACACACCAGAAAAATGCTGTCATGGTGCAAATAAAAATTATGACCATACATTTTACCATGGATTTAAAAAAATAATAATTATGAAGCAGTTATTTTTGAAGGATGACCTCCAGTCAGAACTTTAAGAACTCTGGGAAGACATTGAAAGGCAATAGGAAGAAATAAAATGGGATTTGGTAAATCTTAGAAAAGTAGTAAGATAGAAGGGGGAAACAGGATGCCTTAACAAAGTAACAGTGAAATTGAAAACATCACAGAGAGAATAGAAAATATGAAAAGTAAAATAAGAAATATGGATAAAATAGGAAAAGTGACCACACTGAAATAGAAGTAAGGAGAAAGAAAGAACTAAAAAGAAAATTATAGATAAGATCCACACTAAAGTTTCATATATGACAGGGCTTCAGAGAGTTTGTACAAAAATGGAATTAAAAGATAACAGAATTTTCCCACAAACTTTTTGTAGCCCCCTCATGAATATGTTGACGTTTCCTGGAGGAAATGCATTATTGATAGACAAGGTCAAAAGAATAATTACCACTAAGAGGTTTTTTTTAAAAAAAAAAAAATTTATTTCAACACTAAGGGAATTATATACTGTGTTTAGAAAACGGAAAATAACTTTCTTTGCAGGAGGTTTTAAATTCACAATGGATACTATGTGGCATTTAGCCAAGGAGGGAAATGAAAGGCCATCAGAAAACATAGGAGCATGTCTTAAAGTTTTACTCCATTGGCATAATTGAATGCCAAATAAGGCGGAATATTACCAGGACAGAGTAAAAATAGGGCAAGGAACCTTTGGCAAACCAATGAAAGAAAGAATGGCATCATTCCAAGACCATAAGAAGAAAAGAACTGCTCTCTCCCCCTGTCCAGCTTGAATTACAGGACTCTGGAAGCAATGGGAGGAGCTAATAATACAACTTTTTTAGCTGGGGAGGTGCCTGGAAATGCATCAGGCTAACATGATGATGATTGAATGGTTTAAATATAAGATTCTAATAGTATATTTGAAAAAAGCCAAGTAAATGTCTGTGTTCAGGAGAATATGACACCAAACAAAATTCATCTAGATCTTTTCATTCCAGTATATATTACCATATATTTTTAAACTTTTAGCTATTTATTATATATTAAAAGAAAGTGGGTAATTAGTGTGTTGCTCAAGAACATTGTCACACCAAAGGACCAATCTATGAAGTCCCTTAGTCATTTGGAATCTCAGTTTGTTTTCTTATCTATTAAATGAGAAGGTTGAACTGGATAACTTCTGCGAGCACTTAAAGCCTATCATCTTATTTCACTATAGTTTAATAATTTGAAATAAAAAAAATATGAGCTCACCAGTGAATAGAAGAGCTGTAGAATGATGACATGAATATTGGATATTCATTGTAAGGAAGGCTAGCAAAAATGGATATTTCACTTTGAGATGTAATACAGAAACTTGAAAAACTTCCTTGTTCTTGAAATGAACCAAAATATACTGGAAACTGAAATCAGTATTTTGACATCCAAAGGAAGCGAACAGAGCTCAGATGAATTATATGTTGTTAAAGAGGTTTTAATGAACAGATTAAAGTATGAAATATATGATTTACTGTGAATTGCTCTTTTGAAATAGAATTTACGCACACTGATTTCTTTAGTTCCAATTTTTTTTTTTTTATGTACTGTGTACAATCATAGGAAGAAGTGCTTAACTATCAGGGTGATTTTTAAAAACAACTATAATGGAGTCTTCATAGAGAGGTAGCGTCTCCATTGTTGCATATTCTCACATATGCATATACATGGAAACTATGACTAAAATTATATTTTATGTAAATGTATGTACTTTTCATAAAAAAATTAAGGGAGATATTTATGAAATAAGCATAATACTATATTGTTTTCTAATTGCATGATTTGCCCATAATTTTGCTTGTGAGTACATGAAATGTGGTTGGAAGTATGCATTTCAAAGCCCAATTTTAAGATATATAACTAAATCTCTTTACCTGTTTGCACACAAAAAATGGCATCACCATCCCTCCCACAGCACTCTACTCATCTGAATTAGATAATTCACTGCCATGACCTCACAAAACTCAGGTACCATACTTACAGCTTATTAGGTAAATTAATAGGTTACATACAGTTCAGGATTAAAAATGGCCAGGACACAGTTCTTTCAGTGAGAAGAGACTCTTCCCAGACTTACCCCCAGGCAGGTCTCTCTCTGGTCCTTGGCCTCTCAGCCATGGACCCCTTGGCCTCTGTCCTACTCAGTCAGTGTCACAGTGCTCTTTAAAGGCTGTTGATAAATGCCAAAAAGCTCTTCACTCAGCTACAAAGGCACTCAGCTCTAGTTTCATGGGTCAGCAAATGTAGCTTCCTTGATTAAGTGCGTGGAGGCACCCCATTCCATAGGTTTGCCTCCTGCCTGAAAGGTTTACTTGCTCTGTGAGCCAGTGAGCCCACTGCTCTCTCTCATGTGCTGGTGCTTTGTTTGCTGAGGTCACTCCTCTGGTATCATAGCTCTGTCTCTTGGGTCAAGGGGCTTCAATACACAGGGATCTCAGGATCCAAAAGACTTGTTTCCCTCCTGGCTCTTCTACCTTGATAATAGTGCAATTCCTCCTCCTCCTTCATGACTAACTAATGTTAGAGTTTTGAGTTTTCACAATTAACCGTGTTAAAAATCACTCACAATTTAATCATATAATTCATCAACATCTTCCCCAAACTTTTCTTCCCAAGATCCATCAGGAAAAAGCTGTTTGGTGGGAGTTTATAGACTATGTCTAGACTGAACTGCTAACCTTAAATTCGGCAGCTCAAACTACTTGGAAACCCTGTACAGGGTTGCCGTGAGTGGGAATTAATTCAATGGCACTTAACAACAATGACTGAAGGAGACATTAAATAGTTCATTGTTCTGCACTAGTCTATTGCCATATGCTTTTTTTTAACCCATTATCCAGATTGTTAACTTATTAACTTTAGACTTGATCCCAATAGACATGCTTCCAGTTGATTAGTAAGTGTATCCCAGACTCAGGCATACATTGAATGTCTCCATTAAGGACATTTAATGGTTTGTTTGGGGTTTTTTTGCTCGTGACTTTTGAGAATAATTCCAAAAGAAAAATTCAATTTGTTTAAACTAAAGCAATCTTTGGGATTAATGCTCTAAGGGAAGCATGTTCATTTGGATTCATTTTGTTTGTTTGTGAGAACATTAATTCCTATCTTGTAAATTTTCTCCATTAGAATTTTCTTAATACACATCCAGGTAAAGACAGTGTTGTTGTTAGGTGCCGTCATGTAGGTCCCAACTCATAGCAGACTGATATACAAGAGAACAAAACACTATCTGGTCCTGGACCATCATCACAATTGTTAGATTTGAGCCCATTGTGCTGCCACTATGCCAATACATCTTGTTGGGGAGTCTTCCTCTTTTTTGCTGACCCTCCACTTCACCAAGCATGATTGCCTTCTCCAAGGACTGACCATTCCTGAAGACATGTTCAAACTACTAGAAACAACGGCTCACCATCCTTGCTTCTAAGGAGCATTTCTGGCTATTACGTCTTCCAAGATGAATTTGTATGTTCTTCTGGCAGTCCATGGTACTTTCAATAAACTCCAGTACCAGAATTAAAATGTATGGATTCTTCTACAGTATTGCTTATTCATTGTACAACTTTCACATGTATGTATGTTGTTGTAGTGAAGTGTTGTCGAGTCGGTTCTGACCCATAACAACCCTGTATAGGGTTTTTGAGGAGCAGCTGGTGAGCTTGAACCATCAACCTTGCAGTTCAAAGGGCTTTGCAGTCTGGCACATTAACCCACAGCTCCACACCAGGAGGTATGAAAATACCATGACTTGGGTCAAGCACACCTTGGTCCTCAAAGAAACATCTTTGCTCTTTTACACTTTAAAGAGATCTTTTGCAGCAGATTTGCCCAATGCAAAAAAGACATCTTTTGATTTTTTGGCTGCTGCTTCTGTGAACATTGATTGGCAATCCAAGTAAAATGAAATCCTTAACAACCTCAGTCTTTTCTCCATTTATTATGATGTTGCTTATTGGTCCAGTTGTGAGGATTTTTGTTTTCTTTACATTGAGTTACATTACATACTGAAGGCTCTATTCTTCAATCTTCATCAATTATTTCGAGCCCTCTTTGCTTCCCGCAAACAAGGTTGTGTTATCTGCATATCATGCATTCTTAATAATCATTTCTCCAATTCTGATGCCATGTTCTTCTATAATCCAACTTCTCTGATTATGTGCTCAGCATATAATAAGTATGTTGAAAGGATACAACCCTGATACACACCTTTCCTGATTTTGAATCACTCAGTATCATCAAATTCTGTTTGAACAACTGCCTTTCAGTCTACATACAGTTTCCTCATGAGCACAATTAATTTTTCTGGAATTTTCTTTCTTTTTAGGTTTATCCATAGTTTGTTATGATCCACACAATTGAATGCCTTTGCATAGTCAATATAATACAAGTAAACACCTTTCTGGTGTCTTCTGCTTTCAGCCAAGATCCATCTGATGTTAACAATAATATCCCTAGTTCCATGTCCGTTTCTAAATCTAGCTTGAATTTCTACCAGCTCCCTATCACTGTACTGCTGTGACTGCTTTTGAACTTATCTTGTGCAAATTTTCACTTGTGATATTAAAGATATTGTTTGGTGGTTTCTGCATTCTGTTAGGTAACCTTTCTTTGGAATGGGCACCAATATGGATCTCTATCAATTGGTTGGCTAGGTAGCTGTCTTCCAAATTTCCTGGCATAGATGAGTGAGTGCCTCCAACAGTGCATCAGTTTGTTGGAACATTTCTATTTGTTTGTCTTCAATTCTAGAGCCTTGCTTTTCACTAATGCCTTTAGTGCTGCTTGAACTTCTTCCTTCAGTATCATGGGTTCTTGATCATATGCTACCTCTTAAAATGGTTAAATATCAATTAATTCTTTTTGATACAGTGACTGTATGTATTCCTTCCGTCTTCTTTTGATGTTTCCTGCATCATTTAACATTATGTCCATAGAATCCTAAATTAAATGAACTCCCATGAATTACTTTGAAAATACAATACTTCAGTCTAAACAATGTCACATATTTCTTCACTTGCTTAGTTTTATTTAGTAAGTGCTATTCCAGCCATCCTTGCTCTTTGAAATGATACTGAGAACACACTAAGGATGCAGATAGCCAAAATTTAAATGTTGCTGAAATGCAGATCAAATATTATCATCTTTCAACATAATTCTCTCCCTATTCTTCTGGGAGGAAAAAATGTTAACATGTACACTGAGCTTGTACCATATGGACTTGAAAGCCTTGAAGATGCCTAGATCATCATCTCCTTGAATAAATATGAAATAAGAACTGGTATGCTAAATTCCAACACTTGAATGTCAGTTGTTCACACTGTGCTGGCTTTCATGTTGCTGTGGTGCTGGAAGCTATGCCACCAGAATCTTAAATACCAGGAGGGTCACCTATGGTAGACAGGTTTCAGCAGAACTTCCAGACTAAGTTGCACTGGATGACAAGGCCAGTTTGAGCCCCAAGGTTGGTGGTTCAAACCCCCCAGCCACTCCTTGGAAACCCTATATAGGGATGCAATGAGTCAAAACTGACTCTACGACACTTAATAACAACAACAACACAGACTAAGACAGACTAGGAAGTAGGTGATGTGGACTACTTCTTGATGGTTAGCCACTGAAAACCTAATGAGTAACATTGGAACACTGTCAGATGCAGTGATGGAAGATGGAAGCTTTATGAATAGCCGTGAAGCATTGTCAGATGTAGTGATGGAAGATGAACCCTTCATGTTGAAAGGCACTCAAAATACAACTGGAAAAGTGGAAAAGGGCTAGCTCTTCAGTTTAAAGCAAAGCTTTCAGGATCTTCATTTACTGATGGAGCACAAATAAAAATAAGATAAAATCACTTCAAACATACACTAGTAATCGGAGCATGGAATGTACGAAGCGTGAATCTAGGAAAATTGTAAGTTGGATTACATTGGGAAAAATGGGTATTCCAGAACAGTTAATTGTGCTAGTGAGAAACCTGTACATAGACTAAGAAGCAGTAGTTAGAAAAGAACAAGGGGATACTGGATAGTTTAAAATAAGGCAAGGTGTGTGCTTAGGGGTGTGTTCTTTCACCATACGTCCTCAATTTGCATAATGAGTAAATCATCTGAGAAACTAGATTATGTGAAGAATGTGACATCATAATTGAAGGAAGACTCATTAACACCCTGCTCCATATCATCAGTGAAAACAAGGCCAGGGGCAGACTGGAACAGACCATCAATTACTCATATGCAAACTCAAACTGAAGCTGAAGAAAATGAAAACAAGTCCACAAGAGCCAAAATAGGACCTTGAATATATCCCACCTGAATTTAGAGATCATTTGAAGAATAGATTTGATACATTCAACACTAAAGACCGAAGACCAGAAGAGTTGTGGGATGACATAAAGAACACCATACATGAAGAAAGCAAAAACTCATTAAGAAG
>NW_006408595.1:8205938-8207259 GCF_000296735.1 Chrysochloris asiatica
TGTAAAGAAAACAAAAATCCTCACCACTGGACCAATAAACAACATTGTTATCAACAGAGAAAAGACTGAAGTTGTCAAGGACTTCATTCTTCTTGGATCAACTATCAATACTCACGGAAGCAGCAGTCAAGAAATCAAACAACATATTGCATTAAGCAAATCTACAGCACAAGACCTTTTTAAAGAGTTGAAGAGCAAATATGTCAGCTTGAAGACCAAGGTGTGCCTGACCCAAGCCATGGTATTTCCAATAATCTCATATGCATGCAAAAACTGGACAGTGAATAAAGAAGACCGTAGAAGAATTGATGTTTTTGAGTTATGGTGTTGGAGGAAAATATTGAAAGTGCCATGGGCTGCCCATAGAACCAACAGATCTGTGTTGGAAGAAGTGCAGCCGGAGTGTTCCTTGGAGGCCAAGATGGCCAAACATCATGTCTCATACTTCGGACATATTGTCAGGAGGGACCAGTCACTGGAGAAGGATATCATGTTTGGTAAGGGTGAGGGTCAGAGAAAAAGAGGAAGAACCCCAGCAAGTTGCATTGGCCAATTGGCAGCATCAGTGGACTCAAGCGTGGCAACAATAGTGAGGTTGCCCCACATTGGGCAGTGTTTTGTTCTGCTGTGCATAAGGTTGCTATGAGTCAATACCAACTCAGTGGCACCTAAGAACAACAACAAAATATGCAAGGTGAGGAGGAATTGTGTCACACTCATCATCAAAAAGTACATATCAAGATCTATCTTGGAATATAAAGCTGTCAATGATAGGATAAAATCCATATACCGACAAGGAAGACCAGTTAATACCACTAGTATTCAGATTTACCAACCACTAAAGCCAATGATGATGAAATTGAAGAATTCTACCAACTTCTTCAGTTTGAAATTGATCAAACATGCAATCAAGGTGTATTGATAATTACTGGGAATTGAAATACAAAGGTTGGAAAGATCATAAGTTGGAAAATATGGCCTTGGTGATAGAAATGATACTAGAGCTCACATTATAGAATTTTGCAAGACCAATGACTTCTTCATTGCAAATACCTTTTTTAAACAACATAAAAGACAACTATACACATGGACCTTACCAGATGGAATGCACAGAAATTAAATTGACTGCATCTGTGGAAAGAGACAGTTGAAAAGCTCCATATCATCAGCCAAAACAAGGCCAGGGGCAGATTGTGGAGCACACCATCAATTGCTCATATACAAATTCAGACTGAAGCTGAAGACAATTAAAACAAGTCCACAAGAGACAAAATATAACCTTACCATATCCCACCTGAATTTAGAGGTCATCTGTAGAACA
>NW_006408595.1:8208629-8210489 GCF_000296735.1 Chrysochloris asiatica
TCTGTTGGTATTTTGAGCTACTACATCCATAAGTATATGTCAAATTCATAAAATTGTAGCAAAATTACACTCGTTTCCTTTATTAAAAAATTTTTTTTAATCTTCCTTTGGTCGAATTCTGATTATCAAGCCATTGAGGCTAGGTCAAATAGGTACTATCTTCAAGTTTGGGTGTTCTTGTGCATCTTCCCTCTCGTCATGTCAGCTGGATGCTTCACTCTCAGCTCTAGCCCTCTGTGGCTATGTCCTTGTCCGTGGGTTCTAGTGTCCCCAGGTCTCACCACACTTCGGAACAACAAGCCCTTCTTCTCTCACTCATCTCCAGGTCAATGGTAGTCTATGGAACATGGCTAAGCACAGCCCATTTCTTCATTGCTACCTTTCCCCGTCTTCCACTCACCAGTAGACCAATGTGGTTGCCAGCAAGCTTACATGCCTGCTCATTTGTTCCCTTTGAGTTTTAGTCTTGGAGGGGGGTTTGTCCTGAAGGGATTTGATTGTTTACCTTGATGGCTTCCTGGCAAACAACTTGCTTATTCTTGTAGTAGCCAATCATACTGCCATTTTTGTTTTGGGGTTTTCCTGGTGATCTTTCTTTGAAGATGTATCTTCTGTTATTCTAACTGTTCCAGACTGGTCTGCTTGTCATTTCTAATGGGAATGCTCTACCTCAGAATGTTCTGGATGGGGTTCAGGATTCCACCTAAGGTCCTATACACTGCAAAGGCTCCGCAAGAGGCCTATTTCACTGGACAAGTTCTAGAACCCCTTTTAGGTATTCCAATCAGTTATAGACTGAAGATAGTCTTACAAGCTTTCTGTAATCATGTTTCCTGACATTCCTTTCTATCCCACTCAAGTGTCTATTTTACAGTAGTAGGCAAGGGAAACCAATATTCACAAGACAGTCAAGCATCTTAGTATTATTTCCCCTCTTCAGACTATGCCTCCATCCCTGTATCACTGACCCCCATTGTTCTGATATTGAGTATGCAGTACTATTTACCTCTGTCCCATTTAGCCCATGCAAACTTGTCTCAGTGTTCCCCTATCTACCTTCCATCCCATCCCCTTTCTTGTGTATTGCCCTCCCCAACACCGGAGCTATGATGTGTCTGCCCCCTACCCTGTGCTCTACCATCCTCTCCCTCCACTTTCCCCAAACCCCATAATATCTATTTAAAGTGTTGAAGAACAAAGATGTCAGTTTGAGGAAGAAGGTGCACCTGAACCAAGCCATGGTATTTTCAATAACTTCATATGCATGTGAAAGTTGGACAGTGAATACATAAAACCTTAGAAAAATGTATGCATTTGAGCTATGGTGTTGGAGGAGAATATTAAAAGTATCATGGACTGTCAAAGAACAAACCAATCTGTTTTAGAAAAAGTACAGCCATAATGCTCCCTGGAAGCCTGGACAGCCAGACTCTGTCCCTCATACTTCAAACATATTGTCAGGAGGAACCAGTTCCTGGAGAAGAATATTTGGTAAAATGGAGGGTCAGAGAAAAAGAGGAAGACCCCCAACAAGATGGATTGGCACAGTAGCAGCAATGTTGGGCTCAAATTTAGCAATGATTGTGAAGTTGGCGCAAGACCAGGCAATGTTTCATTCTGTTGTGCATAAGGTCACAATAAGTTGGTACCAACTCTATGGCACCTAACAATAATAACATATGCAGATAATGAAGTTATGGTGTGGCATCGGGTCAGCTGTTCAAAACCTCCACTTACTCCTTAGAAACGCTATACAGGATCGCGATGAGTTGGAACTGACTCAACAACACTTAACAACAATAACAACAGTATGCAGATAATACAACCTTGCTTTGTGTACGTAAAATACTTATTGATGAA
>NW_006408595.1:8210834-8228324 GCF_000296735.1 Chrysochloris asiatica
TTGGAGAAGACTGCTAAAAGTACCCTGGACTGCCAGAAGAACAAACACATTTCTCTTGAAAGAAGTGCAGGCCAGGCAGAATGCTCATTAGAATCCAGATAGTAAGACTTCATCTCTTGTATTTCAGACATGTTGTGAGAAGGTACTGGTTCCTAGAGAAGAGGGTCATACTTGGTAAAATAGAGGATCAGTGAAAAAGAGGACGATCCACAACTGGATGAATTGACACAGTGGCAAAATAATTGGACTCAAATGTTTGGATGGCACAACTGTTTGGATGGCACAGGCCTGGGCAGTATTCCCTTTATTGTTCATAGTGTCGCTATGAGTCAGAACCTACTTTTTGGCACTTAACAAAAACAAAAACAAACTAAATTGTATTTTTACAATGATTCTTTAGAACTGTGGATCAGACCTCAGTTCACTCAAATATTTAGTAGTTATTCTTTTTGTCCCCCTGTCCATTTAATGTTAGCTCTAGCGAGGTAGGAAAAGCAGGGCAAGTAACTGAGCTATGTGTGTAATCAACAAGGAAATTATATTCATGACAGTGAGAACTGTCAGCCATGATTCTGCACCTATTGTTACAAAACCCCACGTGTAAACTTTATAAAATGCCCTTCCTCTTCCTGTGTATCCGTATGATTTTTGATACCATACTCAAGGCTTTGTTTTTCTAGAGAAGGTCCTACATGGTATGTAAGCTCTGATAATGATCGCACCAACCACCTCTCAAAACGTGGCCCCACTGTCTCTAGAAGTGAACAGAGGACATCTGTTGTCTAGATTTGGTCTCTTTCTCTCTCATAGGAACTATTTCCACCTCTATGGGATTGGATGGTCAAAACTATTATTTGGGGTAAAAAATAAATCAACTTGTTTTTTCATTAGAGCAGTTAGGATGGTTCATTTTAAGAGAGTATCTTGAAGAATCAGGACAGAATGTTGATTTATGCATCAAAATTAGATTACCTAAGGGTCAAATATTTCCAGAAGAAAGGAGTAGTCATTGAAGAAGGAAGGAGCCATTAAATTAAATGAGTAGGTAAAATTATTTACTGTATTTCCACAAACGGAATTCATTGACCTTGTTGGAGCCATTGGTGTGACACCCAAATGAGAGTACATTGACTGTAGACCAGGATATGGAGAAATGGAGACAGGGAGCATAGGCAACTTAAGTTACTTAGTTATGAAGAGTGCATGGTCTTTGGGAGACATACAGTTGAAGAAGGCATATGTTAATCTAAACTTTTTAAGACAAAATTGTCTCAAGCATATTTAAAAGTAGATCAAAAGGAACAAGTAGAAATAGAGATCAGTTGAAGATTTATGAGCTCTGATAGCATAGTGGTTACAAGTCAGGCTACTAGCCTCAAGGTCAGCAATTCGAAACTGCCAGCTGTTCCACAGGAGAAAGATAAGGCTTTCTACTCCCGTAGAGATTTACAGCCTTAGAAACCCTATGCAGGGTTGCTATGAGTCAGAACCAACTCCACCACCACCACCAAAGAGCAAGGATGGGATCTGAAAAGTGGTAGAAGGATTAGTCTTGGGATGAAAAAGATATCTACTCTAGTTGAAAAGGATGGTTTTCATTTCACATAAAGAAGTCAGTGTTATGGCAGCAAGTTAGCTCTGAAACTCCTTATTTTCTCTGTGATATAGGTCACTAAGTTACCTTCTGAGAAGGAAACTAGGAGTGTGGAATAAGAAGTTTCATATAAGGTTTGAAATAGCACCTGTGTAGGACAGAAGGAGATAATTGGGGAAACATAAAAGGATACCAGGCAGTTCTGAGAAGTCACATCAGGTTGGAGAACCTGAGCTTGTATTGGTACCAGATGCATGTTTAAACTAGTTTCTCCAATAGGACCCAACCACCTAGTAGAAATAATTTTCTCTAAGGATTCCTAAGATTACACCACTTAATGGAAGTTGCACAGCTTTTGCCAACATTTTACGGCCAATTTAAATACATGACTATGGAGGCATCCAGAAGACATGCAAGATTTCTCATATTTCCAGGTAATATCATAGTAAGTTTATTGGAGCCAGAGATCATGTCCTTCTGACATTTTATCCCAAGGGCCTAACAGGACCAAGCATGTGATGGGTTTTTGAAAGCATTTGCAGAATCAAAAATAAGTGGATGCATTTATTCAATTCACTGTGAAAATAAAGCACTGACCCCTAATCTTCAGAGCCTAAGAAAATAAGTACAAATAAAAGAAGAATATTTCATGGAAAATTGTATGTAGAAAAATACTAATATATTTTCAACTTCTTACTTTTTCACAAGAATATGAAGAGACCCAACTACTATCTTACTAAAAGATGATCATTGTATTTTATTAAAGTATCATGATGTATTTTATTAAAGTATCATGAACAGTAGAAAGAAGCAATAGCAAAGTGAAGGAGGGTGGCCTAAGGAAATGTAGTCAGTACAAATGCAAACTGAGCAATCTAAATGGATAACCTATGGGATTAGTCATTAAAGTCAGAAGCAGTAGTTGTTGTTGTTGTTAAGTGCCGTCAAGTCGCTCTGACTCATAGCAACCTAAAAAGGGTTTCTGAGGAGCAACTGGTGGGTTTGAACTGCTGACCTTTTAGTTAACAGTCCAGTGCTTATCCTGTAGCTCCACATCAGAACTCCTATTGCACATTTTTTTAAGTATATATATATATTACATATATATATATACTTAGAGAAATTAAATAACTTGCTCAGATCACAGACCTTGTAAGTGGCAGAGCTAATATGAACACAGTTCTGTCCTAGAGTCCACATACTTCACTACACTGTCTTCCTATCCAGTGAAATCTCTTTGTCAGTTGTTGAAGCAGGTCTCAGACTGAGGAATAAAACAGTTATACATATTAACACACCCTGTCAATTGTAGGGCCATAAATAAATCTTTATGTTCTTCATTCTCTCCAGCAGTTTTTTACTTCAACTCTGATTCTTTAAGTTAATGAATGAAATTCATTCCTTAAAGGATTGGATCCATCTTCCTTATGCCTTTGACCAAACTTAAATGGATCAAGTCTATTCATCACTTAAGTAGAGAATTCTTTTTTTTTAAGTTTTTATTGTAAATTATGTGATAGTTTACATGGGAGAGCATTAGCTTTACTATACTATTGTATTCTGTTTCGTTGCAATGATTACAATCCCCTCCATGCATCATCAAGCAACCAAAGGGTACACCCCGCAAGCCTGCCCCCCCAGCCATCAGCACACAGACCCTCTCCTTCCCTGAGTCCAGAGTCCCCAGGAACTCCATCTCTCCACGTCATGTCATCTTCTCTGGCTCCATCTCTGGCATCACTGCTTCTCTGGGTAGGGTCCTGCACTGCACTCTTCTCCCTTGATGGTCCCAGGGACCTTGGCTCCTAGACTGCAAAATGAACCACTCCCCTCCTCTTGTTACAAAATGTCTACCTTCACATTTCTAACCCTCACAGTCAGTCCTGATAACAATGATTCACTGTTGTACCACAAGAGTCTTATGCCCATCTCCTTTCATCAGTCCCGTTCAGACAGATTGGAAACCACTCATTGGAGAGTCTACCTTCCTCTGCACCCTCTGGAACTAGGCTCCCTCTTGAAGGCTTGTAAGCCAGTCACTTATTGCCTTTGTAGCCCTCCTCCATTTTGGGTAGCCAATGTCTAAATTGCCCATCCCTGTGGGAATGATCCTAACTGTAAAGATTTGTTCCCTCTTTTGAGCTACTACATCCATCATATATATACATATATATATATTTGTTTTTGTAAATTGAGTGGTAGTTTACATGGGAGAACATTGGCTTTACACCATTGTTTCATTACAATGATTACAATCTCCTCCATGCATCGTCATTCAAAAGTATTTGCTTCCATTCCCTCTGTTTTTCTTTTCTACTTTTTTTTGGGGGCTAGGGGGAGATATACACAAAAACATTCAGGAATATATAATAATTTAAATAACCAAAGGGAACATTCTGCAAGCCTGCCTCCTGGCCATCAGCACTCAGTCCCTCTCTTTCCATGAGTCTAGAGTCCTCAGCTGCTCCATCTCTCCATATCCTCATCTCTGCCTCCATCTCTGGTGTTGCTGCTTCTCTGGATGTGGCCCTTCATTCCACTTGTGCTCTTCTCCTTGATGGTCTTAGGGTCCTCTGTTTATGGATTGTAAGATTAACTACTTACCCATTTTTGTTACAAAACTTCTACCTTTACAATTGTGACAGTTGCAATTAGTATGATAACAGTTACTCACTATTGAATCATAATAATCTTATCCCCATCTCTTTCCACCAGACCCATCTAGACAAGATGAAAACTATTCAGTGGGGACTCTTATATTCCCCTCCACACTCTGAAACTAAACTTCCTCTTGAAAACTTGTAAGCCAATAACTTCTTGCCTTTATCACCCCTTCATTTTAGTTAGCCAGTGTCTAGGTTACCTGTCCCTATCTCTACCCTGTATACAGAGGGGATAGGATTGACACTTGATATAAAGACTCCTTTCCGGTCTGTTGGTATTTTGAGCTACTACATCCATAAGTATAGATCAAGTTCATAAAATTGTACCAATTTACACTTGTTTCCTTTACAAAAAAAATCTTTTTATTATCATCCTTTAGTCAAGTTCTGATTATCAAGCCATCAAGGCTAGATCAAATGGGTACTATCTGCAAGTTTGGGTGTTCTTGTGCATCTCCCTTCACTTCATATCAGCTAGATGCTTAATTCTCAGCTCTAGCCCTCTGTGTCTATGTCCCTATCCATCGGCTCAGGAGTCCCCAGTTCTCATCATACTTTGGGCCCACCAGCCCTTCCTCTTCTCTCTCTCATCTCCAGGTCAATGTGAGTCTGTGGAACGTGGTTGAGCTCAGCCCATTCTTCATAGCTCTGAGGATATATTTTAAGTCAGCTATTTGGAGGAAATGGATTCTCTCTCTCTTCCTTAATTCTCTTCACTATTCCCTAATATTGTAATTACCATACTTTAGACTGTAATATGAGAAGAGCAACATGCAAAGGCTGCCATCATTAAAAGTATTTGGGAGAGTACTAAAAGCAGTAAAATCATAGCAGCTAAATACTTAAATGCTATTATATGGCTAGGAAAAAAAACCTAAGCTCTTCATTAGCTCATTTAGTGCTCACCATATTTTCCAAAAAATTTAGCAATTTTTATTGTAGCTATATCCTTAATTTTTTTACTTGGTAGACATTTATACTTTTGTCTGCTGAACATAGCTCTCCCCCATCCTTAGGTAAGTGCAACACCCTTCGTTTGGGGAGATAATCCTTCCTTACTCTATTTTATATAAATGAGATTACCAGTACTGGGCGCATGAATCAATATCACTATTCAAAGTGTCCACTGATTTTCACAACAGGGCCTTGTGTGAAGTGTGGGCACAAGATTCAAGCTGGGTTAATCAGAATTATTCAATAGAATTATTTTGTATGAAATCTGAGACAGAAACCATAGACGAGATTTGATGTGTTTGTGTGCATGAGTGAATGTGTAAGAGAAAGAGAGAAAAAGAAAATAAAGGTTATATTAAGAAAATAGTAATGTGAATATTTTCCTGTTTACGTTTTCTTTTTAACATTTTCATATCGCTTAAACAAAAATTCTTTTCTTAAATCAAAAGAAAGCATAAACATGAGCAGTAGAACACATATTGGGTAGACACATGTGAATGTTTATCATCCTTTAACTGATCCAGCCTCACCATGTTTGCCTGTTTTAGACTGTTTATTTCCACTCTATCACCATGTGTGACACTAATGAAGAGTCTGGCTTCATGGTCCATATGCTAGAAGCCGCATTGTTTTCTGTAACACTCTGGGTCCCACTATAAATATTTAAAACATGTCAAGTTTGTTATCTACAAAGGAGATTCCAGGCTAGAAGTGAGGGTTAAGGCGTTCAAATGGGTTAAGTCATTATAAAACTGTAAAACTCAGGCTGACTTTTTCTTATTTTAAAAGTTTTTTTCACTCTCAAGCACACATATCTGCCTTTGCATATCCTGTTTCTGACTAAATAGTTTTGCTTAATATTGCAAAAGCAGATCACCACACTGGTTCTTTAAAGCAAAGAATATAAGGCAAGGGGTTGGGTGAGAATCTCAGAATGAAACTAGGCAAAGAATATAATGTTGAGGAAAAGTTAATCAAAGATGCCTTGAACCACCAACTGATTTGAAAGTTGAATTATTCAAGGCGGCAAATTTTCTGGATTCCAGTTCTGTACTGAAAGAACTGGAAACAGATAACAGAGGCATTGTTATATATTTTTCACTGCCAGCCTTCTCTGCCACCACAAAGCACTCCAGTCTATGTCCCTATTGCCGATTGGCAAGATCCGAGCAAAAAAAAAAAACAAAACAAAACAAGTGTAGTCCCTCATTCTGTTTCTAAGTGATGATGGGATACCTTTAAATGTCTATAAAAAACTGACTCCATCCTAATTTGTCCAGTAGTATATCAGGTAAGATTTGCTTAAATCTTACGTTTCACAGGTAGGTTCCCATTGTAAATATAGAAACTGGATATAATAAGGTGTATCATTTGTGAGCTCTGGTAGCGTACTGGTTACGAATCGGGCTGCGAACCCTAAGGTCAGCGGTTTGAAACTACCAGCCACTCCGCGGGAGAAAGATGAGGCTTTCTACTCCCGTAAAGATTTACACCCTCGGAAACCCTGTACAGGGTCGCTATGGGTCGGAACCGACTCAACGGCACTTAACAACAACAACAATCGTTTGTGAAGAATGCGTATAATTCCCTCATTTCTCCCTATTTTATCATCTTTACAGTGGCATTGTCAACATTTGCCCTAAGCTTACATGAATGATCAGCTCTCTCCGACTTTAATAACTTTATTATGAAATTTGATAACTCCTAACTCCATCATTTTCTTTTTTTTTCTTTCAATTTGGGGCTTCAGTGGAACAATAGATTGATTAACTTTTCCCCTTTTGCTTCTTCAAATAAGCTCTGAAATGTTTGTTTGGGTTTTTTTAACTTTTTATCCTCACTTCAACAGAAGTTTTCATGGGCCTATTTCTCACATGAATCCAGGGCTTGTCTGCCTGGTTCCAGGAGCCTGGAAGGAGGAGCCCTTCCCATAATATTTATTGTTTTCTCTCCTTGGTCCTGCATCTTCAGGAAGCCGTAGGTAAATACCGGAAAGAAGAGAAAAAGAAGAAATTAAACGGGCCAGTTTCTGCCCATGAAGAGTATCATGGCAGCACACAACAGAGGGACCACCACAGAGCTGTTTTGTCAAAGGAGAGGAGAGTTTTCCCTCAGGCTTGAGAGATGTAGCTTATGGGAAGGCACTGCCACTGGGTTTGCCACAGTGAACTCTTCTGAGAGTGATTCCTTCCTTTGTCCCTCATTCCCAGTTCTCCACATAACAGAAAATAATACCAATAAGCGATGTCACTAAGATCCCAGAGGAGGCATAAATGTCCACATTTCAAACAATAGGTTGGACAAAAGCTAACTATGTTTGCTTGCTCTAGACAATGCATGTCTAATGAAATAAGTTTGGGAGGACTAAAAGTTCCCACTATATCTCTCAGCTAAAATTACATACAGATGCTGCTCAGTGCTTGTATTAACTTGTAACTGTGAACAAATTATAAGGTTTTAAGATCACAGAAAAGTTTTTGAAGTTGAAAATAACCACCATTACAGACAAAATAACCTGTCACTTCTTTTAGAGTTCAGGGAAATAAAATGCTGGTAGGAAAATAAAACATTCTGGCTCAGTGCCAGAACATAACATTACATTCTCTCATGCACTTCCAAAGTGCTTATCTTAAATGTCAACAAGTGGCTGATCGTTTAAATCCATATCCCTTAAAAATATTTAAGGTTTTTTTGATTGACAATACAGATTGTCTGCTATATATAAGATTATATATTAATTTGGTTCTAAAGGAACAATATCCAAACCTTTATTTCATTTGAATAAAATTTATATGAATAGCAAAACTTGCCGACAAATTAAGAGAAAAAGTTAATGTATTGATAAAAGAAGTAACAGCTATCTTCTTTTTAATCCTTCACATGGTCATTATTTTTCTGATTCTCAGCCTATGAAACAAACATTTCCCAGAGTTTAAAAACTCCACAGGATAACTTTAAATTTCTGATGTCTGAATTATCAAAGGAGCTTCCCAAGGCAGCTTAAAAAAATTTGTTTAAAAACAGAATTATAAGATGGAACCAGGGAAAGACACCGAGAGGAGTGCAAGAGTTAAAGGCAACAAAAAAATTATTAGTGGAGTTTTTCCAAAAACTTTTTTAAGGTTCTGCTCATAGGTCTTACAATAGGATTAAAATATATATATATGTATATATATATATCTGAAAAAAATAGGTCTAATTATAATTTTGTTCTGAAGTCTTGAATGTAGTGGTCTAATCATAAAGCATAAAGAGCTGATATGAAATGTAAGCAGTAGTTGCTTTTGCCAACATTATGATTAATCAGAAAGTTTGCAGTATTAACTCTCAAAGAGAGAGAAACAGTTCTCTTGAGACTTCCCATCTGCAGCAGTATACTACAGAGGTCTGAAAGCATTGAAATGAATTGTCCCTAGGTTCAACCCAAGCTTTTTCTTTGAAGGGCACACTGAGGGTAATTTTTTTTTTTTTTTTAAACTAATTAGTATGCCACTTCAAATACACTCCTTCCACTGGATCGTTGGAACAGAGCCATCCACATGGAGGTTCAGCATCTCAAACATCTACCCTTCTGACCTTTCTTAGTTCCTCGTCCTGTATGCCAGGCCATTCTATTTTTTTTTATTTTCCTCATTCAGTCTTTTCTACTAATGTGAAAGAAACTGAACCATAGTACGAAATTCTTGAGACTATAAATAGGCAGCTATTTTTAACTTTCTGGAGCCCTGCTATGGCACTGTAGGATAAGCACTAGACTACTAACAGCAAGGTTGGCGGTTCAAACACACCAGTCGCTCATCAGAAACCCTATACAGAAACTGACTTAAAGGCACTTAACAACAGTAAATCAGCAGGCCACTATAAGACCTAATATGACATCCCAAATATTCCAGAGAACTCCTACTCTGAAAGTACCTTCTGAAGAAAACACATTGAGCATAACATTACACTTTAATGTTCACTTTGTTGTTAATAGATACTAATGCTTCCAGCTAGTTTAGAATTATATTTATTGGTGTAAAAGTTAAGATACCAGGGTTCTAAGTCCTACACTACCCTTAGAACTCTTTGTAATCTTGAGGTTCTTACTTAAATGATTTGCTCCAAATGACTTGTTCTCGCATCTGTAAAGAAAGGAAGCTGGACCAGCTCAAATACTAACCTATGTGTCAAAAACCCATTCAGGGCCATGGAGTTATTGAAATGTATTAGATAACTGAAATACATAACTCAACAAATCTCATTATTATACAGATATATGGAACACGAATATCTTCAAATGTGTGCAGATACTACTACCATTAATGAAATGTAAGTTTAGTTTAAAGGCATACTTAATTCAGAATAGCATTTTCTTACTCAAGTTAAAAAAAGACCTCACTCATAATACCAATTTTACTGAAAGTACAACTGCTATTGTGAATGAAGTGTTTTTATAATGCCAAAATTTTTGGCATTATAAAAAAAAGTGTCACTAAAATGTTTGGTGAAATCTGAGATGACTGCCAGATCTAATATTCTGGAAACCTGTGAAAAATAAAATCCTTTTAAGACTTAGAGGAACTATAAAAACAATATAAAATAAAAACTGGAAAAAAAAATCAACAACCCACAACAATCGACTGCCATAGGGTTAATTCTGACTCATAGCAACTCTATGTTGTTGTTAAGTGCTGTTGAGTGGGAATCCGCTCATAGCGATCCTGTATAGGGTTCCCAAGGAGCAGCAAGTGAGTTTGAACTTCTGGCCTTGCAGTTAGCAGTCCATTGCTTATCTCACAAGACAGTCCATTGCTTAACTACTCCTTAGGGTTTCTGAGACTGTAAATCTTTATGGGAGCAAACAGCCTCATCTTTCTCCCTCAGAGTGGGTGGTAGGTTTGAACCACTGACCTTAACAATTGATAGCACAATGCTAGACCCACTATGCCACCAGGTCTCCTTCAAAGAATTAGAGCTCTTAAATCAAGATAATGGAACCTCTTTGTTTTGTGGCCTGTTTTCTGTACCACTAACCATGTCCTAGTGTGGCGCTATAGGAGAAGCACTTGACCGTAGGGTTGGTTTGAACTGCAAGGTTGGTGGTTCAAACTTATCAGCTATTCCTTGGAAACCCTAAACAGAGTCGCTATGAGTTGGAACCAACTTGACAGCACTTAACAATAATAACAATCAAGGATGTGGCTCTATAGAATAAGTACTGGACTGCTAACCAGAAGGTCAGTGGTTCAAACCCATCAGCTGCTCCTTGGAAACCCTATATAGAATCACTATGAGTCAGAACCAACTCAATGACACTTAACAACACCACCAAGCCAAAAGTGAAGAAGCCTTGGTGGTGCTATGAGTTAGACATTGGACTAATGGCCACAGAGTCAGCAGTTCAAACCCACTAGCTGCTACATGGAAGAAAGATAAGGCTATCTGCTCTCATAAGGATTTGTAGTCTCAGAAACCCTAAAAAGGACCACTATGAGTGGGGATTGATTTAATGGGTTGACTTGGCCTTCTTTCTTTGGATGATACATCCATTGTCTTTATTTCAGTGGTCTTCATTGTCCACACATCTTCACAATGGACAATAAAGTCTACTTATTTTCTCACAGCATCCAAATCTCTGAGAATCTTGATTCCTCTCAGCATCTTTCAGAATACTGCTGCTCATCTTCCAATTACACTCTGATTTCTTCTAGCCAATCCTCATGTCATCCCAGTGAAATCTCTCACTTCCTATCCCTGAATAACTACAGTCCACTCCTCATTCAAATCTACTTGGCCATCAGAGTATTTTTTCTAAAACAACTATGAAACAACAACTCCCAAGTTAAAAACAACAAACAAAGAATCTCTGATGACTCCCCACCACTTTAAAAACCAAGTCCACCCTACAAATCATTGCCTATAAAACATAAGTCTTTACAACCTGAATTGAAACCATCCCCAACCAGTTGAGTGTTACTTGCATATACCCTAAAGTTTTGAAGTTCTCTTCCTTTGCTTTTGTTATCTTTTGTGTTTGAATTATTCTTTCTCCAAAGCCTCCCCATAACCCTTCTTGGCAAATTTTTACTTATTTCTTAAGGTAAAGATTAAATACGTCTATTTTATTTAGCTTCCCTTTACTCTCTTCTCTGATAGTAGCATTAATTGGCCTACACACGCAACATTAACTAACCATCTACTGTGTGTGACATCATTTTAGATACTAACAGTAAAAACAAAAGAAGACTAGTTCTCACCCTCCAAAAGCTTCCAGACTAGTGCAGGAAACTATGATATCAAGAAATAAATGCCAATGAAATGGAAGTTATGTGACAGAATTCTATACTGAGGACTGTTGAGCATAATGAAACAAGTAGGCAGCTCTACCAAGGGACAGGAGGACTAGGTCAAGAAAGGCAACATAGAGGAGGTAGTAATTGATCTAATTCTTGAAAGACCAATAAATAATCTAAAGATAGATGACTGACGGACTATTCATCAAGAGGGAACGCACAGATTGTTCAATCATTCAGTTTTTCATTCAACCATTATTAACTATGTAACTATGATATTCCAGTCATTGCACTAATACATAAAGATTTAAAAATTGCCTCCTTGACTCTGTAAAGAAGACAAATATGTAAATAATTACATTTCAATGAGTAAGGCAGACAACATCTAAAATGCCTCCAATAGCAAATAGTCTAAGTCCTTTTTTTAATGTTTGGCCACTGACAAATTCCATGACCTACTCCACTTCCTTTCCATCTTGCTCCACATTAGGTAAGGCAATAAGAGAGCCTGAGGTGTGGAAAAGCTCCTTGTCAGTGGAAAACCTTACTCCAGCTCATCCCCTTACCACAACAACTATATGCCAATATGAGTAAGAATGGAAGTTGTTTCTCCTTCACTTGAACTTTCATATGAGACTACTGCTCCAACTAACACCTAGATTGTAGTCTTGTAAACAGTCCCTGAGACAGAGGACCCAGTTAATTATGCCTGGATTCTTGACCCTCAGAAACTGTGATATACTAAATATCTGATTTTTTAGGCCATTGATTTATGTAATTTTCCAAAAATAATCAGTAACAAATACAATGGTATATTGATATAATGAAAATATACACAGATGTTATGGTATATTGGGGTGCTATCGAGAATGGGTGGCTAACCCAATCTGGATACCATAAGTAAAGCATGGAAATATGAAAATCCTTGTGAATTCATGAAATGTAGGTGCTTGAAATAATTCAGTGTGACTAGACTACGGAGTCAAAGGAGCCCTAGAAGGCTATTTTAAGAGGCAGTTAGGAGTTACTGAAGAATTCTAAACAGCATAATAATATGATCATGTTTTCTTCCCCAGACTCAGCCATGTCTGGACAGGATTTGAGGGCTAATAGCCCAAAGCTTCAGTAGTCTCTTTGCATTAGTAGTCAAGAAACTTCTTGTGAAATAACTCAGTCTATAAAAAGTCAAAGTTCCAAGGAAAAAGCCAGTGACAGAAAAGAGTAGTGGGTCTAACTAAGTTCAGCAATGCAATGTCTGCCTTTTGATTTTCCTTCCAAGTCCCCATGGATTAATGACTGAGTCCCAAGAAGAAAGAAGTGCAATAACAAGCAAGGCAAGTAAAAGAACTATTTCATAAGATTCCCATGAGAATCTCAGATCCCAAGACAATATCATCAAACCGGCATCAGGAAACTCAGTAGCTTTGGCAGAAAGCAAAGTCCTGGCTGCTTTTCAAGACCATTGGCACCTTAAACTTTGGACACTACCACTGGCATTAGTACCCTGGTGAGGGCTCCAGATCTTTCAGCAGAAACATCTATATTTAGGAGACAGAGAAGAAAAATAGTAGACAATAAAAAAATTACTTCATACCTTGTAGAAGTTCAGGGTTTTAGAGATTGCTTGATGAGCAGTGGGAGTAATTGAAAGAAAGAAAGAAATTCTTTATTTTTATAACAGTTTTAGATTTACATAAAAATGAAACACAGAGGTTGGATAGTTCCCTTATACACCATACCCATGCCATACACCATATTCCATATTGAACTTCTTATATTAGTGTAATTCTTTTGTTACAGTTTCTGGACTAATACTGATACAGTATTATTAGCAATTCAAGTTTGTTCAGATTTTTTAAATTCTGGGTACTTTTTTGTTTGTTTGTTTGTTCGTTTGTTTTCGACCTAATGTCCTTTTTCTCTGTCAGGATCCCATCCTGGATACCATGTTACAATTAGTTTTCTGTCTGTTTTAGGCTTCTTTGGCTGTGATATTTTCTCAGACTTTCATTGTTTTTGATGACCCTGAGGATTTTGAGATGTACTGGTCAGGAATATTATAGAATGTCCCTGTATTGGAATTTGTTTCATGTTTTTATTCTGAATGTTGTTAAGTCAGTTCTGACTCATATCAACCCTGTGGACATGAGGCTGCGGGGTCCTCTGCTAGCCTCACAATTGTTGTTATGGTTGAGACCAATGCTGCTTCCACTGTGTCACTTCATCTCACAGGGGCTCGTCTTCTTTTTCACTGACCCTCCACTTTACCAAGCATGATGTCCTTCTCCAGGGACGGGTCCCTCCTTATAACATATCCGGAATGAGAGACAAAGTCTCACATCCTGACTTCTAAGGAGAATACTGATTGGACTTCTTTCAAGAGACATTTGTTTGTTCTTCTGGAAGTCCATGGTACTTTTAATACTCTTCTCCAGTACCATAATTCAAATGCCTTGATTATTATATGGTTTTCCTGATGCATTGTTCAACTGTCACATGCATATGAGGCTATTAAAAATGCCATGGCTTGGGTCAGATGTACTTTAGTCCTCAAACTGACAGTTTTGCTCTTTACCACTTTAAAGAGGTCTTTTGCAACAGTTTTGCCTAATGCAATAAGTCCTTTGATTGCTTGATTGCTGCTTCCAGGAGTGTTGACAGTGGATCCAAGCAAAATGAAATCTTTGACAACTTCAATCTTTTCTCCATTTATTATGATGGTATTGATCCAGTTGTGAGGATTTTTGTTTCTTTACATTAAGGTGCAATCCATACTAAAGGTTGTGGGCTTTGACCTTCTTCGGTAAGTATTTTAATTCCTCTTTGCTTCCAGAAAGCAAGGTTGTATTAACTTTGTATCTTCCCATAATCCCGATATCAAATTCTTCTTCATATAATCCAGATTCTTGGATTATTTATTCAGCATACAGATTGAATGAGGATGGTGAAAGATATAACCATAGCACATACCTTCCTTAATTTTAAACCATTCAGTGTTCCCTTGTTCTGTTCGAACAACTTCCTTTTGCTGTATAAATTCCTCATGAGCACAGTTAAGTGTTCTGGAATTCCTATTCTTCCCAATATTATCTATAGTTTGTCATGATCTATACAGCCAAAAGCCTTTTCATAATCAATAAAGCACAGTTAAACATCTTTCTGATATTTTCTGCTTTTAGCAAATGTCCATCTGACATCAGCAATGGTATCCCTACTTTCACTTCCTCTTCTGAATCCAGCTTGAATTTCTGGGAGTTTTCAGTTGATTATTACTGCTGCAACCATTTTTAAATTATCTTCAGCAAAATTTTACTTGCCTGTTATATTATTGATATTGTTTTATGATTTTCACATTCCGTTGGGTCACCTGTCTTTGGAATGAACACAAATATGTATCTCTTCTAATCAGTAAGCCAGGTAGCTTTCTTCCAAAGTTCTTGGCATAGATGAGTGAGTGCCTCCAATACTTCATTAGTTTTTTTTGTTGTTGCTATTGTTAAAGATTTCAGTTTGTATTCCTCAATTTCTGGAGTCTTGATTTTTGCCAATGTTTTCCGTGCACATTGGACTTCTTCCTTTAGTATCATTGGTTCTTGATCATATGTTGACTGTTGAAATAGTTGAACATCAACCATTCCTTTTTGGTACAGTGAGCGTGTAGTCCTTCCAACTTCTTTTGATGCTTTTGCATCATTCAGACTTGTATCCACAGAACCTTTCATTACTGTTCATTGAGGCTTGCAGTTTTTCTTCAGTTCTATCAGCTTGAGAAATGTTGAGTGTGTTCTCCCCTTTTGGTTTCCTAACTCCAGGTCTTTTCATATTTCATTATAATACTTGATTTTATCTTCCCAAGCTGTCTTTGAAATTTTCTGTTCAACTCGTTTACCTCCTCATTTCTTCCATTAGCTTTAGCTTCTCTGTGCTCAAGTGCAAGTTTCAGAGTCTCTTATGACATCCATTTTGGCCTTTTCTTTCTCTCTTTTTTTTTTAAGGTTTTTATTGTGGATTGAGTGAAAGATTACAGGGCAGATCATCAGTTCTACATTCAACAAATCATACACCTTGTTTCATTACAATGTTTATAATCCCCTCCATGTACCATCAGTTAACAGTATTTCTCTATATCCACTTCAGCTTTTTAAAAACAAAACAAAAAAACCCCACTCAGGCATATATAATAATTTACATCTCCAAAGGGCACATTCTACAAGTCTGCTTCCTGGCCACCAGTTCTTCGTCCATCTCTTTGAAAGAATCTAGAGTCCTCAGCCGCTCCCTCTCTCCATGACCCCATCTCTGCCTCCATCTCTGGTGTCTCTGCTTCTCTGGATAAGGTCCTGCATTGTGCTTGTGCTCTTCTCCCTTGATGGTCCTAGGTTCCTCTGTTTCTGGACTGTAAATTCTGTTACAGTAGCATTTATAGTAAAAACCTTTTACCTTTACAATTGTGACAGTCTCAATTAGTCATGATAACAATTATTCACTATTGAACCATATGAATCTTATCCCCACCTCTTTTCATCAGACCCATTTAGACAAGATGAAATCTATTCAATGGGGACACTTTCTTTTCCCCCATACTCTTAAACTAAACTCCCTCTTGAAACTTTGTAAGGCAGTCACTTCGCACCTTTATTGCCCCCTCATTTTAGGTAGCCAATGTTTAAGCTGTCTGTCCTTATCTACCCTGTGTACAGAGGGGATAGTATTGATACTTGATATGAAGAATCCTTCCCTCTGTTGGTATTTAGAGTTACTACCTCTCTGAGTATAGGTCAGGTTCATCAAATTATAGCAATTTACCCTTGTTTGCTTTATCAAACAAACAAAAAAAATTTTTTTAAACCTTTTCTAGTCAAGTTCTGATTATCAAGCTATCAAGGCTAGGTCAAATAGGTCAAACAGGTCTGCAAATTTGGGTGTTCTTATGTGTCTCCCCTCACTTCATATCAGTTGAATGCTTCACTCTCAGCTCTAGCCTTCTGTGGCTATGTCCTTGTCCATGGGCTCAAGTATCCTCAGGTCTCACCACACTTGGACCAACCAGCCCTTCCTCTTCTCTCTCTCATATTCAGATCAACGGGAGTTCATGGACTAGGGTTGAACTCAGCCCATTTCTTCATTGCTGCCTTTCTGCCACTTCTACTCACCAGTAGACCAATGTGGTCACCAGCAAGCTTACATGCTTGTTTGTGTGTTTCTTTT
The DNA here is from genome assembly GCF_000296735.1 of Chrysochloris asiatica. NCBI lineage: Eukaryota > Metazoa > Chordata > Mammalia > Afrosoricida > Chrysochloridae > Chrysochloris > Chrysochloris asiatica. Next base: position 8,227,529 of record NW_006408595.1, read on the forward strand.
GAGTTTCGGTCTTAGAGGGGAGTTTGTCGTGAAGGCACTTGATCGCTTGCCTTGATGGTCTCCTGGTGAACAGCTTGCTTATTCTTGTAGTAGCCAGTCATGCTGACATTTTTGTTTTGGGTTTTTCCTGATCATCTTTCTTTGAAGATGTATCATCTGTCACTCTAGCTGTTCCAGGTTGATCTGCTTGTCCTTTCTAGTGAAAATGTCCCACCTCATAAGGTTCTGGATGGGACTCAGGATTCCACCTAAGGTCCAATACTCAGCAAAGGCTTTGTGACAGGCCTATTTCACTGGACAAGTTCTAGAACCCCTTTTAGGTATTCCAATCAGTTTTAGGCTAAAGACTGGCTTACAAGTTTTCTGTAATCATGTTTCCCAACATTCCTTTCTATCCCACTCAAGTGTCTATTTTACAAGAGTAGACAAGGGAAACTAATATTCATAAGACAGTCAAGTATTTTAGTATTATCTCCTCTCTTCAAGCTATGCCTAGATCCCTGTATCACAGAGTCCTGTTGTTCCAAGATTGAGCATGCATCACTATTTACCTCTCCCACTTAGGACATGCAAACCTGTCTCAGTGTTCCCCTATCTATCTTGTTCTTCTGCCTACTTCCCCTTCTTGTATTGCTCTACCCAACACCCAAACTAACACCCCCACCCCAACTCAACTGTTGTGGTTAACTTAAAATCCATGAACTCTTCCCGCCATTTAAGACAGTCTATTTTGTCCTATAATCTACCTGACCTTCCCACCAGCTGGATCTCTGTTCCTCTGTGTTTACCTTCTTTC
>NW_006408595.1:8228849-8233428 GCF_000296735.1 Chrysochloris asiatica
TATCTTTTTGCTTTTCAGGATGTTGGGAAATTTTTCTTCCAGAAGCTCTTCAACTATCTCCTCTGTGGGTTTGTGTGATTCTTCCTATTCCATAATGCCAATAAATCTTAAGTTATTCCTCTTTTTGTTGTCCAAGATGAATCTTAGGCCTTCTTCAGATTTTTTTATTCTTTTTTTGTGTTTGCTCTTCTGTCTTAGTAGTATTGAGAGATTTGTCTTCTAGCTCACTGGTTCTGGCTTCTCTCTCTTCAATTCTACTCCTTTGCCCTTTCAGTGTATTGTCCATTTCTGATATTTTATTATTAATCATTTGGACCTCTTACAGTAGGTTTTTAATTGTTTCTAATGCTGTATCTATTTTATTAGATTGTTCCTGTAGCACATTCCTGACTTCTTCCTTATTTTTCTCAACTCCATTGTATAGTGTTTTGATACATTTTATAACCATTTTTCTGAATTCCTTCTCAGGCATTTCCAAAGCCTGCCCATCTTTCAGTATGGCATGTAGGTCTGCTTCCAGCTCATTTGCCTCAGTCACTTTATTTCATTTCTGAACATGTGCTGATATGGTCATCTGCCTCTGTTTGGGGGCATATTCAGGAATTATCTGTGGCATAATACTTAGATGGTTGTGTATTTTGCTATTCTTTAGGCTTTCTGATTGCCTCCAGGTAGATATGATCAGGAGATGCACTTTCCTTTTGACTCTTCCTGAGAAATTTCAAGATGCCACTGTTGGTCATTGTGATGTGACTCAGGATTTAATTTTCGGCCTATTTCTTTTTTAGTTTGCCTGTCCCACTCCACAATTCCTGTTCTGGCCTTTTTTCTAGTTATAAACAGTTCAGGGCCGGCTGTGGCCATTTAGTTTTAAGTGGAAACTCTCACTTTAAATTTCGAGGAGATCTGTGTGCAGGCATAGTAAACCTTTCAGGGGTGGGAGTGGGGTGTCCACTCGCTTCAGCACCCCCTGTAGTCACCAGAATGGAGGTGCACAGACAACCAGAGACCAATGAACAGATACAAAAAAAAAAGATTATCCACACTTTTATCTCTGCAGTTCTGTCAGGCGTCCATGGCTACTCTGATCCTTCCCTGCTTGGTCTCTCCCAAGATGGCAGCTCCGGGAGAAGCTGAATGTCTTATATCAGAAAGCAATGGATTTCTTGCTTCTGCTACAAATTCCCCTAGCTGTAAGCCTTCCAGCTTTCTAAATATTCCTTTATATGTGGTTCAATTCTGGTACCATCCCCCAGCTGGCTTGGTCCAGTATTATGTGTTGTTGCTGCCAGAGCTCCTCACTGCACTTCTACCCAATCTGCCATCTTGTTTGTTCTCCCTGGTCTTTTTTTTCTTGAATGTCTTTTTAATGACCTTTTGCTTTGTTGTAGTATGTTCTTGATGTCATTCCACAACTCTTCTGGTCTTTAGTCATTAGTGCCTAATGCATTAAGTCTTTTCTTGAGATGGTCTCTAATTTCAGATGGGATATATTCAAGGTCATATTTTGATTCTTTGAACTTATTTAAATATTCTCCAACTTCACCCTAAAATGAAATATGAGCAATTGATTGTTTTTTCCACAGTATGCCCCTGGCCTTGCTTTGAACTTTTCCACCATCTCTTCCCACACATGTAGTAAATTTGATTCCAATGTATTCCATCTGGTAAAGTCTATATGTGTCTTCACCTTTTCTGTTGTTTTTTCAAAAAAGATATTTCAATGAATAAGTTGTTGGTCTTGTAAAATTCTATCATGCAGTCTCCAGTATCAATTCTATCACCAAAGTCATATTTTCCAATTACTGATCCTTCCTTTCTTTCCAACCTTTGTATCCAGTCACCAGGAATTATCAATTATCAATAATTACCAACTCATCTTGGTTGCATATTTGTCAATATCAGACTGAAGAAGTTAGTAGAATTCCTCAATTTAATTTTTGCTGACTTTAGTGATTGGTATGTAAATTTGAATCATATTAACTGGTTTTCCTTTTAGGTGTACGGATATTATTTTATCACAGAAAACATTTTACTTCCAGATAGATCTTGAAATGTCCTTTGTGGTGATGAATGGGATGAATTCCTCTTCAGTTTGTTATTCCAGGCATAGTAATCCATGTAATTGTCATATTAAAAATGGCCAATATCAGTCCATTTCAGCTTAGTAATGCATAGGATATCAATCTTTATGTGATCCATTTCCTTTTTGACAAGTTCCAATTTTTTCCTAGATTCATACTTTGTGTATTCCATGTTCTAATTATTAATGGATGTTTGCAGCTGTCTTCTCTTTTGTTGTGCCTTATCGGAAACCCTATACGGGTCGCTATGGGTCGGAACCGACTCGATGGCACATAACAACAACAACAACATAAGTAAATGAAAGTTCCAAAAGCTTTACTCAGTTAACTTCATTATGGTCAAGTCTTTGAGCAAGGCAGCTCTTCCCCAGTCATATTTTGAGTGCCTTCCAACCTTAGGGGCTCATCTTTTGGCACTATACCTGACATTTTTCTATTGTTACTCATAATGTTTCATCTTCTGGTTCTATATCTAACAGTGTTCTGCTGCTAGTCATAAGATTTTCATTGGTTAAATATTCAGAATTAGTTCACCTCTCCTTCTTTCTAAGATGTGGTCGTCTGGTAGCTCCACTGATACCCGTCCACCATGGGTGATCCTGCTGGTATTTAAAATGCTGGTGGCATAGCCGCCAGCATCACAGCAACACACAAGAGACCACTGTATGACAAACTGACAGACAAGTCATGGTTGTTATGAGTGTTGTTACTGTTAAATGCCATCGAGTCAGTTGTGACCCATAGAGATCCTGTATGGGGTTTCTGGGGAGCAGCTGGTGAGCTTGAACCACCAACCTTGTGGTTCAAACCAACTTTGCATTCCAGAGCATGAACCCACCATGCCACACCATATAGTGGATACTGCATGTGTATTTTGGAAAGATCACTACCATAGAGGAACTATGGAACTATGGAGTTGGGGCAAGAAATGAAGCAAGATGATGAATTTGAAGACTCTTGCAATGATGCATGTAAGAGATAACGTGGATTTGGGCAGAGGGGACTGTGAATAGAGTGGAAGAGAAAGATTAGAGATAAGTTAAGAATTTACAGATGCCTGAACTCTGTAACAAATTAATATGCCAATGGGTGAAATCTACAAAAGAAACTGAAAAGAAATGTTTGAAAATATGGAAGAAGAACCAGAAAGAGCAGTTTTTCAAAGCCCAGTGGATGAAAAGTTTCAGGAAAGCTTTAGTGAGTCACATAAATGAGGACCAAAATGACCTTTGGATATAGAAATTAATAGGATTGTTTGTCAGGGGAAGCAGCATAATTGTAAAGGGCTGGAAATGAAATTTCAGTGTAAAGAAATAAAAATAGTGAGTGTCAATACTTATGAGCATTATTATTTAAAAGAATGGATAATTGTTACAGTAGCAGCTAAAGGGAAGCAATGAGTGGGTGGCATGTAGTGGTTACATAGTAAATATTTCTAGGATGAATGGAAGAATAACAGAGTATGGATAGAGATATATAGTTGTAAGGGCAGGAAGTTGATAGAGGTCACACTTTACATCATGTTGATTACATCACTATCTATGAATGTATAAACTTCATATTTGAACAGTGTAATGAATTGATTTGTATACACCAAAAATATGTGTTGTAAATCTTAACCTCTTTGCCTGTGGTTATAATCCTACTTGGGAATGGGTTGTCTTTCCTTTGCTAATGGACAAGATTCGTGTATGGTTTGTCTTCAGTGAATTTCCTCTGACATATAAAGAGATTAAACAAGCAAGTGAACAAGGCAGAAGTGGGAGAAGACACATGATAAGTCACATGGATATCTCCAAGGAACCAGGAAGCATAGACTGAAGACACAAGGACCTTCCTTCAGAGCCAACAGAGAGAGACTACTACAGCCAGTAGTCTGAATTCAGATGTCTAGTCCCCAAAACCATGAAAAAAATAAAGTTCTGTTTAGAGTGTTAGCTTTCATTGGGATTACCTTGTAGTCTACTAACTCTTTTCTGCATTTAGGATACTCCATTGTAACCTGTAATTTACCTGGCATCCTCACCACCTGGGCTTCCATTGCTGCGTTTGTCACTTCTTTGACATTGATGTGTTTTGGGTCTTCAGTTGATCTCCCCATTCTTTTGATTTTGCAGTTGTAGTCTCATTCTGTTCTGGACTCTACTATCTGTTGGCTGTGTTCCAGGTGGTGTTGCCATACTTGTCAATCTCTGTTTGTTGTAGGTTCTTGTTGGTTCTCTGTCCACAGAACTCCCTTTAGGATGTTTTGAAGTGCTGGGTTGGTTTTCATAAAATCTCTCAAATTCTGTTTATCCTGGAATGTTTTGATCGAACCTTCATATTTGATTGATAGTTTTGCTGGATAGACGATTCTTGGTTGACAGTTTTTTTCTTGCAGAGCTTTGTGTATGTCTCCCCATTGCCTTCTCGCCTGCATGGTTTGTTCTGAATGTTGTTATTGTCAGGTGCCATCGAGTCGGAACCGACTCATAGCCACCCCATGCACAGCAGAA
>NW_006408595.1:8234281-8243708 GCF_000296735.1 Chrysochloris asiatica
TTTATAGGTTATATTTCTCTTCTCCCTGGCTGCTTTTAATATTCTTTCCTTGTCTATGATTTTTGAGAGCTTAAAGTTCTGTTTAAAGCCATCTACTTATGGTGTTTCTATATCTAGTGCTATAGCAGCACTAGGTAACTCCCAAACAATATAATATTCATTTTTATTATATTATATTCAGATTTCAGTTTTACCTCATCACTTATCTTTATCCCATTCCCTCAGAAATGAGAGAAATTAGTGCTGACTCATCCCTTGTATTCCTTATGCTAGAACTAGAAAGCAGTTAGGAGATGCTATAAGCAAGGAGGGAGCAAAGCTCAGTGATACATTGAAATCCAAAGCACTGAAAATCAAAGGTCCCTAAAACAAGAGGGAGAAGCAGAAATACATGTGGAATCTAAGAGTGCAGACAGGGATTTGAAATTCTGGATGTCAAGAGTCAGAGTGGAGGCTTGTAAAAATGACCTCAACAGATGTCACTTCATTCTGGATCCTACTTTTAGTTGTCAATCATGGTGATGAATGGCTAAGCTAGCTACTTTAAAGGGTTGAGAGCCGTCAGATAACTTCAGACAGTGAACATCTTGGGAACAGAGGCCATGCCTTATTTACCTTTATGTTTCTAGCACTGAACACAAGCCTGGCACAGAGAATGTGTTTAAAAGATTAAATAGAGTACTAGTCATCTAAGGGTTTAGACCAAAATATATTGTTGAAATGATAGGTTCAATGATACATATGAATTTGAACTTGATAATTATGCTATAATACTATTTGAGTTGTCATTTCACAGAATATTCCTGGCTTATTTTTCTCAATTACTGACTCACAAAATATATAGCCCTACTTAAGGTGATAAAAGATTTCCCTTCAAAGGAAACAATAAATAGAATCATGATTCATAAATTTCTGAATTCTTTCTAACTGCAGACTGTTTATCTCAGTATTCCCAAACATTTTTACTGGGTACATATGCAACCCAGATGCCTGTCTCTGGTCTTCAGGTCTCCCCACGTGTATCAGTTAGGATTTGATCAGGGAAATAGAAGCACTTTAAGTAATACACAACTGGAGATTTATTATTGGGATTGCTCTTGTTAGTGTTGTCAAGTCAGTTCTTATTCTTGATGACCTAGTATAGGGTTTTCAAGAAGTGGCTGGTGAGTTTGAACAACCAGCATTATGATTAACAGTCCAAGGCTTATCCTACAGTGCCTGCAAAAAGGTACACACACACACAAAAGGAGGGGTAGTGGATTCTGGGATATATCGTTTCAGTCCCATTAAATTGATACACTATAAAGTCACCATGGTGGATAATGCTTATTTATGTTTGCAGCTCACTCAGCATTACCCCTGGTCCAGAACTTTGCAAATTACTTCCCTGCATTCCTAAGTAGTTTGCCAGGATGTCACATCATCCTGTCTTAACTCAAAGGTAAACTCTGCAGAAATTATTGATGCATATGGCAGTGGGTTTGGTTTGGAATGGTTTGGTTTGGATTGGTTTGTTTTGCTTTGGTTTGTTTTGGCTTGGTTTGGAAGTAGTAGAATATGACAGAGCTCAAAAAGTAGTAGTGACCAATAGGTCTACTTTTGTTTACTACCTGTCCTGACCAATCAGAAGCTCTGGATATCAATTTCACAGCTCATTCATCAAATGTTCTAGAGAAAGAATGAAGATGTCCAATTCCTATCACCATTACCCCATATCTGCCTCTGTCTTTCTCTGCCCTCAGTTCAGACAAAGAAATAGCAATGGTCAACCCAGTACATTTCCTAATGCCAAGTCACTAAATTAGTGTTAAGTAACACCCTTTGAGTTCTGTTGTGTTGTTGTAGAATAAAGCACTAGAGCAAGATCTGTTTGAACCTCAAGCTCGGTGATTCAAACTCACCAATTCAATTCAAACTCATCAGCTAAGGGGCTTAACAACAATACCACTCTTTGTGGGATGCCAAAATGAAATCACACTGGTGGTACTTCCAAGTCATAACGACCTTGCATAGGGTTTCCAAGGTTATAAATCTTTACAGGCACAGAAAGTCTCGTCTTTCTCCCACAGAACCGCTGGTAGTTTCGAACTGCTGACTTTGAGGTTAGCAGCCCAACTCATAACCACTCCGTACCAGAGCTCCTTAAAGTTATACTAATTGTAAGCAGTATTTAGTCTTTCCTACAGTAAGCTGAAGAGTCCTGGTGTGGCACTGTGGGTTAACGTGCCAGACTGCAAAAGCTTTAGAATTGCAAGGTTGGTGGTTCAGGCTCACCAGCTGCTCCTCAGAAGCCCTATACAGGGTCACTATGGGTTGGACTCAACTTGACCGTACTTAACAATATAGTAAGTTGAGTATTAGTGTAGCACTGTGAGTTAATGCGCTGGACTGCAAGGGCAGTCTGGACTGCAAGGTCACTTGAACTGCAAGGTCATCAGTAGCTCTTTGGAAATGCTATACAGGGTTGCTATGGGTCAGAACCGAATGGAGGGTACTTCATAGCAACAACATAGTAAGCTGAAGAAACCAGGTCTGCACTTTTTTTCTGCTCTATTCTATTATCATGACCACTCACACCTTAGTCAGAACCGGCTCAACGGCACTTAACAATAACAACAACTGTCCGTCTAGCTCTCATTTTTTTCTCTTTCTGTGAACACAAACATGCATACCAAGAACAATCAATGCTGTTAGACATTTGGAAGAGAGAAGAATTTCTGTCTCCAACATGGAGTGATCCTGCTAAAATTACACCATTTATTTATTACAAAATAGAAGCTCTAATGAGCCCTGGTGTTATAGTGTATTGAGAATTATACTGCTAACTGCAAGTCAGTAGTTCCAATCCACCAGCCTCTCCTATTTTACAAACAGACTCAGTGAAGTTATATAACCTCTGTGGGAGGTGCAACTGAATGCCCAACAAACCAAACCAAACCCACTGCCCTCAAGTCGACTCTGACTCATAGCCACCTGATAGAACAGTTAGTTTTTTAACTAGGAAAGTTTTCTGTCTCTAAAGGTTGAGCAGACTTTGATTTGGTGATGGAGGCTGTGGGAATCACCAAAAGCATATCTTCAGTTGTTTTTGGTGATTCCCACAGCCTGATGGAGGCTGGTTATTTGAAAGATAAATATCCACCTATTGTGTTTGGTGAAAACTATGAAGTGACCATTAACCTGAAAGCAAATACTTCTAATGAGGTTGTTAGTGCTTCTAATTGGTGGTGGTGGTGGTTGTGTACTGTTAAGTCAGTTCCAACTCATAATAACCCTCTACAGGGTCTCCAAAGCTGCAAACCTTTACACAGGCTCTGGAGTTTGCAGGTTTTACTGCATATCAATGAGATTTGGTATGATAATTTTCTATGACACAAAGTTGGCATCTATAAGAGAGCTATTATTACATATTTCCCGTAATATTCATTTGACAGATAAGTTTATATATGTATGTGTATATCCTCAGATTGTGGTACTTGTATTAGGAAAAAATAATTATTGTTTCTATATTGTGAACAGATGTGAAAGAGAAAGAAACCCATCTATACAAGAGTGGGGCATGCAGTGAAAGAGAGAGAGAATGAGGAGGAAAAGTTCAATGAAATGAAACAGGCACTCTATAAATTAACTATTGCAAAATCTCACTTATTTTCCAATTTGAGCCTATGAACAGATATGCTTGAATAGTCAAATTCAAATGATGTCAAATCTTTGGAAACCAACCACTTTGACCTCTGTTCTTGCTAACTGTAAAACAATACTAAAACTTTTGAGGACAGTGAGTTCTGACAGTTTTCCAGGGTTTCTCATAAAACATATGCTTGTTTGTAATCTAATTTTTCATCTTATTTTAAACTGCTAAATGAATCATAACATGAGGTTCTTTTTATGCTTAAGTGAGCAAAGTTGGAACAATATTAAATTTTTTTCTGGAATTTCATATATCCCAAATACTTTTATTGTCATCATATATGAGGTTAAGTAAAAAGTATTGTTTTTAGGGTTTTAGTTAATACATGCATGAGTTTATTCCAAACAAGATATGTCTCTGCAATCCTCTCAGTAATACAACTGTCTTAGTCTCATTTGTTGTGTTGTTGTTAAGTGCCGTCGAGTCAGTTCTGACCCATCGCGACCATGTGTAGGCTATACAAGGAGCAGCTGGTGAGCTTGAATTGCCAGCCTTGTAGTTCGAAGCAACTTTGCAGTCCAGAGCATTAGCCCACAGAGTCACACCAGGACTCCATTAGGGTGCCTTAAAGAAAGAAAGTTTATTTAAACCAAATGGAAAGAACAACTCCATTAGCCATGCTTTTCTCATTTAACAAAATAGTGCAAATAATAAACCATTTGACTCAAGTTGCTAATGAATTCACTCATGTGGCGGTTGCTTGCAGAGCAATCATTGAATTCCTACTGTGTCCTCACTATTGTTCTAGTCCTTGGAGAAAAAAATTAGTTCTACTCTAAATTATGAAATACCATCTATTGAGTCAGAATCAACTCAACTCCACAAAACAACCACTGCCACTATTGGGGTTGACAACCAACCACACAATCACTACACATGGAGAGCAGAGGTAAAGACAAAATACTATATAGTAAGAGTGAAAGGAATATTCAGTGGGGTACAGAGGAAAGTTAGAAAATCTGGTCAAAGGTGATATTTGAATTGGGTATTAAGAGATAAGTAGATCAAGTATATCATAAAAGAGGATTTTAAGTCGAGAAAACAGCATAAGTGAAGGGCCATGGTTCATCCTGAGAAGGGCAAGTGGTACCTCAGGGCCAAAGGGGGAGGGGCAGAGTAACAACAAACACAGAAGGTAAATTTGAAAATGTAGCCAGAACTAGACCGGGTGATATGTGGAAGAATTTGTGTTTTGCCCTATAAACACTGGACCCTTCATGGAGTTATTTTCAAAACATTGTTTTAATTTAAATGTTAAAAAAAGTTAAAATCAAATGAAATGGTATAGGCTCAGTATTTTACTCTTCACTTTCAACCTGGACACCACAATATTTTAGTAGGTTTCCAAACAATTCGGAAAATATTTTAAAAGTCTGACTGTGGACAATATGAAGTCCTGGTGTGGCACTGTAGGATAAGCACTGGAATAATAACCACAAAGTCAGTAATTCAAGCCCACCAGCTGTTACTTGGAAAACCTATACAGGGTCACTATGAGTCAGAACTGACTCAAAGGCACACAAACAACAACAGTGGGCGAAATAGGTAAAGAAATGCTGTTCACTGATGCAAGGCTAGAAGTAAGCTCAGAATACATTATATAGCTTTCCATTTTCATTTCGTTGCTATTACACTGTGGGAAGATTTAGTGGAGGACACAAAAAATTGAGGTACCTTTTCTTTCTAGCTTACTTTCCCCCAAACCCTTTGCCCATTCTAACTCGTAGTGACCCCATGAGTGTCAGAGTAGAACTGCTCTCCAAAGGGTTTTCAGTGACTGATTTTTCAGAAATAGATCATCAGACTTTTCTTCAGAGGGGCCGCTGAGTGAACTTGAAACCCCAACATCTCTGTTAGCAGCTAAGCAAATAGCCACTGGCATCACCCAATCCTATACAGGATTGCTATAAGTCAGAACCAACTCGACGGTGCTTAACAACAACATGTTGTCTATATTAGAGGCATGCTAAGGAGCTCTGGTAGCGTAGTGGTTACGAATCGGGCTGCGAACCTTAGGGTCAGCGGTTCGAAACTACCAGCCGCTCCGCGGGAGAAAGATGAGGCTTTCTACTCCCGTAAAGATTTACACCCTCGGAAACCCTGTACAGGGTCGCTATGGGTCGGACCCGACTCGATGGCACTTAACAACAACAACAACAGTCCCTGAGGATGTAGCAGTGGTCAGCACTATCAAAGGTCTCTGCTTTCCCGGAGATTCCATTTGCATCATGGGAGGCAAAAACTAAACAAACAAGTAAATGATAATTTCTAATAATCGTAAATACTGGTAATGTGATTAATACTGTCTGGTGAGGAGCAAGGAGTTGGTGTTGCTTGCTACTTGAATACAAAACAATGCAGAATGTATTTAGTCTAATAGTGCTTCATAGTAGGTAATGTGTCTTGCTATTAAATTAGCTGTTGGCACAACTAGCAAAAATAAGATGCTTATAGACATTTGACATTACTTTTGCTGTTCTTTTTAGATGAGCAGCCCAATTTTGGCAAAACCCCTTGTAAAATGTAATTATAGCCTGGAGACTATAGACAGAATATTAATATGAAAATGAAAAGGCATTTAAGTTAGGAAGAGATAAGAGCATTGGTTGTTTGTTTGTTCTTTCTTAAAGCACCAAGATGGATCAGATTATACAATGAATTCCATGGGACTGCTTTATTTTCTCAGGTCTCACAAGTTTTCTGCCTCCAACAAAGTACAGTCTCACTACTTTTCTGTTACTCATTGTACTGGACAATATTTGAGTTTTCCTTCTCTGACAAGTTTCCAGCTTACACAGATTCCTGCTTTTGTGGGTTTTATTATATTTGCCATGTGCAGAAATACAACACAAAGGTAGAATCATGAAGAATCTGTGAATCTCAGATTTTCTTAATTTCCCCTGGACTATGAACACTTATGTTTCCAGTTTTTTCTTCCATTAAATGACAGAACTGTTTGCCCCTTTCTATATCATAGAGAGGAGGCTGGTGGCTCCATACTGTAAGCATTGGATTGTGAACCACACGGGCCATGGTTCTAGCCTGACAACTGCTCTGATGGGGAAAGATGAGGTTTTCTGTTTACACAAAGATTTGAAGCCTCGGAAACCCTATTCAGGATCACTCCGAGTCAGAACCAACTCCATGAAATCAAACTACAAAACAACAATATATCATAGAGAAGACATAAAGACAAATTTATAATTTCCCTAAATATGAGATGCTATTTGCTGCTACTGGTGTGGTTCTGTAGGATCAACACTTGACTGCGAATCGCAAGGTTGTTGGTTCAAACCCATCATCTGCTTCATGGAAGCCCTGGGTCTCTATGAGTCGAATCAACTCGATGGCATTGAACAACATCATTATTTGCTGCTATGTGCACAATGACTTTACAGAAGGTGTACTCACTATTCACCAACAAAACAATCTGCATCTGCAATAACAGTAAAGAGGATTTTGTTAGCTGAATTGTGCAAACATGGATCATGTTATTATAGAGTGATTTTCTTTTAAAAAATACAAATCAGGGCTATGTTTTAGATTATAAAGTCACAAAATTCCTAAAGTCATTTTCCTATATATTCCAGACATCTACAAGATACTTCAAATAGGAGAATTATATAATAATGGAAAAGTAGTTCAAGCTGTGGGTGACTGAGGATGTCCACTTCATCAATATATTTGCTCATATAGGAGCTTTGGAAATTAATGTCAAGTACACCCCCTTATCCCAGAATTGTGTGGCGTCCTGGTGTGGCACTGTAGGATACGCACTGGACTGCAAACCATAAAGTTGGAGGCCCAAACCCACCAGCTGCTCCTTAGAAGTCCTAAACGGGATCTTGATGGTACTTGACAACAACAACAACAACAACAATCCCAGATTTGCAGTGGAGAAGATCTTCCCATTACAAGGCTGTTGCATGAAATGTAAAAAAATTAATAGGCCAAATTGTACCTCTCCAGAAACATGGAATGGCTCGCCCCCCAGAAGGTTAATCATGCCAGCTTACTGCCAAACAGCTGCTGCCTTATCAAAAAGCTCTGGGCAGTGTAACAAGGGGGGAGAAGTCAGTTGACCTCCATCAAAGAGCCTAGAACAATAAAACTGCAGAAAAATACATCTAATTTTCAAAAGCAACAAAACTCCTCTGAGAAATTACCTGAAAGTTAAAGCTGAAGATACAATCACTATTTATTTTGGACCTAAATTTTCTCCAGGAGCAAGATATAGCAGTCTGCTCCCCCCAGAATTAACCACTCACTGCCATCCAACTCGATGTTGTTGTTATGTGCCATGGAGTCGGTTCCGACTCATAGCTTGTAGTTTGTATACGGGAAAATACAATAAGGTGGAGGGTCAGAGAAAAAGAGGAAGAACCCCAGTGAGATGGATTGGCCAAGTGGCAGCATTGATGGACTCAAGCGTGGCAACAGTAGTGAGGTTGGCCCAGGATCAGGCAGTGTTTCATTCTGCTGTGCATAAGGTCACTATAGGTTGGTGCCGACTTGATGGCACCTAACAACAACAACAAAAGAATGTGAAGGATTGTCCAGTACCAGAAGTTCCTGAATTTACTGTTATCTCTATGACCCATGGATACATAATTTTGATTAAACATGGTAGTGTGACATAGAGTCAGTTCCGACTCATAGCAACCCTGTATAAGGTTTCTGAGGCTGTAAATCTTTACGGAAGCAGAAAGCCTCATCTTTTTCCCATGGAACGGCTGGTAGTTTCGAACTTCTGACCTGAGGTTAGCAGCCCAACTTGTAACCACTATGCTACCAGAGCTCCTTGATTAAACATGGAGCTTGGAGTTTTTCTGTGAGTACTAATAAATTTTGCTTCCAATTTGAGAGAGTGTTTCTTGCTCTATTTGTAAATGCACCTTAGAAAACTGTCCTAACATCTTCCAGATAGATGTTTATAGTTCCAGTTCTTTGCATGGCGATGATCCTCATTATGTGGGAGTAAGAGTCTACAGCATATTCTTTCCCAATTGTGGACATAGAATACATTTTAAAAGTTCTTTCTAATCTTAAAATAATATCCTGTGTTGCTGGCAGGCTTCCACAACAATAGCAGAGACCTGCCCTCTAACATTGCATTAAATCTACAGCGTAAACTGAACATTTAAAGTATTTCTAAAATATGCGAACAATAAAATGTGTTCTAACTCTCAGAATATGACCTAGAGTGTCATATGAATCAGAATCAACTCAACTGCAGGGGGATTGGATTTTTAATTCCTTCTAATTAACTTGCACCATCTTCTCCCACATTTTCCATTAACTTCTTTGCATTATTCTAAATGAACTCCCCACATGGATCTAAAACTAGTCCAGGTAACACTTTCTGTAAATCGCACTGTTGATTTTAGCTCATAGGTCTTCTCATTACTTTTAACTTTAAATCGCTGCCTTTGGCAATGCATACCCTTAATAACATGACTTATAAGGGCTATAAGGTGCCCTGGTGGTGCAGTGGTTAAAGCACTTGGCAATGGCACCAACCACTCTGCAGGAGGGAGGCATGATGTCAGTCTACTTCTATAAGATTATAGCCTTGGAAACTCTATGGGGCATTCCTACCCCTTAGAATTGGCTGTGAATCAGAATTTATTTTACCCCCATGGGTTTCTGGCTTTGTTGTTGTTGTTAGTTGCCATCTAGTCGGTACCAACTCATAGCGACCCTAATAGCACAGCAGATCAAAACACTGCCCGATCC
>NW_006408595.1:8244058-8249061 GCF_000296735.1 Chrysochloris asiatica
GTTATTGAAAATACCATGGCTTGGATCAGGTGCACCTTAGTCCTCAAGCTGACATCTTTGCTCTTCAACACTTTCAAAAGGTCTTGTGCAGCAGATTTGTCTAATGCAATATGTTGTTTGATTTCTTGACTGCTGCTTCTGTGAGTTTTTGGCTTTATAAGTGCTATAAATCCTTGAAATACATTTGTTTAGTTTTTAAGATACTAAAACACCATTGAGAAATATAATAATGGAGAACAAATCCATGTGCTTTGATGGAAAATGCTAAACACTTAGAGGTCCATAGTCATCTTGACTGACCGCTACTTTGGCACCTGCTGCAGAGAAGTTGTGAAGGCTGACAAGAGAGGTCAGCCATGGTCATCTGAGGTGGGAGGCAACTTGAGCCTACCCTGACTGCTCTTAAAACTTGGATTTTTGTTGTTGTTGTTGTTGTTGATGCTGCTGCATGAACCTGTAGGGTGTTTGTGGATTGGAGTCATTTGGTGCTAATTTCATATGTTTGCTGTTGTTAGTCAGTTCTGACTCATAGTGACCCTCTGCACAACAGAATGACACACTGCCTGGCCCTGCGCCATCCTCACAATTGTTGTTATGTTTGAGCCCATTGCTGCTGCTCAAATAGCAGTTGTGTTCATCCATTTCATTGGGGTCCTTCTTTTTTCCACTGACCGTCCACTTCACTAAGCATGGTGTCCTTCTCCAGGGACTAGTTTCTCCTGATAACATGTCAGAATTTTTATTTTTGTAACTTTTTATTGTGATTTGGGTGAAATTTTACAAAGCAAATTGGTTTTCCAATTCATACACACCTTGTTTAGGAATCTGATGGCAATCCCCCACGATAACAATACTCTTTCAAATCCCTCCTTGTGTTTTCAGTTGCCATTTGTCCTTCTTTCCTACACCTTCCTGCCTTATGAGTTTTATCCTTGAGCAAATGCTGCCCTTTGGACCTCATATGGTTAATTTTTCTAAGGACTGTCTACCTCCTTGGCAGTTTTTGTTCATTTTATAGGTCTGGCTGTGTTGTTTGTCTGATAGTTGAGCCATGGGGATGAGTTCAGTTCTAGGCTTGAAGGGTATCTAAAGGTTCCATACTCATCTCTATCAGATAAGTAAGAATGTTGTTTCTTTATTAATATTTGCAGGGGGTTCCCCACATTTTCCCTCCCATACTATCTAGGAATTCCTACTGTGATATCTTTCAGAGCAATTAGCAGTGGTAGTTGAGTACCATGTAGTTCTTCTGGTCTCAGGTCCATGGAGACTGGGGTTCAGGAGTGGTGGGCATGGTCCATTAATCTTTGGATTAATTGTTTCTATGGGTCCTTGATTTTCTTCACTCTTCTTTGCTTCATATAGGGAATGGCCACCTTACATGGACACTCACAAGCATATTTTTTTTTAAATATTTTTTTGTGAATCATGTGATAGTTTACATGGAAGAACATTAACTTTACATTTATCCTATTGTAGATTGTTTCATTGCCATGGTTACAATTCCCTCCGTGCATCATCAACCAACCAAAGGGTATATATATATACCCTGCAAGCCTGGCCCTAGTCGTCAGCACACAGCCCCCTCCTTCTCTGGGTCTAAAGTCCCCAGCCACTCCATCTCTTCACATCATCCTCTCTGCTTCCATTTCTGGCATCACTGTTTCTCTGGGTAGGGTCCTGCTCTCCGCTCTTCTCCATTGATGGTCCCAGGTCCCTCCGCTCCTAGACTGAAAAGTTAATCACTCCCCTCCTTGCTACAAAACATCTACCTTTACATTTCCAACCCTCACAATCAGTCCTGATAACAATTATTTACTATTGTATCACAAGAGACCTATCCACATCTCCTTTCATCAGTCCTGCCCATACAAATTGGATACTACTCTGTGGAGATTCTACATCTGTGCCCTCTGGATCCTCTGTGCCCTCTGGATCTAGACTCCCTCTTGAAAGCTTGTAAGCCAGTCACTTCTTGCCTTTGTAGTCACCTTCCCATCCCACATTTTGGGTAGCCAATGTCCAAGTTGCCCATCCCTGTCTACTCTGTGTATGGAGGGGTGGCAATGATCCTCACTGTAAAGATTTGTTCCCTGTTTTGAGTTACTGCATCCATAGGTGTAGGTCAAGTTCATCAAATTGCATCAGATTACTCTTTTTTCCCTCTTCTTTCTTCTTCTGATCATCGAGTCATTGAAGCCAGGTCAAGTGGGTATTATCTGCAAGTGTGGGTGTTCTTATGCATATGCCCTCTCTTCTTAACAGCTGGATGCTTCACTCTCCACTCTAGTCCTCTGTGGCTATGTCACTGACTTTGGGCCCAAGAGTTCCCAGGTCTTGCCACACTGATGGCCAACAAGGTCTCCACCCAGGTTCACAGAAGTCTATTGAATGTTGTAGGGTTTAGCTCACAGCTTCATTGCTGTTTTTCCCTCACTTCCCCTTTTCAATGATGAACTTGGTCACCAATCAGAGCGTGTATCCCCATTGAGTCTTAGTCTTGGAAGGGGGTTTGCCCTGAGGGGACCCAAACACTTGCCTTGATATCTCCTGGGCAAACAACTTGCTTGTTCTTATAGTAATCAGTCGGACTGCCTTTGTTGTATCTTTCCTGTGTTTATTTCAAGAAGTATCTTCTGTTCTTCTAGCCACTCCAGGCTGATCAGCTTGTCCTTTCAAGTGGAAATTTCCCATCTCTGAATATTCTGGATGCAGTTGAGGTTTCCACCTATGGTATTATGTAATGCAGAGGCTCCACAGGAAGCCTCCTTCACTGGCCATGTTGTAGCCCCATTTTAGGTATTCCAATCAGTTATAGTGAGAAGATGGACTTACAAACTTTCTATGGTGATATTTCTGGCAATTCCTTTCTCTCCCCCTCAAGTGTCTATTTTATAATGGTATGCCAGGGAAACCAAGATTCAAAAAACAGTCAAGCATCTTAACATTATTTTCCCCCTTTTGCCCATTCCCACCATGTTACAATCCCTGTATCCCAGAGTCCTGTTGTTACACGGTTGTGCATACATCATTATTTACTTCTGTCCCACTTAGCCCATGCAAACCTGCCTAATTGTTTTCCCATCTGCTTTGTTCTTCCATTCCCCTCCCCCTTCTTCTGTATTGCCCCCCTCCCTAGCACCCAAAGTATCCTGCGTCTATTCCCTACTCTGTGCTCCACCTTCCCCTCCCTCCCCTCACCCCACCCCACTCCTGCATCCCTGTAACCAGCAAAGAAATCCCCCCTTTAGTATGGATTCATTTCCTTAGTCTTTTACAATAATGGTCCTATGCAGTATTTCTTTTTTTGTGACTGACTAATTTCACTCAGCATAATGTCCTCAAGGTTCATTCATGTTATGCAGTGGCTTGCAGCCTCCTTGTTATATTTCAGGTAGCATAATACTCCATTGTGTGTATGTACCACAGTTTGTTTATCCATTCTTCAGTTGATGGGCACTTAGGCTGTCTCCATCTTTTTGCTATTGTAAATAGTGCTGCTATGAACATTGGTGTACATATATCTACTCGTGTTATGGCTCGCATTTCTTGGGGGTAAATACCAAGCAGAAGAATTGCTAAATTGCTGGATTATAAGGTATTTCTATTTGCAACTTTCTGAGGAAGCATCATATTGCTTTCCTGAGAGGTTGGACCATTTTGCAATCCCACAAGCAATGCAGGAGTGTCCCAGTCTTTCCACATCTTCGCCAGCATTTATTGTCCTCTACTTTTTTTTATCTTTGCTGTTATTACTGGTGTGAGATGATATCTCATTGTTTTGATTGGCATCTCTCTATATCAGCTGTTCCGCAGGAGAAAGATGAGGCTTTCTGCTCCCGTAAAGATTTACAGTCTCGGAAACCCTGTACAGGGTCACTATGAGTTGGAACCAACTCCAGGGCACACAACAACAACAAATTGGCTAGTGATCGTGAACAGTTCTTCATATGTTCTTTGGTTGCCTGGATCTCCTCATTGGTGAATTGTCTGTTCATGTTCTATGCCCGTTTTTTAATTGTGTTTTTTGTCTTTTTCTTGTAGAAGTATTGTAGTTTCCTATATATTTAAGAAATGAGTCCCTTGTCTGATGTGTCATTGCAAAAGATTTTTTTTTTCCATTTTGTGGGTTCCCTTTTTACTCTTTTGGTGAAATCTTTTGATGCACATAAGTTTTTAATTTTTAATATGTCCCAATACTCACAAGCTTTTAAGGCCTCAGCCAATAACAAATTAGGATGTAAAACATTGTATTGTGGATAATTTTTTACCAGTTAACCTTCAAGACTATGATCCTAAGTGCCTAGGCCAAGAAACTAGTGTTTGGTTTTCATAATTTTGTCCCCTATAAGTTGTTGTTTTTAAGTGCCATCAAGTTGATTCTGACTCATAACGACCCTATATAGGGTTTCCGAGGAGTGGCTAGTTGGTTTTAACTTCTGACCTTGTGGTTAGCAGTTCAATGCATATACTATAGCACTACAGCAGGACTCCTGTCCCTTGTATAGTATATTGATTTTAAAGCAAGCAAAATATGAAGGAGTGGTCAGTGTAAATGTAAAATAAATGCATCTCACTATTTTGTGATTCAATAGGTAAAATGTTTCACCATAGAGATAAAATACACTTTTCTCCATGTATCCCATTGAAGTAGCTCTCCAGATTTCAGGCTTTAATCTTCATTAATTCTCAAACTCACATTCTCCATGGGAGCAGCTTCTACACATTTAACTCTAGTTATATCTATAGAGTTCCCATCCTCAAATCCAGCCTAATGTCTTGTTGACATTTTTTTCTGGTGACTGTAGGCTTACTTGACTGGTCTTTTTCTAGTGTTGGAGATACTGTGTTAATGTTTTGATTTTGGTTCTTCTTTTTGGGTGTGTGCATTTGTTGCTATAAATTGCCCTCTGGTAGCGTAGTGGTTACGAATCGGGCTGCGAACCTTAATGTCAGCGGTTCGAAACTACCAGCTGCTCTGCGGGAGAAAGATGAGGCTTTCT
>NW_006408595.1:8250446-8267653 GCF_000296735.1 Chrysochloris asiatica
ATGAGTGGATAGCAGTCATTTTGCTGTGTGTGTGTTTTTGGTGCTACTGGTTTCTTTGCTCCACATATTTTTCTAAGCCAAGTTCATCTTGTTTGTGCATTTTCTTGTTCATTTCTTCATTGCTGTTGTTAATGAAATCTTCATGACTTTCCCTTTTCTTGTTTTGATGTGATGGTGCTTTGATTTTATTAGATATTACCTGGTAATTAATTCATTTATTCCCCAGTCTGAAATAGTCGGTTTTATCTACTTGACTTCCTAACCATTTTTACTTTGTAGTCGTCATCATTATTAATTGATATCTCTGGTTCTCTATTTTCAGTCATGTAGGTTTGTTTTTCTTCAGATACTTCTATATCTGAATTGAATTCTGGGTGGTGTTTCCATGTATGCAAATATCCTGTTGTTGTCTGCTGTTATTGGTTCTTAGTCAAGAGAAGTATCTTTACTAGTTTTAGCAAAATTGGCCTGCTTATTACAAACTCCTTTAATTCCTGTTTATCTGGAAATGTTATAATTTCACCATTGTATCTGATGAACAGTTTTGCAGGGTATATGATTCTTGGTTTACAATTTTCTTTATTCTTTCAGGTTTCTGTATATGTCTACTCATTGCCTTCCTGCCTAAATAGCTCCTGCTGAGAAATCACAGTTTAATAATATTGGTTCTTCTTTGTAGGTAACTTTTCATTTTTCCCTAGCTGCTTTCAGAATTCTTTATCTTTGATTTTGGAGAGTTTGATTATCATATGTCTTGGTGATTTTCTTTTGGGATCTATCCTGTATATGGTTTGTTCAGTTTCTTGAAGCCATATCTTCTCATATTTCATGATAAAGAAATTTTCTTCCAACAGCTCTTCAATTGTCTTATCTGTGTTTTACATTGTCTCTTCCTGTTCTGGAATTCCAGTCACCTATAAGTCATTTCTCTTCATGTTGTCCCAGATGAATCTTAAGCTTTCTTCAGAATTTTTTCATTCTTTTTTCTGATTGTTCTTCTAACCTACTAGAATTGATAGATTTATCTTCAAGCTCACTAATTTGGGCTTCCATTGATTTAAATCTACGCCTTTGCCTGTTCAATGTATTGTCCATTTCTGAAATCTTAGTTTTAATTATCTGGATTTCTATTTGTAGGTTTTGTGTTATCTCCAATCCTTTATCTATTTTGTTTGATTCCTGTAGTACTTTCCTGAATTCTTGCTTCTTTTCCTCAACCTTTTTGTCAATAATTTGGAGGTACTTAAATATAATTCTCTTGAATTCCTTTTCAGGCAGTTCCTCAAAAATGGTTTATAGCTCTGTCTTTTAGTCACTTGTTTGAGTCACTCTGTCTTACTTCTTTGTGTGAACAGAAATTGTGTACTGCTTTCAAGACATTGTGGTATTGTTGTATTTGTATTAAGTTGATGACTGTATGTTGGTGTATTCTTAAGCACTCACCAACTGCCTCCTGGTGGGTATTTTCAAGAGATGAATTTATGCATCATCCCCAGTTTACTGTTAATGCAATTCAGTTCAGGATGGATTTAGCTGACTTTTGTTGTTGTCAATCACCAAATGTATAGCAGATGGTTGGGCTTTTATACAATGGGTGAGCTGTAGAGGGTACAGTTGTGTGTGGGCTGTTTGGATACAGCTGCTGTCTCCTGTTAAGCAAGGTAAAAATAGAAAACAACCACCCAAGAGATAAGGAAAACAAATAAATAATTGCAAGGAAAAGCAAATATAAAAGAAACAACAACAAAAACCAGGCAACAGCTAGAAAAGAAATACAAAAACCAAAGGGAGAAAAGAAGGAGAGGAAAATAAAATAATAATAAAGAGAGAAAATAAAAAAGAAAGAAAAAGACTTACACACAATCAGAGAGAGGAATGCATTAAAGGGATGGACATCAAGGAGTAGTAAAAACAAACAAACAAATAAATAAAGATGGATTTAAAAAAAAAAAGAATAAGGAAAGAAGCAGCAGTGGTTGAAAAAGAGAAGCAGAAAAAAAAAAAGTAATGAAAAGGGAGATTGAAAAAAATAAAAAGCGAGAGTGGAGGACAAGAAAAAAAGAAGAGACAAACAAACAAAATGAAAGGTAAAAACCAGAGCAGGTGCCAGACCCAGAATGGAGAAATCTGGGGGTCTCCTGTCAACCAAAGATCTCACGTCATGGGGTCAGTAAGGTATGAGATAGTAACTCTCAACCCTAGATGGAGTTACTTTAGGCCTGGAAATAGTTTGTGCAAACCCCAAAGCAGATGAGGTAGCAGAGTATTTCCATCCCAGACAGCAATCAAAGAAGAGCCATCCCGCTAGTCTAGGGTTGTCCAGAACCAGGTCTGCAGGTCTTGAAGAGGCCACACCTAATTCCAGGTGCCAGGATTTGTGCTGCTATCTCTTTACACACTTTGATGTGATTTTGACAGCTCAAAGAACTGAGATTCCCTGGGAGTGTAAGTAGAAGGGGGACAGCCACACCTCTGGTCACCAGAGTAATGTAGGGTAAAAGAAAAAAATTGCCATCTACTGCCCTCTTGCTCTCAAAAGTTCAAGATGGCCACACTGTATCTTTATTGTAGAGAATCTGTATTGCCTTTCTGCCTAGTCTGCCATCTTGTCACATCCCCTCGAATTTTCAGCTTTATATGGCTTCTCAGGCCAAGAGAAAAATAATCAAGGTTTAAGAGAATAAAAAGTTCTGGGGAAAAGAACATTTATTATTATTTTCCTTTTTTTCTAAGTTTAAAGTCATATTTACCTACATTCAGTATAGTTCTAGACCTGCCAGTTAGCATATAGTCTTGAGAGAACAGAAAAAAAGGCAATTCATGCTAACAAATTTGGTTCTAAATCTATTGAACTTTTTTACATTGTTACAACGATCAATTTGAAAATGATCTATACTTCATCAATACTTTAATTGTGCATGGTATGCACCTCAAATTTGTATTGATATAATCTTAGACATTTCAATGATCTAATTTTATAGAACCTTTATTATCTACAACAATTGTTGCTAGTTGCCATTGACTGAAACAGAAAAAAGCATTGTCCATGCCTGCATTATCTTCATAATTGTTGGTATGCTGCAGTACATTTTTTGCAGCCTCTGTATATTTTGGGTGCCTTCCAATCTAGGAGGTTCATCTTTCAGCACTATATATCAGACAGTATTCTGCTGTGATCTATAGAGTTTTCATTGTCTAGTTTTCAAAAGTAGAGCACCAGGCCTTTTTTCATCATCTTAGTACAGAAGCTTTGCTGAAACTTGTCCACCGTGGATGACCCTAATGATATGTGAAGTACAGGTGGCATAGCTTCCAGCATCATAGCAACATCAAAGCTACTACATTGCAACAACTTGATAGATGGTTGATATTGTCCACACTCACGTTTCTAGATTTATCCCAGATACTGGTCTCATTCCAGTCATAGCTAATGACATTTTTTCTTTGGACCTCCTTGACCCTTAACTTTGGTGATGATGAGGAGTGTCAGGGGGAATTATGTGAGAGAGACTACATCAGCCTCACATTCTTTATGCTTAGTTCCAAAATCAAGTGAGATTTTCACCTACCCTAGAGATACAGACCAGATCTCAGGCCTGTAAGAGATGAGAGTAACCTGTTAGAATGTATTAACATACTGGTACTCGAAGTATAGTCTGTGAACTATCTGTACTGACAGAACTGGGAGCTTGTTGGGAATGTTGAATCAAGAGTTCTATGCCATATTTAACTGCATTCGAATCTACATTTAAACCAGATTCCTAGGTGATTCAAATATGTATAAATTTGGAGAAGTACTATATTCAACTATTGCAAGCAATAATGCATCAGACTGAAGGGATATTGATCAACCAGGAAATTTATTTTAAAAATGAGAGTCCCAAAAGCAAATGAGCAGTCTCTCCCAGTATAGTTTAGGAGAAAGGAAGTTAGTCTTAAAATGTTTGCATTAGCAAAATCATCCCTTCTCTGTACATCCTACATAAACTTTTCTCTAAAAGAAATCTATTACTGTTGCTAGGCCTGTTATTCTGCCTATCTTAAGGAGGTGAAACAATGAGGAATCATAAGCCCATTATTGACCAAAAGAGTCTCTTGGAGCAGATGTGGACACCTGCCCACAATTGTTAAAGCTCATGAGCTCCCTATCCATCCTTTATGTTGTTCCGACCTTGCATAAGGTTTCCAAGAAGTGCCTGATGAATTTGAATTACTGATCTTGTGATTTAAACCAACCTTGTGGTCCACAGTGCCACACCAAGACTCCATTCTCTATGTCTAGCCTTATTTTAGCAACATCCCTATTTTAGTTTTTTGTTTTTTGTTTTTTGTTTTTCTTCCTATGGACCTAGCAGAGAGAATCATTTAATGATATAGTGAAACTGTTCCAATTCTGAGCGCCTTTATTAATTTAAATAATGTAGTTCTATCTTCCATAGAAGGAGCTCTGGTAGCATAGTGGTTACGAATTGGGCTATTAACCTCAAGGTCAGCAGTTCAAAACTACCAACTGTTCTGCGGGAGAAAGAGGAAGCTTTCTGCTCCCACAAAGATTTACAGCCTTGGAAACCCTGTACAGGGTCCCTATGACATATGTCAGAACCAACTCCACAGCACACAACAACAACATCTTCCATTGAGCTTTTCATTTTGTTATATTCAATTTAGGAAAAGAAAAGTTCACGCCTATAAAAAGTCATGATAATGAGACTTTTAGTTGGTTGGTTTTTCCCTCTCTTTCTTTTTCTTTATATATTCTCCTTTCTTTCCTTTCAGTCTTTTCCTCCTTCCTTCCTTTCTCACACCCTTTCTTTCTTTTCTTCCTTACAACTGTTTCTAATCCACTAACACAATGTCCCATTATTTTTTTTTGTTTGAACTACTGCAAAATCTACACACTGAGGGAATATAAAATAATAGATTCCCTTGTACATTCTTAATTGGTAGCCAATATCTTCAAAAGTCTGATTCAATTTTCCTTGTATTGGATGAAATAATTAAGGAATGTCAAAGGGTTAGGATCAAGGGATAGAATATCCATGTGTCAGAGTCATGGTAGAAATTTTAAATAGGGAAGATCTTTGTGTTGGACCCAGTGTCCATTCATAAGTAACAGTAGATCGTCTCTCTCCATGATCTAATGGTGGAAATTCCCTGCACCCTGGCCAGCAGTTAAGAAATGTTGCAAGTAGAATTACTGATGCCTTTAAGTCATATCCCAAAAGACTGCCTATGACAAGAACTAGCTCAAATAGCAAGAAGGGGGTGGGGAGTCACATGTCTTGAAAGCAAGTAGGTGTGACAGAAAGAACATTAAACTGCAGATTGGGGACTCCTAGACTATGCCATTATGATGGAATAATAATTGAGTTACCTTAGGTCTCAGACCCTTCTTTCTTAATCCGTAAAATTAAAATATTGAATTAGAAGAGCCTTCAATTCTAACATCCTTTGCTCTGTGTCATCATTGAAACAATTTTGAAGGAAAAACAAAACAAAAGAGTAATGTTTAAATGAAATAAATGAATAGAAAAAGGAGGAATATGAAGAAGGATAGGATGAAGAGTGAGATGAAATAGTTCCAAAGTGCTTGATTGAATAATTACAGCTATGCTTTTTATGAGCAAATGAGATCAATTTAACTGACAAATTCCTGCCATGCTTGTGGTCTATGAGTGTTCCAAGGGAGGCAGTGTTTTCCCACAGGCAGATCAGAATCTCATCTGATAACTTGGCTGAATTTTAGCAGTAGGATTGGGACTTCACCAACCATGAAGGGTGTGTTTTGGGGAAATTATGTGGACTCCAAGGAGCCATCACTGCTGATGAGTGTCCGCTGCTCTATTCCACAGCAGATCCACAAGCACCAAGCATATGACTTGCCTTTCCCATACTTTCTATGTGGGTAAAAGGAGTAAAAAAAAAAAAAAAAGAAAGAAAAGAAAAAAGAAAAGAAAATATCAGCAAAAGCTCTGTTAATAACTCCAAAACAGATACCTTACAGTTTGATGGAAATATGAAGTTTATGATTTTATTATCTCGCTTGAGTCTCAGGAGACTGAAAATTGAATGGGAAGTGTGTCCCTCCTCCCTTTTATTCTCTCAGTGTAATTAGTTTTGGAAAATTATTTTTGCAATGCTGATTTTAGAACTTTCCCACTTAACTGTTCTTTCATTGCTGCAGAGCCTGAATAACTCACAAAGTTCAAAGATCACAATTCTTTACAATGCTGTTCAGTATAACATGATTGTGTTCACAGAGTAATGAACTGTCGTATTTCATGCTCTTTCAGAGTAGTTAACTGCTGGCAGGGCAAAACTATTGGTAATCCTTTCCACAGCTGCAAAATAGCCTCTGTGTCTCACATCACTAGGTCTAACGGCAATCAAAATGCACAATACCTTAACAAATCTATGCTGAATTGAATTATTGAGACGCAAAAACTCAAGATGACCAAAGTTCAACATGCTAACATCAAATGATCTTACTTATTGAAGGTATATATGTAGTAAATTTGTTTGCAACACTGCATAACCTATGCATTAAATTGAACTAATTTCATCTGACAGTCTTTATTTGGCCAGGACGCACAGTTCTCTCTGTGTGCCAGAAAGATTGCTATTTAATAAGCAGAAAAAAATGGAGCTCATAAATGTTTGTGGGGGATTGGAATGTTTTACACTAAGACTAAATTTCAGTGATGTATTATTTAAAAATTATAGCAACACTTTGGAATTTGAAGTGTCTGTTGTACTATGTACCATAAAACTGTATACAAATACCCTCTGTTTCGAGATACATTCAGTAGCTTCTGCCTCTCCACTGCCACCCAGAGGAGTTAAAGACCAACAAACAAAAGGGAATAATTCTCCATAGAGTCAGCTATTGTAAATTCTCAGGAGGAGGAAATTATTTGAGTATGGGGCTTATTGAGAAGTTTGTAATCAGAGACAATCAGTTAAAAAATAACAACAAAGAATTTAGGGAAAAGTTCCAAGCGACCAAGTAAATAAATGTGCTGGGAGTGGAGTGTTAAGTAGCAGGCTAACGCATGGTTGTTGGTGGAGTGTTTTGTTTTTTTGTTTTTTTTTTGTGTTTTTTTTTTTGCTGTAGGACAGGAAATAGAGCATTTCTAAGCATGTCCCATTATTTAAATGCATGAAAGTACTGACTGGAACAGCTGGGGTTGTTGGGTTTTTTTAGGGTTTTTTTTTAAGCTTTTACCCTTCAGTTAGTCTCAATAAAGTAACTCATTCTAAAGTTAATTGTAGGTTGCTTTTAAATGTAGTGTGAGGGGTCTCCAATTAATGATTCTCCTTTTCATTTATTGCAAAGATAAAAGTGGTGTGTGTTTCAATTGCAAGGCTTTTATAAGATCATGTTCTGAGAGTATTTTTATGGCCTTCTTAGCAGAGATATGTTGTTGTCCTATTCATACATATGGGTACTTCTTTATTCTTTCTTCATTTTAATATATGTTTTATGCATTTTCTCCCTTTTAAGTAAACTTTAGCACAGCCTGAAGAGAAATGTGGGATAAGCTATCCTTACCTTTTTTATAGTCTAATAAAAGATGTTTTCATTAAATGGGCATTAAGAGCCCATTACTGCCACTGTACAAGGGTGAAAAAAACAAATTAATATTTTAGGACCAAGTTCTATTTTATGCTCCGAGGGAGAAAGAAGGATTTGCTTTTGCATGATATAGAGAGATGCCCATTTACATTGTTTTATTTTATAATTATATTCAGTATAACTTAAGTAGGGAGTCCTGGTGTGGGCTAATGCATCAGACTGCAAAGCCATTTGAACTGCAAGGTCAGTGGTTCAAGCTCTCCAGCTGCTCCTTGGAAACCCTATACAGGGTTACTATGGGTCAGAATCGATTCAACGGAACTCAACAACAACAACAACCTAACTAAAGTAAATACACTGCAAATCCACTACCAGTCTGTCACATTGTGGTGACTTATGTGTTGCTGGGATGCTGGCAGCTACGCTGCTGATATTTGAAATACCAGCAGGGTCACTCATGGTGGACAGGGTTCAGCTGAGCTTCTGCCAAAGCTATATTAGTAAGAATGATTTGACAATCTACTCCCCAAATTGGCCAATGAAATTCCTATGGGTCATGACAGAATACTGTCCAATATAGTGATGGAAGATGAACCCCTAAGTTGGAAGGCATTCAAAATACGTGGTGGCCACAACAAAGATTATGAAGTTGCCTTAGGATCAGGCAACATTTCATTCTGTTGTATGTAAGGTTGCCATGAGTTGGAACTGAGTCAATAGCAGCTAACAACAACATCAAACTGCACATACTTAAAGTTCACAATTGATCAGTATAAGTATATATATATATATAATCTGTGAAGACATCATCACAATCAAAAAACATTTGTGTCATCTCCAAAAGTTTCTATGCCTCCTTTTGTCATTCATCCCTCCTTCTACCCATTTCTCCAAGCTACCACCAATCTGCTTTCTATCCTTATAGATCAGTTTGCATTTCTAGAATTTTATATAAATGGAGGCATACAGTGTATAGTCCATTTTGTCCAACTGTTTTCATCAATATGGTGATTTTTAGATTCACCCATATGGTTGTGTCTACTAATAATATATTCCTTTTTACTTCTGAGTAATTTACAATTAAGGAGCTCTGGTAGTGTAGTGGTTACGAATCAGGCTGCTAACCTCAGGATCAGCAGTTCGAAACTAGAAGCTGTTCCGCAGGAGAAAGATGAGGCTTTCTGCTCCCGTAAAGATTTACAGCCTCAGAAACCCTGTTCAGGGTCACTATGAGTTGGAACCGACTCCATGGTATATAACAACAATAACACACCATTATATATTGGAGTCTTGGTGTGGCACGGTGGGATAAGCACTGGACTGCTAACCACAAGGTCGACAATTGAACCTACCAGCTCTCCTTGGAAATCCTACAGAGGGTCACTATGAGTCAGAACCAAAGACATTTAACAACAACAGCAATATACCATTGTATGACTCTAAAACAATCTGTTGATCCATTCTCCTTTAATGGAACTTTGGGTTTTTCCACTTTGGGGTTCTTACAAATAAAGCTTCT
The DNA here is from genome assembly GCF_000296735.1 of Chrysochloris asiatica. Lineage (NCBI taxonomy): Eukaryota > Metazoa > Chordata > Mammalia > Afrosoricida > Chrysochloridae > Chrysochloris > Chrysochloris asiatica. Next base: position 8,259,542 of record NW_006408595.1, read on the forward strand.
ATGAATACTCATGTACAAGTCTTTGTATAGATATTTGAGGAGTCTTCAGAAAGTTTGTGGAAAAGCTCCATTATCTTTTAATTTCATTTTCCATGAACTTTTTGATGCCCTCCTCATAATTTCTTCTCCACTGGACATATTCCTAGGAATTAAAAGGTCAGTTCATTTAGAATGTGTATGGAATCCTGGTGTGGCACTGCAGGATAATGCTGCAAGGTCAGTTTGAGCCATGAGGTCGGTGGTTCAAACCCACCAATCGCTCCTTGGAAACCCTATACAGGGTCACCACATGTTGGAACTGACTCAACGGTGCTTAACAACAACAACAAGATGTTCATTTAAGCTATCTGACTGTTCCAAGGCTGTCATGCCATTTTACACCCACTCCAGCAGTACATGAGAATTCTAGTTGCTCCACAACCTAACCAGCACATAGTATAATCAGTGTTTTTCATCTTAGGCATTCTGTTCTAAAGGACTTCAGGCCCCTAACAGAATGTCTGGTCTCTCTCTTTCCTCTGTCCTGGAGTATCATTTTAGCCACTACCTACCTTCATATCAAGTTTCTTATGCTGTCAGCCCTGGACTTGTTCTGACTGATGATATTGAGCTTTTCCATAATTTTTTCTTATAGATGTAGTTGATTTGATTCCTAAGTAATCCATCTGGTAAAGTCTACATGTACAGTGGCTGTTTATGTTGTTGAAAACTGGTATTTCCAGTGAATAAACTGTTCATCTTGCAAAATGCTATCATGCACTATCCAGCATCATTTCTACCACCAAAGCTTTCCTTTCCCAGCCACTGATCCTTCTTCCTTGTTTCCAACTGTTACATTCCAATTACCAGTAATTATCAATGCATCTTGATGGTATGTTTGATCAGTTTCAGACTACACATGTTGATAACAGTCTTCAGTTTCTTCATCTTTGGCATTAGTACGTGGTACAAAAATGTGAGTAATAACCATATTAACTGGTCTTCCTTGTAGGTGTATGGATGTTATCCTGTCACTGATAGTGTTGTGCTTCAGGATAGACCTTGAATTGCTCTTTTTGATGATGAATGTGTAGCACTGTAGGATAAGCACTGGAGTGCTTGCTAACCACGCGGTCAGTGATTTAAACTCAGCTGATCCTCAGAAACCCTGTACATATTCACTATGAGTCAAAACTGACTCCATGGCTCTTAACAACAACAACAGCATGGGCAAACTACTAAATGACACAAGAAGCATCAAAAGAAGATGGGAGGGATACACAGAGTCACTGTACAAAACAAAAACACCCCACAACTCATTAATATTCAGTCATTTCAGGATGTAGCATGTAATCCAGAACCAATCGTATTGAATGAAGACGTCAAAGCTGCACCAAAGGCACTGTCAAAAAAACAAAAATAAAGCTTCAGGAATTGCCAGAATACAAATTTCAACAACTGAATGTGACATTGGAAGCACTCACTCATCTTTGTCAAGAAATTTGGAAGACAGCTACCTGGCCAACTGATTGGAAGAGACCCATATTTGCACCCATTCCAAAGGAAGGTGAACCAATAGAATGCAGAAATTATCAAACAACATCATTAATATCATATGCAAGTAACATTTTTCAGAAAATAATTTTAAAATGGTTGTAGCAGTGCGTCAACAGGGAACTGCCAAAAATTCAAGCTAGATTCAGAAGAGAATGCAAAACAAGGAATATCATTACTGATATTAGATGAATCTTGGCTGACAGCAAAGAATACCAGAAAGATGTTTATTGTTGTTGTTGTAGTTATGTGCCGTGGAGTTGGTTCCAAATCATAGCGACCCTGTACAGGGTTTCCAAAGCTGTAAATCTTTACGGGAGCAGAAAGCCTCATCTTTCTGCCATGGAACAGCTGGTAGTTTCAAACTGCTGACCCTGAGGTTAACAGCCCGATTCGTAACCACTACGCTACCAGAAAGATATTTGCCTATGTTTTATTGACTATGTCAAGGCATTTAACTCTGTGTATCATAATAGATATGGATAATATTACAAAGAATGGCGATTCTAGGACACTTAATTGTGGTCATGGAGAACTTGTACATAGATCAAGAGGTAGTCATTCAAACAGAACAACACAGTAGTGTATGATTTTTAATTAGGAAAGGTGTGTGTCTGAGTTGTATCCTTTCATCAAACTTATTCAATACATCTGCTTAGCAAATAACCTGACAAGCTGACCTATGCAAAGAAGGACATGGTATTTTCAGTCACTTCCTATGCATGTGAAACTGGACAATACGAATAAAGCAGATGGAAGAATTGATGCCTTTGAAAACTGAATGGACTGCCAGAGAATCTGTCCTGGAAGAAGTACAGTCAGAATGCCCTTTAGAAGCAAAGATGGGGAAACGTCGCCTCATGTTATTAGGAGGGGACAGTCCCTGGAGATGGACATCATGTAGGTAGCTTAGGAGTCCACTGAGAAAGAGGAACACCCTCAACTAGATAAATTGACACAGTGGTGGCCACAATGGGCTCATGACAATGATTGTGAGGATGGTGCAGAACCAGGCAGTATTTCGTTCTTTTGTTAAGACTCAATAGCACCTAACAGTACCAACAATATCACCATTTTCTTCTTTATCTTCTACAGGATAGTGCCTTTTTTCCTTTTTCCAACTTTTGACCCAGAGCTAATTATGCATGAATAGTAAGGCCCATTCTATAGCCACCAATCACTCCAACTTCCCTTAGCTATGAAGACTTTTTCTTTACATTAGAAGTCAGGTTAAATTTTGGCTTCTGGTATGCTATTGAAGTTATGCTATTACCCCTGCACTTGGGAAAGGAATAGAATAAGGCCTTGTCGTTGAAGTAAACCCCAGGAGTGAAAACAGGGCAGAGGGATCGATGTGTGTTTTCCTCACTTCACATTCCTCTGACTATTTTCTCAGTAGCAGTATCTAAGTGGATCAGAGAATTAGACATTTGTACGTGTAGTCCCTGAGTGGTACAAATGGTTGCATCCTCAAATGCTAGCTGAAAGGTTGTTGGTTCAAACCCACCCAGAAGTACCTCAGGCCTGGTGATATTTGCTTCCAAAAGGTCACAGTTTTGAAAACTCAATGGAGCATTTTTACTCTCAGGCCACCTCAACAGCAACTACCAAACAAATAAATATTCTAAATTTTGTTGAGTTTCACATGTTAATTTTGAGAAGAAATGCTAGTAATTTTTTTCTGATATAGCATTGATATTGGGATGGTAGCTACACATGTGTATTTCGGAGATTAGTAAATGAAGACCTCTTGAAACCTATATCCCTCAAACTTGACTATTCTTTTTAACAAGTCCTAAGACAGCTACTGAGGAACTCTGGTAGCATAGTGTTTACAAATCGGGCTGCAAACCTTAAGTTCGTAACTACCAGCTGTTCCGCGGGAGAAAAATGAGGCTTTCTGCTCCCGTAAAGATTTACAGCCTCGGAAACCCTGTACAGGGTCACTATGATTTGGAACCGACTCCACAGCACATAACAACAACAACAACAACAAGGCAGCTACTGGTGTGGTGCTGTGGGTTAATGTGCTGGACTATAAAGTCGGTTTGAACTGCAAAATTGGTGGTTCAAGCTCTCCAGCTGCTCTTCAGAAACCCTGTATGGGGCCCCTATGGGTCAGTACCGACTCAATGACACTTAACAACAGCAAAGCAGCTACTGCCAATTAATCAGATCTGAAACAAGAGATGAATTACATTTATCCTCTCTACTTTGGTTAAGGGCAAAACTTTTCCAGAAAGTTGAGTCTTTGCAAACTTTTACAAGTAAGTTTTCATTCTTATAATAACTGAGGAAGCAATAAAATATTCAGCCACATAGCTACGGACATGTCTAACTTCTCCTTAAGATTCTGTAGGCATGATTGTCAGCTAAATGGAGAATTAACTGAACATACATAGCTAAAGAAAATTTATTTACATTTGGAGGAAAAAAAGAATTAAAAGATTCCTTTTAAAGAACAAGTCATTCTTTCTAGTCGGCTTTTTTTTTTTTTTTTAATGCAGATCTGGAAGCAATTTAGTAAATTTACTACATGTAAATTATAATTAACTTTGGATAGAAATCACTTGTTTTTTTTTGAAAAGAGGTAGATAAACTCAAGGACAAGGAGATCAGGTTCAAATCTTAATACCAGAGTTAAGTGAGGCAGAAACAGACCCAACATGTAATGCCAACTATACATACATGCTTCGCTGTTAAAATTGTTATGTTACTGTCCAGAATGCTACATTGCTATTTTGCAGTAACAAAACCTTACACATTTATGGCTTTGGCTGCACAGACATTTTCTGAATATGATCATTTTAATTCAATCTGCTCAGCATATAAAATTGAGATGAATTAGAATTTATACACCATAAGCATCAAGCCTAAAAATGTAATATCAAATTCAATCAAAGTCTGTTAACATGAGTGTTTGTGAAGGTTCTTAAATAATACTGTTCATAGAGTAAAAATAAATGGATCGAAGCAAATTTTTTTTTCTTTAACAAAAGTTGTTTTGGAATGCTTGTCTTATTCATCCTCTCTCCTGGCTTGCGGGGTAAGGAGCTTCTGCTGTATACAGCCTTTGCTGAGTGAACGGTAGGCCCTCTGCTTCTACCACCCAACATATAGATGTCTGCTGTTACTGTTGATGCTGTTGTTAGCTGTCATCATGCCGGTGTTTGACTCATAGCAACCTAATGTGACAGAGTAGCAATTTTTATGAAGGAACACTGGTGGCTCAGTGTTAATGAGATGTTCAGGGTGCTAACCAAAGGTTGGTGTGTTCGAAACTACCAGCTGCTCCAAGGGAAAAAGATAAGGCAATATGCTTCTGTAAAGATTTACAGCTTGGGAAACCCTGTAGAGCTATTCTCTGTCCTATAGGGTCACTGTGAGCCTAATGACAGTGGACTTTTTTTTTTTTTTTTTGGCTTAATATTTATAAGAGCAGATCACCAATTCTTTCTCCCAAGGAGCTACTGGATGAGTTGAACCGCCAAACTTTCAATTAACAGCGAGCACTTAAGTACTGCTCCACCAGGTCTCCATCCTGATAGCTAAACAGAATCAACAATTGATTCTAAGGTTGTTGTTGTTGAGTGCTGTCAGCTGGTGAGTTTGAACCGCCCACCCTGTGCTTCAAACCAGCATTTTGATCCAGTGCTTTATCCCACAGTTCCACACCAGGACTCCAGTTCTAATATGGTGGTGTTGTTAAGTGCCATTGAATCAGTTCTGACCCATAGCGATCTGTACAGGGTTTCTGAGGAATGGCTGGTGAGCTTGAGCAGCCTACCCTGTGGTTTGAACCAATCTTGCAGTTCAGCACATTAACCAACAGCAAACCACAAGATTAGCAGTTCAAATCCACCAGCTGCTCCTTGGAAACCCTATAGGATCGCTATGAGTTGGAACCCACTCGACAGCACTTAGTAACAATAGCAAAGCATTGAAGTCCACTAGAAGTCAATGTAGTGACTTGACATTAAGGACCCATCCAAAAAGAGCCTAACCAAGCCAATCAATTTCTCTTGGAAAGTCGGGAGACTAATGTTCACATGGTCCATTTGTCCATTAGACTAACTGTTTCCATTTCTATTCCATTTCCGTCACTCTTCTCTCTAAATAGAAAGAGGTCAATATTTGCATCTTAGCATCATGAGCATTTCAGATGCCAGTCACTACTCAACTAAGTAGGGTGCAGAACATTGTCTTGGCGGACTCTGTTATGCCAATTGACTGGTGAACTGGATATTTTATAAGGGTATCCTAATGAGACAGGGTCGCTATGAGTCGGAACTGACTCCACAGCACATAACAACAACAAAATGAGACTAAGAGGAGCACAGTGGTTCCATTCAATAGGCACTGGACTACGAACCACAAGGTCAGCAGTTCAAGGCTGCCAGCCACTCCATGGAAGAAGGATGAGGCTTTCTGCTCCCTTGAAGATTTAAAGCCTTGGAAACCCTATTCAGGGTCAATATGAGTCAGAAACAACTGGCCAGCACTTAATAGCAACAACGAGACTAAGACAAATGTATTGCTAAAAGAATTTGTCTGCAACCATCCAGTTATTGCATGGACATATTTAGACATATTTTGACTGCAATGAATCTGTGCATGTGTGAACTGGAACTCTAATAGTAGTCGTGGCAATACCTTTTTGCTTAGCCTCGTTCTAAAGAACCGTAACTAAAGCAAAACCTTAGTTCCATTCAGGAAAGTTTAATTCCCCAGTGTTAATGAGATGTTCAGAGTCCTGGTGTGGCACTGTAGGATTAGCAGTAGACTGTTTACCACAAAGTCAGCATTTCAAACCTACCAACTGCTCCTTGAAAACCCTACGCAGAATCTCTATGAGTCAGAACAGACTCAATGACATTTAACAACAAAAACAACAAAAATGAGATAGTCTCAGAGAAAGCTGAGGCTTTATGCTCCTGCAAAGAGTTATAGCCTAGGAAACCCTATACAGGGTTGCTATGAGTCAGAACTGACTCAATGGTACTTAACAACAAAAACAACAATGAGATATTCATCTTAAGTGTCTTTCTTTTATCACAAAATCTGTTTAGTTGAGTTTTCCTTCTCTATGAGAATTTCAAGAGTTCCTAGGTGACGCAAATGGGTTACACTAAACCATTAACCAAAATTTTGGCATTTGTAATAGTTATGAGTCAGGCTGCTAACCTCAAGGTCAGTGGTTCCAAACTACCAGTATTCCGCAAGAAAAATATGAGGTTTTCTGATACCGCAAAGATTTACAGCCTTGGAAATCCTATGCAGGGTCACTATGAGTTAGGGAACCGACTCTACAGCACACCACCACCACCAGTCAGTGCTTGGAGTCCTCAGGTGGCACGGGTTAATGTGCTGGACTGCAAGGTCAGTTTGAACCTCAAGATTCGTGGTTCAAGTTCACCAGCCACTCCTTGAAAACCCTATACAGGGTCGCTATGAGTTGGAACTGACTCCACGGCACTTAACAACAACAACAACACAAGTGACACCTTAGAAGAAAAGTGTGGTGATCTGCTTCTGTTAGATTATAGCCAAGAATATCTTATAAAGTAGTTGTACTCTGTAACAAATGGGGTCTCCATAAGTTGCAATTGACTGACCAAGAACAAAAGGATAGTTTCATAATTGTCCATTTCCTCAATATAGAACTTGGTCAGGAGGAGGGATAGTTATTTTCTGCTCTGTATCCTCCTTAGACCTTACCCCACCATCTCTCCCTTGCCACTGATCCTTTGGCCTTAGTCTTAAAAATGTGATGAAGTCTTGGCCATTTTAACTTCCTCAGCACTGAATTCTTGTAAACAGGACCTGCACCCCCACTTTCCTTCTCAGTTAAGCATTTTGAAAGCCGACAGTACTTAACAATAAAGATATGTACACAGAGTACTGGTTTGGAACTGTAGGATAAGCACAGGACTGTTAACCAAAAGGTCCATGGTTCAAACCCACCAACTGCTCCTTGGAAACCCTATGGTAGTGGTGGTGGTGGTGTCCCGTGGAGTTGGTTCTGACTCTTAGTGAACCTGCATAGGGTTTTCAAGGCTATAAATCATTACAGGAGCAGAAAACCTCATCTTTCTCCTGTGGAATGGCCGATAGTTTTGGCCTGCTACCTCGAAGTTAGCAGCCTGACTCATAACTACTACGCTAGCAGAGCTCCTTTTGAAACCTTATAGTGGGTCACTATGAACAGGACCACCACTTGTCTGTCAGTCTGTCATACTGTGGCGGCTTGCATGTTGCCGTGATTCTGAAAGCTATGCCACAGATATTCTAAATACCAGCAGGGTCAACCATGGTGGACAGGTTTCAGATGAGCTATCTTCCAGACACAGAGAGACTAAGAAGGAGAGACAGACTACTCACAAATATTTAGTCACTAAAAACCTTATGAATAGCAGTGGAACACTATCAACACCAGAATACTGAATAGTGAAACATGATGAAGAGCACCAGAGTATTTTCAGATATAGTGCTGGAAAATGAACCCACCAGGTTGGAAGGTACTCAAAATACCACTAAGGAAAAGCTGCCTCCTCAAAGTACAAGTGACCATGATGACGC
>NW_006408595.1:8274283-8280361 GCF_000296735.1 Chrysochloris asiatica
GACCTATATGAACTGCATCAACAGCTCTGTTTTCTTCTAACATCCAATTGAAAGGTACCTTAATGGACCAGAATGTAGGATGTATTCCTCTACTTCACTTCCTGCCCTTGATTTGGCTGTGCACTATGTTCTCTATTTATGGTCCCAGACTATGTCAGGAGGTCCTCTTCTACAGAAAAATTGTGCTCCACTTGCTCTTGCTCTCTGTCTCTCTCATCCCTTAATTACCTCATTTGATGGAGCCAGCTGTTTCTTGTAAGAACTCTAACCAATTTAAGTCCTTGTAAATGTCTTACCATGGAATTTGATACTCTTAAACATGTCCTCCTTAATATTCTCTAGTTTCATGGATTCTGAACTTTTGGACCGCCCATTCTCAATCTGCTTTATTAGCTACTCTTTCTCATTACTCTGTTTATATTAGGTGTTTCCCAGAGTAAAATCGTGGGTCATATCTTCTTTATGTTTCACATAATGATATTTCCATATAGTCTCCTAGTTTTTTAATAATCACCAAAAACAGAGTATGTTGTATCTAGTAGGTATTAAAAACTGTTTGCTATACAAGAGTGAATACGTATGCTGATGACAACCAGATATTAATCCCTACCCCATATCTTTTCCTGACCTGAGCATGCTTCAAAAAGTTTATGGGAAAATTCCATTACATTTTCATTTTAATTTCCATGAACTTTTAAAAGACCCTTTGGCCTTATATTTCTTGCTCTCTGTTGAACACCTTGTACAGATATTATCCCATGACAAAAAGCATTATACTTCAAGACAGATCGTGAAATGTTCATTTTCATTATGAAAACAATCCCATTCCTCTTCAATTTTTCATTTTAGCATAGTTAACCATAATGATTGTCCAATTCAAAATGGTCAATACCAGTTCATTTCAGCTTACTTATGCCTCGGATACCAATCTTTATGAGTTCCATTCCATTTTTTATGACTTTCAATTTTCCTCAATTCATACTTTCTACATTCCATGTCCAGATTACTAGTAGATGTTTATAGCTGTTTCTTCTCATTTTGAGTAATGTCCCATCAACAAATGAAGGTCTCAAAAGATTTGCTCCTACCACCTCGAGTTCAACTCTACTTTGAGGATAAAACTCATCCCCAGTGACATGTTGAGTGCTTTCCAACCTAAGAGTCTCATCTTCTAGCACATGTCAGACAATTTTCCACTATATACCTAATGTTTTCAGTGGCTAATCCACTATTTCACTTTCCACTATATCCCTAATGTTTTCAGTGGCTAAGCCACTAATTTACTTTCCACTGTATTCTTAATGTTTTCAGTGGCTAAGCCACTAATTCACTTTCCACTAATAATGTTTTCAGTGGGCAGCCTTTTCTTTCTTCTTGTCTGTCTTAGTCTGGAAGTTCCACTAAAATCTGTCTATATGAAGAAGAACATGGCATGAAGATTGGAGGAAGGCTCATTAACAACCTGTGACATGCAGATGGCACAACCTTGCTTTCTGAAAGCGAAGAGGAATTGAAGCACTTACTGATGAAGATCCAAGAATGCAACATTCAGTATGGATTGCAACTCACTGTAAAGCAAGCAAAAATCCTCACAACTAAACTAATAGACAACATCATGATAAATGGAGAAAAGATTGAAGTTGTCAAGAATTTAATTATACTTAAATCCTCAATCAGTGCTAATGTGAAGTGCCGTCGAGTTGATTTCAATCCATAGCGACCCTGTATAGGGTTTCCAAGGAGCAGCTGGTGAGCTTGAACCACCAACTTTGCAGTTCAAACAACTTTGCAGTCTGACGTATTAGTCCACAGCGCCACACCAGGACTCAGTGCTCATTGTTGTTGTTGTTGTTAAGTGCCATCGAGTCGGGTCCGACCCATAGCGACCCTGTACAGGGTTTCCGAGGGTGTAAATCTTTACGGGAGTAGAAAGCCTCATCTTTCTCCCGCGGAGCGGCTGGTAGTTTCGAACCGCTGACCTTAAGGTTCGCAGCCCGATTTGTAACCACTACGCTACCAGAGCTCCTAGACGTCTAGAAATCAAACTATGTATATTGTATTTTCTACTGTAAATCTGCCTCAAAGACCTCTTTAAAGTATTAAAGAGCAAAGATATCATTTTAGGGAACTAAGTGCCTGACACAAGTTATGGTATTTTCTACAGCTCTTGTGCATGTGAAAGCTGAACAATGAATAAAGAATACTAGAGAAGAATTGATGCCTTTGAATTGTGGTGTTTTCAAAAAATATTGAAAGGACCATGGACTGCCAGAAAAACAAACACAACTATTTTAGAAGTACAGCCAGAATATTCCTTTTAAATGAAGATACTGCAACTTTGTCTCATGTATTTTGGACATGTTATCAGGAGGGACAGTTCCTGGAAAAGGAAGTTACGCTTGTTAAAGTAAAGAGAAAAACAGAAAGACTGTCAACAAGATGGATTGACACATTGGCTGCAGCAATGGGCTCAAACATCACAATTGTGAGCACGGTGCAGCATCAGGCAATATTGTGTTATATTTAGAGTCACTGTGAGTTAGAGCCGACTGGATGGCACCTGAAGACAACAACAACAACATTGAACATCTCAACTTGGATGTCTCATGAGCACCTTAAACTCACTATGTCCAAAAATGGGTTAATTATCTTTATTATCAAATTTTGGATCTTACCTCTATTCCTTATCTTATTTTAATACCAATCTGTACAGTGCAGAATTAACTTTATCCAGCCATTTCCCCAGTCCCAGTGAGGTAACCTCTAACCTGGTAGAACATTTCATAGGAGAGAAGCACTGTTGTATTGAGCTGTGTAGGCTCAGCATGGGTGTCTAGATTCTCTTACCTGCTCGGTGACTCACTCCCACATATGAGCTTTGAAGGGCTCACAATTCAAAAGGAAACTTCAGCAAAATATGAGTTTGAAATCTTCAAGTAACAAAGATCTCCCTTATACAAATAGGAAATCACATTTGCTTGGATTGAAATGCACAAGGTTAAAAAAAATTCAGTAACGTCTCTATACAGAAATTTCAGAACTGTTACTATATAAATATGAATTGTGTATCTTTATGAGGGGATTTAGTATGTAGCATGATTAATATGATTGGAAGACCTTTTTTCATAGGTAGCTGATGGGATACTACTGCTCATAGAAGTCAGCTTAGGAAATTCTAATGAATTCTAAACTCCAGAGCACAAAACCCTTCATGATATTGTTCACTTATATCTATCCCATTTCATCTTCTTCAATCTAGGCTTTAACTATAATCTTTCCTACACTTGCATAATTTTGTATCACTTTGTTTATGATGTTCAACCAAACTAGCATACCTTCCCCTCTACCTCCCTCCCCAACCCTTCCCATCATGCAACAAACACCCTTCAAGACACTGAAGAAAGTATTCTGTGTGTGTGTGCCCAACAGTTTTCTCTACATGTCAAAAGAAGAATGCTTTTTAGAAACAGAGGTGGCAAAACTTTATATCATTTACTTTGGACATATTATCAGAAGGACCAATCTCTGGAGAAGGACATCATGTTTGACAAGGTAGAGAGTCAGTAAAAGAGAGAAAGACCCTCTACAAGATGGATTGACACAGTGGTACAACAATAGGCTCAAATACACTAATGATTGTGAGGATAATGCAAGACCAGAAATTTTTACTCCTGTTATAGATAAGGTCACTATGAATCAAAACTTATTCTACGGCACCTAACAACATCTGAGCTTATCCAAAAAAAATTTAAATCAGTTATAAAAACTACTTTATTATAAGTTTAAGAGAGCTATTGACAAAGTGGAAATTTTTCCTGGTAACCGTGACTAGGATAATATGGATCTTGGAATCCATGTTACATGAAAAATCGATTTGAAGTGTGAATGTTAATGTCAAAGAAAAGAGTCTTAATTGAGATTGTCATATATGTTTTCACATATTACACTGATGTATTTGAGAAAGAGATTAGATTTCTGCAGGTTCACAGAAAGTAGAATAAGAACTGATCTGTGGTAACATTAGTCCTATGCCTTGATATAAAGAAAAACCATCTGACAAATAACTCTGGATAACAAATTGACTGTCTTATAAGGTAACTTGTTTCCTGAAGAATCCTAATGAAAGTGAGGATTTCATTATTCTCTGTGATTCCCAAATTGGAGTTGGTTAGATTAGATGGCTTCTAAAGGCCTTTTCAACCTCAAATTGTAGGATCAGTACTGCTATATTTTAAAAGTATAATCTGTTTTAAATTTTAAGCAGTTAACAAATTAAGTCAAGGACTTTAAGGAGTAAAGTACTTACTTCATAAGTTTCATTTTATTTTAGTGATCTCTTTAGGCAGTTTGGAATATAAACAAGAAGCTTTTTTAAAAGGATACCTAGTTCATAAAATCCAGATTTTATGGAGCTTTGGAGGTTGGGTGAACCCCTAAAACTATAGCCTAAGACAATCTTAAAACCTTAAGCCAGAAATATCCCCTGAAGTCTGAAAATCAAACAGTAAGTTCACTTAACTAATAAAGAATGTCTGTCTTGATCATCATGCTTTTTAAAGATCTATCTATATGGGATCAAATTGACAATAGCGACTCAAAAGATTAGATAGGAAATTTAGGGGTCAGTGAATTTGTTATTGGTGGAGAAGCAACACAGAAAAGGAGAGTAAGAATGGTTGTACAACTTAAAGAATGTAATCACATGACACTGAATTGTACATACAGAAATTACAGAATTGGTGTTATGCTCTGCTGTGTATACTCTCACCAACAAAAATTTAAATAAAATAATTTTTTAAAAGATGCCTAGTTTATACAAGAGTGAAGAATATTAGTGACGGAGGTTTGTTAAACAGACCTAGAGGAAATTGACTCACAACTTGTGTAAATAAATTTAGAGGACATTGACTAATATTTTTATATCTTCTGTCTAGACTAAAAGATTAAAAATCAAACCTGTCATTCCACACGCCTCTGATAAACCAAGACAGTTGAGACAGTTTTGTTTAAAGAATAAAACATTCATCACCCACAATACCCATAACTGTGAGTCTGGAGACCGGGGGATGCTGAAAGTTGTCATTGTGTTGAGAAAACCAAGTACGATTTACATCTAACTTCAGCAGATCTTCCCAAGAAGCTGAAAGCTCTTGTGCCAATTCAGCATGTATACTCCAGGAGTAGCTAAGGGAGGGATTATTGTGAGAATGAAAAAAAACTGTGTGGACCATCTGTTAGTTTCCACTCCATAAAATCTTACCACCTTTCTTCATAAATCAATCCCAGGGGCCCCGATCCTTTTTCCTTTTCCTTTGGCACTCCCACTAACATTTGAGGTTCTGTCATTCTCCTAGCTTAAAGTTTGAGAAATACTTGTGTTTGAGCAGCTTTACTGAATTTATTCATTAAGTTTTATGTGAAAATATGATACAGCTTTTTAAAATTACTTCACTGGGTATTTTATTCATTTACTGGGAAAACTATTCATTCCAGTCCTGTCACAATAAAAAAAAAAAATTAATAAAATAATCTTAAAAGTAATTTAAAATTTTTGTTACTAATTTTAAAATTTGGTATTTAGCAGTTCAACCCGTTTATCACATTAAATTGCACTGTATGTCCTCAATTGTGAAACAAAAACTAGTATCTCTGATTAAAATAGTAATGAGAAGTCTGAACTCCATCACTCCATCTCCCTAATGACCTGCCTTTTTGAATCCCCCATTAGTTCCAGAGGCAGATCTCTGACTTAATAGACAAAACAGACATATGAATAGCTAATACAATACAAAACCGAAATTAGGAATACAGAAAAAAAAATTTTTTGCTATTAGAGAAATCACAAAAGAATTGGCATTTGTATTGTGTATTGAGTAATTCCTAATTTTGACAGAAAATATGGCATAAAAAGGAGGTGAAGAATGTAATTGAAGGAAACATTAAATCAAAATGCCCAGAAGAAAAATACGTCACAAAATGTAGACTCTTGGACCTTGTTCCCTAAAAAGTCTTTGTTTCTCTTCATTCTGGAACAAATTTTTAGCTGGGAATGATGTAGCACCGCACAGAGCTGGTTCA
>NW_006408595.1:8281326-8285399 GCF_000296735.1 Chrysochloris asiatica
TGGGTTTTGTTGTTTTGTTTTATTTTGTTTTTAACACTTTACTGAAGTAAATGGTCTCATCTTTCTTTCACCCATCAGCTCATGGATTCAAACTGCAGATCCTTTGGCTAGCAGTGGCCACATCGTTCTCTCACTAATAGGCTGATGGGTTTGAACCATAGACATTTTGGTTAGTAGCAGAGCACTTTAATCACTGCACTACCAGGACTCCTTTGAAATTATATTGGGCCCACAATATGCTTTGATTGTTTCTACTTTCACTATTTCTACTATCTTGTTGTTGTTTTAAAGTGTCATTGAGTCAGTCCCAACTCAGAGTGAGCCTGTATAGGGTTTCTGAGGAGCGGTTGGTGAGTTTAAACCACCAACCTTGTTGTTCAAACTGACCTTGAGGTCTAGTGCATTACCTTGCAACATCACTGTTAGTCAATAAAAATTTGACGTTCTGGTTAAACCGAGAACATGCACCATTCTGGAAAGTTTGCCTCTAGTATAAAATGAAAGGAGTCTCTTGGTGGTACAAACAGCTTAGCTACTAACCCAAAATATTGGAAATTTGAATCTACTTTAGGAAAAGGACTGACCGTCATTGAGAACCCTATGGTGCACTGATACACATGGGGTCCCCATGAGTTAAAATTAACTCAGAGGCAGCTGGTGACTGGTATAAAGTGAAGGGATTGGATTAGAAAGTCATAAATGTGCTTTCAGAGTCCTGGTGCAGTGCTGTAGGATAAAGCACTGGGTCAAAAGTTCAGTTTGAACCAAAAGGTTGGTTTGAACTGCAAGGCTGGCAGTTTAAAGTCATTAGCCACTCCTCAGAAACGCTACACTGGATTTGAATTGGAACTGACTCTATAGCACGTAACAACAACAACAAATGTGCTTTCTCATAATAACATTACTTAATTTTATATATAAATGTGATAAACACATATTCTCACCCTCATCCTTTTTTCTCTTCCTTCCTCACTTTCATTTGTTCTCTCACATATACGCTATAAAAATGATATATATACACATTTTTCATGAAAAAGAACCCTTAAGCTAATCTGGCATTTTTAGCTAGAGGCATTTGGTCCCTATGTATATATCCTTATGGTATCTTTACATATGTTGTTGTTGTTGTTGTTAATTGCAGTCGAGTCAGTTCCAACTCATAGCGACCCTGTACAGGGTTTCCAAGGCTGTAAATCTTTATGGGAGCAGAAAGACTCATCTTTCTCCCGCGGAGTGGCTGGTAGTTTTGAACTGCTGACCTTAAGGTTCGCAGCCCGATTCATAACCACTATGCTACCAGAGCTCCTATCTTTACATATATAACCAAGTAATTAATATTTTTAACTGTATGTTATGTATATATGTGTGTGTATCATTTTGCACATAAGATCTGGTTATGGAGAGTTTATAATGTTGCAGACCGTGCAGACCTGGTCAGGAGTTCAAGGCCCTGTGGGCCTGAGTGTTGCAGACCATACCGGCCGCAGGCTCTGAGGAACAGACTCTAGCCATGAGCAGTCACGGCAAACTGTTTTTCATCTTAGTATTCAGTTATGTTTATTAGTAATTCCATACATGAGCCCTTAATATCCACAGATAAATGTGATATTTTCCTAAAAGCCAAAACTGCAAATTTCCAAACAGGCAAAGTTCTTCCCTCAGAGAATTCATTCAAAGTAAATTGGGTGGCTCCCCGGCCTCTATTCTAGGAACAAAAGGACTGCCATCTTAAAGTGTTTCCAGGTGCAGCTCATTCACCCAGGTGCCTCTTTTCCTGAAGAACCTGGGCTGGGCAGACAACACAATGGGAATCCTCCCAATCCTCCTTTTCCTCCCCCATTTGAGGCTAGGTGCTAAAAGGTATGTTAATTAAGCTTGAGAAACCAAGTTGCGGTAGTGAGATTCGAACCTGCGAAGTACTGTTTAAAGCTGCCTGAATGTTTGGAGAATTACGTATGTTAGCTGTACCTTGTCTTAGTCCCGCCCAGCTTTGTGTAAAGTACCTCCCCTAAATAAAACGGAGGCACAGGTTGACCCAGGAGTGCATTACAACTGGCAAGGTGTGTGATACAGCATGCAGGGGGCTCAGTCTAGCCTTGCAACCATACTGCCTGCTTAGCCAAGGTGTTTACTATGCAGGATATTACGGCCTTCCTGGCTGAGATGTTTGCAATGCAGGATCTGCCTGATGCCAGTCCCGCATCCACTCTGGTTTCGGGGTGTCTCTCTTGTTGTGTCTCTGTTTCTTCTCTTTTGCTATCCCTATCGCTGCCAGATATCTCCTCCTCGTGAACCAAACAACCGTGTCGAGGCCAGTCCCCGGCATTATAATATCAAACAGTAAACATCAAATGTGAGTCTATGTTACTATATAACCTGAAAATAATACCAGAGACTGTCCAATAAAGAGTAAAATCTGATAGGTTATTGGTATCAGTAACTTTCCTAAGGCTCATCAGAATTACTCTTGCCTAGTGCCTTAGGTTCAGAATGATGATTTGATCAAGTCTAGGGATTTCATTCCAATGACACTGGTCACCCATAACACTTCTTTAGATCTTGCAGGAAAATGAGGCAAATTCTGACCTCCTTTGAAGTAAGTTTATCTGTGGTTATGAACTATGGAGTATCTGTAGCAAAGCTAAACTCAGAGTCTAAGATGTTGTTTTGTTAAGTGCTATCACGTTGATTCCAACTCATAGCAACCCTGTATAAGGTTTCCAAGGAGTGACTAGTGAGGGTCTACGATGGTCCAATAGAATTTTAAGATTTGTTTTAGAACCTTTGGGATCTTCAAGGACAAGCCTGATTTTTGTTTTTTCTAATCACTTCATATACACTCAAAAGCTGAACGATGAAAAAGGAAGACAAAAGGAAAATGAATGCATTTGAACTGTGATGTTAATATAGAATTTTGAATGTACCAGGAACTACCAGAGGGACAAATAAATTAAAGAAGAAATATAGCCAGAATGTTCCTTAGAAGCAAGGATGATGATTTGTAAATTCACCTTGGATGCAAGAAGAACATGGTGTTTGGTAAAGTAGAAGCTCAGTACAAGCTGGATAAACCATCAATGAGATGAACTGACATGAGAGCCACAGTAATGGACTCAAACATAACAGTAGTCATGGAGCTGCCACAGGGCTGAGCCATGTTTCATTCTGTTAGACATAAGATAACAACATCAGAGTGCCCGGGTGGTGCAAACAGTTAATGAGCTCGTCCACTAAATGGAAAGTTGGAGGTTCAAGTCCAACTTGGTGCCTCAGAAGAATTGGCAACAGGTGCCTCAGAAGAAAGAATTGGCAATCTATTTCCAAAAATCTTCCATTGAAAACACAGAGATCACAGTACTACTCTGAACCGCGTGGGGCCACCATTAGTCAGAATTAGCTTACTTGAAACTGGTATTTAGGATGAGTATTAACCCAGCCTCCAGAGAAACCTTCAAAAAAACACTATCTCTTAAATTCTCAAGCTCTAGGCAGACTGGACCCCAAGCATTCAAAGCAGTTCTGTTCCTGCTTCTTCTTAAAGCTGTATGTTTGGAAAGAAGGTAAGAGTTGAACTATGAAGGAGGATGTGGAAATGCTGACCTAGCCCTGGAATTGGACTATGCCAAGGTCTGAAAGTGTGACAAAACTCAAGAAACATGTAGCTAAACAAACTGTGCAAAGTGAACCTCAAATGATTGTATACTTCATACAAATAAGGGCATTTATCTTCCCTCAGATGACACAATCTGGCTTGCTAAAGTTAAGAGGAATTGAAGTAATTACTGATGAAGATCAAAGAATATAGCATTCAGTATGGATTATACTTTAACATAAAGAAAACAAAAATCCTCATAGCTAGACCAGTAAGGAACATCATGATGAATAGAGAAAAGATTGAAATTGTCAAGGATTTCATTTTATTTGGATCTATAGTCAGTGCCCATAGAAGAAGCAGCAATCAAGAAATCAAAGAATATATTACATAGGGAAAATCTGTCACAAAAGATCTCTTTAAAGTGTTAAGAATCAGATTTCTGTACCACCTGATCAACAAGAATCAGCAGCCAACATCA
>NW_006408595.1:8286339-8300411 GCF_000296735.1 Chrysochloris asiatica
CCAAAAAACCATGAATCATATGCCTGACAAAACTGTCCCTCAAATATATGACATCAAAATTAGGACACTTCCAAATAAACAGATATTAAAATAATTTGTAAAATTATATTGGCCTGAGCCAACATTATCAAAAAATACTAAAGGGAGTTATTTGGACAGAGATCTAAAAACATAAAACAGCATGATGACAATATTACTCAGAACTCGACCCAGATATAGAAATATCCAAAGTAAAACAAACCTACAAGACTGTTAAGAGGGAACCAAAGACATCATTTTGCAAAAACAAAATAAAAATCCTATGAAGAAAAAGAGAGAATAATGTGGTTAAAGAATTTCAAAACAAGGAAGAAATCAAATTGATTTCAAGGTTAAAAAAAAAAGTATAAATAAAAATAAACTTAATTGCAATCCTAAAGCAAGGCCATACCTTACTCACAGCCCTAGTCCAGCCACTACCCCTAACACTAACCCTAGTCCTAACCATAGCCCTAAACACTAAACAAACTATGGACAACATTGTGAAGAATGAGTACTCCAGAACACTTAATTGTGCTCATGAGTACATAGCCCAAGAGACAGTTGATAGAACAGAACAAGGGGGTACTGAATGGTTTAAAATCAGGAAAGGTGTGCACTAGGGTTATATCCTTACTTCAGTATGGATTGCATCTCAATGTAAAGAAAACAAAAATCTTCACAAATGGACCAATAAATAATATCATAATAAATGGAGAAAAGATTGACGTTATCATTTTGCTTGGATCCACAGTCAACACTCATAGAAGCAGCAGCCGAGAAATCAATTCAGCTGAATTGGTGAGCTTAAAGACAAATGTCTCGATATTCATCTGCTAGAGGAACAATCAGAAATCTGCTACAAAAGAACTGCTTAAAGTATTCAAGAATAAAGATATCAGTTTGAGGGGTAAAATGTGCCTGACCCAAACCATGGTATTTTCAATCACCTCATATGCATGTAAAATTTGGACAACGAATAAGGAAAACTAGATAAGAACTGATGCCTTTGAATTATGCTGTTGGAGAAGAATATGCTTGGGAAAGTGGAGGGTCAGTGAAAAAGAAAGAATGAATTGACACAAAGTAATGAATTGACACAGTGGTAGCAGCAATGGACTCAAATGTAACAACAATTGTGAGGATGGTGCAGGACCAGGCAGTGGCTCATTCCGTTGTGCATAAGGTTGCTATGAGTCAGTACCAACTAGACAGCACTTAACAACAAACTAAGTCTTAAACCTAGCCTATACTTACCCATTGTCCTAATTCCATACTCCTACACACCACTTTGATACTGAAGGAGGAAGTCCAAGGGGCATTGAAGGAATTGGCAAAGAACAAGGCAACCTTGCTTGCTGAAAGTGAAGAGGACTTAAAATATTTACTGATGAAGATCAAAGAGCACAGCCTTTGGTATGGATTACATCTCAATGTAAAGAAAACAAAAATCCTCACCACTGGACCAATAAACAACATTCTGATCAACGGAGAAAAGATTGTCAAGGACTTCATTCTTCTTGGATCAACTATCAACACTCATGGAAGCAGCAGTAAAGAAATCAAATGATATATTGCATTAGGCAAATCTGCTGTACAAGACCTTTTCAAAGTATTAAAGAGCAAAGATGTCAGCTTGAGGACTAAGGTGTGTCTGACCCAAGCCATGGTATTTTCAATAACCTCAAATGTATGCAAAAGTTGGACAATGAATCAGGAAGACTGTAGAAGAATTAATGTTTTTGAGTTATGGTGTTGGAGGAGAATATTGAAAGTGCCATGGGCTGCCCATAGAACTTGCAGATCTGTGTTGGAAGAAGTACAGCCAGAGTGCTCCTTGGAGGCCAAGATGGCCAAACTTCGTCTCTCATACTTTGGACATATTATCAGGATGGATCAGTCACTGGAGAAGGATATCATGTTTGGTAAGGTGGAGGGTCAGAGAAAAAGAGGAAGACCCCCAATGAAATGGATTGGCCAAGTATTTTGGCAGCATCGATGGACTCCAGTGTGGCAACAGAAGTGAGGTTGGCCCAGGATCAGGCAGTGTTTCGTTCTGCTGTGCATAAGGTCGCTATGAGTCGGTACTGAATCAATGGTACCTAACAACAACAACAACAACAACACACCGCCCTCTGGTAATATAGTGGTTACTAATAGGGCTGCGAACCGCAAGGTCAGCAGTTCAAAACTACCAGCTGTTCCGTGGGAGCAGCTGTTCTGCTCCCGTAGAGAGATTTATAGCCTCGGAAACCCTATACATAGTCGCTATGAGTCAGAACTGACTCCATGACACCTAACAGCAACAACAACAACAACAGCACCCCCTGTTGGCACTGTGGGCTAATGCATCAGACTGCAAAGTCATTTGAACTGCAAGGTCGGTGGTCCAAGCTCACCAGCTTCTGCTTGGAAAGCCTATACAGGGTCACTATGGGTTGGAATCGACTCGACGGGCACTTAACAACAACAACAACACCCCCAAAAAAGAAAAAAAAATGTTAAAAAGCAAAGATTCACTTTGATGTTTCAAGGTAGGTGTGATCCAAGTCATGGTACTTTCATTTACCTCATATGCATTCAAAAGCTGGATAATGAATAAGGAAGACCGTGGAAGAATCAGGGCATTTGTAGTATGGTGTTGGCAAACAATATTGAGTTCTCATTTACTGCTAGAAGTACATACAAATCTTCTTGAAAGAAACTCCTTAGAAACGAGGAGAGCGAGACGTCATCTCTCGTACTTTAGACAATGCTCTTAGGATGGACCAGTCCCTGGAGAAGAGCATCATGTTTGAAAAAGTGGAAGGTCAGTGACAGAGGAAAACACCCAATGAGATGAATTAGCATAGTGGCCATAATAATAAGATCCAACAAAATTATAGTTGTGAGGATGGTGCAGCACCAGGCAGTATTTCATTCTGTTGTTCATAGGACCCCTGTGAGTCAGAACTGACTTGATGGCACTTGATCAAAACAACATCTTCTCTCAAACATTGTATATTGTTAACCATTAAAACTATTTGGATAATATCATAATGGTAATGATTAATAAATAACTTGGTTTCATGGATCAAATTGTGTCCCTCCAAAAATGTTTGTCAATGTAAGTAGGCATTGATTCCCAGTGTTTTGTGATTACCCTCCATTTTGTGAAGTGATGTTAATCTTACCTCTGCCAGTGGTTAATGAGGCAAGATTAGATTATGTTAAAGAGGATTCAGTTATGTTTGTTATGTTAATGAGGCAGAGATATAAATTATCACCTTACTCAAGTCACAGCCATGATCCAGTGTAAGGAGAATTCCCCTGTGATATGACCTGCATCATGCTTAACCTTACGTGAAACAAAAGGAGAGAGGAGTGAGTGTAGAGGAGGGACCTCATAACCACCAAGAAATAAGAGCCTGAAGGGGTCCACATATCGTGTGGACCAGGGTGCCTACAAAGAACTTTCTAGACCAAGGGAAGATTATGCCAAGACAAATGGAAATCTCCAAAGAACACAGGGCACACACACATTGAAAGAAGACAAAATCTGCCTCTAGAGCCTTCCCCTAGAGCCAGCATTCTGGATTTGGACTTCTAGCCTCCTGAATAAATTTCTATATTGTTAAAGCCATTCATTTGTGGATTTTTGTTCTAGAAAACAGTTGCTGTTTATTATAAATCAGTAGCAGTTTATTATAGTACTAGTACTAGATTATTATATTGTGAGACCTTACAATATATGGGATAATCTGTTCATAGAAAATCGCATGCCCTGTGTAACTCTAGGATAAGCACTGGACTTCTAACCACAAAGTTGGCAGTTCAAACCCACCATCCACTCCTGAGAAGAAAGATATTTCCCTATTTAAAAAGGTATGAAAGCTGAATTCCTGAAAATCAGTCTCAGAAATCCTATATAGGGTCACTGGGAATTGGAATAGAATCAATGGCAGTGGGTGTGGTTTGAGGGTTTCTTTTTGGTATCACTGGAGAAAAGAAATGATCATATGTAAATCTTCACTTAATAAATCTCAGTAGTCAAGATGCATGTAGATAACTTAAATTCTCTAACTTTCTGAGCGTTTTAACAAACTCTGCATTACATTTTGACATCTAGCACATTGGTAATAATATATACTCCTGGAAGTATTGCATAAATTGCACTAGAACAAAACAAAGAGAACTTTCTAATCAAAAAAATCATACTATCAACATACTCTGGAAAGTAAACTTTATAAATATTATAGAACTATTGGATTAAACTAGCCTTTAATTTTACTAGCACTATTAGTTCTTCAATGATTGAATCAGAGGTCTTCAGAATGTTCTTTTAATTCCTTACATTTAGTAATTAATAATTTGATCCAAAATTCTTGCTTTCAGAAGAACTTGATATGGGATGACTATATCAATATAATTTAATATGGAAAGCAGTAATAATAGCTTCTTCAACCAATACACAGAGGGCCAAAAAGAATTTTCTAGGACTTCAGCTTTTATACCTTTTTCAATAGTATGTATTTCAGGTTTCTACTGGTTAATTTTAGGTTGCCAGTACTTAATATAGATTATGCTATATTAAGTGTCATTTTTATAAAATCAAATTTTAATACCATCAGGAGTAATACTTTTCTAAATAACCTCTAATATTTTATCCACAAAACTGTTAAGTTATTCAAAGAGAGGAATCTTTTCATATACAGTGATTATAGAAAAAGGCAGACTCTCACTTTGTGAGTTAAAAGTAACAACTGGAGCTGTGTTGTTAGAAAAGGAATTGTCTTTGAGGCTTTTGTTTTTAAGGAAACAATCATTTGAAGACATCAGTGTATTTAGAACAGATTACTATATTTTTATGCAAACATTTTTATTTTATAAAGGAGGGAAGTTCAAAATGGTCACAGTAAAGTGAACTTAAGAGATAAACAACCTTTAATTTGTCAACATAAGGTCCATGAAATACAAGACACCTTTATAAGTGATATTATCAACAATTTAGTCCCAGGATTCATGTTAGAAAAAGCACCCAACCCACCCAACCTAAATGAGAAAAATTAAAAAGCATTTAACTCCTGCCTGAAAGTCATGTGAGGCACTCCTCTCTCCTTAATCTGAACTATTTGCCATTGAGAATTCTGCAAAAGAGAAGTAGAAAGTAAGTGGAACTCATCAATAGAATCAAATCTAGATTTAATGGGGAGACAGAGGGCTGTTTCCTGAATGGTTTGTCTCCTCAGTCATTGTCCGCAGGACTCTGAGAAGCTGTAGGAATATGCGGGCGCAGACTCAAGGCCCGGCATGATCTCCAACGTTGTGGAAAAGGACTGTACGTCATGGGGCAGAGCCCTGTGCTCCCCTATACCACCTGGACAGAGCCCGGGGAGAGTGACCTCCCAGGAGTATCCACGTTGGATACTATTATTTTTAAAGCAGAACCAATTTTTAAGTTTCAAATGTCAGAATTTTTTCAAACTACTGAGGCTTTTTAGAAAATCTATCTCTTGAGCACTTGTGAATTATTTCTTGTAAAGCATTTATTCTCCCAGGGAACAATTAGAGTGAAGTATTTACTAGAGGTTTTAAACAAGCTTTAATAAGGATTTAGATTGCATACTGTAATAATAGGAGATGGAACAATGTCTAAAGGCAAGGAGAATAATTTTTCAGGTTCTCTCCTTTAATGCCACCATGATGAAGTACTATTAACATAATCAGGAAATAAGTACTGCCTCTAAAAATATTACTGTCATATTTTTACTATTTTACAGAAACATTAAGATAATAACATATATCTAAATCTCATACATTTTGTGGTCAAATTCAAAAGATACCTACTCTATGTCCTGAAACTATGCAATTAATTCAGACAACTGAGTGAGCTATACCAGATAATTCATGGAATCCTTCCACTATATGAAAGTGAGATATGGAACTTGTGCCTTCTTCCCAAAGTTTATCCAATGTCTCTTGATCACACCATTCAATTAATTAGCAGTTGGGGGGTGGGATAAATTAAAGATGATCAAGAGAAAACCCCAGGAAGATAATGTAAAATTTCCCATGCAAAACAGATTATGTAGCTTAGGCTTGACAAATGTGAAGTGACATCTGACGGGCCCTTTTGTAGAGACAGAGAAAGGATCTGGCTCATCAAGGAAAAAAGAAACCTTACCAGGAACCAGTGAAAGGAACAACACATCATCTGAAAAGGACTGGGACTAAGCAAATGATTCACACATCTTGCTCACAGGAGATCAAAGGGAATGTTTTTTAATTCATTCTGTGTAGACCACAGATAAGGAATCTTCTAGATCAAAGCCTAGCAACATAATGGAAACTTGTTGAATACAACTAGATCTAAAAAAACATCTGTCAGGGGTTCAATGTGTAAAACTGAAATACTTTGGCTATACTAGATGATCTTTAAAGACTCTTTCAGCTCTGTTGTTGTCTAATATATTATGAAATAAAAACTGAAAGGACCTGTATCCCTTCAAGTTGGTATCTTCCAACAGGGGAAAAACTGACCACCTCAGTTAGTGTTGAAAAATTGTGTTATGGCAAATAGCTAGAATATAAAATACTTTTAATTATGTGAGGATTTTCAATGCTGTGTAATTTTCAAATAAGAGTCCATAACACTAACGTTTAAGGTTATTTTTTCAGAGAAGGGGTTTACAATTTTAATACTAATATTTAATATTTTATTATTGCTTAACCAAAATCTGGGAATCAAGAAGACAGCTTCAGTAACCTCGTGTGGAAAGATTGGGGAGGCTATCATTCAAAGTCCCATCCATGTGATCTGGAGATTCATGGCAGAATTCAATAACAAATGGTGAAATGATAAGCCAAGACCTCACTCACAAATGTTGTTGTTAAGTGCAATCCAGTTAGTTCTGACTAAAAGAGAACTTTTGTAGGTTTTCCGAGGAGTGACTGGTGGATTTGAACAGCCAACTTTGTGTTTAACAGTCCAGTTCTTATCCTACAGCACCACATCAGGACGCCCAATTCATAAGTAAGTAGTGAACACTTTACAGAGGATACACAACATCTCAGAGTCTTTGCTTTAAGAGTTGTAAGAATTATGTGTATTTAAACATTATATGACAGCCCTATAACATAGTATTTTTGTAATTCCCAAATAAGAGATACAAAAACTGAGGGACAGGATTATTCACTAAACTGCCCAGGGTCATACAATTTGTAAGGCAGTGTTGTAGCAAGCAGACAATCTGCCTTCAGCTGTAATTACAGAGTCATTTCTGTCTCTGGACTCAACTTGACCTGGCAAACTAGGAAGCAATAAAACAGGACACCACCCTGACTCAGTACATTCTCCCTGTGATACTTGCATTCCTGGAGGAGGCCACACAATGGCTTCCGTTCCAGAACTGATAAAAATGGAGGAATGTGTTCAGGCTGCTTATTGAAGCTTTCTATGACTGTCAACAGCAGTTCTTTCTTTGTATATGCTGCTCTTTCACTGCCCAATGCTCACTGTCAGTGACAGCTGTGATGGTTCCTCTGGGGTTCTTCCACCTGAATGGTTCCCACACTAGGACATCAGCTCCACCTTATCCTATTCCTTCACTCCCTAGGCTGCACCAAAGAAAAAATGTACACAACCTTTAGCTGTGAGGGCTTCTCATCCAGGGAAGACATCAGAACAAGACCAGCTTACTTCTGGGATGGCCCATGAACTGCGGATGAATGGTCAGAAACTCAATATGGCATCTCATGTCAAATATGAGAGTGATGTGTTCTTGTCCCTTTAAGTGCCAGGTCTCTCCAATTTTCCTTTTCTCTGTTCAGGTAGTTCAGAGGCAAATTAGAAAAACTACTGACAAAGCCGACTTCCAATCAGGGAACAAACTTTCAATCTTCCTTCTTGCTACATCCTCAGTGTTTTATGAATAATTGTCTTAGAGCACTCCTCCAAATTTAGAATTAGAAACAGTCCGCCCCTTTTATACTCTATCCATATATACCACTACCCCCAAAAGACTGATGACTCTTGCCCTCTCTTAGGCCTAATTTTACTTGGGCTGGGCAGAGGTGATTTAAGGTTTTTAAAATTGTTGTTGTTAAGTGCCTTCGAGTCTGTTCCAACTCATTGCAACCATGTATAGGATTTCCAAGGAGCCGATGGTAAATTTGAACTGACGACATTGCGGTTCAAACAGACATTGTGGTGGAAACTGACCTTGCGGTCCAGGGCATTACCCCACAAAGTCACACTAGGGCATTTAAAATTAGCATCTCTTAATTAGAACTCTGGTAACGTAGTGGTTATGAATCGGGCTGCGAACCTTAAGGTCAGAGGTTCGAAACTACCAGCCGCTCCGCGGGAGACAGATGAGGCTTTCTACTCCCGTAAAGATTTACACCCTCGGAAACCCTGTACAGGGTCGCTATGGGTCAGAACCGACTCGACGGCACTTAACAACAACAACAACAATTAGAACTTGGAGTCCTGGTGTGGCGCTGTTAATGCACCAGACTGCAGAGTCGTTTGAACTGCAAGATCAGCGGTTCAAGCTCACCAGCTGCTCCTCGGAAATCCTATACAGGGTCGCTATGGGTCAGAACTGCCTCAACGGCACTTCACAGCAACAACAATTAGAACGTAGAGTTCTGGTGTGGCACTGTAGGATAAACACTGGACTCCAAGCTTGGTTTGAACCGCAAGGTTCCCAATGGGTGTGAAGAGTCAAAACCGACTGGACGGCACTTTACAACAACAATTAAGACTTACAGGAAGGTAGCTAACCCTGACTCTGGAAGTTCCCTGCATGTAAGACAAGGAGATCTTTTAGGAACGTTTCTTCTCAGTCTATGTAGCTAACGTTTGAGGGGAAGAGGAAAAATCCCACTTGATATTCAAGAAGGTATTTGCGGGGTGGGGCTGGGGGTGAATGAGTCTCCATTTTATTGTGATCCATTCTTCATCCCACCCTATGCTCCCCCCGAAAAGACTCACTGCCATCCAGTTGATGCTAACTCACAGTGGCCCTTTAGGGCAGACCAGAATGGCTCCATAGGGTTTCCAAAGCTGTAAATCTTAACTGAAGCAGACTGCCACATTTTTCTCTTGAGGAGCAGTTGGTTTGAACCGCTGACCTTGTGTTTAGCAGTCCAAAGCTTAGCTCACTGTTCTACCAGGGCTCCTTCCTGTGAAATATCTCAACCTAGGAAATTCTATGGGGTTGTTCTACGGATAAGGGTCACTGTGATTCAGAATCAACATGATGGCAAAAAAAAAAAAAAAACCCAACCATCTCTTCTGAGATCCTGGGAAGTCCAACCTGAGGCATGAGGACAGGCAAAAATGACAATATTTCACAGGGACACTGGCTCTTGTGTTTAAACACCTGAGAAACTATTTTTAAATGAAATATTTAATCACAAAAATTAAGATGGCAATTTAAAAGCTGGTCTTAGGGTGTGAAGAATATTTAGTTTAAGTTTAAATTACCCTAAAGGGAATAATGGTAGATGAAAAAATTAAATTATTTTTAATAATATCTTGTATGATTTCTGTAATCTTCTGTCTTTACAATATTATTTGCAGAATTTAAAAAAAAAGATTATATAGATGTGATCTGTCAAATAAATTAGAAGATTACTAACTGAAGGAAAAATCAGAAGAACTTGTATAGCTAACCTCTAATGCTTACCCAAGTTTACTTGGGCTTAGATGAGATAGCAGACTTAGTAAAAAGAGTGTGGCTTTATGATGAGACCAAGATCAGAACCACTTTGATGTGTTTTTCAAGGCCCACTTCTGTGTAGAGAGAAAGACTTTATATTGGGAGAGGAGTCTAGAGTGAACAGTGTCTATGTTTTCTTTGAAGTGTGAAAGAGCAAAGATGTCACTTTGAAGATTCAGGTGCACCTGACACAACTTCATGGTATTTCCAATCCCCTCAAATGCATGTGAAAGTTGAGCAATGAGTAAGGAAGACTAGAGAATAATCTATTCATTTGAATCATGGTGTTGGAGAAGAATATTGAAAGTACTATGGACTGCCAGAATGGACAAATCTGTCTTCAAAGATGTACAGCCAGAATGGTCCTTTAGAAGCCAGAATGGTGAGATTTCATCTTGCCTACTTGGGAAATGTTAGCAGGAGGGACCAGTCCCTGGAGAAGGACATTATGGTTGTTCAAACAGAGGGTCATTGAAAAAGAGGAAGACCCCCCCCACCATGAGATGGATTGGCAGCAATAATGAGCTCAAACATAACAATTGTGAGGATGGAATAGCACTGATGTACATAAAGTCAGAACAGACTAGATGGCACCAACAACATGTCCCTTCAAAAGTTCTCCACTTTACAACTTTCATCCTCCAGTGATGGCTCCCATTTTCCTGCTCCCTTTTAGTGCACTGAGTCATAGAATTCAAGCTTGATTTTGCTACAATGTGAGCAACTCTGTACACCACGCTTTAATGAGTATTTTTAATATTGTCTTCAGCTAACTGGAATTCTGCTTACTCAATTCATTTTAGTTTTTTGTTTTTTTTTAATGTGATCAACCACATAATTGGGAAGCTTCACAAATACATTAGAGTGACTTTTTTTAATTGGATATTTCTCAGAAAATATCTGGGGAGTAAAATATATTTTATTAGCATTTTTCTATTTCTTTGTCCTAAGTTTTCATTAACTCTGGTTAAATAGATTTAATAAAATGATTTCTATGGCACAATGAAAACAAATACTGCTAAATAAAGGAATTGCTATAATAGTAAACAGGTTGGATTTTCAGTGGATACATTACAAATTTGGCAATATATTCATAGGGCAATTTTTGCCCGAAATCCCAAGAAAAAGAATAAATCTGCCTGCCTTATCAGTTTCTTTCTAATCATTTCTAATCGTGGTGGTATTGATAAGTGCCGTTGAGTGGGTTCTGACTTACAATGACCCCGTATAAAGCTCCAGAGAGCAGCTGGTGGGTTTGAACCCCTAGCACTTCAGTTAGCAGGCAATGCTGGTCCTACAGCACTGCACCAGGTGTTTAATTTGAATTAAAGGAAAAATTTATAATTAAGCAATTAAAATATAATTTCATGAAGTGTTTATTCCTGCATCTTAGTGTTTTGAATGGCCACTGGTCAGGTGACATTTTTCTCAAGTAAGGCTCAGAAGTTTTGTTGTTGTTTTTTAAATGAATTGAATCTATCTGCTTGTTATATTATTGAAATTTATTTCTTGCTTTTCAGAAACAAATTCTCAAATTTTCTTCCTAGAAATATATCAATGACTTTTTATATCATGTAAAATTTTGGTCACAATGTTATTAAGTGCCATCAAGTTGGTCCTGACTTACAGTAACCCTATATAGGGTTTCTGATGAGTGATGGTGGGTTTGAACCACCAACCTTATAGTTAATCATCCAGTGGTTATCCTACATTGCCACGTTAGTACTCCACAATAGGCATGCTAAAAAACAAAAATTTTAGTCTCTATAATTTAATTTTAATGCCTAAAGGACATCCATTCTTTTAATCAAAATAATTTGATTAAAGTAGATTATAACTAAATATGGTATTGTAAGTGATTCTTGGTTTTAGCACAGTAAAGCCAAGGTTTTATTAAAATCTGCGTTGATTGAAATATACTTGCATTGTGTGACTGCCTGTAATATATGTTAATGATCGATTTAACATGAGAAGGAATAATTGATGATTTTACTTAGAAGACAGACAATAGGAGCGCTAGTGGCAAAAAGACAGATAATTCTAAAATAATAATAAAATGGAATCTACACAGTAGTAGCTATTTATTTATAAAAATAATCACAAATATATCTCCTATCCCATGTTTGGTTGTTTGTTTTTTTTTAGCAAATGGACCTTGCCACTCTTCCATCAAGAATTAAACTCTATTTCTCATTCTCTTAAATCTGTGATCTGTTTTGGCCAATAGAATGTGGCAGAATTAACACAATGTAACTTCTATGGCTAGGCCTTCAGAAATCTGCAGTTTCTGGCTTTGGTTATTAGAATGTTCCTTCCTGGAATACAGGCCTCCCATGCTCAAGCAGCTACGTGTTGAAAAAAGGTATTTGCAATGAATAAGTCATTGGTCTTACAAAATTCCATCATATGAAAAATGAAACTTTCATAAAGTTTGGGCTAAGTGGTTCTGGAGTACAGACTCTGTTGCCTGGAATATAATGGTACAGTTTGTCATTTACTCTGTACCAGGTCAAAATGAGTAATATCTATTTGAAGATATCTTGTTCATTGTCAGATTTTCTCTTTTTGTATTAAAATTCAACTATGGGTATGGTGCTGTAGGAAAGCCCTCAACTATAAGGATGGTTTGAATACAAGGTAAGCAGTTCAAACTCACCAGCCTCTACCCAGAAACCCTATGCAGGGTCACTATGAGTAGAGACCAACTCGACAGCACTTTACAACAACAACAACATGGGTGTGTATGAAAAAATAATTTGAGGGTTTTTTTCCTCTCACAGAAAAAAGTATATTGAATGACTTCTAACCATCTTCTGTCACTGTATCAGACAGTGATCCACTGCTAGTCATAAGGTTTTCAGTGACTATCCATTCAGAAGTGGTCTCTCTCTCTCCTTCCTAGTTTGTCTTAGTCCGGAAGCTATGCTGAAACCTGTCTACCACTGGTGATCCTGCTGATATTTAAAATGCTCCCAGCATCACAGCAACACACAAGCCACCACACTATGACAAACTGACTGGCAATTGGTGGATTCTGACTTAGTATTTAATAAATATTTGTTCAACTAATTACGTCACTCTCCTGCTAAAAAAATTCTGGGTTCTGTTCGCCACACAGTACCTGGTTTCCTGTTATTGTTGTTAAGTGCTGTTGAGTCTGTTCCAACCCATACCATCTCTGTATAGGGTATCCAAGGAGTGGTTGGTGAGTTTGAACCACTGACCTTGCGGTTCAAACCGACCTTGCAGTCAAGCACTTACCCTACAGTGCCACACAAGTCATCCCTAATTTGGTCCTTCTCTATGCAGTCAATATTACTTTCCACTCTCCTGTGGTGGAATATTATGTAATATAATCACTATCTGATCGTTTTAAAAATAGCAAAATCATTTGTTGTATTCATATTAGTAGTGTGCACTATTTTAATTCCTTTGTTTTCACAAAACTCCTAGGAACTAAAGTCCCCATTTAATAAAAAACTCTGAAACCAATTGAAACACTTGGCAGAGGTTAGTAAGAAACAGAGTCAGGATTTGAGTTCAGATAATCTAACAGTTGTTGTTGTTAAGTGCTGTGGAGTCAATTCCGACCCATAGAGACACTGTATAGGGTTTCTAAGGAGCAGCTGGTGAGTGTGAACTACTGACCTTGCAGTTAAAACAACTTTGCAGTCTGATGCATTAGCCCACTGCTCCACACCAAGACTCCAGTCTTAGTGCATCTATTAACCACTGTTTTAGTGCCTCAGTAAATGAGTGAATTTCTCACTGTAACTATCCCTATCACACTTTCTGTTCATTTCCTTCGGAATACTAGCATACATTGTCTGTAACAAGGCAGTCATTCATAGCTAATGACATAGGCCCAAGAATGTTGACTTGAACAGCAGCGCCAACGTGCTCACCCACACAGGCAGTCATTTGCCCTCTGTGCTATGTGAATGATGCCCCCTAGAGGTGTAAATTGCAATGACTTTGCATTGAATGTAATTGCTGGGCAACAAGCAATCCAGGGCAACACAGGTTTATAAGTAGAGTTATTCATTCATCAGGCAGTGAGATTACATTCAAAGCGCAGCTAGTTTAATGTATATCGTGTTCTGCTAAAATTTTTGCAGAATACAAAAATGGAGTAGATTCTACCTCACATTTCTTACAGTCTAGTAAGGAAGACGGAATTGCACACTAATTATAATTTAAAGAACTCACTATAAAGACTGAAATTCATCAAGCCATCATTTTTCACATACAAAAATGCAGAAAAGTATTATCACTTACTTATGGACCTGCTCTAGTTGTTGTTAAGTGCCGTCAAGTCAGTTCCAACTCATAGTGACCCTGTGTATG
>NW_006408595.1:8301023-8303124 GCF_000296735.1 Chrysochloris asiatica
CAAGACCTGGGGACTCCTGGACCCAGAGGCAGTGATATGGCCACAGAGGACTAGAGCAGAGAGTGAAGCCTCCAGCTGATATGAAGTAAGGGGAGATGTACAAGAACACTCATACCTGCAGATAGTACCCATTTGACCTGACTTCAATGGCTGGATGATCAGAACTCGACTAGAAGAAGAAAGAAGAGAAGAAAAAAAATAATAACCCGCTACAATTTGATGAACTTTACCTATACTTATGGATGTAGTAGCTCAAAAAAGGAAACAAATCTTTAGAGTGAGGATCATTCCCACACCCTCAGTACACAGGGTTGACAGGGATGGGAAACTTAGACATTGGATACCCAAAAAGAGGTTGCTACAAAGGCAAAAAGTGGCTTACAAGCTTTCAAGAGGGAGCCTAGTTCCAGACAGGGTGGGGGAAGATAGAATCTCCACTGAATGGTTTCCAATCTGTTGGGACAGGGCTAATGAAAGGAGATGGGGATAAGACTCTTGTGGTACAATAGTGAATAATTGCTATCAGGACTGACTGTGAGGGTCAGAAATGTAAGGGTAGATGTTTTGTAATAAAAGGAGGGGAGTGATTGCTTTTGCAGTCCAGGTCGGAGGTCCCTAGGACCATCAAGGGAGAAGAGCGGAGTGTAGGACCCTACCCAGAGAAGCAGTGAACAGAGTACACTGTGTGGACATTGTAGTGAATTATTGAACCCAGATATGAAGCAGAGAGTGCTGTGGGATAGATGGAGTCCATGAACAAAGTAACAATTTACCAAGTATAGTAATGGTTTCCTAATGAGAGATGTAACTCTTCAAATCTTGAAAATATGTAGTAAATTTGGAGGTGTTTCCAGGAAAGAATGGAGCTGATGCAGAGGGTAGGAAAAAGTTGTTGCTGTTAAGTGCTTGTTGAGTCAGTTCCAACTCAAATCGCTAACTTTTTATTGTGAATTGAATAAGGGTTTATAGACAAGATCCTCAGTTTTACATCAACAAACCATACACTTTGTCTCGTTTCAATGATTGCAATCCCTTCCGTGAAACAACAGTTACCCCGCTTCCTCCCTGTGATTCCTATTTCCATTCCACCCATGTTCCCATCCCTTTCTTAACTTTGCCTTAGGTAAATGTTGCCTTGCTGATTTTGAATGATTGACCATTCCATGGTGTGCATACTTAACTCTTGCTGTCCCTGCTATATACCTATCTACTGCTTGCCTGAAAATTGGGTTATAAGGGCAAGTTCTTTTCCAGACATGAAGGGTGGTTGACGACCATAGTCTCAAGTTCCTCCAATTTTTTTCTAATCAGTAAGCCATGGTTTTTTTGTTTTGTTTTTATAATTTTGAGTTTAGTTTTACATTTTTTGCTACTCTATCCAGGACCTCCTAATGTGATCCCTTTCAGATCAGAGCAGATACTAGTGGTAGCTGGGCACCATCTAGATCATACTATGGGAGATGGTTACAGCATTTATATAGTGACAGTTATAGAAACTGTCAAACCATGAGAATTATGGTCTGGCCAAGTTAACACATAGTTTTTTGGAGGCACAATTGATATATACTTCAGGCAAAAAAATAATAATAAATAAAAGTCACAAATTACAGATAAACGATGGTAGCGTAGTGGTTACGAATTGGGCTGCAAACCACAAAGTCAGCAGTTCAAAACTACCGGCTGTTCCATGGGAAAAAAGATGAGGTTTTCTGTTCCCGTAAAGATTTACAGCCTCGGAAACCCTATACAGGGTCGCTATGAGTCGGAACCGACTCCACGGCACATAACAACAACAACAACAGGTATAGCTAAATAAATCTAGCATATGAAGTGGCATCAAAAGTTAATGGAAAAAATGCCTATATCTTTAAATTCCATATTTCCATGAGCTTCTTGAAGCTTCCCCATGTTTATAACATTAATATGAAAAAACAGCTATCATATTCCCCCCCTAAAGGCCATAGTTTTACCATCAAAGAAATGTGGCAGAATTTCCTTTAAAAGATGCAGAAGTTCCTAAAGCTAAATGTAAAGTATATGAAATTTTAATAGTCATTCTTATGACACAATTATAACAGTATGGATAATTTGTTTTGGGGTG
>NW_006408595.1:8318958-8320418 GCF_000296735.1 Chrysochloris asiatica
TCATGTTTCAATATTCGATTTTCTGGTTCTATCTGACAGTGTCCCATTGCTATTCATAAGTTTTTCAGTGACTAAATATTCATAAGTAGTCTGTCTCTCCTTCTTACTAGTGTGTCTTTATCTGAAAACTCAGCTGAAACCTGTCCACCTTGGGTGATGCTACTGATATTTAAAATACCCATGGCATAACTTCCACAATCACAGCAGCACACAAGCCACCACAGTATGACAAATTGACTGACTAGTAGTGAACAATATTGATTATGAGTGGTCATTAGGAATATCCTTATATGGTTCCTATTCACAGACGGAAAGCTTTCAGTTTCTCTCCATTTAGAGCAATGCTGGTTGTTGGATTTGAACAAAAACCATTAATTATGTTGGGAAGTTTCTTTTCTTGTCAAATGCCTTTTCTGTATCAATTGATATCATCATGTGATTATTTTTCTTTGTTTTATTTACGTGCTGGATTACATTGATTGTTTTTCTAATATTGAGCCATACTTACATATCTGGTATGAATCCCACTTGGTCATGATGTATTATTTTTATCATGTTGTTGACTTTTATTAGTTAGGATTTTATTGAGAATGTTTGTATCTATGTTCGTGAGGCATATTGATTTATAATTTTCTTTTTTAGTGATATCTTTGTCTGAATAGACATCTTTTCAAAAAGAAAGATATACAAATGTCCAATAAGCACATAAAAGATGCTCAGCACCATTCATCATTGTTGTTTTTAGGTGCTGCCCAGTCAGTCAGGATTCAGAGTGACTCGATGAACAGCAGAACAAAACACTGCCTGGTTCTTCCCCATCCTCCCAAGTGTTATGTGTGAGCTCATTGCTGTTACTATTGCGTCCATTCATCTTACAGAGAGTCTTCATCTTTTTCAATGACTCTCTACTTTACCAACTCCACTTTACAAATTCAACAACTAACACAAAAACATTTTTAAATAAGAATAATTCCCCCATTTTCAATAAACTCTTCTGACCCCCATTCTAAAACCTAAGTCCTTACTCTATTCTTCTATATATACTCTTTCCTTTTTGGAGACTTTACCCCAATTACAGAAGCCTACATGGTACCATGGTTAAATCGCTCAGCTGGTAACCCAAAGGTAAATGGTTTGAACCTATGAACTAGAAGAAAGATATGGCAGTCTACGTTTGTAAAGATTTACAGTCTTTGAAACCCTATGGGGTAGTTATACTCAATGGTGGTGGATTTTGTTTTTGTTTTCTGTGGTTTACCCCACTGCACATAAAGGGAATGCATTCTCTTGGTTTTGTCAGCCAGCACCATGGTTCTGTGGCATTCTGCCCCCCTGACAAACCAAACGCAAGAAGAAGGATGATAATTTCCAACTCATTTAAACTTATAGTTTATAAAAAACAAAGGAAAGTTTGGGAGGGAAGCCTAATTTAATGCACAGAATGTTAATGGGGAACAGAT
>NW_006408595.1:8320518-8329875 GCF_000296735.1 Chrysochloris asiatica
TATATATCCCAGTTATTAAAAATTTCTAGCTATGTTTGAGGAAGAGACTAAGAAAGCCTTCTCTGTATTATCATTTTTCTTGTTCTAAAATACAGCTGCTTCCAGAGAAAAAGAAAGGAAGAGGGTGGGCAGAATATGCCTTGTACTGTCTCTCAAGTTTTATTTTGATTATAGTTACATAGCAGGACAAATTTTTAAATGTTAAGATTAATGAGACCACATAATTATTTAATAAATTTCATCTGTTTTACAGTAACCTTAGAGAAGTCAATCTTTTCAAATGTAAAGAGACTAAAAGCACTCTAAATTTCCCTTCACAAAGTAAAGTAAAAATTTAACAGATTATGTTCAGGAAAATAGAGAGACAGAGCACTTTTTTCTTTTTTTTTAATCTTGCAATCAAAAAAAATTTTTTAATGTAGAAAACAAATGATACAACACACTAAAAATGTTCTAAAGTTGGAATACTCTCAAATTAATATCCTCTTTACACTTGCATGGAATATTAAATTTTCAGATATTTTCCCCATTGTATTTATTCATTCAAAAACATTCAAATACAAATAAATGAAACATCTAATATTGTTACAATGTATATTTATTGTAAAAATTCTATTCTACAAAATTTCTATTCTGCAATATGTCTCTCTAATTCTATTTGATCCTAGTCAAGTAATCTTCACCTTCTCTCTGTTAAGTGATATTTGTCAATTCTAGCAAATTTCATTTTCTTCAATGAAGTGCTCCATTTGGGGCACTGTGGTGGCTCCATGAGATAATCACTGGACTGCAAAGCACAAAGTCGATGGTTCAAGCTCATCACCTGCTTCATGGGAGTAAGATAAGCCTTACTTCTTCTGCAAAGATTTAAAGCCTTGGAAAACCTATAAAAAGTTGCTATGAGTCAGAACCGACTTTTGGCACTTAGCAACAAACTGCTCCATTTGTTCTCTTCTTTTCATTGCACTAAAGCAACAATATATGAATATAAAATTATGAAATTCTACTTTACTGGAGCTCTGGTAGCGTAGTGGTTACGAATCGGGTTGCGAACCTCAGGGTCAGCAGTTCGAAACTACCAGTTGTTCTGTGGGAGAAAGATGAGGCTTTCTGCTCCTGTAAAGATTTACAGCCTCGGAAACCCTGTGCAGGGTCGCTATGAGTCAGAACCAACTCCACGGCCCATAACACCAACAACAACAGAGCAAAATATTGAATGATGCAGAAAGCATCATAAGAAGATGGAAGGAATACACAGAGTCACTGTACCAAAAGGAAA
Organism: Chrysochloris asiatica; assembly: GCF_000296735.1. Lineage (NCBI taxonomy): Eukaryota > Metazoa > Chordata > Mammalia > Afrosoricida > Chrysochloridae > Chrysochloris > Chrysochloris asiatica. The sequence goes on from NW_006408595.1 coordinate 8,321,798, forward strand.
TGGTTGATATTCAACCATTTCAAGAGGTAGCATATGATCAAGAGCCAATGATACTGAATGAAGAAGTCCAAGATGCATTGAAGGAATTGGCAAAGAACCAGGCACCAGGAATTGATGGAATAAAAATTGAAATCTTTCAAGAAAGTGAGGCAGCACAGGAGGCACTCATTCATCTATGCCAAGTAATTTGGAAGACAACTATCTGGCTAACTCATTGGAAGAGATGAATATTTGTGTCCATTCTAAAGAGAGGTGACCCAACAAAATGCGGAAATCATCAGACAATATCTTTGATATCCCATGCAGGTAAAGTTTTACTAAAAGTAATAAAAGAAATGGCTACAAGCATACATTGACAGAGAACTTCCAGAGGTTCAAGCTGGATTCAGAAGAGGCCGTGGATTGAGGGATATCATTGCTGATGTCCGATAGATCTTGGCTGAAAGCAGAGAATATCAGAAGAATATTTACCTGTGCTTTATTGACTATGCAAAGGCTTTTGATTGTGTGGATCATGACAAGCTATGGACAATATTGCGAAGTATGAGTATTCCAGAACACTTAATTGTGCTCATGAGGAATCTGTACATGGACCAAGAGGCAGTTGCTTGAAGAGAGCATGGGAACACTGAATGTTTTAAAGTTAAGAAAGGTGTGCCACAGTGTTGTATTATTTCACCATACTTATTAAATCCTCATGCTGAGCAAATAATCTGTGAAGCTGGGTACTATAAAGAAAAACGTGGCATCAGGATTGGAGGAAGACTCCTTAACAACCTGCGATATGCAAATGATACAACCTTGCTTGCCGAAAGTGAAGATGGCTTAAAATACTTAGTGAAGCAGATCAAAGACTACAGCCTTCGGTATGGATTGCATCTCAGTGTAAATAAAACAAAAATCCTCACCACTGGATCAATAAACAACATTGTAATCAATGGAAGAAAGATTGAAGTTGTCAAGGACTTCATTCTTCTTGGATCAACCATCAACACTCACAGAAGCAGCAGTCAAGAAATCAAACGATGTGTTGCATTAAGCAAGTCGGCTTCACAAGACCTTTTTAAAGTGTTGAAGAGCAAAGATGTCAGCTTGAGGACTAAGGTGCACCTGGCCTAAGCCATGATATAATCTCATATGCATGTGAAAGCTGGACAGTGAATAAGGGAGATGGTAGAACTGATGCTTTTGAGTTACGGTGTTGGAGGAGAATATTGAACCAAAAGAACCAACAGATCTGTATTGGAAGAAGTGCAGCCAGAGTGCTCCTTGGAGGCCAGGATGGCCAAACTTCGTCTCTCGTACTTTGGACATACTGTCAGGAGGGACCAGTCGCTGGAGAAGAATATCATGTTTGATAAGTGGAGGGTCAGAGAAAAAGAGGAAAACCCCCAGTGAAATGGATTGGCAATATAGCAGCCTCAATTTGCTCAAGCGTGGCAACAATTATGAAGTTGGCCCAGGACCGGGCAGTGTTTCATTCTGTTGCACATTGGGTTGCTATGAATTTGTACTTACTCAATGGCACCTAACAACAACACTTTACTAGGAAGAGTCTTGTGTAGTGATGTGGGTTAATGCACTGGACTACAAAATCAATTTGATCTGTCTGGGGTTCAAGCTCAACAGTCGCCCCTTGGAAACCCTATACAGGTTGCTATGGGTCAGAACCAACTCGACAGCACTCAACAACAACAACAACTTTACTAGGTAACTCTATTTCACTTTCAGATAATTTTGAGCTATTCCTTTATACTAAACCTAGATTGGTCAATAGAGAATTAGACATTACAACTGTGGGTTTATTTTTACTTTTTATTATTTTCAGTGATTTATTCTAACTGTTTAATATGTCCAGTTTACAAGATACATGGCAGGCTATAGTATGAAAGTACACTGTGGCTTTTTTTCATTAAAAATCATAATAGTTACATTGAGGTACTCTCCAATCAATAATCAAAGCAATGAAATATTTAAATTTTTGTTTTCTGAGCATTTTTAGACTAAAGTCACTCACATTTGATACAAGAGAGGCTTACTTGCCCCACCAACAGCCCTTTCCCCTTTTTCTATAATTAAATAATTTCTTCTTGTTATTGTTGTTGAACTAATGAATGCCCAGAATAAAAATTACATTTTCTAGCCATCCTTGTCCACTACTCATCTGTCAGTTTGTCATACTGTGTCTGTTGGCTTGCATGTTGCTGTGATTATAGAAGCTACATCACAGATACTTTAAATACCAGCAGGGTCACCCATGATGGACAGGTTTCATCTGGTCTTCTAGATGAAGACACACTAGGAAGAAAGAGAGATGGACTACTTCCAAATATTTAGTCACTGAAAAACTTATGAATAGCAGTGGAACACTGTCAGATAGTACCAAATATTGAATATTGAAATATCATAAAGAGCACCAGAATATTATCAGATATAATGCCAGAAAGGAGCTCTGGTAGCATACTGGTTATGAGTCAGGCTGCTAAACTCAAGGTCAGCAGTTCAAACCCGCCTGCTGTTCCATGGGAGAAGGAAGAGGCTTTCTGCTGCTGTAAAGATTTACAGGCTTGGAAACTCTTTGCAGGGTCACTATGAGTCAGAACTGACTCCAAGGCACACCATCACCTTGAGTGCTGGAAGACGAGCCCCTCAGGTTGCAATGCACTCAAAACACAGCTGGAGAAGAGCTGCCTCCTCAAAGTAGAGGTGACCATGATGACACAAATGGAGTAAAGCCTTGGAAACCTTCATTTGCTGATGGGGCAAAACTCAAAATGAAGAGAAAAAGCTGTATACATCCATTAATAATCAAAACATGGAATGTACAAAGTATGAATCTTGCAAAATTGGAAATTGTCAAAAATAAAATGGAATGCATAAATATTGATATCATTGGCATTGCTGTTAAGTGCTGTTGAGTAGGATCCAACCCATCGTGACCCTATACAGGGTTTCCGAAGAGCAACTGGTGAGCTTGAACCGCCATGTAAACTATCACTCGATTCACAATAAAAACTTTAAAAAAAAAAAAAGTATTAAAGACCAAAAAAAAAAAAAAAGAAGAAGAAGAAGATGGAAAGAATACACAGAGTCACTGTACCTAAAAGAAATGGTCTATGATCAGTCATTTCAAGAGGTAGCATATGATCAAGTGCCAATGATACTGAAGGAAGAAGTCCAAGGTGCATTGAAGGTATTAGTAAAGAACAAGGCACTGGGAATTAATAGAATAAAAATAGAAAAGTTCCAACAAACTGATGCGGCACTAGAGACACTAATTCATCTATGCCAAGAAATTTGGAAGACAGCTACCTGGCCAACTGCTTGGAAGAGATCCATATATGTGGCCATTCCAAAGAGACGTGACCCAACAGAATGCAAAAATCATTGGGTAATATCATTAATAGCGCATGCTAAAGATAATTTTTAAATGGCTGCAACCATTCATTGACAGAGAACTACCAGATGTTCAAGTTGGATTTAGATGAGGACGTGGAAAAAAGAATATCATTGCTGACATCAGATGGATTTGGGCTGAGAGCAGAGAACACCAGGAGGATGTTTACCTGTGTTTTATTGACTACGTAAAGGCTTTAGATTGTGTGGATCATGACGAGCTATGGACAACATTACAGAGAATGAGTATCTAGGACAACTAATTGTGCTCTTGAGGAACCTGTACATAGACCAAGAGGCAGCTGTTTGAACAGAACAAGGGAACACTGAATGGTTAAAAATTAGGAAAATTGTGTGCCAGAGTTGTATTCTTTTACCATACTTATTCAACCTGTATGCTGAGCAAATAATCTCAGAAGCTGGATTATAGGAAGAAGAACATGTCATCAGGATTGGAGGGAGACTCATTAACAATGTGCGATATGCAGATGATACAACCTTGCTTGTTGAAAGTGAAGAGGACTTAACATATGCACTATATAATGAAGAGCAGAGACCACAGCCCTAGGTATGGGTTGCATCTCAACGTAAAGAAAACAAAAATCCTCATTACTGGACCAATAAGCAACAGCCATATAGATGGGAAAAAAGATTGATATCGTCAAAGATTTCATTTTGCTTGGATCTATCATCAACACTCATGGAAACAGCAGTCAAGAAATCAAATGGCATATTGTATTACACAAATCTGCTGCACAAAGAAATCTTAAAAGCGTAAAAAGAAAATATGTCAATTTGAGGAGTAAACTGCCTGACCTAAGCCATGGTATTTTCAATAACCTCATATGCGTGCGAAAGTTGGATAATGAATAAGGAAGACTGTAGAAATTGATGCATTTGAATTATGGTATTAAAGGAGAATATTAAAAGTACCACGGGCTGCCAAAAGAGCAAGTGCAACCATAATGCTCCTTGGAAGGCAGAATGGCCAGACATCATCTCTGATACTTCATACATATTGTCAGGAGGGACCAGTCCCTGGAGAAGGATATCATGTTTGGTAAAGTTGAGGCTCAGAGAAAAAGAGGAAGACCCCCAACGTGATGGATTATCACAGTGGCAGCAGCAATGGGCGTATCAACAATTTTGAGTTTAGCACAGAACCAGGCAGTGTTTCATTCTGTTGTGCCTAGGGTCACTGTGTGTCGGTACTGACTTGATGACAAATAACAACAACAACAAAAGCCATCCTTGTAGCTTGATTTGGCTGTGACTTAGCTCTGGATAATGACATGCAAAAAGAAACCTTCCTTTAAAAAGAGTTGGTCCACACTGTTTGCTCCTTTTTTTCTGTTCTTTTTTTAATGATTGACATTTTACTCTCAACTAATGTTCTCTTTCACACATTGGGATTATTTTTGAACCTGGCATATGTCATGGTGAAGTAGTTTGTATTTTCTGTACAGATCAACAATCTTTTTAGTTTTATCAAGTCCATTAAGTATTAGAAAAAATAGGATTGAAGGGGAGGAAAGAAAGTGTATTTAAATACAAGTTACTGTCAAAAACCAAACCAAACCCAATACTCTCATTTGGGTTCTGGTCTCTTTCTGTTGGCCTGTCTGCTCGCTTCGAGTCAAGAGGTTGAATCACTTTGGCTCATAACAGCCATTGTGAGTGCTACTATGAGAAAAAAGCATCAAGCAGTGTCATGGTCTCCCTGTACCAACAGAGACTCAAGTCTTTTATTAGGGCCACGAGTCACTCATTTATACTAAAATCTGCTTATTATCTTAATGTAAGATTGTTGTATTGCAGGATTTTCATAGAAATAGCTATCTTATGCAAATTTTGCTTACTCCTAGAATTTTAGTGTCATTTAAAAAATAATAAAAACCTCATCTTCTTATTTCATTGTTGTTGTTAGGTGCTGTCGAGTCAGTTTCTATGCAAAGTGACCCAGTGTACAACAGACAAAACACTGTCCAGTCCTGTACCCTCCTCACAATTATTGCTATGTTTGAGCCTATTATTGGAACCCCTGTGTCAATTCATCTTGTTAAGAGTGAAATTGATTTTTTTTAAAAAAGCAGAGACAGAGTTCTTTTATATCTGCATAGCGTTAAATTATAGAGTGAACTCTAATTAAAAATCTGTATGTGATTATTGGGGTCCTGGTGAGGAGTAGGATAAGCACTATACTGCTAACCTCAAGGTCAGTGATTCAAAACTACCAATCACTCCTTAAAAACCCTATACAGGTTTGGTATGAGTCAGAATCAATTCATAGCACTTAACAACAACAATGTGATTATTAACAAATAAGTTGAATTCATTCTGCTATAGTCAGCATTGCAAACTAAAAGGTTTGAACAAGTAAATGATAAACAGATATCACTTTGAGAAAATCAACAGAACAATATTTCTAGAAGCAAAAAAAGAAGAATAAATCAGAAGTAAAGGGGTAAAATTACAAATGGGCTTTCAGACAAGCTGTAAGTACTTCAGGCAACGAAGGATGATTGAAGACTTAAATTAAAAACAGATCCGCCAACAAGAAACATATTTTGTGAGGAAGGATAGAAGTAATGGCTTGAGGGGAAGAAAGGAAGTAAGCAATGGAGCAGTGAACATAAAGGAGTGAAGGTGATCAAGAGAAGATGTTATTGGAAACTACAAAATGAAAAAACAGATAGATTTAGCAAGTCAAGCAAGAAATTTCAAATTCCTTTCAGAGTTTGATTAGACAGTGAAATAGTAGCTGATACGTAACTAACCCTCTCTCATTCTTAAAATTCTTCAGGTAGGAAGAGGAGAGATTGCAGGAAAATAAGCAGGGAGAAAAGTCAAAGAAATTAATTGTCTACATTAAAAAAAAAAAAAAATGTCAAAAAAGATTTCAAGCAAGAGACAACTCATCAATCACTTAATTTAGTACCTTCCGTATCCAAACGCTGGGTACAACTGAATAGCCTCGGGTTCAAGCCTTAGCTCCATCTCTTATAATATCACCTCATGTAAGCTCTTGGCTTCTATGAAGTGGGGTTAATAATATATTTTTATTAAAATATCATCAGGATTAAATTAAAGTGTACTAAAGTGCTATATAAATAATATCTCTTATTTTAAAATAGCAGACATTTTTTACATTATTTTTAAGCAAAGGGGATGTTATTTCTTAGAGAACTCGAGTAGTATGTTCAGGGAAATAGTACCAGAATAGGGATTTACCAAAGGCAATCCAGTTAAAGCATGGATGATTCTAAAACATTTGACTACGCTGCCTTTGGCCTTTACTTCAGGGAATTTACAGTGTAGTTGAAGGAGGAAAAATATGTGGAACGCTAAATGATAAGACACCAGAAAATGACACAAAGTCACTCATGAGCCCATGTTAGATGAATGTTAGAGACAGTTTTATGCTCAAATGTTCTTGGAAGAATTCCTAGGAGAGAAAGGATTTGAGTTATGCTCATGAGGATGATTGGATTTACAAGTCAGAATGAGAAATAAGAAGAACTAAAAAGCAACCGTAAAAATATAAAACCTTGTTTACATTAGGGAGAGTCATAAAAGTTCAAACATAACAGAAATTTAAAATACTGCTTATATTTAATTGAGATGGAGGAAAAGAACTAGAAATCATGTTTTAATTCCAACATAGTGAATATAGCTCTTAAAACAACTTAATATTTAATATTTGAGGGTTGGTAGAAATAAATTACCTCAGAAACAAAACTAAAAACAAAAACAAAAAGCAAGCCAAAATAAAGGCAATTATAATCTTACAAAGAAAGTATATATTTAGACAAAACAGTACTGATAGGAAATAACCATATTTGAAAATATTACTACCAATGTGATGGATTTTAAATAATATTTGAGGTAAAAATTTAATAAGGTTCTATTTGGTTTCAAAAATGCTTATTGGCCCTGAAAGAAGTTATGAAAATAAATGTAATCTTAGAACTTTTTTATACTATTAAAAAAATCCCTGTTAAACTTTAGTATAACCTGGGGTCCTTGGATCCTACAAAATATTTTTTTTTATGACATTTGTGTAATCTATACTTATCTTGTGAGAATTTTTAAAACACTAAGTGGAAACTCAAGAGAAAACACCAACATAAACTATATAAGAAAAGGAGAACGTGTTCCTAAGTGAAAAGTAAATTCTAAAAAGCTTGAAGGTGCTTTTAAGGAGCAGAGATCTGGAACAAATCACCTTTTTTTTAAATCTCTCTTCTTTCTCTGTAGGTTCCTGATAAAAGTGTAAGCTGTGAACGCTGTCTGTTCTGCTGAAAGAGTTTCTCACTCTTTCTCATATTGCTCAGCTATGGACCTTAGGAAACTTACCCTGTCCCTAGCTTCTAAATGATTCCTGACAAATAGTAAGCACACAATCAGTATGTCCTAAAAGAAATGAACAAATCTATGCAAAGCACAACTTTTTTATAGCTGTATGTTGTTGTCGTGTGCCGTGGAGTTGGTTCCGACTCATAGCGACCCTGTACAGGGTTTCCGAGGCTGTAAATCTTTACGGGAGCAGAACGCATCATCTTTCTCCTGTGGAACAACTAGTAATTTCGAACTGCTGACCTTGAGGCTCGCAGCCCGATTCGTAACCACTATGCTACCAGAGCTCATAATTATCTGTAAAATGGGGATGAAATCTGTGCTGT
>NW_006408595.1:8331710-8332791 GCF_000296735.1 Chrysochloris asiatica
CATCAACAGAGAAGAGCAGAGAGTGGGACCCTACCCAGAGAAGCAGTGATGGCTGAGATGGAGGCAGAGACAATGACATGGAGTGATGGAGCAGCTGGGTACTTTAGATATAGAGAGGGAGAGGGACTGTGTGCTGAAGACCGGGGGTGGGGGGTGGAAGGGCAGGCTTGCAGGGTATACCCTTTAATTGGTTGATGATGCATGGAGGGAATTGTAACCATGGCAACGAGACAATATACGATAGAATGAATGTAAAACAAATGTTCTCCCATGTAAACTATCACATAATTCACAATAAAACATTAAAAAAAAAAAGATAGTTGGATCCAGAAATATACTTAATAAATCAATATTTTGGGCTCATCCACAATAGTTTACTAAATGAAATTAAATACAGAACAACTAACATGTTCAAATATTTGTTTTCAGGGAAATTTCCCTCTAAGACTCTTCATTGTTGACTTCATGAGTTGCCTTTAATGTCATTCATATTTGGAATGTCTCTTCATGCCATTAAAATGAATATTTCCTCTTCTGAGTTAACATTTTTTTCTGCATTCATTTGATGTGAAAGAAAGTTGGTAATTACTTTATTTAAGAACTTAAATCATTACCCTAAAAGAGATTTTAAAAGATAACTATTGTTTCAAAGAGAAATATTTTTTTTTACCTGGTAATTTAGAGATTACCTCTGAAGTGTCCTAGTTAATTTAGATGTTGTTTTGAACATATTGGTGGTTCTTCTGTATTGGCTTTAATACCGATGCCTTAAATGTACATTCAGTAATCTCAGCCAATTCCTAAGAAATTCTTAGATCAGAGTTTGAGGGGAAAAATCCACTGTAGATATACTTACAAGATAAATGTTTGCTTGCATACTTCACCACTTATAGGGAAAGCTTTCATTTGTGTCTGTATTACCTCTGGAATTTTTTTTAAATCATTATTATTGTTGTTGTGCTGTTGAGTTGCTTCTGACACACAGCAACCCTTTGTAGGGTTTTCAAGGAGTGGCTGGTGAGTTTGACCTGACAACCCTGCAGTTCAATCCAACCTTTTGGTGGAGTGCTTATCCAACAGC
>NW_006408595.1:8333896-8343655 GCF_000296735.1 Chrysochloris asiatica
AGAAAGATGAGGCTTTCTGCACTCTTAAAGATTTACAGCCTTGGAAGCCCTATACAGGGTAACCGAGATTCAGAACCAACTCCATGGCACATAACCAACACCACTACTTTACATTGAAACAACAGTACTCACATACTGAAAGCTGTGCTCTTTCATCTTCATCAGCAGGCATTTTAGTCCTCTTTGCTTCCAGCAAGCAAGATTGTATCCACTTGCATTGTTCTAACAACTGCCTATTGGTCTATGTACAGGTTCCTCATGAGCACAGTTAACTTTTTGGAATTCACATTCTTTGCAATGTTATCCATAGCTTGTCATGATTCACACAATCTAAAGCTTTTGAGCAGTAAATAAAGCACAAATTAATACCTTTCTGGTATTCTCTACTTTCAGCCAAAGTCCAACTAACATTGGCAATGCTTTCCCTGATTCCATGTACTCTTTTGAATCTGGTTTGAATTTCTGGCAGTTCCCTGTCAATGTACTGTTGCAGCCATTTCTGAATTATCTTCAGCAAAATTTCCACCACTCTGTCAATCTGTCATACTGTGGTGACTTGAGTGTTGCTGTAATGTTGGAAGCCATGCCACTGATATTTAAATGCCAGCAGGGTCACCCATGATGGACAGGTTTCAGCTGAGCTTCCAGACTAAGACAGACTAGGAATAAGGAGAGGCAGACAACTTTCGAATCTTTAACCATTAAAAACCTTAGGAATAGCAATAGAACACTGTCAGATAACATCAGAATATTGAATACTGAAACATTACGAATAGTACTAGAATATTGTCAGATATAGCACAGGAAGATATAGCACAGGAAGGCACTCAAAATACTACTAGAGAAGAGCTACCTCCACAAAGTAGAGATGACTGTGATGACAAGAATGGAGTAAAGCTTCAGGACCTTGATGGGGCACAATTCAAAATGAGGGGAAACTGCTGTGAAAACACCCCATTAATAATTGAAATGTGAAATGTATTAAATATGAATTTAGAAAACTTGGAAGTTGCCAAAAATGAAATGAAGATCAATATTCTAGGCATCAGTGAGTTAAATGGACTAAAATTGTCCATTTTGAATCTGACAATCACATGGTTTACTATGGTGAGAATGACATATTGAAGAGGAATGGAGTTGCATTAATCATCAAAAAGAACATTTCAAGATCTATCTTGAAGTATAATGTTGTCTGTGGTAGGATAATATCCATACACCTACAAATAAGACCAATTAATACCACTATTATTGAAATTTATGCACCAACCACTAAATCCAGTGATTATGAAATGGAAAAACTCTACCATCTTCTTCAGTCTGAAATTGATCAAACATGCAATCAAGATGTATAGATTGTTACTTGTGATTGTAATGTAAAACTTGGAAATGAAGAGGAAGGATAGTATTTGGAAAATATGGACTTGATGATAGAAATGATGTTGAAGACCCCATGATAGAATTGTACAAGACTTCTTCACTGCAAATAATTTTTAAAACAACATAAAAGACACCTGTACACATGGACCTCACCAGATGTAATGCACAGATATCAAATAGACTACATCTGTGAAAAGAGATCGTCGAAAAGCTCCAATTATCAGCCAAAACAAGGCAAGGAGCAGAATATAGAGCAGACTATCCATTGCTAATATGCAAGTTCAGGATAAAGTTGAAGAAAATTAAAACAAGTCCATAGGAACCAAAATATGACCTTGAACATATCCTACCTGAATTTACAAATCATATCATGAACAGATTTGATGAATTAGACACTAATGACCAAAGACCAGAAGAGTTGTGGGGTGATATTAAAAACATCATACAAGGAAGAAAGCAAAAGTTCATTAAAGTGACAAGAAAGAAGTAAAAGACAAAATGGATGTCAAAAGAGACTCTGAAACTTGCTTTCCAGTGTTGAGATACTTAAGCAAATGAATTAAATGAGGAGGGGAAAGAGCAGAATGGAAAATTTCAAAGAATAGCTCAAGAAGACAAATTAAATTTTATGATGACATGTACAAAGACCTGGAGTCAGGAAACCAAAAGGAAAGAATTTGTGAATGCTCAGCATTTCACAAGCTGAAAGAACTGAAGAAAAAAAATTCAAGCCTCAACTTGCACTACTGAAGGATTCTATAGGCAAAATATTGAATGATGCAGAAAGTCTCAAAAGAAGATGGAAGGAATGCATGGTCACTTACCAAAAAGAGGTAACATACGATTATGAGCCAGTGGTTGTGAAGGAAGAAGTCTAAGGTGCACTGAAGGCATTGGCAAAGAACAAGGCTCTGGGAATTAATAGAATACAAATTAAAATCTTTCAACAAACTGATGAAGAGTCACTCACTCACCTATGTCAAAAAATTTGGAAGACAACTACCTGGCCAACTGACTGGAAGAGCCCCATATTTGTGCCCATTCCAAAGAAGCCACCCAACAAAATGGGGAAATCAGCCAATATCATCAATATCACATGTAAGTAAAATTTTGCTAAAGACAATTGTAAAATGCTACAACAGTACATTGACTGGGAACTCTCAGAGATTCAAGCCAGATTCAGATGAGCATATGAAATGAAGGATATCATTTATAATGAAGATCCAGCTGATGTCAGATGGATCTTATTTGAAACCAGAAAGATGTTTACTTGTGTCTTATTGACTGTGCAAAGGCTTTCAGCCATGTGCATCATGACAAGCTATAGACAACATTGCAGAGAATGAGTATTCCAGAACATGAGGAACCTGTACATAGATCAAGAAGCAGCCATTCAAACAGAACAAGGGAACACTGAATGGTTTAAAATTAGTAAAGGTGTGCACCAGGATTATATTTTTCACCATACTTACTCAATCTGTATGCCAAGCAAATAATACAAGAAGCTGGATTATATGAAGACAAACATAGCATCAGAATTAAGGATGACTCGTTAATAACCCTGTTTACTGAAAGTAAAGAGAATTTACTGAAGAAGATGAAAGACCACAGCCTTCAGTATGGGTTGCAGCTCAATGTAAAGAAACCAAAAATTCTCACCAATGAATCAATAAATAATATCATGATGAGTGAAGAAAAGATTGAAGTTGTCAACAATTTCATTTTGCTTGTATCAATATCAACATTCATGGAAGCAGCTGCCAAGAAGTCAAATGATGTATTGCATCGTACCAATCTGCTATACAAGACTTCTTTAAAGCGGTAAAGAGCAAAAATGTCAGTTTGAGGACTAAGGTATGCCTGCCTCAAGCCATGATATTTTCAGTAGCCTCATATGCATGTGAAAGTTGGACAATGATTAAGGAAGCCTGTAGAAGAATTGATGCATTTGAATCATGGTGTTGGAGAAGTATATTAAAAGTATCATGGACTGCCAGAAGAACAAACAAATCTGTGTTGAAAGAACTACAGCCGGAATTCTCCTTAGAAACCAGGGTGGCAAGACTTCATGTCTCATACTTCAAACATGGTATCAAAAGGCATCAGTCCCTGGAGAAGGACATCATGCTAGACATGGAACTGAAGGGTCTGAGAAAAAGAAGACCCCCCAATGAGAAGGATTGGCACAGTGACAGCAGCAATGGGTTCAAGATTAGTATCGATTGTGAAGTTGGCGCAAGACAAGGCAGTGTTTCATTTTGTTGTGTACAAGGTAGCTATGAGTCAGACCTACTCAAAGGCACCTAACAACAAACTAACAACAGCAAAAACTTAATTGTATGTAATATTAATGATATTGTTCAATGATTTCCTCATTTTGTTGGATCACCTCTCTTTGGAATGGGCACAAATATGGATCTCTTATAATCAATTGGCCAGGTAGCTGATTTCCAAATTGCTGGTAACAGATGATGAGTGAGTGCCTCCAATACTTAATCAGTTTGTTGAACAATTTCAATATGCATTCTATCAATTCCTAGGGACTTGGTTTTCACCAGGGCTTTTAATGCAGCTTGGACTTCCATCAGTACAACTGGTCCTTGATCATATGCTATTTCTTGAAATATTTGAACATAAACCATTTCTTTTTTGGTACAGTGACTCATTGTATTCCTTCCATCTTCTTCTCTTTATGCATTCTGCATCATTCAATAGTTTGTCCATTGTTGTTGTTAAGTGCCATCAAGTTGATTACAACTCATAGCAACCCTGTTTCTGATGAGCAGCTGGTGAGTTTGAACCATCAACCGTGCAGTTCAAAGTGACTTTGCAGTCCAACACATTAACCCATTGCAAATTGAGGCTTGAATTTTTTCTTCAGTTCTTTAAGACTGCGAAATGCTGCATGTTCTGTTTTGTTTTCTAACACCAGGTCTTGGCCCATTTCATTTTAATATTTGACTTTGCCTACTCAAGGTGCTCTTTTATATTTTCTGTTCATTTCTTTTGCTTCCTCATTTCTTCCATTCACTTTATCTTCTCTACGCTCAAAAACAAGTTTCAGAGTCTCGTCTGACATCCATTTTGGTCTTTTCTTCTTTCTTGTCTTCTCAATGACCTTCTGTTTTCTTCCTGTATGATGTTCTTGATGTCATCCCACAACTCTTCTGGTCTTCTATCATTAGTGCCTAGTATATCAAATCTGTTTTTGAGATGGTTTCTAAACTCAGGTGGGTTATGTTTAAGGCCATATTTTGGCTACCATGAGCTTGGGTTAATTTTCTTCAGCTTCCGCTTAGATATGCATAAGAGCAATTGATGTTCTATTCCATTCTTTGCCCCTGACTTTGTTTTTATTGATGACATAGATTTTTTCTATTGTGTCTCCTCACAGATGTAGTCAATTTGATTCCTATATTCTAGCTTGTGATTTCCATGTGTATCGAGTTGTCTTTTACGTTGTTTAAAAAATGTATTTGCAATGACTAAGTTATTAGTCTTGCGAAATTCTATCATGCAATCTCCAGCATAATTTCTATCACCAAGGTCATATTTTCCAACTGTTGATCCTTGCTCTTCATTTCCAACCATCACATTTTAATCTCCAATAATTAAGGTTAGCAGCCCAACCTTCACATTTTGATCTCTAGTAATTATCAATACATTTTGGCTACATATTTGATCAATTCCAGACTGAAGAAGTTGGTAGAATTATTTAATTATTTAATTTCAACATCACTGGCTTTAATGGATGGTGCATAAATATGAATAATAGTGGTATTAACTGTTCTTCCTTATAGGCATATGGGTATTATCCTTTCATTGACAGCATTGTACTTCAGAATAGATCTTGAAATGTTCTTTTTGACAATAAATACAATGCCATTCCTCTTCAATTTGTTGTTCCCAGCATAGTAAGTTATATGATAATCAGATTCAAAATGGCCAATACTATTCCATTTTAGCTCATTAATGCCTAGGATATCTTTGTTTCATTCCATTTCATTGTTGACAATTTCCAACTTTCCTAGATTCATACTTTGTACATTCCATGATCTAGATGTTTGCATATTTTGATAGCTGCATCTGTTCCTCTTCATTTTGAGTTCTGCCCCATTGGTAAATAAAGATCCTAAGAGTTTTACTCCATTCATTCATCACAGTCAACTCTACTTTGAGGAGAAAGCCTTTCTCCAGTCGCATTTTGAATGTCTTCCAACCTGAGGGGTTCATCTTCCAGCACTCCTTCTGACAATGTTCCACTGCTTTTCATAAAGTGTCACTGGCTAAACATTCAGAAGTAGTCTGCATCTTCTTCTTCCTAGTCTCTGTCTAGAAGCATACTTGAAACCTGTCCACCATGGGTGAACCTGCTTTAATTTAAAATACTGGCAGCATAGCTTCCAGCATCACAGCAACACACAAGCCCTCATGTATAGCACACTGACAGACTAGTGGCAGGGATGAGGCCATGCAAAACTCACTATCATGAGCCAAAACAAGGCCAGGCAATGTGTTCCCGGGCCTGGTGGCTCAGAAGCACAGTCTCAGAGAACACTATGGTCAATTGTCATAACATAGTCCACAAAGGAGGAAGTGCCATGACTCCATACGATAAGCCCTGGACTGCAAACCACAAGACCTGCAGTGTGAGCCTGCAAGCCACTTGATGGGAGAAAGATGAGGCTTTCTGCTCCCCTGAAAATTTAAATACTTGCAAATCCTATACAGGATCGCTATGAACTGGAGCCAACTGGATGGCATTTAAGAACAGTCCACAAAGAAAATGTTCTGCATCCTACTTTGGTGAGCTGCATCTGGGATCTTAAAAGCTCATATACTTTTAAGATGCAGCTACCAGTGAAAAAGGAAGAAACTATGTGAGAAAGAAAGAAGAGTAGTTACAATTTAAGAGACTTGGAATCAATTAGTCAAATGGACTAATGGAACATGTGAACATCAGTCTCTACAACTCTGAGACCAGAGAACTAGTTGGTACCCAGCTATCTCTACCAACTGCTATGAAAGGGATCACATTGGAAAGTGCTGGGTAGATTCGCACCTAACAACAACAACCATGAAACATATTTCAGATTTCTCCTGCTCTTGGTAGCTCTTATGCAATTCACAATACATATGCAGTCAAGTTGATCATTACTCTCTATAGTGAAATCGATCATGTGCTCACTACTAACACAAAGGTTGGGAGTTTGAGGCTAAGGGTCTGGTCATGTCTTCTAAAGACCAGCCAATGAACATCCTATGGTGCATTGTTCTATTCTGACACACATGGAGTCACCATAAATCAAAATCGACTTGATGGTTTTTGGTAGTTCTTACATGTACTTGAAATATACTTTATAATAAATATTACGTTGTTTCTAGGATTGTTATATATATAGTTATTTACCTTATTTGCTTTTGTATGATTTCCAGGATGAGGGGTTGGAAGGACATTTATACAATCATGTTCACATCAGATATGTCACCTGAAGTTATTTTGACATATATCTAAGTTTTAACTCATGTTGTTTTACCTACATTCTTGAATGACATTAAGCACCATTATAAACATGGTAATCAAGGATTGAAAATAAGTTTTCTTATTTGCGTTTTGTGGATCATTCCAAATATTTCCTCTAGGGAAATTCTATTCAACTGTAATTATTACAGAAATTCAGCTGGTTATAATAATTTACTTAATTAATAATTTAAGTAAATTACTTAATTTACTTAAATAATAATTTACTTAATTCATCATCAAGTAAGTGATAACCTATTAAAACACGTATTCAAAAACTACAAAACTAGGCAGAAAAAACAGTAGGGTAGTATCCAGCTTTTCTTAGAGCATTGAGACACAAAAAATACCTAGAAAAGTTAGATGAATGATGAAGGGGTTATAAGTGCAAGGATACATTTCACTGTGAAATTAGAGTAGGCGTAGAAGTTGAAGGCTGGCTCCTCTGAGGTTTCTTTGGGGAACACTAAGTAATCATTGGTACAAAGGTCACAGAAGTATCTTATGAAGCCAACCACTTCTTATGGCTTTCCTTGGCTATGGAATTGATCAAGTCCATTGTCAAATGAAGATTAAGAGCATGGAGTGTGAACCAAAAAGAAAGAGAAAAGTAAAGATGAAACACATAAGGAAATGAATATGGGTAATCATATTTAGATATATACAGTATGTTATTGGTTTCTGTCACGTTTATACACATTGGTAATTTTGCTTTTCTGTTTTTTAATATAGTCTAAAAATGCAGAATGAATAAGGATAGTACATAGTTTTTCCTATATAGTCTTCCCTGACTCTTCTGACCCGATATTGTCATGCTTCCCAACTTATTTTGTTCATATATATAAAACTATATATATATATATAATCACATTAAAGGAGGTTGAATAGGATTTAGGGGTATGAATTAGTGAAAATGATTTGTTTCCTTTCTTTATATAATCATGATAAAAGTAAAATACAGATACTAAAGATGTTGAATTTGTAGAAAGCTTCAAATAAATTCAAATTTTTTAAGAGCTTCCTTACCTAAACATACAAATAGCATGTGTGTGGGTATATTAAATAGCTGCACACATTTCCTGGTCAAAACTTACAATTATAAGAATAATTGGTAATGCACTTGTGGCAAATACAGATGCTACATAATTGTATAGGAAACTTTGGATGATTGTAAAAAGCAAACTATTTAAAATTTTGCTCCACAAAGTTCAAAGTTTACAATAGCTCTTCATAGTCTTGAAAAAATTCCATGTTAAAATTTTTCTCATGAGAATAAAAATTAATATTACATTTAATCAAGCTCTCTTATCTGAAGTTCAAATTAATCAGGAAGCCCTAATTTACAGAACATATATTGTAAAAGAAGTCACCAAAGACCAGATACAAATAAGCAAGATACCTGTGCCTAGAGCACCCACAAAGCAGGGGCACCAGTCCAAAGCAAAGACCCATAGACTCCAAGCAGACTGGACACAGGAAAACTGAATTCTGCAGTGGGAGGTAACTGGCAGGGCAGTAATAACATCAATACCAGTTCCAGTTCACTCAGGGTCACAGGGTACCATGTGCAAGGTTGTTTAAGCTATGAGGCCCTATTACCACTCCAACACCTCCCTTGACATATGCCTCCTGTGGTACCTCTCATGTAATCGAAACTCCTAATCTCAGCAGGCCTCTTGGGAGTATACTATTCTTTCTAATAAACAAGAGGTGGGCGTGGAATGTCATGTTTAATTCTTACTACATTCACTCAATATGCAACTGGATCCTGCATGAATAGTTACAAGGTATGGATGAATTATATTAATGGCTAACCAGTCTCTGATCCATTTTGAAAGAACCATGTTTTGCATCCACATCGGCTGATCAAGCAACATCAACCAGGATGGCCACCAACGCCCTTGCCATGATGCAAACACAAGGGTTACTCTTACACACCTTCTGGTAAACAACTATAGGAACACCAGTCCTACATGGCATACAAACATGAAGGAATTCAAGCAATAAATTCAGTCAACTTACTATTTAATCATATATCATTTACATACAGAGTTAGGTCCTAAATTTTATACTAACATGGGTAAGAATTTAGTAAAATATTACCGTATTAAATGTAAAAAAAATACTGGAAATGTTAATAATTATCTAACATGAAAAGGTTTACATATGAAGTGAGTTTTGTTTTTTATTGTGTTGCGTAGGACACAGTGCTTGATATTGTTCTATATATGTTTATAAATGAGGTTGTTGTTGTTGTTGTTAAGTACCGTGAAGTCGGTTCCGACTCATAGTGACCCTGCACAGGATTTCCGAGGCTGTAAATCTTTACGGGAGCAGAACGCCTCATCTTTCTCCCACAGAACCACTGGTAGTTTCGAACTGATGACCTTGAGGTTAGTAGTCCAACTCGTAACCACTACGCTACCAGAGCTCCTTTGCACATTTATAGCAGTTTCTAATACATGATAGATATTGTATTTTCTGTATATTATTGTTGTGTGCCATCATGTTGGTTCTCCTAGCACTCCTTTATGGGTTTCTGAGAACATGGTTTGCACTCTCAACCTTTCAGTTACCAGTCCAATTCAGTTACCAGTTACAGTGCCACACCAAGGCTCATTCTGCGTATCAGGATGCATATAAATAAATAATGCACACCTATATATAAAGCTCTTGATCATATGCTACCTCTTGAAATGGTTGAACATTGACCATTTCCTTGGTACAGTGACTCTGTGTATTCCTTCCATCTTATCTTGATGCTTTCTGCATCATTCAATAATTTGCCCAGAGTATCTTTCAATAATGAAAGTAAAGGCTTGAATTTTTCCTTCAGTTCCCCCTGCTTGAGAAATGCTGAG
>NW_006408595.1:8345040-8359837 GCF_000296735.1 Chrysochloris asiatica
GAAAATCTGTGTTATGTGAAGAAAAACATGTCATCAGGATTGGAGGAAGATTCATTTACAACCTGTGATATTTAGATGACACAACCTTGCTTGCTGAAAGTGAAAAGGACTTAAAATATTTACTGATGACAATCAAAGAGCACACCCTTTGGTATGGATTGTATCTAGTGTAAAGAAAACAAAAATCCTCACCAATGGACCAATAAACAACATTCTTATCAGCAGAGAAAGGACTGAAGTTGTCAAGGATTTCATTCTTCTTGGATCAACTATCAACACTCATGGAAGCAGCAGTCAAGAAATCAAAGGACATGGCTTATATTGAACTGATCGGGACTTTCTGGCCATCATTTTCTTTGCATCAATAGGACTCCAGGTTTTCCCTACTTTTGTGATTTATGAACTCACTGTCTTGATGTTCTTGATGTTATCAGTGGTGATCATGAAGTTTGTACTGGCCACATTCGTCCTGTCACTCATTTTGCCGAGGAGCAGCCAGGGCATCAAATGGACCGTTTCAGCCGGCCTGGCCCAAGTCAGTGAATTCTCTTTCATGTTGGGAACTTGAGCACGAAGAGCAGGAATCATTTCTTGGGAGGTCTACCTCCTAATATTAAGTGTGATGACTCTAGTCTTTTACTTGCCCCAGTATTGTGGAAAGCTGCAATTATGAAGTGTGTACCAAAACCAGAAAGACAATCGAGTGTCTGACAACAGACTCAGTAACACTACAGTAAATAAAACTTGGGAAAAAAGGAGAAGAAAAAGAACAGTAAAGCTGTACCAGAAAGCAGAAAGCCAATGCAGTTATTAAATTATACATTCCTATAAGCTGCCCTGTGGGGAAAAGATGAAGCCTTCCACTCCTGCAAAGATTTAAAGCCTCGGAAACCCTATTCAGGGTTACCGTGAGTTGGAACCAACTTGAAGGCACTTAACGACAAATAAGCCTTACATACACATGAAGAATAACACTATAGTGAAGGGTTCATGTCCGCATATTTGCCCAGCTTTTACAAAATACCCTTTGTCATATTCTAGAATCTTCCAGAGTGATGTATGTGGAAGTGAGTTGGTTATGTGCAGTTGAAATGTTTCTTTTACAAATCGCCTTGACTATTTTGCCCAAATGTACCTTTTTCCTGAAATTAATGTTAACTTTCTATGGTTAATTCACTAGTTCATGGGTTGTTGTTTTTGTTGAGAAAGGAAAAATAGAAAGTTTTCAATTTATTGTACAACTTTAGAGTCGTTTTCTGTTTGCCAAATATTTGTTACTAAGCATTTCTGTAATGTGAAATTTTGATCCTGGAAGTGAATATGGAATCTTACTTTTAATCCTTACAGCCTGTGTTTTCTAAAATGAAATGAATATCTTAGAGATGTCTATTTGCTTTTTATGGTACCTGTTTTAAATAAAACAGTTTCATGTTGATTAAAAAAAAAGAAGAAGAAGAAAAGAAATCAAAGGACATATTACATTAGGCAAATCTACTGCACAAGACCTTTTTAAAGTGTTGAAGAGCAAAGATGTCAGCTTGAGGACTAAGGTGCGTCTTACCCAAGCCATGGCATTTTCAATAACCTCATATGCATGTGAAAACTGGACAGTGAATAAGGAAGACTGTAGAAGAATTGATGCATTTGAGTTATGGTGTTGGAGGAGAATATTGAAAGTGCCATGGGCTGCCAAAAGAACGAACAGATCTGTGTTGGAAGAAATACAGCCAGAGTGCTCCTTGGAGGCCAGGATGGCCAAATTTCGTCTCTCATACTTCAGACATGTTGTCAGGAGGGACCAGTTGCTAGAGAAGGATATCATGTTTGGTAAAGTGGAGGGTCAGAAAAAAGAGGATGGATTGGGAAAGTGGCAGCATTAATGGGCTCAAGCATGGCAATGATAGTGAGGTTGGCCCAGGATCGGGCAGTGTTTCTTTCTGCTGTGCATAAGGTCACTATAAGTCGGTACTGACTCGATGGCACCTAACAGCAACAACAACAACCAATTCTATGGCACACCACCACCACCACCACACATAAGAAATATTCTTTATTCTATACCACTGATTCTCAAACTGATAATCGCAGGTCCTCTTTATACTCTTAGAAATTATTGAGTAGCTAAAAATACTTTTCTTTGTGTACTGTTAAGTACCATTGTTAAGTTGGTTCCAATTCATAATAACCCTGCATAGGCTT
This sequence comes from Chrysochloris asiatica, assembly GCF_000296735.1. Taxonomy (NCBI): domain Eukaryota; kingdom Metazoa; phylum Chordata; class Mammalia; order Afrosoricida; family Chrysochloridae; genus Chrysochloris; species Chrysochloris asiatica. The sequence continues at coordinate 8,347,240 of NW_006408595.1, forward strand.
TCCTGGAGCTGCTAGTGGGTTTGAATTGCTGATTTTGTGGTTCACAGTCCAGTGCTGCTCCTACAGCACCACACCAGGAGTCCTTTCTTTGAGTAAGTGAAATATATTACTGTATTGGTTGGTCGGGCAGTGTTTTGTTCTGCTGTGCATAAGGTCATTATGAGTCAGTACCAACTTGATGGCACCTAACAACAACAACATTGCTTATTAAAACTGAGAAATGTTTAAAATAATAATTAATTCACTTACAATGACAATAGTAAATCCATTACATGTTAAAATAAATCACATATTTACCAAAAGTAAAGTTTTCCAAACAACAAAAGAAATAATGACAAGAGTAGCACTGTTCTTTTTTGTAATCATCTTTGATATTAGAGTTAGCAAAAGACAGTTGTATTCCCATATTTGCTTTCTGCACTGATTCTGTTGTGATACCATATATTGTGTACCTTCAGAAAACTAGTGAGAATGAGGGTTAAAACAGAAAATAACATCTACAGATTAGTATGAAAACAGTGTTGGATTATTCAGATATATTATGTCAATTTGATAAAATTATGTCTAAGGCTTTTCCATTTTATCTAAAGTTTCCATTTTGTTGACATTAAATTATTCAAATGTTCCATTATTTTAAACTTCTCTATAACATCTGTAATTAATTTCCTTTTCCATATCTGTTAGTGGTTATTTGTGCCTACATTCCTTTCCATCAACCTCACCAAAGGTATTTCAGTGGTGGTAGCATTTTCAATGAACCAACACTTGGATTTGCAGATCCTCTTATTCACTATGCCTCTATTTCATTAATTTCTGCTTTAAGATTTTATTATCGTCTTTCTACTTTCAATCAGTTTACTTTTTAAACTTTTAAATTGTAATTTAAGTGTAAGTTTATAGAGCAAATTGGTTTTCCATTCAACAATTCATACAAATTTCATTCCATGACATTGATTGAAATCCCCATAATGTAACAGCACTCTTCACTTCCTCTCTGTGTTTACCATTTCCAAAGATCCTAGTCTTTTCTTCCTTCTGAATTTTATCACTGGACCTTTTGATCTTGTATGCTTGATTGTTCTAAGGACCTTGTAGACCTTTCTTTTTTTGAAAGTTGAACCACAGGGGTCAGTTCAATTCCACTGACAGATGTCTAAAGGCCACAATCTTAGGGTTATAATCTTAGGGTTCCACTAGTATCTACCAGTAAGCCTGGGTTTTTTTAGTTTTATTCCACATTTCTGCATCTCCCCACCCCGCCCCCTGCTCCCATCCAGTACCTCCTATTGTGACCCCTTTCAAAGTTGTCAGGAGGGGTAGCCAGGCTCTGTCTTGTTCTGATCTCAGGGTCGCTGATGCTCATGTGGCCTATTAGTCTTTTGAACTCATTGTTTCCTTACATCTTTGATTTTTTTCATTCTTTTTTGTCAGATGGAGAAGAGATCAATAACTAACTTAGATGGCCACTAACCCACAAATATATATAGTTCTGACTGAGGATTTATTTCTACATATGTATTAATGTGTATTGTAAATATATACATGAATATAGTAGAATATACAGGGGGAAAAGTTGTGAAAACTTCTTAGGCATAAGCAAAAACCTTGAAGGAATGAGTCACTGGACTTGGAGGCTCAGGACCATAGTCTCAGGGAACACCAAGTTCAACTGACATAACATAGTTCACAAAGTTAAACAATGTTCTACATCCTACTGTACTGAGTAGGGATTGGAGTCAATCCATTTGTTTTAATGTTGTTTTCCCCTTACAGCTTTAGATGGAAGTCTTACTTCCTTGTTTACTATAAGCATTTATAACTTGTCTCTATATGTGGCTTCTACATGTGGAGTCCTGGTGTGACGCTGTAGAATAAGTACTGGACAGCTAACTGCAAGGGTGGTAGTTCAAGCCTCTCAGCTGCTCCTTGGAAACCCAGTGAAGGGTCAGTATGAGTCATAACCAACTCAATGACACTTAACAACAATAATATATGTGACTTGAACTATAGCCCATAAGTCTTGATGTGTAGCATTTTATGTCATTCAGTTCAAAATATTTTATAGTTTAATACCTTATTTCTTTGACCTATGGTCTATTTAGAAGTCTTTCCCTTAATTTTCAAAGATACTAGGATTTTCTAGTTATTTTCTGCTGTTGATTTCTAGTATAACAGAATTGTGGCAAAAGAATATACTCTGTATGCTTTGCATTACTTTCCTAGAGTTGTTGTAACAAATTGCCACAAACTGGATGGCTTAAGACAACAGATAATTATTCTTTTACAGTTCTGAAGGTTAAAAGCTCAAAATCTAGGGTCATGCTCTCTTAAGGCTTTACTCTAGGAAAGAATCCTTCCTTGCCCTTTTCTAGCTTATGGTGGCTCCTGGTAATTTTAGCATTCCTTTTTGCTTAACCATTCCTTTATCAATTTGTCACTTTATTCTTGTTTTACTATGAACAGCAATGAGAAATAAGACCACACCTTCAACATTATGCTTGGCAAGCTCTTCAGTTAAATATTCAAGTTCATCCCTTACAAGTTCTGCTTTACACTCAACAGGACACTATGTAGGCATTTTCTGTCACTTTATAACAAGGCTTACCTTTCTTTCAATACCCAAAAATATGTTCCTTGTTTCCATCTGAGATCTTACCAGAAGCACCTTTCAATATCTACATTATTAACAATATTCTGATCATGATGATCCGGTAAAACCTGTGAAAGTTAAAACTCAATGGGACCTTTCTGTATCTTAAAAGGTTTCCATCTTTGAATTCTTAACATTTTTTAACTTCAATCAGTTGTTTAAGTGGAAAATATTTGAGTTTTCCCTTTCTGACAGGTTTCCACGTTACACAGTCCAGGCTTTATCAGATTTTACTGTGTAGATAAAACCTGCTATAGCCTGGACTGTGTTGAGTGGCTACCTGTCAGAAAGGCAAAACTGTATAGATGGAGTCTTGGTGTGGCACTGTAGCATCAGCACTAGACTGCTAATCACAAGGTTGGTGATTCAAGCCCACTAGCTGCTCCTTGGAAACTCTACACAGGGTTGCTATGACTCAGAACTGACTGGATGGCACCTAACAATAACAGTTATATAGATATTCTCTAAGACAATAAAAATGTTCTCTCCCCACATATTTCTGAGTCTTCACCAGAATTTTTTATTTTGCTTTCCCTTTCAACCAAGTTAATATTTTTCTACCCTTTAAAAAGGCAAACAAAAACCTAAACCCACTGTCACGGAATCAATTCCAATTCTTAGTGACCCTGTTCAGGATTTCCAAGACTGTAAATCTCTAGGGACCAGCCTCAGCTCTCTCACAGAATGGCTAGAGGGTATAAACTACCAACCTTGCAGTCAGTAGCCCTGCACTTTACTCCATAGCACCTAATTAGTGATTTCACCTTCCTTTTCCTTTCACCTCTGCTAACAGTGGCTACGAACCGGGCTGCGAACCGCAAGGTCAGCAGTTCGAAATTACCAGCTGCTCCGTGGGAGAAAGATGACACATTCTGCTCCCATAAAGATTAACAGCCTTGGAAACCCTGTGCAGGGTCCCTATGAGTCGGAACCGACTCCACGGCACATAACAACAACAACAACAACAACAACAACAATCAAAGAATGTTTCTGTTGTGCAGAAACCTCTTGACTTTTTAGAATAGTTGTTTTTGTTGTTGTGTGCCTTTAGGTTGGTTCTGACTCATAGTGACCCTGTGTAGGGTTTCTGAGGGCGTGGGTGGGTTTGAACTGTTGACCTTCTGATTACCAGCCTAATGCTTAGCCTACAGTGCCACACCAGTTCTCAAAGGGTGTCTGCCTCCCTGTCAGGGAATCAAACCCCGGTCTGTTGTGACAGGCAGGAATACTCACCACACTACTAACAACAGAAGCTTTATAATAGTGGTCTCATTCGATTTTTGTCCTTTTGGGACTTAGTTATGTCACTCAGCATAATGCCTTAAAGGTTCATCCATATTATGAGGTATTTTGCAGATTCATCATTATTGTTTAATGTTGCATAGTATTCCACAGTGTATTCACTTTTTCATTGGTGGACAGTTAGACTGTTGCCTTAGTGCTACGATGAACATGGGTATCCATATATCACAGCTCACATTTCTCTAGGATATATACCAATTACTGAGGCTGCTAGATCACATGGCACTTTTATTTCCACCTTTTTAAGGAAGTGCCATACCTTTGTCCACAATGGACAGTCCCACCAGCAATATATGAGGGTCTCAATCTCTATATCCTTGCCAACATTTGTGCTTTTCTATTGATTTTTTTTTAACTTTGCTATTAATGCTGGTGTGAGATAATATCTCATTATTTTGATTTACATCTCTCTATACAAGTAATTCCTATAAAAGGTGAGCATTATAATGAGAACTGAATTTATGAACATACAAATTTGAATACACTAAACTTTGTTAGGAAAATTACTATGTTAACCAAGTGAATTTGTAAAGGTTGTTTATGATATTCACTAAGCATTTATTAAGCCTTATTTCAGGCACTGGTGGCTGCCTAAGGTATAGAAAAGAATGTGACTAGCTCACTGGAAATACATCAGATATTTAAGTTAATGTGATGTGGGCAACAAGATAACATAAACACAATCATAAAATGCTTCACTATGACATTCTATTTTTTTTCTCAATACATTAGGAATGCTCTGTAAACTTAGAATAACTGCTTTCCAGATTTTCTGTTGATTCCTAAATGTGAAAATTACATTATTTTTATTATTACATGGTATCAAAATTTACTAGAGTCCCTTAGGATATTTCATGGGAAAACATTTGTTTCTTTTTGAAAGTCATATGCAAAACAATCAATTCAGTTACAAACTAAAGAAACTATACATGTAATTTATAGAAAGAATCTCCATCTACCATCTTCAGAAAAAAAGAAAAACATGGTCCTTTAGGATCAGGGGGTTGGGGAGTAGGAACAGTACTCAGCTAAGATAAAGGTTGGGTTACATAACCTATTATTGTAATTACTGTTGAATTGGCAAGTTATATGACATATTTCTATCAACAGAAAAGAGTAGCTTCTGAGGCTGCTTATGTACATTTTTAAAAAAATTTTAAGTAAATAAACAAAATAGAAATACATACTTACCTTAAAAAAAAAAAATCCTATTGTCTGTGAAAAATTCTGAATCTTGACTTAAGTAGTCTAAGAAATCGCTAAGACTTCATCTCTCATACTTCAGACATAGTATCAGGAAGGTCCAGTCCCTGGAGAAGGGCATCATGCTAGTAAGATTTATCAGAAAAGGATGAATTGGGGGGCGAGGGGGAAGCATAAAGAATTGAATTCCTACCTCTCTCCACTAACCACCTCCTTCTGCTGTCCAATAGCCTTGGTAAAGGAGTGACCAGTCTTTTATCTCTTACCTGAAATAGCAACCAAATAGCTTTTGTTTGGACTTCAGGATTCAATTCCCTCCTTGTAACAGAGGTTTTATTTCTATACTAGTAGTTGGATTGAGTATTAAGGAAACTAGGAATTTTAATCTCATAGTTTGCAATGTTTTCTAACTTGTCCAAATTTAGATAATTTCCTGCCTGTCTTGACTTCTTCTCATATGTAAAAAGCTTTTCTTTCATAAGAAAGGGTTTATGTATACAGGCGGAGTAAATTATCTTCTGCCTTAAACTTACTGAGAAAATGAATTGCTTAAAATTAGAGTCATTTTCTTTATTCAGAGTATTCCCGACATCCTATAATGAAATGACATAGATTAACTCCATTAATACCATTTCTTATACTTTAAGCTTTAAGCCTTTTAGAAAGCAGCGTTTAATCTGAATAGTTCAAAGCATATTTTAAGAGGCTATCTAAAATGCTTAGAAATGCATTTGAATAAGTATCATAAGGATTCAAAATGGGTTGTGGAGACGTAAATTATTAGTCATATGTTGTTGTTGTTAAGTGCCATCCAGCACATGCTGACTCATTGCATCTGTTTCTGAGGAGCAGCTGGTGAGTTTGAACTGCCTATCTTGCAGTTCAAACTGACCTTTTGGCCCAGTGCATTATCCTGTAGTGCCACAACAGAACTCCTATTGTTGCTGTTAAGTGCCATTGAGTTGATTCTAACTCATAGTGACCCTGTATAGGGTTTCCAAGGAGCAGCTGGTGAATTTGAACCACTAACCTTGTGTTTCAAACCAACCTTTCAGTCTAATACTTTATCTCACAGTATCACACCTGGACACCAAGACTCATAATGAGCAATAAAGGAGCCCTGGTACCACAGTGGATTATGAACTGGGCTGCTAACTGCAAGATCAGCAGTTTGAATCTACCTGTTGCTCCCTGGCAGAAAGATGAGGCTTTCTGTGCCTGTAAAGATTTAGAAACCCTGTACAGGTTCGCTCTGATAGCATAGTAGTTACGAATCAGGCTGCTAACCTCAGGGTCATCAGTTCGAAACTACCAGCTGTTCCACAGGAGAAAGATTTACAGCCTCGGAAACCCTGTACAGGGGTCGCTATGAGTCGGAACTGACTCCATGGCACATAACAACAACAACAACAACATACAGGTTCACTGTGAGTTGGAACCAACTCGGTGGTGCATCACCACCACCACCACCACCACCACCACCACCACCAGTGAGCCATGAGTGAAATGGAAAGATGATGCCTGATGCCATTCAGAAGCCCTAGTCTTTCTGCAGATGGCATTTCAAATCAAATGATATATTAAAGAACACAATCTGTTAACCTTTCATAGTTAGAGCTATTGCTTATTTTTATCTTTTACATAGCATCATGTAGAACGCCTTTTATTTAGTCACCCTGTTGATCATTATGCCATATGCTTAAGACTCTGTGGCCTATCGAAGGGCTTAAATGAACACACACAGATTAAAGCAGTACATACAGAAACTTTCTGAAATTTCAAAGTAAAATTCATAGCACAGATACTAAAATTCGAACTATTTATATTTTCTGTCATTGGTGCTGTTAAATTATGCCACTGCCATCAAGTCGATGCCAACTCACAGAGACCCTGTATAGGATTTCCAAGGCTGTAAATCTTTATGGCAGCAGAAAGCCTCTTCTTTCTCCTGTGGAGTGGCTAGTGGGTTTGAACTACAGACCACGCAGTTATCAGTCCAGTGCTTATCATACAGCACCACCCAGGCTCAAAGCCTAAATTGCTATCTCTGGCAATATGATGACATGAGCCACCAAAATCAACCCAAACAAATGCAATCCTAATCCATAAATTCCCCAACACTATTCTCCAAAATTGGTTAAGTAGTCTTGAAGATTTCCATTTTTAAAAAATTAATATACAAATAAATTCTTGCTTAAATATTTAAACATTTGAAAAGTGAACAAAGGGGAAAAAAGTACTATTTTTCTCCCTTCCGCATATTTTCACCCACTCTCTTTTCCTACCCTTATTTAATGCAAGAAATAAGTACATCCAAGTACACAGGGCTTCATTTTCTTTTGTGCATCTTAATGGTAGTCCCCAGGTGGGAAATATTGAGGAACATTGACCTTGGTAGTTTTAAAATAGCTTGATTAGAACAAATTGTTATTTACACTTTGTTGTTGTTAAGTGCCGTCTTGTCGGTTTTGACCCATAGTGATACTAAGTAAAACAGCATGAAACACGGCAGGGGCCTGCACCATCCTCACAATTCCTGCCCTACTTGAGCCCATAGCTGCTGCCACTGTGCCAATACATTTCGTTGGGTGTCTCCCCCTTTTTTGCTGACCCTCAACTTTACCAAGCATAATGTCCTTCTCAAGGGACTGGTCCCTCATGAGAATATGTTCGATGTATGAGAGACAGAGTCTGGCCATTCTGGCTTCTAAAGAGCACTCTGGTGGTACTTCCTCCAAAACACATTTGCTTGTTCGTCTGGCAGTCCCTGTTACTATTTTTCTCCAACACCATAACTCAAATGCATCAATTCTTATATGGTCTTCCTAATTCACTGTCCAACATTCACATTCATATAAGGCTATTGAAAATACCATGACTTGGGTCAGGCACACCTTAGTCTTCAAAGTGACATCTTTTCTCTTGAAAACTTTATAAGAGGTCTTCTGTAGAACTTTTGCCTAACATTTAATATGTCGTTTTTTTTCTAGACTGCTGCTTCCATGGGTGTTAGTGGTTGTGGTTGTTGTTAGGTACCATCAAGTTGGTACTGACCCATAGTGACTTATGCACAGCAGAACAAAACACTGCCCGGTCCTGGGCCAACCTCACTACTGTTGCCATGTTTGAGTCCATCGATGCTGCCACTTGGCCAGTCCATCTCGTTGGGGGTCTTTCTCTGACACTCCGCCTTACCAAACATGATATCCTTCTCCAGTGACTGGGCCCTCCTGAAAATGTCTGAAGTATGAGAGATGAAGTTTGGCTATCTTGGCCTCCAGGGAGCACTCTGGCTGCACTTCTTCCAAAACAGATCTATTGATTCCTTTGGCAGCCTATGGCACCTTCAATACTTTCCTCCAATACCATAACTCAAAAGCATCAATTCTTCTACAGTCTTCCTTAATCACTGTCCAGCTTTCACATGCATATGAGGTTATTAAAAATACCATGGCTTGGGTCAGGCGCACTTTAGTTCTCAAGCTGACATCTTTGCTCTTCAACAATTTAAAAAGGTCTTGTGCAGCAGATTTGCCTAACGCAATATGTTGTTTGATTTCTTTACTGCTGCTTCCTTGAGTGTTGATAGTTGATCCTAAAAGAATGAAGTCCTTGACAACTTCTTCATTGATAAGAATGGTGTTTATTGGTCCAGTGGTGAGGATTTTTGTTTTCCTGACATTGAGATGTAATCCATACCGAAGGCTGTGCTCTTTGATCTTCATCAGTAAATATTTTAAGTCCTCTTCACTTTCAGCAAGCAAGGTTGTATCATCTGCATATGGCAAGTTGTTAATGAGTTGTCCTCCAATCCTGATGCCCCTTTTTCTTCATATAACCCAACTTCTTGGATTATTTGCCCAGCATACAAGTTGACTAAGTGAAAGAATACAACCTTGTGGTACACCTTTTTTTATTTTAAATCACTCAGTGTTCCCATGTTCTGTTCAAACAACTGCTTCTTGGTCCAGGTACAGATTCCTCATGAGCACAATTGAGTGTTCAGGAATACTCATACTTTGCAATGTTGTCCATAGCTTTTCATGATCCACACAATCGAAAGCCTTTGCATAGTCAATAAAGCACAGGTAAACATCTTTCTGATATTCTCTGCTTTCAGCCAAGATTCATCGGACATCAGCAATGATTTCGCTCGTTCCACATCCTCTTCTGAATCCAGCTTGAATCTCTGGAAGTTCTCTGTCAATGCATGATTATAGCTATTTCTGTATTACCTTTAGCAAAACTTTACTCGCATGAGATATCAAAGAGATTGTCCGATGATTTCTGCATTCCGCTGGGTCACCTCTCTTTGGAAAGGGCACAAATATGGATCTGTTCCAATCTCTCCGTGGTTCTGTCAGGTGTTCGTGGCTGTTCTGATCCTTCCCCTCCTCAGTCTCTCCCCAGATGGTGGCTCCGGGAGCAGCTGAGCATCTTGAGTTAGAAAGCAATGGATTTCTTGATTCGCTACAAATTCCCCTAACTGTAAGCCTTCCAAGCTTCTAAATATGTTTCTAAGTATGTGGTTCAGAGTTCTAGCACCATCCCCTGAGCCTGCTTGGTCTGGTAGTTTGTGTTGTTGCTGACGGAGCTCCTTTCTGCACATCTACCCAATCCAATGGTAGATCCAAGCAAAATGAAGTCTTTGAAAACTTAAATCTTTTCTCCATTTATCAAGATATTATCTATTGGTCTGGTGGTGAAGATTTTTATTTTCTTTACATTGAGGTGCAACCCATACCAAATGTTTAGGGGGAAAAAAATCTAAAAGTGTGCTGAATTATTTTCCTGTATGCTACAACAGATCAGAGTTGAGGGGAAAGTCATTAACAATTCAGTTGTAAAATGTTTACTATTGTACACAATAAAATCACATTAACTATTGACTATAATACCAGTTTGTGTACTGTGTTTGCTTATGTGTTACTCTGATGCCAGCAGGGCTACACCAGAGAAAAGGTTTCAGCAGAGCTTCCAGACTAAGACAAACAAGGAAGGAGGACCTGGTGATTTGCTTCTGAAAATATTGTCCAGTCACAAGTTTATGAAGAGCAGCAGAATATAATAACCCTCTTTAAGTTGTTGTTGTTAAGTGCTGTTAAGTCAGTTTGGACTCATAGTGACCCTGTATAGGGTTTCCAAGGAGCAGTTGGAGAGCTTGAACTGCTGGCTTTGCAGTTCAAACTGATCCTGCAGTCTAGTGCATTATTTATTAAGAATTTACTAGGTACTAGACACTGTTGTGTTTCAGAGAATTTTCTTATCAATGAAATTTTAACATGTAGAACATCATCATAAGTATCTCTGTTCATAAGATCTGGAATTTGTATATTTTTCAGTATTTCCTTTGATTTGATGTTGTCTGAGCTAGAAAATAATCACAAATATTTTTTCAAACCTGAGAAAACCATAATAGAGAAATTTACTGGGTTATCAAAGTCTCTGAGTTCAGGGATTTTCTACTATACTAGTACTTTCCAAAGAGTCCTGGTGTGGTGCTATAGGACAGAAAGGTCAGTTCAAACTCACCAGCTGCTCCTCGGAAACCCTACACTAGGTCACTGAGTCAGAACTGACTAGATGGCATTTAACAACAACAGTATTTCCCAAACTTTAATCATTCACACATTGCTGACTTAATTATTAATATATAATATTTACTTCTTGTTTATTTTTGTCTCTCAGATAAGTATCTTGAAAGAGTGCCTTTTACTTAGTGTCATTCAAATATTTCTCAATTTCAAATACATTCCTCCTCTTTTAAAATTTAAAGGAAACATTTTATCACCATATTAACAAAAACCAGGATTATCTGCCATAAGCAAAAGGTAACACAAAAAAATTAAATCCAGTCTGAGCCCAAGACTTATACTTTGTTAAAAAGGTAAACCTACAAGCATTAGTAATGATGTCAACTAGTATCAAATTCCTCATTATCTTAGACAAAATAACAGTGCTAGAAGAAACCTGAAAAAGGAGAAACTTTCTTGCTATGCTTTTTCAATATTCAATATGATGCCACAGATCATCTAAAATAACCTCCTATAAATTATGATGATTTTTCAAATCATTGTTATATGAATCCTAAAATGTTTTGGGAAATACCCCCAAATGGTAAGGGAATTAGTGAAGGATCACCTTTACTTCTGTTTTCGTCTCATAATCTCAAAAGAAGTATTGTTTCTCTCAAGATATAACTGATGCTCATTTATCACTGGCAAGTAATATCAAGCTGATAGAAATTATACTCTATCAAAAACTTTTCAGAAAGAAAATATTAGGTAAATAAATAGTACTGATCTTGGGAGCATAATCAAGTCCAAACACATTCCATCTGTGTGATAGTTACCATTTTGTGTTCACTTGGCTGGGTAATGATTCTCAGCAGTTGACAGTTATGTAAAGATGGAATCATCCCTCATGATGTGATCTGATGTGATCAACCAATCAGTTGTAAAGGGAGTTTCTTCAGGGATGTGGCCAGCATCAACATATAAAGGGACTTCACAAGTTTCAGAAAAATTCCATTATCTTTCAGTTGCATTTTTCCATGGACATTTTGAAACTCCCTCATCTATATGGAAATTCTGGCAATGCTCACTTGCTCTGGATCCTGCATGTGGCTCATCATTATCTGATGATTCATCAGGCTCTGTAGTCTGTGAGCTAACTGCCTACTGTCTTACCTACTGATCTTGAGAGTCGTCAGCCTACTAGCTGACTTGCTGATCTTGGATATGTCCACCTCTGCAGCTGTGTCAGGAAAAAACCCTAGTCTAATGCCTGACAACAGGCTTTGGACTTGCCAACCTCTGTAACTGTGTGAATGATTTCCTTGAGATAAAGCTCTATCTAATCTAACTATCAACCCAACTAGCGACCTATCTATTAATCAATCAATCTACCTACCTACCTACTTATCTATCCTGGTGTGGCAGTATAGGATACACACTGGACTGTAACCACAAGTTTGGCTGTTCAAACCCACCAGCTGCTCTTGGAAACCCTATACAGGATGCTATGAGTCTGAACCAACTCGACATGAAATAACAGCATAGATATACATGCTTCACTGGTTTTGGTTCCCTAGAGAATTCAGTCTAAGAAAAGCTGTTTGACCTTGAATATGTTAGTAACTACTTGGATTTTCTCATCTGTGAAAACAGATAAAATGCAATCTGCCTACATACAGGGTGCATGCACGTGGATTAAAATGAGACAAGTCAAAGCGCTCAGCAAAACTCTCAATAAATGTTAGTTGAATCAAAAGTTACATATGAGTGTATATTACAACTAACAAAACACCCAGGTGTTTTAATAAATAAGCCTCTAAATTTGTTTTTATCTCACTGATCCTGAGGTAGTATTGCTCAGTTTCAAATACAATCATGACAACTAAAACGAATCCAAAGATTATCCTTCTAAAGGTCTGGAATGATA
>NW_006408595.1:8360387-8377026 GCF_000296735.1 Chrysochloris asiatica
AATAAACATTAAAACTATTTTTATGTTTAATTTATGGACATTTAAAAAAATTAACGTTATTACAATCTCTACTTTTTGTATCCAGAGACTTATCTATTGCTAAATATACATAATGGTAAAAAAGTATTTCTTTAATATTTAGAAAAATCTTAACACCCATCATCTTAACAGAACAGCATTTCCATTTCTTTTCTGTTGTCTTCCAAACTTCTCATCTGCCAACACTTAACAATAAGTACCATACATTTTTCTGGAGTCCTGGTGTGGTACTGTGGGTTTACACGCCGGACTGCAAAGTTGGTTTGAACCACAAGCTTGGCAGTTCAAGTTCATCAGCCATTCCTCAGAAACCCTTTACAGGGTCGCTATGAGTTGGAACTGACTCAACAGCACTTAACAACAATAAAGTTTCTCAGCTTCTTTACTTATGTTAACTCATCAAATCCTCACAATACTCCTGAGTTAGGTAATATTACCCCTTCATTTTGTTGTTGTTTCTGAAGAGTGGCTGGTGAATTTGAACTGCCGACCTTGTGGTTCAAACTGACCTTTTGCTCGAGTGTTTATGCTATAGCTCCACACCAGGACTCCCCACTTCATTTTATAGATGCTGAAATGGAAGCACACAAAGTTTAAATACTAGTTGTTTGTTGTTATGTGCCATGGAGTTGAATCCACTGATATAATTGGGGGAGTCAGGGCTCAAACTGAGCTAGTATGTCTTCAACATTCATACTTTTAATCATTATGCTGAATCGTATTTATAAAAGCTGCATTCAGTGTATATGCTATATTTGCAATATAAAGGAACTTTTAAAAGTTCATGGAAAAATTCCATTTTTTCACAAACTTTTTGAAGCCCCTTCATATGTGTGTGTGTAAGTATATGAGAGAGAGAAGTGTAATTAAAGATAATGGAACTTTCTGAAGCCCCCTGTATATAGTAGCATGTTGTTGTTGCTGTTAAGTGGTATAGAGGAGGTTAACTCATAGTGACCCTGTATAGGATTTCTGAGGTTTTAGATTTTTGTAGAAGCAGAATGTCTCATCGTTCTCCCATGGAGCAGTTGGTGTGCTTGAACAGTCAACTCTGCGGTTCATAGTACATTGTTCATCCTACAAGCCACCATGCTGCAACACAAGGTATATAGGACTTATCTATTGCTAAATATACATAATGGTAAAAAAGTATTTCTTTAATATTTAGAAAAATCTTAACACCCATCAAGATTTTTGTTGTTGCTGTGTCGTAGTAGGTTCTGCCCTTTATAGGGGTTTTGACATTGGAAATCTTAGCAGAAGAAAGCCTCCTCTTTCTCTCACAGAGCAGCTATTGGGCTTGAACCGCTAGCTCTGAAGTTCATAGTCCAGTGCTTATCCTAAAGAGCCACTGTGCACCCACAAATGTATACATTGCTGTTGCTATTCAGTCAGTTCCAACTCATAGCGACCCTCTAACAGGTTTCCAAGGCTTTAAATCTTTAAGGGAGCAGAAAGCCTCCTTTGCTCCCATGAAGTGGCTGGGGGGCCCAAACTGTGAACCTTGTGGTTTGAAAACTTTATTCTACAGAGCATTATTCTTATCTGGGGGTGGAGGTAGAGGCATTTTCTCACATAATTAAAATTTTTAATAGCTGCAAGTTGTTCCATCAAGTTGATAAGGCAAATTTTACTTTAAATTATCTAATGCTGGCCTTGGAAATAATTTCTAATTTCTCTCATTATATATTAAAAATGATACAATAAGCAAATATTGCATTGCATATAGCGTTTCTCCTTTGAATTTTTTCCCTTGCATTAATAACCACAAAATGATTGGGTTGACTTAAATATAACATATATATATAATATTTAATTTGGACTAAAATATAAAATATTTAATCATTGTACTGACTTAAATATTATATATATATTATATATAGCACACGTATATAACATATATATGTTTGTTGTTATTAAGTACCATCAAGTCGGTTCTGACCCATAGTAACCCTTATAGGGTTTCCAAGGAGTGGCTGGTGAGCTTGAACTGCCATTCAAACCAACTTTGCAGTCCAATGCATTAACCCACAGTGCCACACCAGGACGTTATATATATTACATATTGTGATATATACAAATATATACATTATAGATATAAAATATATGTCAGAACAATCACTTGGGGGTTATTGTTGTTGTTAAGTGCTGTTGAGTTGGTTCCAACTCATAGTGACCCTGTACAGGATTTCTGAGGCTTTAAATCTTCATAAGAGTGGCTGGTGGGCTCGAACTGCAGACCTTGTGGTTCGTGGTCCAGTGTTTATTGTATGGCGCCATCATGCTCCCTAATAGTTACCTAAATATACATATATATGGAGTCCTAATGTGGCATGTAACAACAATGTGGTTCTGTAGGATAAGCACTGAACTGCTAACCACAAGGTGGGTGGTTCAAACCCAACAGATGCATCTCAGAAACTCTATACAGGGTCACTGTGTATATGTGTGGGTTGGGGGGGGGCTTTTAAATTTTCTCATTATATAATGTTACCAGCAATGATGTCATGCTGGGTAGGGTGGAGGGTCAGAGAAAAAGAGGAAGACCCCCAACGAGATGGATCAGCCAGGTGGCATCATTGATGGACTCAAGTGTGGCAGCGGTAGTGAGGTTGGCCCAGGATCGGACATTGTTTCGTTCTGCTGTGCATGGGGTTGCTATGAGTCGGTTCCGACTCGATGGCACCTGACAACAACAACAACACCAGCAATGAAAGAATGCTCAGAAATTCCCAATAAATACTTACCAGTCTTTTTTTGCCTTCAAATTTAACTAGTATAAAATGGTTTAAGAGTAATCATTTATGATGTGACATAGTTAAGCCAAATCAAATTAAAATTGATCCTACAAATGAATGAATGACATACATTCTCCTTCTAACAATATAAACGGTGGCAATAATCCTGTTATTTGTTGCCTATGAGGTTGGTATTTTCTTGGTTCTATAGGTGAGCCTTAGAACTCCTGGTATGGTGCTGTAGGATCAGCATTGGACTATGAACCACAGGGTCAGCAGATCAAATCTATCAGTAGCTCCTTGGAAACCCTATACAGGGTTGCTATGAGTCAGAGCCAACTCGACAGCACTTAACAACAAAAACAACATAGGTAAGCCTTAAAAAGAATCAGTAACCTACCAAAAGTCACTAGCAAGTGTTAGAAGTGAAGTCTGAGCCCTTATCTGTCTGATTCTGAAATATGTATTTGGTGGTGGTGGTGATGTGCCATGGAGTTGGTTCCCACTCATAGCGACCTGTATAGAGTTTCTGAGGTTGTAAATCTCTAAGGGAGCAGAAAGCCTCATCTTTCTCCCACAAAACCACTGGTACTTTCAAACTGCTAACCTTGAGACTGGCAGCCCAACTTGTAACCACTACACTGCCAGAGCTCCTTAAAACCTGTTTTGAAATACTAGAAAAAAATAGTCAAGAAGGTCAATGTATATCAAGGTATGGGAATTATATAAAGAAACTGATTAACATCTTTATCAAAGATTAATCTCTGCTACAATTTGATGAATTTGACCTATACTTTTGGATGTAGTAGCTCAACATAACAACTGAAAGGGAAGGAGTCTTCACATCAAGTATCAATCCTATCCCCTCTGTATACAGGGTTGATAGTTATAGGCAACTTAGACATTGGCTACCTAAAATGGGGGGATTATAAAGGCACGAAATGACTGGCTTACAAGTTTTCAAGTTTAGTTTCAGAATGTGTAGGGGAAGGTAGAATCCCCACTGAATAGTTTTCATCTTGTGTAGATGAGTTTGGTGAAAGCAGATGGGGATAATATTCTTATGACTCAATAGTGAGTAACTGTTATCATGACTAATTCTTACTGTCATAACTGTAAAGGTAGAAATTTTGTAACAAAAGGGAGGAAGTAGTTAATCTTACATTCCAGGAACAGAGGACCCTAGGACCATCAAGGCAGAAGATCATGAGCAGAGAGTGGAATCCTATTTAAAGAATCAGCAACACCAGAGATGGAGGCAGAGATAAGAACATAGAGCAGCTGAAGACTCTAGACTCATGGAAAGAAAAAGGTTGTATGCTGGCAGCCAGGAGGCAGGCTTGCAGAATGTGACCTTTGGTTGCTTAAATGATTTTATATTACTAAAGTGTTTTTGTGTACATGCCCCAAAAGCAAAAAAAAAACCAGAGGAAATAGAGGCAAATACTGTTAGCATAGTGGTTACAAATTGGGCTGCAAACCACATAATTCAGCAGTTCGAAACTACCAGCTGTGCCGCGGGAGAAAGATGAGGCTTTCTGCTCCCGTAAAGATTTACAGCCTCGGAAACCCTGTACAGGGTTGCTGTGAGTCGGGACCGACTCCACGGCACATAACAACACAACAACTGTTGAATGATAATGGATGGAGGAGACTGTAATCATTGCAATGAAATGATGTGTAAAACCGATGTTCTCCCATGTAAACTATCATTCAATTCACAATAAAATCTTATTTTAAAAAAATATTATTTATCTCATTAAGGGGTAGAATGACCATCTGGGGTAGCTATCATTAACACTGGGATATTTCCCTTGTATATTTTTCTGATCAGTGATTTCAAATATAAGGAAGACAATTATAAATAGCAGTATGTTTCATCTGTGTTTTTCTCCAACCATGCACTTTTATTGTAATTTAATTTCATTTACATTTTAAGCAAGAATCTGGAGGATATAATCATTACTTAAGCTCTTTTTCTTTCTTAATCATTATCTTAGAAGATTGTGTGCTATTAATGTTCCAAAAATATTGTAGCTTTGACACAGAGTAAAGGTCACTAAACATAATACAACAGAAAGAACATAGCCTTTAGTATCAGGTAGATCTGGGCTTAGATTCAGACAATACCACTTACTAGCTATGCTTCTCTGGAATGGTACAGCATCAAGTTACTAATACATCAAAATATTGTGAAGGAGATAAAGCCTCTAGTGCATTGTAGATAGTCCAGAAATTTTAGTTCCCTTTCAAGAGCAACATATATACAGCTAATTATACCAAGGGCATTGATTTTAAACATCATGCTTCATCATTTCCCTCAAACAAACTGTAGCATAACATGAAGAGTCAAGATCAAAAGAGATCAAAAGAGATAAAGCTGCTTCACTGATACTAGAACCTTCTGTTTTGGCATCAGTACCGTGTTCTTCTATTAGCTGGTATGAGAGATTATGAGGATGTTTCAATATCTGTCTATAGCATCCTGGAGCATTCAATTTCAGAGCAGGTATTTTAAACCTACAAGTCTGTAGTCCATCTCTGCTAAG
The DNA here is from genome assembly GCF_000296735.1 of Chrysochloris asiatica. NCBI lineage: Eukaryota > Metazoa > Chordata > Mammalia > Afrosoricida > Chrysochloridae > Chrysochloris > Chrysochloris asiatica. Next base: position 8,365,714 of record NW_006408595.1, read on the forward strand.
TATTTCATGGTACCATTGCCCTACTTTGTTCTTTGGGTACTGAATATTGTATCCAAGTACTGGAAGAAGCACCTGTGAAAGGGAAGTAAATAAATAAAAAATAAATATGTATATACAACAGCCTCCAGAAAGACACATAATCTTATTTTGTGTTTACTTTTATGGCTTGGGCCTGTATCTGTAAAATCAGTGTCAGAATCTAAATATTACAATCTCCCTAAAACATGCTATTGAATAATATACTATGATACGTTTAATGCTGCCTGGCACAGCAAAGAAGTAAATTATAATCAAGGACTGTCACAATAATCAAGGTAAACAATTAAAATATTACTAGATAAACCACTGTTAATACAGAAGAGACAGATCAAGAAGTGTAGGTACATTTAATAAGTCAACAAAGACTCAATCTTTACACAACCATGCAATACTAAAGGCGTATTTCCTCTGTAACACAAAGGATACACATCCTTCCTAAAAACTTACTGCTCACTCACATAATCGGTATACTGGTTGAGAATTTAAAATTCTTCTTCCTTATTTAAAAATAAGAAAGCAAACATATAGCAACAAATACAATGTCTACTTTCTTAGCTGCTTGTTAGAAGTGAACACTGGTTTATGCAGGGTTTTAGTCCTCTGCTTTTGACTACTAAACACTTATACTTGGCCAGTACAACAAAGGAGTCAGAAAAAGAAACAAGGTGAAAAACATGGATGAATCTGAAACTCATTATGCTAAGAAACAGAAGGCAGACACAAAAGGTTATGTACTGTAAGATTCCATTTATATGACATTCTTTCAAAGGCACAAGTGGCTTCGAAACGTCCCTATCATTTAATCCCATTTTTACATGAACTATTTGGAGCCCCCTTGTATATGAATCAATCGGTGGTTGCCAGAGGCTGGAGATTTAAAGAGAGGGTCAGCTACAAAGAAACTATTGTTCTAAGTCAACTTTTGTGGTAGTCACACAACTGCATACATTTATCAAAATCTATTTAAATTACCTTAATTTAAAATTAACTAAAAAAGGGACTTTGTTGTTGTTAAGTGCTGTCGAGTCGTGTCCGACCATAGTGACCCTGTATAGGGTTTCCAAGGAGTGGCTGGTGACCTTGATCCACTGACCTTGTGGTTCAAATGACTTTGCAGTCCAGCGCATTAGACCACAGCCCCACATCAGGACTCCAAAAAGAGACTTGTCAACCTTTTTTATTTTGGGGGCAAATGTCTGCACTTAGATTTATAAAAGTGAAACTAATTTTTAAGCAAATTTACCTGATGAATTGCATATATATTAGCTGATTCCTCTTCTTCAGTCACTAGATGAACCTATTTAAAAAAAAAAAAAAAAAAAACCCACATGGATTATTCATTCTCAAACATTCCAAATTTCTTTTAATTTTTCCTAGCTCTATGTTTAATATGCATGTACCCAAACAAGACCTTTTCCCAATTTATTTTGGGAGGAGTGGAATGAATAAAAAATTAGATTAATTCCTTCCACTTTACCAACTGATGACAAAAATTGTAATGCAGAAGAATAGTGGGCAACTTAAAACTGAGGTGATGTTTTCACCTCAATCAACAATCTTTTTCTGAAATAAGCTGTATGTTATTACACTTAATCTGCTCCTTTGAAACAACTCTGCCCCAAATGACATCATAATACCTCATGCTAGAGTGATGTTTATCAAAAGGTGTCCCATAGAATAGCACAATGGTTAAGAGATTGTCTGATAACTAAAAGAATAGTAGTTTGAATCCACCCACTGACTCAACAGGTGAAAGACCAAGAGATCTGCTTCTGTAAAAAGACGATAGCCTGGGACACACTATGAGGCAGTTCTACTCTGTCAGACAGGGTCATTAGGAGTTGGTATTGATTTGGCAACACACAACAACAGAATATTAGTAGGTGTTACGCAAGAGAAAAACAGCTGATAAACTAAATTGGAGTGATGTTACTCTAGGACATCACAGAATAATTCTGCCCTTCCATCTACCTGAGACTGCAAGTGTAAAGGCAGCTATCCAACCAGGATGAATGGCATTCCTCTATTCCTAAAGCCTTCGTCATTAATACTGTATCTACAAATCTGCTTGCTTTCCTCTCGATTCTCCTTACTTATCACTTATGTTCCTCATTTGTTTTTCACTTTGGGCTTGCTGGTTGGAAGGCTGATTGGTAAATAACCACTCAAACTGGACACAAAACCCCAGATACAGTCTGACCAGGACTGGGATCACTCTTGGATGACAATTTCTAGATTTTGTCTTTTACAAAAGTTTACTATGTTACTGAATTTTACTTTTCAGTAATTTAAGTAAATTTATAGAAATACTGAACTAAATATGGTCAGGTACAGAACTCCATAACTTGTCCTTAGAGTACCCCCTCCAGGTAGATATCAAATCAGTTAATTAACAAAAATGCTTTGGCAGTAGAGCTGCTTTCCAAACAAGAATCCACCTAACCTTTTATCTGTTAAATTCACATTGCTCCATCATTTCCACCAAAAAAAATCATAATAGAATCTACCAAAAGTCTTGAAATAAAAATATGCCCATCCAGCTAGTAATCCTGCCAAAAGAAGGAACCAAAGTAATTTCCCCATGGTTTTTGAGATGCAAAACAATATATGTTCCATATACCAGCTATTAAAAATCTTATTATGTTGTTTTCCTTAAGTTTTTGACTTAAGTTTTGAATCTCTAGGCTCTGCCTTTTCTTTTCTCAGTGCTAAGTAATATAATATAAATGGTTGGTTTTGAAATACACAAAAATACGTTTTACTGCTAGTAAAAGGATACTCTGAAGTTATGAGGAAAATGTTTTACCTTCACTTGTAGCTCCAAAAAGGAAAGCAGACAGGATCCTGATCACAAAACTGTCCTTGCAAATGTATTTTGAAAAAGGAAGTCTTATAGGACATTCATGTCTGAGACTGCAGTTGTGTCTTGTCAAAGTAAATTTTAACCTCTAAAATTCTGAATTAGAAATGGCTGATTTACAATTTGAATCAATATTCAAATAGATCTCTGGAAAGTATATAAACTTCTGTTTTTTCATTATTAATCAAAAAGAAATCACTGATGAATCTCTTTGTCTATTCACAGAGGGCACAATGAAACTAGGATGTTGCTGGCTTTCCTTTTCACACAGTTTACACAGTGACTGTCCTAGCAATTCATGCTTTGCCTCTGGGTGGCAGAAAGGGTCTGCACTCAAGTATTTAACTAAAGGAGTCCTGGTGTGACTCAGCAAGATAAGCACTGGACTGCTAACCAAAAGGTCCCACCAGCTGCTCCTTGGAAATCCTATACAGGCTGGCTATGAGTTTGAACTGAATTGACACTTAATAACAACAGCTTCACTAAAAGGTTTGAGTTCAAACTCACTCAGTGGTGCCTGTAAAGGCCTGGGGATCTGTTTGTGAAAGGTTATAGTCAAGAAAGCTCTATGGAGCTCACTGCTCCTCTGTACACATGAGGTTGCCATGCATGTGTCACAACTACCTCTATGGCCATGTTGCTGTTCAGTGTTCCCACTCACAGTGACTCTGCATACGGTTTCTTTTGAATTGCCAAACTGTGGTCCAGTGCTTATCCTACAGCGCAACAACACGTCCACAGGGAGGTCTCCTCCTAGTTCTCTGATGTGGTTTGGGTAGGATGGTATTAGGAAAGAGACCTTGTAACACAGGCTTGGCCAATCACATGCTCCAGTTCACGAGAATTGGTTTGGGTCTAGACGTGTGACCCAAATAAGGCCATTCATTGTCCCTGAGACAGAATTCCATGACTTTTGTTGAAATTACTACAGAAAGGGCCTCTTTCCTATAGGAGTTCCAAGAAGTAAACCTAGAACTCTTAATAACCATCTTGCCACCACAGGAATAAGCTAGACTAAGAATGGATCTAACAGAGGAAAGCAGCGCTGACAGGTGAAGAAAAGGAGATAAACTATTTAGGATAATTTATCCTTACAGCTCAAGTCCCTGGAAACAGCTGTGTCTGAACCCATCCTGAACTTTCAGTTTTGTGGGTCAATAGGTTCTGATTTGTTTGTTTTTCTTTAAGTTAATTTGAAACCAAAAGAAAATTCATACATCTAAAACTCTGCACTAATTTACATAAAGCTTCCATGTAGAATCCCAGAGGCTATTGCAGATGACTCAGATTTCTCCAGGAGAGATCAATTAGGGCTACAAGTCAGCAACTAGGTTGTTAGTTCTATTATCTGTGTGAGTCGGGGCCTGTCTCTTCTGCTATCTGGATTTCAAATTTAATTTCTATAAAATGCGACTTAGAATGAGAGGTCTCTAAAATCCTTTTTTTATTTTTTGCTGTAAAACTCAATGACTTTTAAGATGCTACATATAAAAAGTACTATTCAAATCCCTTTAAAACTAATACTTATTTGTGACACTGACTTAAGGTAATGTTGGAGAATAATTTGTTGGTGGTTTTTTACATTAAAATATTATAACATATTTCAAAGCTCAATAAAACTTAAGATACTCAGAGTATCAAAAACTACACAACAATTAAAAGGAATAATAAGCTCGAGTTATATTTTAATAATATGGCTAGATCTCTAAAACATTGTTGAGAAGAAAAAAAGCAAGTTGTGAAATCACATGTACATAAAAGAAACACACACAAAAGTGTTTTCTGTCAATGTTGTTAAGTGCCTTCGAGTCAGTTCTGACTCAGAGCAACCATGTATAGGGGTTCTGAAGAGTGGCTGGTGGGTTTGAACTGCTGACCTTGCAGTTAGCAGTCCAATGCTTATCCTACAGCACCACACCAGGACTCCATTTCTATGCATGGTAAAAGAAAAGCACAGAAAAAGCTCCGGGAGGGCACATACCAAATAGCAGCAGTTGATTCCCTACTGTTGGGGAGAGAATCAGAACAGGGTGAGGAGATGGATGTTAGCATCATTGGTAACGTTTCCATTTTTTTTCTTTTAATGGGACTCTTTGGTGTATTACTTTTAAAGACATGTAATTTATGTAAACAGTCCACTGATTATTTTTAATTTTTCACTTGCTGACATGTGCTGAGCAAAATAGAAGCACATAGCAGAATAGAAACAGGAGAGAGGAAAATATAAGTAAAAAACAAGCAAACAAACATATCGTTAGCTTGTCATTGTTTCTGAAGTAAGGGTTTCTAAAATTTAATGTTTCAGGTGTGGGAATTACTTTTGGAAAACTTTGATGAAGTCACACTTACTTTACTATTTGGGAAATGCTCATCGTCGACATTCCCAGTCAAGCAGACCAAATCGCCCTCTACAACTCTTAACCCATAGGTTGCAAGTCTGTAAGATACTGCCTCATTCCAAATTTTGCTGCTATATGCATGAATGTAGAATATGCGCATAGAATGGGGAAAAGAGAACCACGCCTGGATACAGCCTTCCTCTGTTATGCCAAAGCGATGCAATGACTCCAACACGCTTCTCTCCCGGACTTTGAAATCAGGCATCAGTGAGTGTGTGCCTTTAGCATCCTCTAAAATTAAGAGAAAATCAGCTTTAAAAACCTTTGTTCAGCAATCTAAATGTGCACATGAACTTGAAGATAATGCTCAGACTCAGCCAACAGTTAAGCATAGCTACTAGACTTGAAGAATGTTTTGTCTGTTTGTTTGTTTGGGGTGGGGTGGGGATGTTATGGTGGTTTGTGTGTGTTTTCATTACACTTATGGCCCTCCTTTGGCTTGCAGTGTTACTTACTCTACCATGGTGGTGGTGGTGATGTGCCGTGGAGTCGGTTCCAACTCATAGTGACCCTGTACAGGGTTTCCAAGGTTGTACATCTTTACAGGAGCAGAAAGCCTCATCTTTCTCCCGCAGAACAGCTGGTAGTTTCGAACTGCTGACCCTGAGGTTAGCCGCCCGATTTGTAACCACTACACTAATAAATTATGATATTAAAAAAAATGCACACAAGGATGAAACAGATTGTTTCTACCCCATTAGCTTACGGTGAAGAAGACCTGGTGTGGCACTGTGGGTTAATGCACTGGACTGCAAGATAGATTGGAATTGCAAGGTCGGTGGTTCAAGCTCACCAGCCACACCTTGGAAACCCTATATAGGGTCACTATGAGTTGGAACTGACTTGTCACTATGAGTTGGAACCAAGAGCAACAGCCAAGGGTGAAGAAGTCCTAGTGGTGCTGTGGGCTAACCTAAGGTTGGTAGTTCAAACACACCAGCTGCTCTCTAGGAGAAGACAAGGCTGTCAGGTCCCATAAAGATTTAGTCTCGGAAACCCCGTATTTTTTTTATAAGAACTAGAGATTTTGATAGTATTTTTATGGGTTTTTATAGAGTTTTTATGGATTTTTATAAAGGAACCTTGATGTTGCAGTGCTCAAGTGTTTGGCTACTAACCAAAAGACCACGGGTTCAAACCCACCCAGGAGAATGACTTGATACTCTGCTTCCACAAAGATTACAGCGAAGAAAACCCTATGGGGCAGTTTTATTTTGCATGTGAAGTTGCTATGAGTTAAAATGAACTCAAGGGCACCTCATAATACCACAAACATGAACAGAGTACAGATGGAATTTTTTTAATAAGAAAGGTTTGAGATCTAGATCCTTCAGATTTAGATCTTGTTTCACCCTACCGACAAAAGCACTGGACCACAAAGTCAGTTTGAACCACACGGTCAGCGGTTCAAACTAACCAGCCGGTCCTTGGGAATCCTATACAGGGTGGTCATGAGTCAGAACTAACTCCATGGCACTTAACAACAAGAATGTATTCATTTTTACAATACAAATTACCAGACTCCACTGCAAAAATGTTTATTCAGGAAGGGCCTTGGAGCCAGCTTTATAGTAAATTTACTAAGTTTTTCTTATATATAATAAAGAATCACTGACATAAGAAAATTAGCTTCTGGAGACTCTACAATCGATGAAAGCAAATAAATCACCTGATAATGATATGTATTTAATATGTGCATAATTAAAAATGACTGTAGATATCTCAACACTGATGTCCTGTATTTCAATGTACGTGGATTAGATACAGCAATGTCTTGAATAAGCCTGAAATGATATGATTGTTGTTACTATTATTCAATTTTGTTTGAGTCCTGGTTAATGCACTGGACTGCAAAGTTGGTTTGAACCACAAGGTCAGTCGTTCAAGCTCACCTGCTGCTCCTCAGAAACTTTATACAGGGTCTCTATGGGTCAGAACCAACTGGATGGCACTTAACAGCAAAAACAATTTTATATAGGATTTGCAGTAGTAGTATAGTGGTTACAAATCAGGCTGTGAAACGCAGGGTCAGGAGTTCAAAACTACCAGCTGCTCTGCGGGAGAAAGATGAGGCTTTCTGCCACTGTAAATATCTGCAGCCTCAGAAACCCTGTTCAGGGTTGCTATGGGTCAGAAGCGACTCAACGGCACTTAACAACAACAACAACAGAGCAATATACCGATTACCGCTATAAATCTCATAATAATCTTGTTGTTGTTGTTGCAAAATGCCAGAGTCAATTCCAACTCATATTGGCCTCACAGCACAGAGTAGAACGGCGCCACGGGATTTTCTAAACTGTAGCTTTTATATGAACCAACTGCTACAACTTTCTCCTGTGAATCAGCTAGTAGATTTGAACCACCCACCTTTTGTTTAGCAGTCAAGTGCTCAACCACTGCACCACCCGGACTTCTTTAACAAGCTTTTTGGTGCCATTATTAGCCTCAATTTACAGTTACAGATTCAGAAATGAATACAATGAGGTCAGATTATTTACAGGACACCATACAGTTGGGAAAAGCTCAAGTTTAACAATAAACCCAGGCAGTCTGACTCTAGAGCCCAGACTCATACCCACTTGTTCTAGTGCTTTCCACTATGTATATAAACCTTTACAATGAAAGATGGCTTCAGAATTGATAGTTAGGGCTAAATGGAAAAGGAATGGGAAACAATTCATGAACACTGAAAATCACAAATGATCTTTTGTTTAATTTACGTTTCATCATAGTGAATCATACTGCTATCAGTAGCAATATAGAATTTGGTGCCCTTTAAGAGAAGTCCTGATGTGGTGCCTAAGGGTTAATGTACTGGGTTGCAAAGTCAGTTGGTTTATAAACCTCAAGGTTACTGGTTCAAGCTCACCAGCTGCTCCTCGGAAACCCTATACACACTATTGCTAGGAGTTGGAACTGACTCGACTGCACTTAACGGCATTTTGAATCGCCATGGTAGAGCAAGTTTCAGCTACTAACTCACCAGGACTTTGTGGAAGAAAGAACTGGCAATCGGTTCCCATAAAGATTATTAGCATCTTTAAAACTGTATTGTTTAGTTCTACTCATATGGGGTCACTGTGAATCTAAGTCAAATTGTGGCATCTAACAATAACATTTCTTCACAGGATTTAGAACAAGAATAAGAAGTTTTTTCTCCCTCAGCCCTACCTCTAAGCTACTGATGACGGGCACAGTCACTGGAGCTAGAGTTAGACCAGGAAACAGTCCCTGTGGTATGGCAAAAAATGGACTGCCTTGGACACGTAATAGAATTATTAAATGTACAATGGGCCACAATCTACTTATTATACTTATGCTACAATGAATGGCCTCCTGCTGACAAAACATTTATAATATGCATCTACATGGATATGTGAGGTAAAAAAACGAATAAATACCAGTTTGAAGAAAATATTTCTTTGCTCTATTTACAGGATCATCCAAGTCTTCTGGTGTAAAAAATAATTTTATAGCCTTCACCTTTAAAAACCAAGGAAGCAAACATGTGTGAATGGAAATAACAAATTGCTTACTTTTTTATAAATATCCAAATTTCCTGGTATCATAACACAGCAAACTTTTAAAAAATATTTGATGCTGCAATTGTATCTTTAGGCTTTCAAAAAACAAATATTCAATGTTAAATTTATAAATTTATAAAACAAAACAACTTTATCCATAGGTTTAAAATACTATGTCTTCCCTCCATGCCATAATTCCACAGTTCATTCATTCCTTACCTATACTTAAACTGAGCATGTTGTTGTTGTTAAGTGCCGTCAATTCAGTTCTGACCCACAGCGACCCTGTATAGGGTTTTCAAGGAGCAGCTGGTGAGTTTGAACCACTGACCTTGAGGTTCAAACTGACTTTGCAATCCAGCGCATTAACCCACAGCACCACACCAGGACTCCATATTGAGCATACAAAGTGCAAATAGTCATATATACTCCCATGCATATGTATATATTGATGTAACTAACACAGATAACAAAAATGTGTGAAGAAATAAACATAGACAGGCCATTAAAATGTCATTTGTGGTTTCAATTCCCTGAATTCTTCGGTCTCAAAAAATGATCGCCAACTTTAATTTTTATTTTTGAATCATAAATAGATGAAAAACTGTTTTCTTTTTTAAAAAAAAGGTTTTTTAATGGTATCTATGCTGCTCCTCGGAAACCCTATACAGGGTCGCTATGGGTTGGATTCAACTGGACGGCACTTAACAACAACAACATGCCTATTTCCAAGGAGCTCTGGTAACGTAGTGGTTACGAGTCAGGCTGCTAACCTCAAGGTCAGCAGTTCGAAGCTATTCCAGCTGTTCCATAGGAGAAGGATGAGGCTTTCTGCTCAAGTAAAGATTTACAGTCTCGGAAACCCTATACAGGGTCACTATGAGTCAGAACCGACTCTACAGCACACCACTACCACCACCAACATGTCTATTTCCCAGACTTAATCACTGGGATTTATTTCAAATTACATGCCTTAGAATAAAATCTTTAAAAAGGTCAATTAACCCAATAACCCACTCAATCTACTTTTACAGCATTCATTCATTCAATAAATACTTGCTAAGGAGCTGATTCATTCAAACAAATATAATTAAGCATCTCCATGTGTTATCTATAGTACTGGATGCTAGGGACCAAGGATTAAGCAGGTGAGCTATGGTCCCTACCCTTATCAATGCTTACTGTCTACTGGAAAAGATTAAATAAACAATAATAATAAAATGTTAATAAAACTTCAGATGAGAAGTCCAGAATGCTGCCAGGTCCCAGAATAAGTAGAATTCACTTTGTCTTGGGGAGTTAGGTGAGAATAATATTTAAATTGAGACATAAAAAATATAAAGTTTGGGGGTAGGGGATGCTTCAAGCAAAATAGATAGCACAGCTTTCTAACTGCAGGAGCCAGCCTCTACAATTGCCCATGATCTCTACCTTCTGGTATTCAAGCCTTTGTGTAGACCTTTCCCACACTGTTACAGGGTTGGTTTGTGTGACCAACAGACTATGACAGAAGTGAAAATATGTCACTTTCAAGAGTAGGTTATAAAGACACTCTAGTATCTGTTTTGTTTTTTCTCTCTCACTTTCTTGCACTCTTGGACTCTTCTCTGTGGAGAAAGTCCTGTTATGAGTAACTCTCTGAATAAAGTCTAAATACACTAAAGATGCTCTAGCCCCAGCCCAATCTTCAGAGGCTGCAACCTCTGGAGAGATCCTGAGTCAAAACCTGCAGCTATGCCACATGAGAAAATAAACGTATGTTGTTTCAAGCCATTACGTCTGGAGGTAATTCCTTATGAAGTAATAGATATGTAATATCATCCAAAGTTAAAAAAATTCCAGTGGCTAGAAAATGAAGCTTAAAGAGGAGGGTAGGTAGTAATTCAGCTTTTGCTTAAAAGCTATCAGAAAAAGGAAACTTCATTTCTTTGTGGAAAGAAGTCTACTTTGGACAATCTTTAGAAAAGCATTTCTTGCATTAGGCTAAAAATTCGCCTCTTGAATTTCAAAAACCAGAGCATTAACAGTCTAATCATATTTTCTCTCAAGTAAGTATTAAAACACAAGAACACACAGCTCAATCAGTTTGCTTTCTGGTAATGTGCTATGAAACATTTAATAGCTGGTCAGTAAGTGTTCAGTGAGATAATATCCATGTTTTATGTGTGTACACATGACTTATATGCAGGTACTGAGACAAGGAGGATGTTATGAAACAAACATGACAGACAAACAGAGAAAAGTCTATGTATAAATCCATACCATTTCACTCTTCAGCAAAGCCAATCCAATTTGGTCTGTATGAACTTTCCTTCCCTTCCCAAACCTCTGAGGTCCATAGTAGTTCACAAAACCTTGATTCTATAAATATAAAAAAGTTTTAATTAATTATAAGTATATAATTATTGTGTCAAAATGTGTTATCAAGTATTTCTCTTCATATTTACATTAATAAAAGAATTCTGTCTGAGAAATACCATACAGGTAG
>NW_006408595.1:8377326-8396589 GCF_000296735.1 Chrysochloris asiatica
TTTCTGTTAGAAGTCCAAAGCTTATCCCTGCAGGGCTCCTTAAGATGCACTCACACATACAAAAACCAGACCAGCTTAAATGCATTTCATCATAACTTGAATGCATTGTAAGTCAGGAACTACATGTACAGTCAACGAAGGGAGAAAGATGAAAAGCTAGGAAATAAGACCAGTGTTGGCAGTGGTGATGGTAGTGGGGGTACCCAACTGCCATTAAGTTGATTCTAAATCATGGCGATACTGTGTGAAGAGAACTTAAAAAATACATGGTGTGGGGTGGGAGCAGGGTGAAGAAAGACGCAACATTCCCTTAGGAGACATGGAGCTTCTGTTAAGGGTGATGGAAAAATTCCAGGATAGTTAACACCTGAACATGATGAACAAATTTAATATCACTTAACCATATATGCGAAGATTGTTGAAACAGAAAATGTCTGTTACCAATAGATTTACAACAATGAAAAAAACAAAACAAACTTTTGCTTTCCACTCACATTACTGAGGGATTTTCTGGGATGGGGGTCTTTTAGTGTTAAAACTAGAAAAGTTCTGGGTAAACTGGGATGAGCTGTCCATCTAATAGTTAGATCTGATTTCTACCCAGAAACTCTGTTCTATTTTGAGAATTTGCTGCTGTCTGGAAATAATGAAAATAAGGCACAGGTTTTCAAACCCAGCAAGTTCCCTTTAATATACACCATTTCTTTCTTTAGTTCATCTTTCTTTTATCATCTCTTAACATAGGCAGTGTGAAGAAGCCAGGTGATACTTTCTATATTCTGTCTAGAAATCTAGATCAAGTTAATAGGTACATTTCTACTTTCCACATTACTGCAGGTGTTAGAGTTGCCTAACTTTTTTCCACAGTAATAAAGGTTCCATTTTCTCCCGCTTTTAATACCATTTTTCTTACTTTCCTTTAAGCTCTCAACAATAACTTTTCAAAGTCCTTTAGGTTTCTGCTAATACTCTCTTCAAGGCCCTTTGGGTTTCATTAACATTGTCCTCTCCTCTAGCCTTCTAGAATTTGATTAATACAGACTTCAGAGCCCTTTTGGCTTCCATTGGCTAGGCCAAAGCCAAACGCACAAGTTTCAAGTTCCTGAAACAGAAGCATCCTAGTTTCAGGGGACAAAATCAGTTCCAACATCTACTGCTGCATAACAAATCACTCCAAACCTTACTGGCATAAAACAACAAACATCTCCCACACCACCCTTCTTCTTCTTGTTAAGTGCCATCGAGTTGGTTCTGATTCATAGCGACCCTGTATAGGGTTTCTGTGGAGTGGCCAGTGGGTTCAAACCACCAACCTTGCAGTTTAGCAGTCCACTACTTATCCTACAGCACCACCCACTCCTTAAAAATGTCTAATTTAGGCAGGGCTCAATGTGAAGAGTTAAGTTTCTGTTCTAGTCAGTATCACTTAATAAGACTTAATTGAGTTAGGGTTATAGGATCTACTTCTAAGAGGAAGTCTTAAAACTCACATGGCTGTCAAATGTATGCTAGCTGTCAGCTTCCTTCCAGACAGGGTGTCTTGGGCTCTCTTCCAGTATGGCACAACTGGTTTCCAAGAGTAAGCACCCAGAGAGAATGGGAAGTTGACCATTTCTTAAAGCCTGGGCCCAGACAACAGCATAGCATTAATTTTCATGCGGTGCTGTAGGAAAAACACTCAACCACAAAGTTGATTTGAACTGCAAGGATAGTGGTTCAAATTCACCAGCTGCTCCTTGGAAACCCTATACAGGATTGCTATGAGTTGGAAACACCTTGAGAAAACTTAACAACAGCAACAACAACAACACTGGTCAAGAAGTACAGTACCTATATTCAAGGGTAGGGGACAAAGACTTTACCTCTTGATAGGAGGTCAATCTTGAGATCATGTTTTAGAATTGTCACTTTACTCAGAATAAACAGAAAATTGTAATTTATTATTGCAGACATTAAAGAAATTATTTAAATATATTCTCATTTGTTAACTATCTCAATAGTTAAATATGTTCTCATGAAGAAATCAATCAGGCCCAGATGGTTTCTCGAAAGATAAGAGAGACCTCCACACTCACTTTACGAGGTGAGTATACATTTGTCCAACCAACAATTAGTGGGGTGCTATAGGATAAGCACTGGACTGCTATTGCAAGGTCAGTGGTTCAAACCCACCAGCCACCCCTCGGAAACCCTATACAGGGTCGCTATGAGTTGTAAATAACTTGATGCATTTAATATCAAACAAGTCAAGAACCATTCAATAAAAATGCTGACACAGTTGATTATCAGCATGGTATAGAAGGAACCGAATGTGTCTTTACCTCATGTCAGTCATAAAAACTAATTGCAGATAAAATAAATACTCTTGTATTAAATATCTTAATTAAATATTGTAATTATTTCAAATTTAGAAAAATATCAGATAGTATACTGAAAAATAGTCAAGAGTTTAAATTACCCACTTAAATTATTTAAGGTTTGATACAATTTAAATAATTTTAGATTTATAATAATCAGTTGTAATCCTCTAAAAAAAAAAAAAAAGTCAAAACTTCTTAAAGAATTTGATCAAAACGGAGAATTATTATTCTGAGTACTCCTTTGAAGCCAGGTTGGTGAAACTTCATCTCTCGTACTTCAGACATATCAGGAATGTCCCTGGAGATGGGCATCATGCCTAGTAAAGTGGAGGGTCAGAGTAAAAGAAGAAACCCAAAGGAGATGGATTGGCACAGTGGCAGCAGCAATGGACTCAAGTGTGGCAATGGATGTGCAGATGACGTGGAACAGGGCAGTATTTTGTTCTGTTGTGCACACGGTCACTATGAATTGGAACTGACTTAACAGCACCTAACAACAATTGCCTTGAGATCATCTTTAAACCTTAAACCAAAAATATCCCCTGAAGTCTTCTGCAAACAGAACAATAGTTTAAGTTAACCAATCAAGCATGTCTGTCTGGAGTACTGTGCTCTTCTAAATTCAAATCGCTTTGGGATCAAAGTGACAACAGCAATTTGAAAGATTAGGCAGGAAATTTAGGGGAAAGTGAGTTATGTCAATGGGAGAGGAAGAACACATTGGGAAAAAAGGGTGACAATGGCTGTTTATCCCAAAATATGATCAATGCACTGGATGGTAAACGTAGATAGTGTTGAATTGGTGTATGTTCTACTGTGTATATTCTCAATAGCAAAAATAAGTTGTAAGTAATAAACAATGCTATGTTTTCCCTAGATGGGAAAACAAGACTCCTTGATTTGAAGGCTTTTTAACCCCCTTTTCTGATAATAAAAACTAAAGAAAGTTGGCTAAAGCTAAGATGATTCCTAACAGAAACTTTATATTCATGTATCCTTAAGTATTAAATGAAAAAAAGGTAATGAATTCTTTCAAAGATTGGCGACATCACTTCCCTTTTTAAGTTGATAATCATTTAATTTTTTTTTTTTTAATTGTAGAATTTTAGGTAGGTCAAGGAGAAAAGCCAAATGAAAAATACATAATCAGGGAATATCAGTAAAAACTAGAATCGAAAGATGTTTAGTTAGAAGATAAATTCTTAACTATAAGACATAATGCTGATTAAAAATTAGTCTTTGATAAAAATACAAAATTCAGTCTCTGTATAAAATCATATAAAAAAGGTCTTTGTGCTCAGAAACTTAGATCAGTGTTCCTCAATATTAACTGCAGAGGAATCACTTAGAGTTGATTTTTTTAAAGTTGATGCTGAAGCCCCACTCTAAAACGTTCCAATTTCATTGTTTTGGCAGTAGAGATTGACCACTGAAAATTTTTAAAAGCTCCCCAGGTGGGGGATTCTTGGTCTAGACCAAGAGTTTGCTAACTATGGGCCACAAGTTAAGCTGACCTGATATTTGTCTTTGTAAATAAAGTTTTACTGGAAAACAAATATGCTCACTCATTTACATATTGTCTATGGCTATTTCCACACTATAATCCACCCACCAAAACCCACGGCCATCAAATCTATTCTAATTTGTAGTGATCCTATATAAGGTTTCCAAGGTTACAAATCTTTATGGAGCATAAAGATTCATCTTTCTCCAGCAGAGCAACTGGTGAGTTTCAACTGCAGACCTTGCAGTTAGCAGTCCATTGCTTATCCTACAGTACCACGAGGGTTCCATACTACAAGGTTGTTTAAGAGCTATAGAGTCTGTTCCAACACATAGCAACATTGGATAGGGTTTCTAAGGAGTGGCTGGAGGATTTGAACCACCAACTTTGCAGCTAGCAGTCCAGTGCTTCTCCTACAGTAATGTGATTCTTAAAAATACAATGTATGAAGTTTCCCTGGGGGAGAAAAATCTTTACAGTGGAGTTTTTCGGTTTTGTTTTTTTTTAAACATATACAATACAGGGTAGAATTTTAGGCAAAGAGATTTATTCTTGAAATTTTGTTCAGAAAAACTTTTAGCAAATGAATTGACTACTTTTTTAGAATTATACACAATCATTCATTGATCTTTGAATTTTTTCTATAATGGTACCACACCAGGACTCTATCATATTATAATGTTGTTAAGCGCCATCAAGTCAGTTCTGACTCATAGGGACCCTGTCCTGGTGTGGCGCTGAAGGATAAGCACTGAACCACAAGGTAGGTTTGAACTACAGTCAGTGGTTCAAACTCACCAGCTGCTCCTTGGAAATACTATACAGAGTCACTAAGAGTTGTAACCAACTTAACAGCACTTAACAACAACAACTATGGGTTTCCAAGGAGTGAAAACCATAAGCCTGCAATTATTTGACCCTTTACAGAAAAAAGTTTCCTAGTGAATGTCATTTAAAAACTTTTATAACGTAATTCTTCATAATAAGATAAAATGGAATGTATAGAGTTTATTATTTATATATTATTTATATACACTGAAAAAATTCAAAGATCAATTAAAGATTGTGTATAATTCTAAAAATTAGTAAATTCTAAAAAGTAGTAAATTCATTACTAAAAGTTTTTCTGAAAATAATTATTGAACAAAATTTCAAAAAATAAATCTCTTTGCCTAAAATTCTACTCTGTATTGCACATGTTTAAAAACAAAAAAATCTCCTCCAGTGTAAACATTTTTCACCCCCTGGGAAACTCCATACATTGTATTTTTAAAAATCACATTACTATGCACGGTTTAAACACACACACACACATATATTTATATTAAGAAAACAAATATACAAGCCAAATGGCTCTAAGAAAAGGTAAAAAGAAAAGGCTCCTTTCTGGCTTCAATAGAAAGAGTGGTAGTATGAAGATTTCTCGGTAACAATCTATTTTAAAATTGAGTTTCTCACCTTAACATTTTCAATTGCCTCCAAAACTCTGTCTTTCAGATGTGCAGAATCATTGAGTTGCTTTGTTAAATTTCTGATGACAATATCAAAGTGATTTCCTTTGAGTTGGCCAAGTCTAAGGGAATCATCTGCAGATCGAATATTAAACACACTCATTCTTTTCTTTTCAATTTCTTTTTCAATGTTTTTCAACCTATAAATGATAAATCATATACCCATTAAATTTTACATTTAAAAATGGCGTTAGTATAAGATTTTTAAATGACAACTATATTTCATTGCCAGACAGCCATTTACAGCAGAAAGTTAATGCAAGGAGTGGAAAAGGCAAGAATATTAAATAAATTTCTCCATTTTCTTCTGACCTCTAGAGTTTCTAAAGAGGAATCTACATTGAGCCCCCCCCCCCCCCCTTTTTTTTTTTGGTAACTTTTCATTGTGAATTGGGTAACATCAAATTAAAGTAGACTGGTTTTCCAATCATCAATTCATACATACTCTGTTTCATCAATATGAGACCCAAAGGTCAGCAATAACTCAAAAACAAAAGATAAGATAAGGAAGGGGCAGGGAAACTAAAGTAATGGAAAGGACACATTGTGACGGTGGTGGTGATGTGCTGTGGAGTCGGTTTTGACTCCTAGAGATCCCATACAGGGTTTCCTAAGCTGTAAGTCTTAAAAGGATCAGAAAGCCTCATCTTTGTCCCATGAACAGCTGGTACTTTTGAACTGCTGACCTTGAGGTTAGCAACCCAACTTGTAACCACTACGCTACCAGAGCTCCTAACACACTGTGATAAATACAACTACTGTCAATGAACAATCTGTATGGAAATTGTCAAATGGGACGCTAACTTGATGTGTAAACTTTCACTGAAAACTCAGTAAAATATATTTTCAAAACAGGAATGCTAAAGTAAATTTTTCTTTTGGAAAGCTCAAAGGTCAATTTTTTATTTCAACAAAATGTGCTCTAAAAACCCATTATTATAAGATTATGTAAACATCGTTACTTTGTTGTTGTTGCTGTTGCTAAGTGCTGTGGAGTTAATTCCAAATCACAGTGACCCTGTACAATGTTTTCAAGGAGCTGCTGGTGAGTTTGAACTGCTGACCTTGCAGATAACAGTTCAGTGCTTATCCTACCGGGTCACACCAGAATTTTAAGAAACTGAAAATATATTCCTAATGCCATCACTCAATTTATGCGAGTATTCTGACTGATCTTACTCCAAGCATTAGCACCTTCTAACTGTACTCTACATTCTGCTCCGAGCTACTGCCCCTCTCTTCCTCAGTTTCTCTTCTGCCAACATTACCACAAAACCATTCGCATCAGAAGACTGTCTTAAAATTCGACTGTAAATATTTTCTTACCTAGACTTTCGATTATTCCCATTTTGAGAGTATAGATTCCAAGTACCTTGTAGAGTAACAATTAGACCCTACAGGATCTGGTATAAGATTTTCTTTGCATTCATTATTTTCTGTAGTTCTTATGTTGCTGTTGTTGTTAAGTGCCACTGAGTCAGATCCAAATCATAGCAACCCTGTATAGGGTTTGCAAGGATTGGCTGGTGAGCTTGAACCACCAACCTCGAGGTTCAAACTGACCTTGCAGTCCAGCACATTAGCCCTCAGTGCCACACCAGGCCTCCATGTTACTGTTGTTGTTAGGTGCTATGGAGTCAGTTCTGATTTGAAGCAACCCTATACAGGGCTTCCGAGGAGCAACTGGTGAGCTTGAACTGCCGACCTTGAGGTTCAAACTGCCCTTGTAGTCCAGCGCATTAACCCACAGCCACCAGGACTCCCTACATCTGCTACAATTCTACGTTACTTAAATAATTAAACTCCTACGCTTAAAAGGGACTTTAGGTGCGGCATTATACAGTAAGCACTAGATGGTTAACCACAAGGCCGGCGATTCAAACCCACCAGCTGCTCCTCAGAAACCCTATATGGGGTGGCTATAAGTCAGAACCAACTTGGCAGCACTCCACAACAACAACGACATGCTCATAAGGCAAAATGAAAGTATTCTTTCTTCCTAGGAATTGGTAGCGTCTTTCATCATTAAAAAACTATTTTTGTCTAAAATACCTTTCTTCTTACCTACACTGAAATTCTCAACCACAAAGACAAAGTTTTATGCATTGTTTATCCCTCATATATAAGCCTACAAGAGTAACTCTAACTAGGGCATGTGAACATCTGATACAATTGTTTTTCAACCTAATAAAAACAATTATCCTACAGCGCCACACCAATACTGCAGAAGACTATTAGTAGCAATATTATTTACTGTGAGTTTCTGTATTCAAAAATAGGGAAATGCTATGTAAATTAGTTTAGATGATGATGGTCTATTAAAAAGCACGATTTAAAAGTATTTCATTTCATAAAACAGTGTTGTTGTTGTTACGTGCTATCAAATCAGTTCAGACTCACAGTGATCCAGTATAGGGTTTCTGAAGCTGTAAATGTTTGCGGGAGCAAAAAGTCTCTTCTTTCTCCCATGGAGTGGTCGGTGGCCTCAAACTGCTGACCTTGTAGTTTGCAGTCGAGTGTTTATCCTACTGCAATCCCCAATAAATTATTATTTCCCTTTAAAAAAAAGTTTAAGTATCATATACAGTATGATATGTAAATGTGCCTTTGTTGGGTGTGTTTATATGTAGTGTAGTCTCCGAAAAAGTCTGTAAGGAAATATGTCAAAATATTATCATGGCTATTTCTAAGCAGTAGAATTATTAGTGACTTTTCATTGCTTGCAAGGTCAGTACCATACTCGATTCTACTTAACATCCTAAATATACGATGGGCCCTGGTAGAGCAGTGGTTCAACATTACGCTAACCAAGAAGTCAGGGGTTCAAACACACCAACCAGCCACTTTATGGGCGAAAGACGAGGTAGTCTACTTCCCTAAAG
This sequence comes from Chrysochloris asiatica, assembly GCF_000296735.1. Lineage (NCBI taxonomy): Eukaryota > Metazoa > Chordata > Mammalia > Afrosoricida > Chrysochloridae > Chrysochloris > Chrysochloris asiatica. The sequence goes on from NW_006408595.1 coordinate 8,385,584, forward strand.
AAATACAGCTTTGGAAACCCTACGGGGCAGTTCTACTCTGTACTATAGGGTCACTAGAAGTGAGAATAAACTTGATATTGTTCTATGCCTATTAAGTGGCACATCGTTAAGTTCTAACTCACAGCAACCCTGTACACAGCTTCCGAGTATACAGCAGCTGGTAGGTTTTGAACTCTTTACCTGCTGACCTTGTGGTTTTCATTCCATTGCTTATCCTAAAGTGCCACATCAGGATGGGTAACAGGGATCCTAAATATAAATATTTACTTAAATGCAGTACAAGATGTTATACACAACTTAAGATCATTTAAATTCTGCTATATCTTAAAGTTTCTATTCTGGAATTTGCCATATTTTAAATGTAAATTTAAGATATGACTCTATTTACAAATGCAAAATGTATTGCTCAGTAAGCCTGTGATCAGTTAATTAATATCAATAGTAAGGAAGTCCATATGCCCCCATACTAGTCTCAATTCTTAATGTACTTGTTTTATGTAATAGGAAAAGTAAAATTCGATTTTGTAAAGTAATGTTTTATTACCTCTCTGGAGTCACCTTTCTAACAACCATTGATTGATAGGTGACGGCTTTCTTGTCTTTAAGGCCTGCATAACTGAAATCTGAAGGAATCACCCCAAGCTTGACAGCTAAGAAACCAACTGCCTCAAACATTTCCAGATTCTCCTTTCGTAGGGTGAAAGCTGAAACAAAAATAATTCTGATTATACACAAAAAAGCTACCATACATCAATTACACTTTTAAGAGTCTCGGTGTGGTGCTGTAAAATAAGCACTAGACTGCTAACTGCAAGATCAACTGCTCATATTCACCAACCACTCTTTGGAAACCCTACACAGGGGCGCTATGAGTCAGAACCAAATCAACAACATGTAACCACAACAGATTAGTATAATAATTCAAAGCATTAATTTTTTTAAAGTTATAAAGAGCACTTTTGAATCAAAATATAAAATCAGCTTCATAGATTTCAGCTAATGCTATCTGAAAAATTATTCACTCATCAAAGGTTTATGAACCAACTCAACGGCACTTAACAACAACAACATCAAAGGTTTATAGGGGAAAAAAATCCCAATTCCTTAATTTGACATTCAAATTCCCTCACCATGGGTCCCACTCTACCTTCCAGCCTCTGCTTAGCTAGTTCCTTTCATATATCCTATAACGGTGACACAGGAAATTGCTCAAAATCTCTGGATGGGATAGTCCCCGACAGCTTGGTGTCTTTACACATCTTAGCACCTCTGTCTGAAATGTGTGCATCCACCATGTGTCACTCATGTTTGTTAGTTGTCATCGAGTCAGCTCTGACTCATGGTGGCCCCATGGACAACAGAAGGAACACTATTCAATATGGCATCATCTTCCCGATCGGTGGTGTGCCCCAGTCCACTCTTGCAGCCAATGTATATTTTCAGTGACTTTTAACTCAGGGCTCACTTACAGCATTATATCAGACTACGTTTTTTACATTTCATATAATTTAAAAGGTTTCATCTTCTGTTAATAACAGGACCGTATATTTTTTTCCAAATATTCCTTTGGTCACGTCTATTTGATTCATTTTAAATTATTCAGCACCCAAACTATTTTAAGCTTATCCAAGTAAATGATGATGATTTATACCTTACCTGTATATATACATTTTTTTTCCTGGCATCCAAGGAGAGACCGTTTCCTGTGCTTGTATGCTTTTTCCCGAAACTTGACTGTAATCACTACATTTGGATTAGCAGCTTTGTAATTCAGTTCAGAAAAGGATTTGGTTTCTACCAGGTTTCCAAACTTCTTGTTAACAAAATGATGGACAGCTTTCCTGTGGTCTTTGTTCATATCAGGTTTAAAGGTAAATTTGGAATTTTCTTTCTTTGCATCCAAAAACTTAAAAAAGCCAAATGCTTCTTCCTCAGATACCAGCTGACAGAGTTCTTTATACTCAAGATTTGGCTTAACAAGAATCTCACTGTTTTTCCCTACAGTTATTAAGTAAGGAAATGTCTGCCTAATAGCACTATGTAAACTGGCTCTTTGGTTTTTGTCAAGGATTCTGCCTAAAGAGAATTCAGGAGATGGTCTTATTTGCTCAGTTTTACAATTCAACTTCTCTTTTACATCACAGGCAAACTGATTCAATAATTCATTAGTCTTCTCATCTAAAAAAGAGCCTAGTATATCTGCTTTTTCATCTTCACATTTGGAAGTGCCATCATTGATAGTACCGTCTTCATTTTCTAAACCAGAGTGATGATTTTGGTCACCCTCAGGACATCTAGTTAAAATATCAAGTTCTTGGTTCGGTCCACCTTCAAAGGGTACGTTTTTAATATCAATTTTTGTTTTTTTGGCAAAATTAACTGGCTCAGGTAGGATGTTATTAATGTTGTAAAGAGATTCATCGGTAGCTTTATTAACTAACTGTCCCTGCTCATTGATTTCAATAACAACAAAGTCATTTGGGGAGCTTTTGATAGTGCCACGAAATCCAACATGATCATTAACATAACATAAAGAACCTAGTCTGATTCCAGAATCTGCAGCATCTTCCATTCTTAAACAATAATGTCTACAAAAGAAACAAAGACGCAGTTAGTGACCAGAAAGAGAAGTTATAAAAACTGAAAAGGAGTAGTTTTCCTGGATTGTTTCTTTTTCTCTTTTGATCTTGAGTTCTCTTAAGTGACATTAATAGCTTAATTTATAACTATAGATTAGCTAAATGAATAGGCAAATATTTTATAATATAACTGGTGATACGTAACTTGACTCTTCATCCACCCCAGTCTTCTATCTACTGGTGGTGGTGGTGGTGGCGGTGGTGTGCCGTGGAGTAGGTTCCGACTCATAGCAAACCTGCATAGGGTTTCCGAGACTGTAAATCTGTACAGGAGCAGAAAGCCTCATGTTCCTCCTGAGGAACGGATGGTAATTCCGGACTGATGTAGCAGCACGACTTATAACTACTACATAGCAGGTTTTAAATGAGTCTGTTGTAAGCGTACCTGAAAAATATTACTTGTAGAACTGTTTACAATATGCCCAAACTTCATCTGTAAAGCTATAAATATCACTGATTTCAGAGAATTGAGGACTAGATTTTTATATACTAAGAAGTCAGAGACAAGAAGAATACAGAAAGAAATAATCTGAATTAATATCAGTTCTAAATGCCAACTTGTAATTGGATTATGTATTAAAATAGATTTAGTTTAGTCCCTGACCTTAAGGCTTCTCATTAGGACAGACACAAAATTTTTAGGTTGACCCCAGGAGATTTCTAACTATCAAATCTTTGCCATGACAGAAAAGAGACCTTTATAGAACTTTCTGGGAGCAGTATGTAACAGAACGTTCCTGAAGAAGCTTTGACTCGCTCTTCACACAACCCATGGATACTATACCATATGGCACTATGGCAAAGACTGTTGCCCAGGGACCTCATACCACTCATATTATCAGAAACTCACACACTCTTAAATTCATCATCATCAAGACTGTTGCCCCCATTTAAACAAAGAATTCTACTAATGCAAACAAACCACTTTACCAACTTCCCCATCTCAATGCTTTCCATTGTACCACACAGAAATCACACAAACATTCTATATCCTAATTTCCTAGGGAATACTTCATTAGGATATTTCATCAATTCCTTAATTTCTTGCATATTCCCTTCAACTTCTTGCCCTAACTGAAACCTGGCAATTTCCCCAAACTACATCTGCAGTTTTCTCAAGTAAATGCTATTTTTCCTTTCACATACCATTTGTCCTAGGTCTGTAGGTTTTAAGTATTCTGTTCCCTACAGCTCCTTCCAAACCATTTCTTCCACCTCTACTTTCAAAATCCCCAGTACCTTTGAAGTTCATGCCATCAATCTTTACCATCTGCTGTCATGTTCACTCACCCCCTGCCCCGAGCACCGCTCTTATCCACTGATGATAATACCTGGCTTACTAGCTTCATATCTAGCATGAATTCCAAGATCACCCACAGGCATCTTCCATTGAACATCATGGGCCCTCAGCTCCTCAAGGTCCCAGGTCCACTTCATCTCAGCCACCCTCTCCTACGGCCACACCTTTCTCATCTCCATAAACCATACCTTACAAATCATCTCTCTCTCTGGTCATCCCTGCTGTCTTCCTGTCACCCCGCACTTGGTACTTCCATTCCAGCAATTCTTAGACATTATGAAGGCCTCTAATCACGGCTTCTAGTACTGACTCACTATAGTCTATTCTCCATATAGCAGCCACATTTTCAAAGGTAAATCATATTAAACCCTGTTTAGAAGGCGCTGTGGGTTAAAACACCAGACTGCAAAGCCATTTGAACTGCAAGGTCAGTGGTTCAAGCTCACCAGCTACTCCTCAGAAACCCTATACTGGGTCACTCTGGGTTGGAATAGACTCAACTGCACTCAACAAAAACAACAACAAATAATATTTATAATAAGTTCCAAATTCTATATCCTGCGTTTCAAAGACTATGATTCTGACCTGTCTATTTTCCAAAATTATCTTGTACCCTTCCCTTGATGCTTTACTGGTCTTAAGTTCCTCTGCACTAACTGCACCTACTGCTTAAATTGTTATTTCCCCAACTATACCAGAGGACTTCAAAAAGTTCGTGAAAAAATTCCATTGTATTTTCATTCCATGTTTCCATTAAAATTCTGAAGCCCTCAGCTATACCTTCTAGTAATCAATCATGTCCTCAGAGAAGTCTTCCCTGACCAATAATAGTCTAAAGAAACTAGCAAGTCACTCTCTTCATGAATTCTTATTTAACTTTCTTTACAGCTTTTGATTTAATATTTGTTGTTTTGATTTACTATCTCTCTCAGTAATATATTAGATCTACGAGAGCAGGAACCTTGCCTGTCTTATTCATCACTGGTTGTCCCTAGTTTAGGACAGTGTGAAGCGTCTGTTAGGTATACAATCAACACCGACTGTTGAATGAATGAATGAAACAACAAGGACAAAATAAGAGCTGGAAAAGTGAAGAGGAGGACATAAGGGGTCACTTTTGCCTGTGATAATCAGGAATTGCATAATGCAAGAAGTGGCCATCTAAGTGTGGCCTCAAATGGGGTCACTAGAAAGAAATGAGGCAGAGAGAGTATCATTAAATTACGTACAAACAAAAGATTCAATGTGTTAAAAAAAAATAGACAAACAGCCCAGATCCAGAGAAGTAAAAAGGGAAGCTTTCTAGTACAGTTCTGAAAACTACAGCAGAATTAGAGTCCGATTGTGGAAGGCAATAAATGCCCTGCCAAGGACTGAAGAATTCATCTGGTGGCTATTAGGATGTCTTAACAAGACCGCACACCCCCAAAAGATGCTTTAGTGAGATGAATCTGATGGCACTCAAGGATCAGGAAACGGCCTTGGAAAGAACACTGACCTTCTTCTCCAGAAAAAGGAAGCCATGAAGACATTTTTAGCTAGTGGACTAGGTAAAGGAATTAGCGGAGGTGACGACAAGGGTTGAAGGAGTGGACAAATGCAGACATTGAGTAGTATAGGAGTATGAGAAAAGTTTGGAGTTGGGAGTTTGGGACTGAAAGGGAGCCAAGGAGGACACTTGGAGCTAAGTATAAATGTGCAAGATTCCTAAACAACAGAGCGCGCAGATCCGAGTACGGGGAGCCGAGGTGGCAGTTAATCTGGTTAACCTAAAGTAGGGGAATTGTTGCTTGTGGAGGGATCCTGAGAAGGTGGTAGATATGGAAGGAGAGCGTTCCCTTTTACTTCATGAGTTTCCTTCCCACCTGCCCAAGATCTGCCGAACTCGTCCCCAGAAAAACAGAATTAAGCCTGTGTTGCCGTCTCGTCCCTGGGGTATCTCCGGACACTGCCAAAACGCGACTTCATTCTTTCCGACTTCTCAGCCCCCAGTGTGGTCCATGCCGCCTTCGTCGTGGGGGCAAAAAGATAAGGATTAACAATGAAAACTGTTATAGTGCCATACACAAGCCCTATACCATGCAAGCAGCAAAGCTTAAGATCCATTTACCTTTAAATCCAGGCGAAGCTACGCCTCTGCACAACGGAGTGCGCATGCACGGAAGTCTTATATATTTACCCTCCGACTGGGGCGTATTTAAAGGGGCAGCGAGAATGGTAAATTCTTGGAGAAGCTTGTAGAAGCAGAAGGCGGGGCCTGGGGCGGGGCTTCCTGCCAAGCCACTTCCCAGTATTCCGAGTCCTCCGCTGCTGCTCCGCTGGCACCCGGTACCCCCATACCCCCGGCAGGTAAGCCTTCGCTGCGGTCCTCGCCACCTTCTACCCGGAGGTTGACTAGGGTTCGCGTCCCGGAGGTTGTCTAGGGTTCGCGTCACTGCCTCCCTTCTGTTCCAGGTTTGTCGTGGACTCAGTCACCTGAAGTCTTATCGCCTGTCAAAGTGAGAAAAGTTCGAAATGAAATAGGTTGCATGGGAGAAATCCACTCCAGCATCATGAACTGGGTTGGGATCCTGGGCATCCAAAAAAGCCCAACTTGAAAAGGAAGCTGAGGTGAGGAAAGACGCCACCTAGCTCTTCAGTGGCGCAGTCAGATTTCGCTTCAAGTTCCTCAACTCCTTGGCGTTTGTTGTCTGATGGTGGTGGTGTACTGTGGAGTCGGTTCCGACTCATAGTGACCCTACATAGTTTCTGTGTAAATCTTTACGAGAGCAGAAAGCCTCATCTTTCTCCCGCGGAACGGTTGGTAGTTTCAAACTGCTGACCTTGAGGTTAGCAGCCTTACTCCTAACTATTACGCGACTACCAGAGCTCCTTTTGTTTTCCGAACCCCTGTACAAATGAAATCTTGTTTCTTAACCAGGAAGTAGCTCAGCACTTAAGCAGAAATGCTTCTGGTTTAAGGAAGAGCCTGCCCATGATTCTTACTTAGCAGTTTGTTTCCTTGGGAAAAAAAAAAAAGACACGAGAAAATAAGTGCACCAGACATTTAGAATGGGAACAGTTAGCTCTATTGGTGCCTCAAAATCAATCTTACCTGTCTAATGAGTCCTATCAGCAGATATTCTGTTCTCCCTCTTTCTGGGGCTCATCCTTAAAGTCAGTCAGTGTCACTGATACTCCACAAACTGGCTTTCTCACTTCCTCCAATCCATGCATCAAATAACACCTTAGTGAACGTTGCTGGAGAAAGATGTGTTATAATTCGTAGATGTTTGTTTAAGGATAGTCTATATCACTTAATAGGTTCAGAAGGCATCATCAGCTTCTGTTCATAACGATGACTTGAATTGTCTGAAAATAAAGTTAATTATCTGATATAATTTTCTTTAAAAGGCACAGAAGTAAAGGAGTTGCTGGTAGGTTTGAACCGCTGACCTTGCTGCTAGCAGTCCAGTACTTATCCTACAGACTTACTCCAAGGCTCTAGATTAATTATGAAGAATCCTGGTGTGGCGTTGTATGTAGGATGTTGTTGTTGTTGTTGTGTACCGTCGAGATGGTTCTGACCCATAGCAACCCTGTACAGGGTTTCCAAGGCTGTATCGTTCTCTCACGGAGCAGCTGGTAGTTTCGAACTGCTGACTTTGCGGTTCGCAGCCCGATTCGTAACCACTACGCTACCAGAGCTAAGGACTTGTTTTAAAACTGCAGTCTGGTCTCTGTTTTTTGTAGGGTTTTCTACACTTGGCAATTTTAGCTTACTGTTGTTAAATGCCATTGAGTTGGTTCCGACCCATAATGACCCTGTATAGGGTTTCTGAGGAGCTGCTAGTGAGCTTGAATTGCCGACGTTGCAGTTCAAACCAATTTTGCAATCCAATGCATTAACCCACAGCACCACACCAGGACTCCTTTAGCTAACTATACAATACAACAATATAATATGTTTGATGGTGTCAAGAGTGACCCCATGACAATGGACTGGACCATTTTGATCTATAGGGGTTTTCATTGGCTAGTTTTCAGTAGTCAGGCCTTTCTTCCTTCTTCATCTTAATCTGGAAATTCCACTGAAACCTGTTCAGTATCATAGCGACTCACAAGTAGGCACTGACAGATGGTGACTGGACTTGAGATGCATTGATGGGAATTGAACGCAGATCTTCTGAATGAAGGGCGAGAATTTTGCCACAGAACCCCACTGCCCCCATAAACATATTTTAGATTTAATTTGTTTATTGTCTGTCTTCTACAATTAAAATGTAAAATCCACAGATTCAAGTATTTCTGACCTGCATTTGTTCCAGAACCTGGAACAGTATCAAGCACAGGCACAAAACAGACAGTAAATATTAGTTGAATTAATATGTTGTTTTTAACATATGAAAAATGTTTTAAAGTATTTACATTTACATTGAGTCATATCAGTGTATGAGAAAGATATTGTACTGTAATTTGTGGATATATATTTAAGGAGTCCTTAGTTTGGCACTGTGGGTTAATGCGTTGGGCTGCAAGGTCAGTGGTTCAAGCTCACCAGCTGTTCCTTAGAAACTCTATAGAGGGTTCCCATGAATAGGAACCAACTCCAGGGCATTTAATAACAATTTTATAAGGCTTATGAGTAATGTAATTTATTTAGGCAGAAAAATGGTCTCCCACCCCAGCTATACAAGGAGTTCTGGTAGCATAGTGGTTGAGTTGAGCTGCTAATCTCAAAGTTAGCAGTTTGAAACTTGGAGCTGTACTACAGGAAAAAGATGAGTCTTTCTGGTTCCATATTCAAGTCTTCGTTACGAACAGAAGCTGATGATACCTTCTGATCCTATTAAGTGATACAGCCTATCCTTAAACAAACATCTACAAATTATAATACATCTTTCTCCAGCAACGTTCACTAAGGTGTTATTTGATGCATGGTTTGGAGGAAGTGAGAAAGCCAGCTTGTGGAGTATCAGTGAAACTGACTGACTTTAAGGATGAGCCCCAGAAAGAGGGAAAACAGAATATCTGCTGATAGGACTCATTAGACAGGTAAGATTGATTTTGAGGCACCAATAGAACTAACTGTTCCCATTCTAAATGACTGGTGCACTTATTTTCTCGTTTTTTTTTCAAGGTTTACTTTTGATCACTTTGTCTCCTCTCTCACTTGCAAGCTGTCAGGTACAGTTTTCCTATGTGGCAATGCACTTTCCTGTTTTTGACAACTCCTCTTCACTTCATAATATCCTGGAAGCTTGGAGAATAAGCTACTAAGAATCGTGGGCAGGCTCTGCCTTAATCCAGGAGCATTTCTGCTGGGTGCTGAGCTACTTACTGGTTAAGAAATAAGATTTCATTTGTACAGGGGTACAACTTAGACATTGGATACCTAAAATTGGGGCGGGGAGGGCTATAAAGGCATGAAGTGACTGACAAGTTTTCAAGAGGGAGTTTAGTTTAAGAATGTGTGGGGGAAGGTAGAGTCCCCACCGAATAGTTTTCATCTTGTCTAGACAGGTCTGGTGAAAGGAGATGGGGGATAAGATTCTGATGATTCAGTAGTGAATAATTGTTATCATGAAGTTTTGTAACAAAAAGGGGAGAGTAGTTAATCTTACAGTCCAGGAACAGAGGACCCTAGGATGGTCAAAGCAGAAGAGCACAAGTGGAATGTGGGACCCTATCCAGAGAGGCAGCGACACCAGATGCTGAGGCAGAGATGAGCACACGGAGAGATAGAGCAGCTGAGGACTCTAGACTCCTGGAAAAAGAAAGACTGTGTGCTGGCAGCCAGGAGGCTAGCATGCAAAATGTGCCCCTTAGCTGTTTAAATGATTATGTATTCCTGAGTGTTTTTGTGTACATCCTCGCCCACCAAAAAAAAAACAAAAAAAAAAAAACCAGAGGGAATAGAAACAAATACTATTGAATGATGATGCATGGAGGAGACTGTAATCATTGCAATGAAATGATGAGTATAAAACCAATGTTCTCCCATGTAGACTATCTCTCAATTCACAATAAAAACTTAAAAAAAAAAAAAGGCCTTCACCATCACCTCTCCAAGAAATCTGGCTGCAAGAGAGCTACAGAATTTATTCTTCTGGCTCACATTGTTGTTGTTGTTAGCTGCCATTGAGTTAGCCCCCAACTCATGGTGACCCTATGCACAATATGGGATAAAATACTGCCCAGTCCTGTGCCTCCGCATGATGGGTTTCAGATCAGACTCTTGTGATCCGGAGGGTTTTCATTAGCTGATCTTTAGAAGTGGATCCCAAGCCTTTCTTCCCAGTCTGTCTTAGTCTGGAACCTCCACTGAAACCCATTCAGCATCTCATCAACATGCAAGCCTCCTTTGAGGGAAGGGTGATGGTATGAAATATGACACCTTGGCTAGGAATGGAGCCTAGGTCTCTCTCTTGGAAGTTCTACCACCAGACCCTATGCTCTTACAGTGTCATTGTTGTTAAGTGCCATCAATGTCAGTTCTGATTCATAGCAACCCTGTATTGGATTTCCGAGGAGCCCCTGGTGAGCTTGAGCCACCGACCTTGCAAATCCATTGACCTTGCAGTCCTGTGCTTTATACCACAGCACCACACCAAGACTCTTAGGTCTTACAATAACCTGTTTTTATCCTCAATTCCCTTATTTTAGTTGTAGCATTTAGGTTATTAAGAAGTTCAACCTTTACCAACTGTGCCAGTCAACCTGGGGAAAGAGATCTGTATAAGTAAGAAAAACAACAACAACAACAACAACAACAACAACTTAAGACAACTGTAAAATCTGTAAGCATGTGTCATTTCTTAATTAAAATATTCAGTCTTTCATTCAGCACAAATGCTTTGAGTAGTTGCTAAATATGAATTTGGTTGGGGCCGTGCCCAGAAGAGCATGCGATCTATCAGAAAAGACAGACACCTAAACAATAAAATACAGCAGTTCTTTTTTTAATTTTTTTAATGTTTTATTGTGAATTATATGATAGTTTACATGGGAGAACCTTAGTCTTACATTCATTCCATCGTATATCATCTCATTGTCATGGTTCCAATCCCCTCCATGCATCATCAACC
>NW_006408595.1:8402150-8425256 GCF_000296735.1 Chrysochloris asiatica
GTACCGACTCAGTGGCACCTAACAACACCAACAACATTGTGCTTATGATGAACCTGTATGTAGAACAAGAGGCCATTGTTTAAGCAGAACAAGGGGCTACTGAATGGTATAAAATCCGGAAAGGTTTGTGTGTCAGGGTTGTATCCTTTCACCATACATACTCAGTCTGTATGTTGAGTAAGGAGTTCAAGAAACTAGATTATATGAAGAACGTCGCATCAGGATTGGAAGAAGACTTTTTGGTGACCTGAAATATTTAGATAACACAACCTTGCTTACTAGGAGCTAAGAGGACTTGAGATACATACTGATGAAGATCGAAGACTTCAGTCTGTAGTATGGATTGTACCTCAATATAAAAAAAAGAAAAAAATCCTCACAATTGGACCAATAGATAACATCATGATCAATGGAAAAAAGATTTGAATTTATTAAAGCCTTCATTTTGCTTTGATCCACAAACAACATTCATGGAAGCATCAGTCAAGAAACCAAAAGACGTATTATATTAGACATATCTGCTGCACAATACCTCTTTAAAGTATTCAAGAACAAAGATGTCAGTCTGAGGACTAAGGTGCTCCTGACCCAAGCCATGGTATTTTCAATAGGCTCATATACATGTGAAAGTTGGACAACAGTAAGGAAGACCATGTGCAAATCAATGTATATGAATTATGGTACTAGAGAATAATATTAAAAGTACCATGCACCTAACAACAACAACCATAAGAGAAAGATGAGACTTTCTGCTTCAGTAAAGATTTATAGCCTCTCAAGCTCTATACAGGGTCACTATGAGTCGGGACCAACATGATAGATAGTACACAGCCATGTTTAAATCTTAGAAGAACCACAAAACTGTATCCATAGCAGCTGCACCAGTTATGTTTTCATCAATTGGGTTCAAGACTTGTAATTTCTTTGTTAATAACCAATACTTGTTATTGACTATATTTATCATTATAGTCATCATACTGGATGTGAATATAGTGGTTTTGATTTGTAATTTCCCTGATGGCTAATGATGTTGAATATCTTTTCATATGTTTATTGGCTATTTACTTATCTTCTTTGGAAAAATGTCTAATTAATTACCTTTGCCAATTAAAAAAAAAAGTTCCATGAACTGCCAAGAGAACAAACAAATATGTCTTGGAAAAAGTACAGGCAGAATGCACCTGAGGAGGATGGTAAACCTTTGTCTCTCAGTCTTTGTACATGTTGTCACAGTTGGTAAGTCCCTGGAGAAGGACATCATGCTTGGTAAAGCAGTGGGTAAGCCAAAACGAAGAGTACCCCAGCAAGATGAATTGACAAAATGGAGCAACAATGGCCTCAAATTGTGCAGGACCAGGCAAGGGTCTTTCTGCTATGCATAGGGTCACTATAAGTCAGAACCAATGGTACCTAACAACAATCAACAACAAAAGTCAATGTCAGAGGACAATTGTACAAATAAAATACAATTTAATTCCCTCTTAGAGTATCAACTAGTTGAATTTAGTATGTTCCTTTATTGTGCTGTAACAGATTGCCAACTGTATATGTCTGTCGATATTATATCTAAAGCTAATGTAAAAGTTTAATGGGGATTTTCCATATTTTAGGAGTAGAAGATGAACAAACCTATAACTTCATCAACATATGTGCGCTGCCTCAATGTTGGACTAATTAGAAAATTGTCAGATTTTATTGATCCTCAAGAAGGATGGAAAAAGTTAGCTGTAGCTATTAAAAAACCATCCGGTGATGGAAGATACAATCAGTTTCACATAAGGTAATGTATGTTGTTTTTGTTGTTGTTAAGTGCCATCGAGTCGGTTCCGACCCATAACGACCCTGTACAGGGTTTCCGAGGGTGTAAATCTTTACGGGAGTAGAAAGCCTCATCTCTCTCCCGCGGAGGAGCTGGTAGTTTCGAACTGCTGACCTTAAGGTTCGCAGCCCAATTCGTAACCACTACGCTACCAGAGCTCCAAGGTAATGTATACATTAAAAAAAAAAAAAAATTGTATTACAATCTAGAATGATTAATGCACGTAAATACTTTCCAATGTTGTAGTTTAGAGTGGAGTTTTCTCCGGTGGAAATAAAGTAACAAGTAATCTCTGTCTCTCTCTCCTTCTCTGTCTTTTTTTTCCTTTTGTTTTTTACTTCATTTCAGCTTGACTCTCAAACTGTCGCCTGTCAAATAAGTTTATGTTAGAATTAAAAAGATTTCCACCTTTGCTCAAGTTCTCTGTTTGTCAAGAAAAGTACAGTTCACTCTGCCTCACACTTCTCATTTACAGATTGTGATAACCTAAGGATGTTATAAAAAATCTCTAGTAAAATTCTGAAGCCTCCATATCTCAGTGTGTGAATCTTTAATTTCCTTGGCCAATGTACTTGAGTAATTTTTTAAATTGACATTTTAAAGTTGTTGCTTGTAAGCATATATATCTGTGAACAAAAATTTTCCTCTTTAGCCAGGATTCTCCAACACTGTCTTCCTCTCTATTCAGTTTTCCTCTCTACTCATCTTGTTTGCCTTAGTGTAAAATATAATACAAATTTTATTTTTGTCAGTCATTGCTGTTCAAACAAATGTCTGTCAGAGCTGTCTTTGGTAGCAAGAGGAAAAGTAATTTGTGATTTTCAACATTAACCTGCTAAAGAAACAAAAAGCTTGACTACCTTATTAGTTCTTCCTGGAAGTGTTTCCTCATTTGAAGAGTGAGCTACTTAAATTACTTGGAAGAGGTCCAAGTTTAACATCAAAAGCCAATTATTAAATATAGTTTGCTGGGCTTACTTTGAAAAAATTACAGAGGGTGGTTGGGACAGTGGTAGGGTTGTTGTTAAGTGCCGTTGAGTCAGTTGCTACTCATAGCAACCCTGTATAAGGTTTCCAATGAGTGGATGGTGAGCTTGAACTGCCAACCTTGAGGTTCAAACCAGCCTTGTAGTCCAACACACTAACCCACAGCGCCACACTGGGACTCCAGTGGTGGGGTGGTGGGGAGGAAAAGCTCTTCTTTACAGAAGCACGTCTGCTTGTTGACGGATGATAGCATTAGAAAGTTAGCAATTTGCAACCGCCATTGAATAATTGATCCGTGCAAGATTCATCAGTGAGTGTTAAAACCATAGGTGAAAAGTCATTGAAGAACAGAATATTCACAGGGTCTCTAAGTATTATCCACAGATAACTTATGAACGATGTAGAGGACAAGATACATTTGTTCTCAGACTTGGCATTACCAATAATGGTTCAAACTGCCATTATGTGATGTAATACAGTGGGAAGGACACACAATTATCTATGCAGTGTCCAACCCAAAGATTATGAACCTGAATTTAATCATGAGAAAATCAATAGATTTAGATTGTGAAAAATTCTGTAAGACAGCTGGCCTGGACTGTAAAATATAGACACACACAAAGCCAAAGCAAGCAAGAGGGCTAGAACACAATTATACTAAAATGTTATCAATTTGTCATTCCATGAATCTGAGGGAAGAGTAAATGTTTGTTCATTTTACAGTTCTTTCAACTATAGGTTTGAGTTTTTTCAAAATTTGAAGGAAAAGCAATTTATTGGTTGTTTTAAATGTTACTTTTCAAAACAATTTTCAAAGAAACAGGAGAGAAAACTGATCTTTTTCCTTCAATTTTATTAAAGTGTAGTTAAGATCAAAGGAATAATTCCCTAGGTCTGTGTATATTCTATTTCTTTATGCAGATTTATTTATTAAAATTTATATAGCTAACAGAATCAATAATTTACATAGGGAAGTAATATAGTTTAGTAGATTGAGCGTATACCTTTTGATCAAGTCAGATTTGAAATCAAATATCATTGTGTGTAGTTTATTGACTATGTGACTATGGATTGTGGTTACTTCACCCTCCCAAGCTTAGCTTTCTCATTAGTAAAACAGTGATAATAATCATAGTATCTTTGAGAATTACAGGCATTCCTTGTTTTATTACATTTTGCTTTATTGCACTTTACAGATAATTGCACTTTTTTTTTTTTAATTAAAGGGTTGTCATAACCCTGCATTAGGCAGTGCCTGCAACAATGGACTCAAAACATCGCAATGATTGTGGATATGGTGCACGATCGGGCAGTGGTTCGTTCTGTTATACATAGGGCACTAGGAGTCGGAACCCACTTCAGGGCACCCAACAACAGCTGCACTGAGCAAGCCTTTTGGCATCATTTTTCTGACAGGATATGTGCTCATTTCATGTCTCTGTGTCACATCTTGGTAATTCTTAGAATACTTCAGACTTTCTCATAATGCTTAGCAGACTACAGCATAGTGCAAACATAACTTTTACATGCACCAGGAAAAGAAAACATTTATGTGACACCTTATGGCCGTGATCTGGAACTGAACCCTCAATATCTCCTAGGTATACCTATAAATGAGTTCACTTTTGAATATCCTTTAGCCTACTAAGAATTCAGTTAAGTACAGAGTAGATACTAACTTCTGTTACCATTATCTTTGGCATCTTTTTTCCTTCTACCTGTCTTTCCTGTCTCTTTGTAATTGTCACTAGGTCTTTTGCTGCCTTTTTCTCTAATAAGTATTATTGGTGGTGATGGAAGAAAAGCCAGGAGGAATAATTCTTATTTTCATATTAAGTCTTTTAATGCTAATTTTGTTTGTTACTTGCTTTTAAGGAGATTTGAAGCCTTACTTCTGACTGGAAAAAGTCCCACTTGTGAATTACTGTTTGACTGGGGCACCACAAATTGCACAGTTGGTGATCTCGTGGATCTTTTGATACAAAATGAGTTTCTTGCCCCTGCAAGTCTTTTGCTGCCAGGTAAACTGAGTGTAACCAGGATGTTAACAATTAGTTGCAAATATAAATGTCAGAAACAGGAACAGTTCTTCTCACTCTTAATTTTTTTCTTATAGTAGGCATCTTAGTGATCTAGTGTTGCTATATCAGAAATACCACACGTAGATACATTTAACAAATGGAAATGTATTATTTCATTGGTTAGGAGTCTGAATCCAGGACTCCAAGGGGGAGGCTTTCTCTGTAGGCTTATAATTTAGGAGGAAGATCCGTGTTTCCTTTCAGCATCTGTGGGCTTGGTGTTCTTTAAAGATCTCCATGTGTCTTGGCATCAGTCATCCCCTGGGTCTAGATACTTCTCAGCACATGGACTCTTGGTTCCAATTACATGCTTCAGCCCTGGCTCATCTTTCTGGGTGCTACTGAGGTTTTTTAATCTTGCTTTTTTAATCTCTTATATCTCAAAAGAGATTTACTAAAGTTAACAACTTCATCCTGAAAATTGTATCCTGCATTATTAACATAACTGCCCTAACCCTGCTCATTAGCATCACTGTTATTGTTAAGTGCCATTCCAGTGGGTTCCAGTGGGTAGCCTAGGAGCTGCTGGTGAGCTTGAACCGCCGACCTTGCAGTTCAAATGGCTGTGCAGTCTGGTGCATTAACCCATAGCGCCACACCAGGACTCCATAGAGGTTAGGAATTATAACACATACACTAATTATATCAGACCACAAAAGGGAAAATAGTTACATAATATTGAGAATGGTGGGCTAGGCAAGTTGACACATATTTGGGGGCAGGGAACACTATTTGATCCATAATAGTGGGTGAACCTTACTTTGATTCATACAGTCCTTTTCATTCCTTCAACTCTCTCCAGCCCCCTAACAAGCAGCCCAGGACCCTGAAGACTCTGCTGCTCTGCTGCTGGAGGTTCCTCATGGAATCTGATTCCATCAGAAAGTCAGGTCGTTTTGTTCCAGTATTAACAATAGCATACAGATTTCAGAATCCCCGTTTGGGCTGTAGAAAATTATTTCCCAGTGAGACTTTATGATCATGAGTTTCTTGCATTCTCTTTCACTGTGCTTGCATACCCAGTTCTTTCCTCACAATCTTGCTTTTTTCCCCTTTGATATTACTGATACCCGTGGTTCTCAATTTTTACTGTGCATCAGTCACCTGGGATGATTCTTAAATGTGTGAAGTAGCTTCAAAAAGTTACTGGAAAAAATGGAATTGAAAGACAATGGAGTTTTTCCACAGATTTTTTTGAAACCCTCTTGTACAGATTAGTGCCTGAAGTAATCAGAACTCTGGAGTTGGGTTCAAAGTCTATGTTCTGAAACAAGTACTCCAGTGCTACTGATGCAGGTTCGGTGAAACCCAGTGTTCCATGCAACTCATCTTCAGCATAGCTTACATATTCTCCCTGGATAGCTTCCTGTGTGTTCTATAAGGGATTTAGGGTGATGTTAGGTGAAACGAGTTCCTAGCTAAACTTTTTAATAAGCACTTTTTTTTGTTGGAGGTAAACTGGTATCATATTTCATTTGGCAGATGCTGTTCCCCAAACTGTGTATACAGTACCTTCTCATGAAGCAGTAACAGCTCAGCAGAAACAGGTGCCTCTCTATGGCAGAGCCGAGACATCTGTGGTGCCAGTACGCAACCTTGAACTGAGCTATCTGCCTCCTGACTCCTCAAGTACAGAGAATGAAAGTTTAGAGGCTAGTGATACACGTAAGTAGCATTGTAGTACTTTCCACTACTGAATTTGTCAGTAAGCCCATGACTGGTTTAAAGTAAACCAGTAAAACCTTCCCTTTTATTTGTGCAGCCTGAGGTGCAATGGTAATAGCTCTTTTGTGGGGTTTTTAATGATTTATTAAGCCTATCTTTATTGTATGAAGAGCACAGCCTTTGGTATGGAGTACATCTCAATGTAAAGAAAACAAAAATCCTCACCACTGGACCAATAAACAACATTCTTATTAACAGAGAAAAGATTGAAGTTGTTAAGGACTTCATTCTTCTTGGATCAACTATCAACACTCACGGAAGCAGCAGTCAAGAGATCAGATGACGTATTGCATTAGGCAAATCTGCTGCACAGGAACTTTTTAAAGTATTGAAGAGCAAAGTTGTCAGCTTGAGGACTAAGGTGCGCCTGACAACAAGCCATGGTATTTTCATTAACCTCTCATATGCATGTGAAAGCTGGACAGTGAATAAGGAAGATCGTAGAAGAATTGATGCCTTTGAATTGTGGTGTTGGAGGAGAATACTAAAAATGCCATGGACTGCCAAAAAAACCAATAGATCTGTTTTGGAAGAAGTACAGCCAGAGTGCTCCTTAGAGGCCAAGATGGCCAAACTTTGTCTCTCAAACTTTGGACATGTTGTCAGAAGGGAACAGTCGCTGGAAAAGGATATCATGCTTGGTAAGATGGAGGGTCAGAGGAAAAGAGGAAACCCCCAGCGAGATGGATTGGCCAGGTGGCAGCATCAATGGATTCAAGTGTGGCAACAGTAGTGAGGTTGGCCCAGGATCCGACATTGTTTCGTTCTGCTGTGCATAAGGTCACTATGAGTCAGTGCCAACTCGATGGCACCTAACAACAACGACAACAAGCAGGTAGTGGGTTACACATTGTGCAGCTAACTGCAGGGTCAGCAGTTTGAATCTAGCAGACACTCCATGGGATAAAGATGAGCATTCTCATAAAGATTTACAGCCTTGGATAACCTATACAGAGTCGCTATGAGTTGGAACCAACTCCACGGCTCACAATAACAGTAGCATCTTCATTGTTGAAGTGGATTATCCATGAATACAGGCAGTGGGACATCCAAACAACTACCAAAGCTATGGGAAAAAAAAGTGTAAATAGTTACACAACTCGACAGGTCATTTTTGTAAAGAAAATTTACTAATAAAGTTTTGAGTAGAAGATGACATTTTTTTCTTTCCACTAAAATCGGCAAAGAATTAAACAGAATCCTCAAGATAGAGAGCTTGCCATTTGTATTTAAATAACTGCTTTATACCCTCTCCCAAACAGTGTCATCAAAAACTGGAAATATTTACATATATGTTAAACCTCTAAATTGAGAAAATATTGAATTGTTGAAACCAGCATGTTTGTTTTTATCCAAGCACTTTTTTCTTTATTTTATTGACATAGGTTTTCATAGCTTTTCATTTTATGAGTTGAAGAATGTCACAAATAACTTTGATGAGCGGCCCCTTTCTGCCGGCGGTAACAAAATGGGAGAAGGAGGATTTGGAGTTGTTTATAAAGGCTCCTTGAACAACAGAACCGTGGCAGTAAAGAAGCTTGCAGCAGTAAGTTATATTTACAGGAAGAAAAAGAATTAAAGGGAGAGCGGCTTTTCTTTAAGAAAACATTATTCTACATTGGTGGTGGTGGTGTTAGAGCTGTTGAGTCATTCTTAATATAAAAATCTGTCAGAAAGTGCCTGCCCTAGGAAAATACATGTGTATATAGAAAAATTATTGGGATGTCACTAAATAAAATTGAGAAGCCCTGCTCTACACAGCATTTCATACATAATCAAGATTAAAATAGTAACAGGTGAAGAAAAATATCTAAAACGGAATAACTTTCCTTACATTAACTTTCTCATTTAAAAATAAAACCTTAGAAAAAACACATTAACAGAAAAAGATAATTTTCTTGTTATGTACTTTGCTTCTATTTCTATTAGGCTGTTCACCATTTACTTATTATTGTCGTTATCTTCTAAATCTAACTCTGCTGTAAGGAATCTTAGTGGTAGAATGGTTAAGCTGGTAACTGAAAGGTTGGTAGTTCAAACCCACCCAGCTGCTCCACAGCTGGCAATCAGCTCGCATGAAGGTCACCGCCTAGGAAGCCTTATGGGACAGTCCTACTCTGTCATATAGGGGTGCTATGGGTCGGTAAAGATGATCACTTTGAAAACCCAATGGAGCAGTTCTCCTCTAACACATGGAGTCATTCGAAGTCAAAGGCAACTTGACAGTACCTGACAACCAGAGTAAATCTGTTGTTATGTTCCAAAAATACAAATGCAATAAATATTTGTATGATAGTCACCCTTGTCAGATATGTTACAAATACTCAGATGTTCCCTACAAAATTTTCTTCTGTTTACTATTAAAATGTAGACTTCTCGCCCAAGATGCTAATGCAGTGAAGTCTCATATATTATTGCATTTTTCCTCACATGGCAAGCATATATGGTTCTTCCCTTTCTCACTAGATAGATGTGGGACTTTAAGCAAATTACAAATCAGTCTAGCTCTCAGTTGTTTTATAAAATGGGAAGAAATGCCTTTTTGTTTTCAAGAATGAGGGATTAGCCAATTTATCTATTGAGCTTGCTTCCAGTTTTAGGAGACATGGAGCTATTGTATGGGGTGGTATTGTATTTCATCTTATTTTTTCAGGTGGTTGACATCAGTACTGAAGAACTGAAGCAACAGTTTGATCAAGAAATAAAAGTAATGGCAAAGTAAGTGTTAATTTGGCAGAACAGGAAAGGTATTTCATACCCATAGTGTGCCAAGAACTAGTGATAGTTTAGAATAAAGGTCTACAGTTCTATGACTGCATGTACTTATACGTGTATTGAACAGCAGTCATGTTTTAAATCACAGCAATGCTACAGGAAGTTTCAATTCCCTTACTGCTTTCCATGATCTTATTTTCAGAATTTATGAGAGATAAATTGGGAGATATTTTTAAACTATATATATAGATATAATCATTTGGTGTTGTTGCTCAGTGCTGTGGAGTCCATTTCAACAGAGTGACCCTGAATAGGGTTTCCAAGGCTTTAAATCTTGACAGGAGCAGAACGCCTCTCTTTCTCCTGTGGAGTGGCTGGTGCACTCAAACTGTTGACCTGTGGCTCACAGTTCAGTGCTTATCCTACAGAGCCACCAGACCCTTAAATATATGATAGGAACCCTGGTGTCACAGTAGTTGAATAGCCCAGCTGCTAACCAAAAGGCCAGGGGCTCTAACTCCCCAGCTGCTCCACAGGAGAAGGATGTGGCAGATTGACACCCCTGGAAACCCTAGGGGGCAGTTCTACTCTGCCCTGTAGGGCTTTTGTGGGTCAGAATTGACTTGACTGCAGTGGAGTTTGGGGTTTTTTCCCAGCAGTGGACACTGATGGCTCAGTGTTCCAGTTCTTACCAGGAAGAACAGAGACCTGGGTTCAATTCCTACTCATTGCTCCTCATGTGCAGCCAGTGGAGACTTACGTGTTGCCATGATGCTGAACAGATTTCAGGGGAGCATGCAGACTAAAATGGACTAGAAAGAAAGTCCTGGTGACCTACTTTTGAAAACCAGCCAATGAAAACTAAGCCACTAAGTATCAGAGCTGAGATTCAGACCCAGACTTTCTCATTCCAGAATCCAATCCAGTCGGAGTCCTCAGTTTGAATCATAATGGACCTAACTCTTTAGAACTAATTTATACCCATTAGGCCCCTTGCTAATTGCTATACCTGAAGAAAGAACTAAACTGGGATTCACTCAGTTACAGTGAAAATAACCCTGGAAAAAAATCTAAACTCCTTTTTTTTATTTCGGAATTTGTTCTCTAACCTCTACTTCATACTCTAATCCTAAAAGATGAACTCCTGGTGTGGCATTGTGGGTTAATGTGCTAGACTGCAAAGTTGGTTTGAACTGCAAGGTCAGCAGTTTAAGCTCACCAGCTGCTCCTCGGAAACCCTATACAAGGTTGCTATAAATTGGAACCGACTAGATGGCACTTAACAACAACAACAATCCTAAAAGATACATGTTCAAAGTAGATAATCTGAGAAATGCAGGAAAATATTCTTTAAATAATAAAAATTATCACTTAAAAAAACACCCAGAGATTATTATTGCTATTACTTTGATGTATTTCCTTTATGTTTATGTGTAGCAACTTTCTAATGTCATTAAAAATAATTTGAAAATATTTTATCTCATTCTATAATATGTGAGTATCATTTATCTACTAGTTTTTTCCCTCATTTTCAGTATTACAAATTAAAGCTCTTAAGAACACCTTTGTACATAAAAATTTAAAAGCAACTCTGCTTAGTTCATCAGGATTAAATCCTAGAATTTCTGGGTCAAAGTACGTGAACTTTTTAAAGACTTTCTAAGTAGTGTCCAAAGGACTGTCTGGATAAGTGATGACTTGGCAATCCTACCAGCGGCATGTGGTGGTTTTAAATGTCACTGCTCCTCACCACCATTGCTCATACTGTTTTGTAGTAAGCCCTTACTACTGAATGACCTTAGTTAAGCTTCATACTCTATTCGTGTGTTTTCTCATCTCTAAACTGGAACAATAATATTGCTAACTTCATTGAGTTCTTACAAGAATTAACTAAAACAAAGAGATCCAATCATGACCATAGTTCCTTACACATTATGTAAACTTAGCATATGTTAACTCATTATTTTAAAAAATGCACCAGTTTGGTAGAAAGTAGAACACTTGTTATTTTAATTTACACTTATTAAAATATTTATAAAGTGAATGTAGGAGAGGTCTAAGGAGCCCTGGTGATGCAGTGCTAAGCGCTTGACTGTTCATTGAAAGGTGAATGGTTTGATCCCACCAGCCGCTCCATGGGAGAAAGATACACGTGTGACTGCCGACTTCTGTAAATATTGCAGCCTTAGAAACACTGTGGGACAGCTCTACTCTGCCTTACAGAGTCACAGTGAGTTCTAACAGACACAACAGAGGAAGGCTGCTTTGATATAATGAACAATGAAAATTTTAGAACGTTTTGAATGAACACTTGCGTGGAACCTTTATCATGTACCTGGAGTAACTAGGCTCTCCCATATGAATAGTGTTGTTAAGTGGTGTCAAGTCAGTTCCCATTCATAGAAACCCTGTATAGGGTTTCTGAGGAATGGCTGGTGAACTTGAGATGCCAGCCTTGAGGTTCAAGCCAACCGTGCAGTACAGTGCATTAACACACAGCTCCATATGCTGTTGTTAAGTGCCATTGAGTCAATTCCGACCCATAGTGACCCTGTATAGGGTTTCCAAGGAACAGCTGGTGAGCTTGAACCACTGACCTTGCAGTTCAAACAACTTTGGAGTCAGATGCATTAGCCCACAGCACCACACCAGGATGCTCATAATTTTCACAGCATCTGTGTACCATCATAGGTAGTATTACCCCCATTCATAGGTAAAGGAGATGAGGCTCAGTGAGATTTCTAACTTGCTGTAGGTCACATATCCAGTAGGTGGCCGAGCTGGACTTTAAACTTAGTTAGGACTTGATACTCTGTGCCCAGGTTTGTTCCATATTATAGGTGCCTACAGTTCGAGTACACTACAGCCCTCTTTAGTTTTATTACTCACAAGTACATAAAGAAGCTTAGGTACAGTTACGTTATCAAATGTGATTAAGGATCAGGAATGTATAAATTAAATCTGATTAGAGAACAGATACTTGCAGATCTGTTTTTTCCACATTCTGGAGTCAAAACACTGGAAATCATTTCATACCAGACTTCTTGATCTCTTGTTCCTAATATCGTAATTGTAAATTGTGATAAACAAATAGAAACCTCAGTCTAGTTCTTTACCAAACTATCACAAATTCCACTCATCTAGATTATTGAATGTTTGCTATAGAAAGTTATAATACCATAAATAATATATTAATAATGATATATAGCATATCATGATTTTCCTGTTAAAGCTCTAAAGTAAATAATTTTCCACCAACAGCTGAGTATATAAATGTGTATTATAACCATTCTGGTGGTAAGTTTAATTATGGAAATTGTTTGTCACAGGTGTCAACATGAAAACTTAGTAGAACTACTTGGTTTCTCTAGTGATGGTGACGATCTCTGCTTAGTTTATGTTTACATGCCCAACGGTTCATTGCTTGACAGACTGTCTTGTTTGGTAAGATGTTTGTCCATCAAATTATTTGGCTTTCTGGTTCTGTGTCAAAATACTAACATTCGCTTTGTGACAGGATCATTTAAACCATATTACGCTTCACATATTCCCTTTTCTGTGAAAACTGCACAGCTGATGTGTGAACAACTGAGATGTCCATTCTCTTGGTTGAGAAGCTAAGATGCAAAATTATCAGTCAAGGCTGGACTTGGAAGATGCTCATGTATTTTTATCTAAAAATAAGAAGTGGTAACCCCCTGTTTGATGTTATTTAAAGATTATTTACTAGCAACTTAAAAATAAATTATAGTCCTAAATTCTTAATTAGCAATAAGCAGTAAAACCTCCAAAAGTGGGAACCTGTATAAAGCAGAAACCTTCCAGAGAAAGAAAACCCAATTATTTTACACTAAAGCAAACGTTAGAAAAATGATAACAGTGCACTCTGTCCAAAGCAGAAACCTTGTGAGACCCAGAAACACAAGGCAATCCTTTCACATTCTGGCTCTCAGATTTCACAGTAATACCATTTTCAGTTGTTGTCTAGAAAAATATTTTGATTGTATATTTTCCATAGATTTTCTTTTCTCTTTTTTTTAATTGGTCTGTTTGTTTCTTCATAAGGATGGCACTACACCACTTTCTTGGCACACGAGATGCAACATTGCTCAGGGTGCAGCTAATGGCATCAATTTTTTACATGAAAACCATCATATCCATAGAGATATTAAAAGGTAAATGCTCCTCTTCGAAAGCTCTCAGAAATCCTTCTTAAAAAGATATCTTGCCTTCACTCTTTCTGTTCACTCTTCTCATGTCTTCACCTAAGCAGTTGGCCTTCCTCTCTAATCACTCCAAGAGAACTCTTTTCCCTAAGATTTTCATACTATATTGTGAAATACCAGTGTCCTATTTTCATGGCTCTGCATACTTGATCTTTGTGTGTGTGTGCTTTTTAATTGCAATAGGTATCTTATTTTGTTGAGAATACAAACAGCAAAACGTAGGCCAACTCAACAATTCCTGCCTGCGCACTTCAGTGATGCTGATTATGTTCTTTGAATTGTGCGGCCATTGTCATGTTCCTTTTCTGAGCTGTTCCTGTCCAGATAACTTCAACTCGCTGCCCGCTAAGCTTCCTGTTTAACCTTTCAAGCTGCTGTTGTCAATTTGATCCTATAGCGCTAGCTCTTAACTTAACCTTTTTAAAAGTAGTATTCTTTTCTTTCTGATGATTTTTTTCTTATCAGATCTTAAATTTTAGATCACCCTCTTTTCTGAATCACCGTTATCTTTCATAAATGCAGTTCCATTTTCCCTTCTTATTATTTAGTTAGTTAACAGATGCTTACCAAGCACCAACTATAATGCTCCATCTGATAATCACTGGACTGCAAACCACAGGGTCTGCAGTTTGAGCCTGCCAGCCACTGCCTGGGAGAAAGATGAGGCTTTCTGATCCTGCAAAGATTTAAAGCCTTGAAAACCCTATACAGGGTCACTATGAGTCGGAACCAACTCACCAGCACTTAACAACAGAAACAACAATGCTATGCAAGACACTGTAGATGATATAATGATTGAATGTAGCTCTTATGGAACTTGACATTAGTCAAATGGGCACAACATAATGTAGAATAATTAGCTATCTTTAATATTATAAAGAAAAAGTGACAAGTGCTCTAATACCTTATAACAAGAGAATCAGTTAGTCCTTAGGGTCATGAAGGGTTCCCAGAAGCAGTGCTGTTGAAGCCCAAATCAAAGAATTAGCAGGAAATAAATTGGCACAATATAAGGATATCTATGTTGTTGTTGTTGTTATGTGCCGTGGAGTCGGTTCCGACTCATAACGACCCTACACAGTGTTTCCGAGGCTGTAAATCTTTACAGGAGCAGACCACCTCATCTTTCTCTATAGAAGATGGGAAAGGAGCTCTGGTAGCATAGTGGTTATGAATTGGGCTGCTAACCTCAGGTCAGCAGTCTAAAACTACCAGCTGTTCCACAGGAGAAAGATGAGGCTTTCTTCTGCAGTAAAGACTTACAGCCTCAGAAACTGTACAGGGTCACTGTAAGTCAGAACCGACTTCACGATCCATAACAACAACAACACCATAGAAGATGGGAGAAGAGCATTCCAGACAAAGAGAACTGCATTTGTAAGACCAGTGCTGACAGAATATAGGAGCATGATGAATTTCAGAAAGTAAAATAATTGTAGTGTATGGAGGGGATTGTAATCATTACAATGAAATGAAATATGATGGAATGGATGTAAAGTTGGTATTCTCCCATGTAAACTATCACACAATTCACAGTAAAAACTTAAAAAAAAAAAAAAATGCAGTATGACTGAAATGCAGAAATTGGAGGGGTGATTAATGTCAGATAAAATGAAGAGGTAAGCAGGGAGCTTGGCCCTGTATGGCCTTATAGACCAAAGTAAGGAGTTTAGTCTTATGGTTGTAAGTGGAATAGAGGCCATTGGAAAATGTTGGTAGGAATGTGGTCTCATATGAAATTTTGAGATGATCACACTGTTGAGTGAAGAAAACAATTGATAAGAAGAGGTATTTTGAAGCCTTCACAGAGTCTGCATGCTGGCAGTTCTTAGGATGAGAACGGAACAGATTTGAGAGATTATGTAGGTATGACTTTGCTGATTTTGCTGTGGGGAAGGCAGGGAAAGGGGAAGTGTAAGGTTTAACTCCTGGGCTTCTGGCTTCTAGAGATGCAATAATATTGGCATAACTCAGTTATATGAAAACCACTGAAAGAGGACCAGGTTCAGGTAGGGTGGTAGTGAACGTAAGTTATCTTTTGTATATTTTAAGTTTGAAGAGCTATTAAGTTATAAAAGTTGCTGTTGTTAAAGTGTTATCAAGTCGGTTCCAGCTCATAGCGACCCTGTACAGAGTTTCTGAGGAGCAGCTGGTGGGTTTGAATTGTTGATCCTTGTGGTTCTCAGTCCAGTGCTGCTCCTATAGTGCCACACTAAGAGTCCAAGAAGTAGTAGAGATGCAATGCACAGATATGGGGCTCAAAGGAATATAGACAGGTTATAAATTTGGATATTATTTATAGTCAGGTTAGAATTGAAGAGCGAGAGAGACTCATGGGCCACCATGGTGAATTGTCATAACATAGTCCACAGAGACAGTGTTCTACAGCCTACTTGGGTGAGTAGTGTCTGGGATCTTACAGCCATCTAAGGTGCAGCTATTGGTCTGTCCATACGTAGAAGACAAAAGAGTGATGAGAATTTAAGGTGCTTGGGATCAATTAGTCCAATGGACTAATGGAACATGTGAACATTAGTCCCCATGACTTGGAGACCCGAAGAATTAGATGGTACCCTGTTACTACTACTAACTGCTAAGAAAGGGATCACATTAGAAGGTCGTGGATACAATGGGAGAAAATGTGGAACAAAACTCAAAATTATTTTTTAAAAAAGACCGGCTTACTGGTCAGAAATAATCTGGAGGAACCTGAGACTATGACCTTTAACCACCCTCGTGGCCCAGTTATCAGCCAAGTAGTCGATAGATACACAGGGGTGGGGACAACAAAACTAGTAAGGTATGCTCATGATGGAATGGCCAATCATTCAAAATCAAAAGAGCAATATTTACCTAAGGACAAAGTTGAGAAGGGATGGGAAGGAGGGTGGAACAGAAATAGAACCACAGGGAGGAAGTGGATAAGTGTTGTTCCATGGAAGGGATTGTAATCATTGAGATGAAGCAAAGTGTAAGATTTGCTGACTGTTAAACTGAGAATCTTCTCTCTAAACCTTCATTCAATTCACAATAAAAAGTTTTTTAAAAAGAGAGAGATCAAGAATAAGAAAAAGCACTAAGTTTAGGTCATGAGAAATCCTAAATTTCAATGACCAAGTAGAAGAGATTGAGCCCAGAAAGGCATCTAAGAAATTGCATACAGAAAGGTAAGATGAAAACCAGAGAAGGAAGGGTGGTCTCCCTGATAACAAGAGTGTTTCCCAGGAAGGAGTACTGAAGAGTCAAGCTTATCTGAGGTCAGACTGAGGACTGAAGATTAATCCTTTGATTAGTGTTGTGAGGCCATTTGTGACGTCAGGAAGACCAGTTTCTCACCTTCCATGTTGGAAACATGGGTTCAGTTCTCAGCCAGTGCACTTCACGCCATCAGTTCTCTGTCAGTGAAGGCTTGTGCATGGCTGTGATACTGAACAAATTTCAGGCAAGCTTCCTGAGTAAGACTTGGGAGAAAGGCCTGACTACCTAGTCTGAAAAATCGACTGGTGAAATCACAGTGGATCACAGCAGGTTGTTCCTCCACTGATTGTGGGGATGATGCAGGACCAGACAGCATTTTGAACAGATGGCTTTGTGTGGAGTCAACATGAATTAGGAGCCAACTTGATGGTGTCTAACAGCAGCAGTTCATGTAGTGACTGAGTCAGAAACCAGATTGTATTGGAGGATAGAGTGGGAGTTGAGGAACTGAGATGACGATGTAGACAAATTTTTTAATACACTTAGCTGGTGGAGGGTGGTAGCTAGAAATAGTTGTGTCATCCAGAAAACCTTTTTTTAAAGGATGATATTGTTGTTAAGGAACTCTGATAGCATACTGGTTACGAGTTGGGCTGCTAACCTCAAGGTCAACACTTCGACACTACCATCTGTTCTGCAGGAGAAAGATGAGGCTTTCTTCTCCCATAAAGATATAGCCTCAGAAACCCTATACAGAGCCACTGTGAGTCAGAACCAACTCAGTGGCACCTAATCACCACCATCAAATGCCTATAAAGGAGCCCTGGTAACACAGTGGATTATGAGCTGGGCTGCTAACTGCAAGGTCAGCATTTTGAATCTACCAGTTTCTCTTTGGGAGAAAGATGAGGCTTTCTGCTTCTATAAAGAGTTATAGGCTTGGAAATCCTATCTAGGGTCACTATGAGTTAGAACTAGCTTAAAGGCACACAACCACCACCAACTTATGCCTACAAGGAAGGCTTCAGGTAGGAGGGAGAGGGTACCCAGTAGGGTAGAGCAGAAGAAGGAATTGGGGTAATTTATAAACTAAAGCTCCCAGGAATGTAGAAGGGAGCCTACATGGAGAGGATAGATAAGAGGAGAGACACCGTCATTCATCCCTTTGGTTTTGGTATTCACTCCTGTCCTTACCCTGTGGGTTCGTCTGTTCGTTCTACATGTTCGTGCTGAGTGTAAGACTATGGCAGTGCCAACTTGTGTCTATATGTGGATGGCTCCTAAATGTGTATCGCTAATTTGCAATTGTGTATTTTTAGTAACCAGTTTCCATAAACACCTCTGCCTGGATAACCCAAGGGTTCCTTTGAGTTAGCATGTCAGAAATCAAACTCAGCCCCTCTAAGACTGAAACTCAAAGGGAACACATGAACAGGCATGTAAGCTTGCTGACGACCACATTGGTCTACTGGTGAATGGAAGAGGAGGAAAGGCAGCAATAAAGATATAGGTTGAGTTCTACCACGTTCCATAGACTCCCGTTGATCTGGAGATGAGAAAGAGAAGAGGAAGGGCTGATTGGTCCAAAGGGTGGTGAAACCTGGGGCTGCCTGAGCCCACAAACAAGGACATAGCCACAGAGGGCTAGAGCTGAGAGTGAAACATCCAGCTAATCTGAAGTGAGGGGAGACACACAAGAACACCCAGATTTGCAGATAGTACCCATTTGACCTAGCCTAAATGGCTAGATAATCAGAACTCAACTCGAGGAAGATAAAAAAACCCCACAATTTTTGATAAAGGAAACAGTGTAAATTGCTACAATTTGATTAACTTGACCTATACTTATGGTTGTAGTAGTTCAAAATACCAACAGAGAGGAAAGGAGTCTTCAAATTAAGTATTAATGCTATCCCCTCTGTATACAGGGTAGATAGGGACTGGCAACTTAGACATTGGCTACCTAAAATCATGGGGAGATAAAGACTCAAAGTGACTGGCTTACAAGGTTTCAAGAGGGAGTTTAGTTTAAGAGTGTGTGAGGGTCACGATATAAGTAGATTTATGTTATTTTTCAGTAATCCAGAACTTGATTGGAACTTAATTCAACAGCATTTTAGGAGGTTGTGGAATAATATCCACTTGTCTGTGGATATCCATCAGCTACATGCTCAAATTTCTGATATAAGTAATTCTCAAGTTGAGCAGTGAGTGACTACTAATTTGCTACCCCTGCTAGAGATTAAGATCCCCTAAGAACTTGATTGAACCTCAGCTTGGTCACCTTAGAGCAGGTGGTGGTCTGGCAACGTCTTGCGTAGGGGTCCCCAGCTGTTCTCCTCCCTCCCTGCCTTCCTCGGATGGCGGCTGTTTATGCTGGACGTGTGGCCAGAGACGGGTAAGGATCACGTGGAACCTCAGCAACCTAAACTCATTGCCATGCTGCAATGATTTTCAATGACAGGTAAGATGGAGGAATTCGCACTGACCACCTAAGACAGGCAGCGTCCCTTAAACAAATAATAAATAAGGGGGAATCTGATGCAGACCGTGCAGACCCGGTCAGGAGTTCAAGGCCCTATGGGCCCAAGCGTTGCAGACCATCCAAACCATAGGCTCTGAGGATCAGACTTTAGCCACCTAGCAGACATAGCAAACTGTCCCTCATCTGATTATTCAGTTATGCTTGTTAGTAATCGCATACATGAGCCCTGGATATCCACAGATAAATGTAAAAACCTTCCCTAAAAGCCGAGACTGTAAATTCCAAAAAGGCAAAGTTCCACCCCCACCCCCACCCCCCCAAAAAAAGCTAAAGAGGATAGAGAGAAACACTGTTAACTGAGAGTGTGTGAGGGAAGATATAGTCCCCACTGACTAATTTTCATCTTGTCTAGATGGGTCTGGTAAAAAGAGATGGGGGTAAGTTTCTTATGAGTCAGTAGTGAGTAATTGTTATCATGATTAATTGCAGCTGTCACAAGTGTAAAAGTAGAAGTTTTGTTACAAAACCAGGGGAGCAGTTAATCTTACAGTCCAGAAACAGAGGACCCTAGGACCGTCAAGGGAGAAGAGCACAAGTGGAATACGAGACCTTATCCAGAGAAGCAGCAACACCAGAGATTGGGGCAGAGGTGGGGACATGGAGAGAGCGAGCACCTGAGGACTCTAGATTCATGGAAAGAGAGGGACTGAGAGAGGGTGGCCAGGAGGCAGACTTGTAGAATGTGCCCTTTGGTGGTGTAAATTATTATATAGGCCTGAGTGTTTTTAAAAAAGGAACTAAAATGAATAGAGAAAATACTGTTAACCGATGGTACCTGGAGGGGATTATAATCATTGTAATGAAACAAATTATATGATTTGTTGAATGTAAAACTGATGCTCTGCCCTGTAAGCTTTCACTCAATTCACAATAAAAACTTAATAAAAAGAAAGAAAGAAATCAAACTAAGTATCTCTTCTAACCCACATGCTTTGGATCCAGTGATCACTGTTGATCCAGTCTCCTAGATTATTTCTTATTCCCCGTATCCTATTAGCTATAAAGTCCTGCTGACTGTTCCTCAAAGTTTTCAGTTCATATTTAGCCCAGTGCACTGCCTTGTGTGTAGACTCTCATTAGCTCTCATTTATGTTGTTGCAAAGCTTCCTAACTGGTCAACAATGTACAACCAGTGTGTGTCAGTACTCATCTCCTCCCTACAGCTCTGCCGGGACTGTGATCCTAAAACTCAAGTCTGATAACATTTGTCCTCCATTATGAAAAATTTAGTTGGTATTCTGTTCAAATTCACCCCATTTTCTATTCACACCAATCTCTTGCATTTGATCGTATTGTGCACCGCAGGCTGTCATGTTTTTGTTATTTTGTACATGCTGCCTCAGTTGCCTGATCTGCCTTTCTTTACACACACTTGTCACCTTCTCTTTGGAACTTCCCTTAGTTCTTCCAGGTACATGGTTGTTCTCACAGCATTTTGTAGTACCTCCACTATGTACCATCCACTGTTTTGTTTTTAATAATTTATTCACATGCCTTTGTTAAAGATATGATTGTAAGATTCCACCCATATGTAGCATCAAGCTTATATACTAATACTCATGGAATCCTCAATAATGAAGAAAAGTAGCATAAATGAATACATATAATTAATAAATAAAGATCTTTTAGCCATAGTCATTCCTCAAAAGATTTCAGATAGTACAGACAAAAAGATAATTCTAAAAAGTTAGTTAGAAATTTGTTTTTATATGAATTGAGAAATGTTAGGAAAGTAATCAAGAATGATTCCTTAGAAGATTATGAGAGGAATTTCCCTATAGTCAATTATTTATGAAATAATGAAAATGTCTGTCACTGGCATGTTGTTGTTAAGTGCATTTGAGTCGATTCCAACTCATAGTGGCCCTGTATAGGGTTTCCAAGGAGTGGCTGGTGGGTTTGAACCGCCAACCTTGTGGCTCAAACCAAACTTGAGTTCTTCAAACCAGGACTCTGGTCACTGGCTTGGCAGTTTTATTTCTAGTTTCTTAACTTTTCTCAAGAAACAAAAGGGAAAAAACACAGTGATTTCTCTTGAGCTATAATCTGAATTCCAAATTTATTTCCACAAATATCAGGCTTTTATGATATGTGATAGATAGATGATAGATAGATAGATAGATAGATAGATAGATAGATAGATGATGATAGATAGATAGATAGATAGATGATAGATAGATAGATAGATAGATAGATAGACAGACAGACAGACAGACAGACAGACAGACAGACAGACAGATAGATAGATAGATAGATAGATAGATAGATAGATAGATAGATAGATGATAGATAGATAGATAAAAAATAAAATGACTTGTTGGGGAAGAAAAACAGTTTTTTGCTCTAAACTTCAAACTTTTTTCAGTGCTAATATCTTATTAGATGAAGCCTTCATAGCCAAAATATCTGACTTTGGGCTTGCACGGGCTTCTCAGAAGTTTGCCCAGACAGTCATGACGAGCAGAATTGTGGGAACAACAGCTTATATGGCACCTGAAGCTCTGCGAGGAGAAATCACACCCAAGTCTGACATCTATAGCTTTGGTGTGGTAAGTTTCCCATATTCAATTAATAACAAAAGTGATTCTGCTTATAATTATGAAATCAAAGTGAAATATTCTTATCTTTACCAGCATTGCTTAGCTCTTATGTAAAGATGATAAATTGTTCATTTAGTTTCTAGTTAGATCAGAAGGTTTAGAAGAAATTCTCCCAGTATGTAAAACTTTTTAATTGATTTCTATTTTTAAAAAAATCTGTTAAAAAAAATAGCTTTCTTGCCATACTTTCCTCATGAATTAGTATGAAACTTAGATACATTCTTAAAATAAGTTGTTATATCGTATGCATGCTTACATTTTAAAAATGAAATATTTTCTTAAGGAAATGTACTTGCATTTAGTGATTACTAGCCTGTTCCACATAGTGGATTTGAATCCACCAGTTGCTCTGCAGGAGGAAGATAAGGCTTTCTGCATCCTCTGAAACCTATACATGGTCACTATGAGTTGGAACCAACTTGATGGTATGCAGCCGTAGCAACGGCCTGTTCCTATTAACTTGTATTTCAAGTAGACCCGAGAAGGAAGGCACAGCAATGCAGTGACCCTTACCCTTGTTGTTATTAGCTCCTGTTGAGCTTACCTGACTCATTGAGACCCCCATACACACAAGACAAAAGGCTGCCCAGTCCTGCACCAGCCCCACGATTGGGTACCGACCAGACCACTGTGATCCAAAGGGTTTTTCACTGACTGATTTTTTTTTTAAATGTTTTATTGTGAATTATATGATAGTTTATATGGGAGAACATTCGTTTTACATTCATTCTATCGTATATCACTTCATTGCCATGGTTCCAGTCCCCTCCATGCATCATCAACCAACCAAAGGGTATACACAAGGCTGCCCCCTACACTCACCCACCCCCACCCCCACCCCCCGCAGTCTTCAGCACACAGTCCCTCTCCCTTTCTGGATCTAAAGTCCCCAGCTGCTCCATCGCTCCACGTCATCATCTCTGCATCCATCTCAGGCTTTGCTGCTTCTCTGAGTAGGGTCCCGCTCTCGGCTCCTAGGGAACTCCGCTCCTTGCTATAAAACGTCTACCTTTAAATTTCCATCCCTCACAATCCATCCTGATAACAATTATTCACTATTGTATCTCTAGAGACCCATCTGCATTTCATTTCATCAGCTCCGCCTAGACAGATTGGATAGTACTCACTGGAGATTCTACCTTCCTCCATGCCCCCTGGCTCTAGGTTCCCTCTTGAAAGCTTGTAAACCAGTCACTTCTTGCCTTTGTAG
>NW_006408595.1:8426564-8441866 GCF_000296735.1 Chrysochloris asiatica
TCCTCAAGGTTCACCCCTGTTATGCGGTGGCTTGCTGCTTCCTTGTTATTCTTCAAGGTAGCATAATATTCCATTGTGTGTATGTACCAGTTTGTTTATCCATTCTTCAGTTGATGGGCACTTAGGCTGTCTCCATCTTTTTGCTATTGTAAATAGCTGCTATGAACATTGGTGTGCATATATCTTCTCGTGTTGTGGCTCGTTTTTCTCACTGACTGATTTTTGGAAGTAGATTGCTGGGTCTTTTTGTCCCCTAGTCCATCTGAATCTGGAAGCTGTGCTGAAACCTTTTCACTATCGTTTAGAAAATAAAATACCCTATTATTGGATTAAAAAAAAGGATATCCTATTATTGGATAAAAGAATAATGTCTTATTATTGGATAAAAATATCCTTCTTGTGAAGACTCTTCTGTACGTCAGACAGAGAACTGGGATTTCCCAGAAAACTTATTGTGTGGAGCTGACTCTTTAGTAAGTTACCAAATAAGGAGCTGCTTATGAGAATGGACGAGATCCAAGATGTTCATACAAAAGACGGTGAAAAATGCCCACAGTTCATGTTCTCTCTGCTTTAACAACTTAAACACTTTGTACAGGAACCGTTTATGAGATTTCACTCTGAAGATGCATATTTCTTCTAGTGTCTGTATGTTGCCCTGAGTCATAAAGGATTTTTGTGTGTTTGCTTTTTATTCATAGGTTTTACTAGAAATAATAACAGGACTTCCAGCTGTGGATGAACACCGGGAACCCCAGTTATTGGTAATTGACAGATTCATTTTTCCAATCATTTCTCTATAAATATATATGAATAAATATATATGAGTCTAAATATATATGAGTAAGTTTGGAATCCAGAAGTGACATTTTCTGTTGGCATTCTTTCTGTTGGCAGTTGCATGGTGATCTATGGAATATTCCTAACATGAGATATTCCTAATCTCAACTCTGACATGAACTATTTGTGAAGCTTGAAGCATCACTTATATATTCTGTGTTCTAGTTCTTGTAAAAATGAAAATATCTGATTTTTGAGGTTTTCTCCAGTTTATTTTTATTTTGTTACTTTCAGGATGGTTATTAACAACATTTTCAGCTCAGGGAGAAAAAATGACATGACTTCCCTTCAAATTTGAATCTGAATAGAATTGCTAGTAAAAGTTCTCATCCATTTCTAATGTGGAATAGTGTATGTGTAATGTTATATAAAACTAATTTGTTTGATTAGCCATCTATTGACAGTTTTACATAAAATTATATTTAATAGCTAGTGAGTTTATGTTGGTAGATAGTGACCTGAAGCATATCAGAATAGGACTGGGCTTTATAGTATTTCCTGTGGCTGATTTTTGGAATCAGATTGCCACGTCTTTCCAAGATGTCTCTGAATGTACTAGAACCTCTAACCTTTTAGTTAGCAGCTAAATGTGTAACCGTTTGCATCACCCAAGGATTTGGAGTTATATAAAGTAGATTAACTGAATGCTAAAATTAGAGAAAAAGCACACCATGCCCTTCTTTTCTTACATGTTAAATTTTAAGAACTTCAAAATGGTTCGTTAAAAAAAAGAATTAACAAAATACCTATGCAACTTATAGGTCAGAGTCAAACTGCCCACAGAAGAGTTTGCAAGACTGTAAATCTTCACGGAAACAGACTACTGTGTCTTTCTCCTGTGGAGAGACTGGTGGGTTTGAACCTTTCTGTTAGCAGATGGGTGCTTTAACCACTGTGCTATTAGAATGCCTTACTATCATGCATAAGATTTTCTTAAAATTAGTGAAATAACTACACTGACTTTATTCTAATTCATATGTTCTAATGAGACAAAGCAGTGTAACAAATTCAGGTAAATGTGTATATTGGACAGGGTATTTATAAAGTCCAAAGGTGCAATATATCCACTCAAGGGTCTCATGGCATGCTCTTTTGAGAAAAGCCAACTACAATAACCTGTTGGCCATTGAATCATTGCTCACAGCGATCCTATAAGACAAGAGTCGAACTGCCCTACAAAATTACCAAGGCTGTAAATCTTTATGGAAGTAAACTGCCACATCTTTCTCCCATGGAGAGGCTGATGGGTTCAAACTGCTGACATTTCAGTTTGCAGTTAAGCTTTTAACCACTGCACCATAGGACTGTAAGTACAATATTTATATGTTATTATGTTGCATACAAGTATCTGTTATATAACTGTACACTATAAAGCCTTCCATGATGTACAGGAAATATAACAATGCAATAGAATAATCCCATTAAAGTATACTTTCAGAATATAATAGTAAAGCCTCTGTGTAGCTAGTATTTTTATTATATATGTGTCACTTAATGTCTATAATCCATTCTGTGAAAGTGGATGTTATGGGATTTGGATGTTGTGTGCATGCCATATTATATACAGATAGTCTCTGTACAGAGTTATGGTGTGGTGCTATAGGATAAGCATTGGACTGCTTTTCACAAGAGCGGCAGTTTAAACCCCCCAGCCACTCCTCAGAACCTTATGCAGGTTGAGTATGAGTAGGAACTGACTCAACAGCACTTAGCAACAACAATAACAGTCCCTGTATTGTTAAAGTCCCATAAAGCCTATTAGACTAAAACCTTATGCAAGCATGCTGGACAAAGCTTGAAAGCTGTGTCTACTGGGTACAGGAGGCCAGCCTTGCTGGGTAAGCAGCTTGGCCAGGCAGGGACTGTGTTGGCAGCCACATTGGACCTTGCATGCACATCATGGGATAGGGCGGTATGACTGCAGGGACCTGGTGTACAGGTGCCAGGAACAAGGCTGGCAGTGATGGCTGTAGCTGCCGTCACCCTGTTGGTGTAGCCACTTCCTGATCATGTGCAGCCAGCACCCATGGTAGGAGCACAGGAGGCAGGCAGGCACTGATGCTTTGTGGGCGAGAAAGGCTGCCTGGCTGCTGGGCAGGTAAATGAAGTCAGGATGAGGTCAACAAAGAGGCATTGTATGGATTTGGGCACACTCTGGAGCATAGCTGCTCATTCACTCTGGAGGTGTGGGGTCCTTAAAACCACTGTTGTTAAGTTTTGTCAAGTCCTTTCCAACTTGTAGTGACCCTGTATATGGTTTCCAAGGTTGTACATCTTTGTAGGAACAGAAAACGTCATCTTTCTTCCTTGGAGCAGTTGGTAGGCTCAAACTGCTGACTTTGTGGTTTGTAGTCAAGTGCTCAAGGTATGGAGTCACTGCACTTCTCTGAAAACTATTAGGAGGAAGTAATAAACTAAAGGAGACTTGCTTTTTCCTTTAAAAACAAACAAACAAAAACCCTTCTGAGACTACAGACACCTATGAAGTTGGCCATTGCTGGAGCAGACGTTAAGCAACCCATACCTATAAATGGATTTTTTCACAGTGACACATAAAAAGTGAAATTTTGTTGGGTGTTAGGAAAAAAGACTGGGTTACAAACACCATCTTTTGAGTCATTAGTGTGCAGACATAAAACTTGGATTGGTGGATACAGAGAAAGTGTAGTGATTACAAATATAGGAGGGCAAGAGAAAGAAAAGATATTATACTAGGGCTAAAACTGAGACCCAGTGTTTCACTAAACTGCAGTTTGTACTTTTTAGCAATGTCTTTCTGTCTAGAGACATAACTTTTTCATCCTTTGCCTGAGACTCCCTCGCCCCTTACCACCTTGACAATATTGGTATCAAAACCTCAAAACTTTGACTTGAGTAAGAATGAAATACAGAAAACACAGAATACATCTCACTCACAAGTTTTACTCTTCACCTTATAATTTGTTGTTGTTAAGTGTTGTTGAGTCAGTTCAGACACTGTGACCTAGCATAGGGTTTCACAGTGAAACAGTATAGGATTTCCAAGGAGCGGCTGGTGGGTTTGAAACACTGACATTGTGGTCAGCAGTCCAGTGTTTATCCTATAGCACCTCACCAGGACTCCTCACCTTCTTATAGTGAACATCATAAACTTTGTTGTTGTTGTTGTTGTTAAGTGCCATCGAGTCAGTTCCGACCCATAGCGACCCTGTACAGGGTTTCCGAGAGTGTAAATCTTTACAGGAGTAGAAAGCCTGATCTTTCTCCCATGGAGCGGCTGGTAGTTTCGAACCTCTGACCTTAAGGTTCACAGCCCGATTTGTAACCACTACGCTACCAGAGCTCCTTAACTTTAGGGAAGGTTATATACGTTTTCACCCATTCTTAAGGCTGGAATATGGTTTGAATATAAAGTAAAATTTTAATACAAATGCAGCTAAAAAAAAGAGTGACCCTATAAAGCACCTGCTGATGTGGTGTTGCAGGATAAAGCACTGAACCACAGGTCGGTTTGAACCTCAAGGTCAGTGGTTCAAACTCACCAGCCGTTCTTCAGAAATCCTATGCAGAGTCTCTGTGAGTCAGACCTATTTGACAGCACTTAACAAAAACAACAATCACTTATTTGATTCTGCCAGTGCCTAAGCACTTTCAAAATGCTGCTTTTAGGAGTGCCTATTGAGCGTTTACAATCTACTTCAAATAGATCGTATTTTTCATCATTAGTCCTGCTCCTTCCTCATCATTCTGTTTTTCATTCTGATCCTTTCCTGTCCTACAACCTACCCCCACTTTTTGCTCTTTGATTCAACAAAGTGAGTATGCATAGGGAAGATGTTTTCTGAGTGCAGTGAGGAAACTTGAAGGAGGAAACACAGTGCAGTGAGGAAACTTGAATTTGGAAACACATGAAGAAGAAGCAGACCACCTGTGCCATCAGCCCAGTAAATGCTGCAAATGGGAACACGAGAGCGATTAAATCGCTCAGTAACATAAAAACCAAAATTAGAGCACAAATGACCCAGAGTAAAAATGTGTGACTTCTCTTGTGTAACTTCAATTCTTAAAGATGGAAAGATAGTCAAATGAGAATGCATGTTATTATTATGAAGTAGATTATGTAATTTCAATTTCTATTCTAACTTCTCTCACTTTTATTTGAAGTTCCTAACAAAGTTTAACCCTCATTTTAAAGCTCGATATCAAAGAAGAAATTGAAGATGAAGAAAAGACTATTGAAGATTATATTGATAAGAAGATGGAAGACGTTGATTCCAGTTCAGTTGAAACTATGTACTCTGTGGCTAGTCAGTGTCTGCATGAAAAGAAAAACAAGAGACCAGACATTAACAAGGTATTGCATTTTAACACTTATTTAAAAACTAATGGGAGTGAGGTTAGCAATTTTTTCATAAATGTGCATTTCAAACCAACTACTTGATGTGGTTCTTTTTCCTTTTTCTTGTTTCTTTTTAAAGGTTCAGCAGCTGCTGCAAGAGATGACAACTTCATGATTTCTTAAAGTTTACTGGAATAGACTATTGACGGCACTTAACAACATTGATTTTATATATATATATACTGCTTTACAAACCATTTTTTATAAACTAAATTTTTTGATAAATATTCTTCTTTAACTAGGCAACAAGATGTAGTGTGGTGATTTTTCAAACTAAACATGTAGAACAGATAAAAACAACTGCTTTATCAACATTTAGCCCGACCCTTATTAGTGTCACCGTCAGTTCCTGTAGTAGTTCTTAAGACTACAGAACATTTAGGTTTCATCAAACACAATCTGAAAGCTACACGATTAACTTTTAAAAAAGGGGGATGGGTATAAAATCAAACGACCTGAGCCAGAAGCCCAACTCAATTTGCTCTAGAGCAAGGGTGGGGAACATCCGACCCTTGGGCCTTGGGCCTTATGCCAGCAAAATCATTTGGCCAAGGAAACCACAGTTGCAGTCATCACGTCTGTTGTTGTTAGGTGCCATCGAGTCGGTACCGACTCATAGCGACCTTATGCACAGCAGAATGAAACACTGCCCAATCCTGGGCCAACCTCACTACTGTTGCCATGCTTGAATCTATCGATGCTGCTCCTTGGCCAATCCATCTCACTGGGGGTCTTCCTCTTTTTCTCTGACCCTTCACCTTACCAAACATGATATCCTTCTCCAGTGACTGGTCCCTCCTGACAATATGTCCAAAGTATGAGAGACGAAGTTTGGCCATCTTGGTCTCCAGGGAGCACTCTGGCTGCTCTTCTTCCAAAACGGATCTATTGGTTCTTTTGGCAGCCCATAGCACTTTCAATATTCTCTTCCAACACCATAACTCAAAGGCATCAATTCTTCTATGATCTTCCTTATTTACTGTCCAACTTTTGCATGCATATGAGGTTATTGAAAATACCATGGCTTGGGTAAGGTGCACCTTAGTCCTCAAGCTGACATCTTTACTCTTCAACACTTTTAAAGGGTCTTGTGCAGCAGATTTGTCTAAGGCAATACGTCGTTTGATTTCTTGACTGCTGCTTCCACGAATGTTGATAGTTGATCCAAGAATAATGAAGTCCTTAACACCTTATCTCTGTTGACAAGAATGTTGTTTATTGGCCCAGTGGTGAGGATTTTTTGTTTTCTTTACATTGCAATGCAATCCATACGGAGGCTGTGCTCTTTGATCTTCATTAGTAAATGTTTCAAGTCCTCTTCACTTTCAGCAAGCAAGGTTGTATCATCTGCATATCGCAGGTTGTTAATGAGTCTTCCTCCTACAGTGGTAAGTTAAATGTTTGACCAAATACAGCAGGCTAATTTTTAAATCGATAATATTGTATGGCCCATAAACGATCTTTTAAATTTTGTCAGAAAAAACGTTCCCCACCCACGTTCTAGAGCTCTGGACAGTCTCAGTTCTTTTGAGCCTGAGGTTTCTGTTTTCCTTTGTTTATAACATTGAATGAATTAATATTTTATGTGCCTCTCTGAACATCAAATGATGTAGAATATGTGCAAGCACTTCATAAAATGTAAGGTGATATAAAATTTAAAGATTATAAATCCAACTATATAATTCTGTTACAGTGATAGGGCATCATATTCATAGTTTGTGATTTTAAATAATGGTTAATACTAAATATCCCCTGATGATTTTCGTATACTCCCATGATTAGATTAGATTAGATGGTAAAGGTGTGTGACAGTTGAGGTGTTTTTATGTCAGCTTGGCTGATCTAGGATTCTCAGTGGGTTAGCAATTAAAATGTAGCAGTCACCTCTATGAGGGCCTCTAATAAGATGTAATCATCCCCCATGATGTGATCTGATATGGTCTGATGTGATCAACCCTAATATGATGTCATTAGCATATGTATAATAAATCCTTACTTCCAGGATGCTAATTACAGGATACAGTCTATAGGATTAGGTTGTATTTTGAGTCAATCTCTTTTAAGATATAAAAGATTAAACAGGCAAGCAGCGCTCGGGGAGACCTCCTACCAAGAAAGAAGAGCTGGGAGTGGTGGCATCCTTTGGACCTGGGGTCTCTGCCCTGCGATACTTCTAGAACAGGGAAGAACTCCGAGGAATCCTGGGCTACAGAGGCTGAAAAGAGACAAGGTTCTTTCTCCAGAGCCAGTGCTCTGGATTGGGATTTCTAGTCTCCTAGACTCTAAGAGAATACATTTATATCTGTTAAAGCCATCTACTTGTGGTATTTCTTTAATAGTAGCACTAGATAACCAAGACAAGATGATAGGGCAAGGTGTAATTAAGGTCCCTAATCAGCTGACTTTGAATAATCAAAAGGAATATTTCGCTGGGTGGGCCTGACCTAATCAGGTGAGTCAATACAAGAACTCTGAGAGATTCTTCTACTGACCTTGAAGAAGGTGCCATGTTGTAAGAGGGCTACACTGACCAAGACCTCTATGAGCTGAGAACTATCCTCAACAATTAGCCAGCAAGAAAAAACAGGACCATTATTGTACAGCCGCAAGGAACTGAATTCTGCCAATAACCTGAATACACTTAGAAGATGTTCAGATAATACAGCAGCCCCACCCTGACTTTAGCTTTATGAAACCTGACTAGAGAATCTGTCTGAACTATGCCTGGACTTCTGTGAGATCATAAATGGGTTGTATTCCATCACTAAGTGTGTAATAATTTATTATGCAACAGAAAACCATACAGATAGTCCTTCATATGGCCAGCTACTGTCCACACTCAAGAGATGAAGCTTATGTACACCAGGAGGTTCTGGTATACTGATCACCACCAAGTTTCTCTTTTCTTCAATCCCAACTTTGGTAGTTCGTTCTGTTCATTCATTTGTTTTATCGTGGAGCCTTGAAGATCTTTGGTTAATAGTGGTGAATTAATATTTTTAAATGGTTTTTATTTCTTCTCAGTTTAAACTTCTCAGTTGATGTATAACATTTAAAAGTTCATTTTTACAGCTTTGGGTGAAGGGGAGGAAGTAATTTATATAAGCATGAAAACTGTTACCGGAAAAACTAATATGTGTAGAAGGAATACTTTTGTTACTATTGTTACTAAGTGCCATCAAGTCAGTATCCGACTCAGAGTGACCTTGTACAGGGTTTCCAAGGAGCAACTGGTGAGCCGACTTTACAGTCCAGCGCATTAACCAACAGCATCACACTAGGACTCCAGAAGGAATACTTAGTGTCTGGAATTATTCGTTCCTTCAACATCCCTTGATGTCATTTAGTTCTTTCAGTAACACACTCAGAACAATAGCTGGTAAAATGGGTGATAGCAGAAGACGGTCCTCCTCGGTAGTGTAATGTGTGTTGTTGTTAGTTGCCAGTGAGTCAGCCCTGATGCAGGGTAACCCCACACCCTCTACATGATCCGTTGCAGATTCAACTGTTAAGATCCATAGGGTTTTCACTGGGTTTTTTTGGAAGTATATCACTGAGACCTTTCTTCCTACTCTGTCGTAGTCTGGAAGCCCCACTGAAACCTGCTTAGCATCACGGTGATACACAAGTCTTGACTGAAAGCTGGGTGAAGGCTGCACTGGTGGAGTGTGGGCAGAGAATCAAACCCAGGTCTGGCACATAGAAGGTGAAAATTCTACCACAGAACCACCACTACCCTTGTTTCCTAGGGAACAAGGATAGCACATCTTTAAAATCATCTTTTCAAATTATGTAACTAAGCAGAAATAATTATTTTCTAGTTGAAAGAGAAAAAGGAGAGCAAAAAATAGTTTAACATAAGCTAATTTTAACAAGAACCCACATAATTGGGGGCACAGTATGGTTTCTAACAATCATAATCTATTATTGTTAAATCTAATAACCATTAAACTGGAGTCCTGGTGTGGCACTATAGGATAAGCACTCAACCTCAAGGTCAGTTTGAACCACAAGATTGGCGGTTCAAATACACGAGCCGCTCCTCAGAAACCCTATACAGGGTTCCTATGAGTTGGAACCAACTCAACAACACTTAGCAACAGCAATAATTATTAAACTATTTCTTGAACTAAAAGTACATATGTAAAATGGCATATATGAAGTTCTGCTTATGAACTGTGACCAAACTATGGTTTTTCTTACTGATTTTTGAAAATTTATAGGATTTGGTGGACACATTTTATCAAGTGTAATTAATATATTTATAAAATTAGGCCTTGTTTTCTGTAAAATGCTGGTTGCAATAGTAATAATAGTAGCATCAGTAGTATCCATAGCATTTGAACCTATCAAACGTCGTCAGTGGGTAACACGAATGAAGATCAGCCCAAGGCTGATCCCTAGGAGGCAGAGGTCAGATAGACCTCCATTCTGTTTGCCAAGGTGTCCCTCCCATAACACTCTACTTCTCTCCTGGGTTTGAGAATCCATTGTAACGTCCACACAGAACCACACCATATTTACAATACAGTGGTTTATTAAAGAACAAGTTACCGCTTGGAATCAGGGTCAACAGGAATCAGGATCAGGAAGCATGGAGACGGTCCTTCTGCTTCAGCTCAGAACAGCTGTCTCAGCTCTGTTCCACTGTGCAGCTCTCTAAGGACAAGCACTGGCTCCTGTTGTCTGTCACGGACAGCTCTGCCACTGGGCCCCTTCCAGACCCCTTGCTGTCGTCAATCTTACAGACCTTGAGCGTTGTTACAGCTCTTTTAGGAGGTTCCTTGCACAATCTCACTCTCATCTCAGCTCTTTCTGTTGAAAAACTTCTGTGGGGCTGACTACTTATAGCTCCCAACACCTCATCAATGTCAAGGCAAGGCCCTCTCAACAAGGCCACAAACTGACTAATTCCATCTTGGTAAGTCCCAGGCACTTCATCTGCATAGTAAGCATGTTGTTGTTAAGTGCTGCAAAGTGGTTCCAACTCAAAGGCACCCTGTGTTGTGTTTCTGAGGAGCAGTTGGTGAGTTTGAACCACTAGCTTTGTGGTTCAAACTGACTTTGAAGTAGAGTGCTTATCCTAAGGTACCACAATAGCTGAGCTAAAACTTTTCATTTACACATCTATTTACCCTCCCCTACAAGGAGCTCTGGTAGCGTAGTGGTTACGAATTGGGCTG
This sequence comes from Chrysochloris asiatica, assembly GCF_000296735.1. NCBI lineage: Eukaryota > Metazoa > Chordata > Mammalia > Afrosoricida > Chrysochloridae > Chrysochloris > Chrysochloris asiatica. The sequence goes on from NW_006408595.1 coordinate 8,436,966, forward strand.
TTAACCTCAAGGTTGGCAGTTCGAAACTACCAGCTGTTCCCCGGGAGAAAGGTGAGGCGTTCTGCTCCCATAAAGATTTACAGCCTCGGAAACCCTCTGCAGGGTCACTATGAGTCAGAACCGACTCCACGGCACATAACAACAACAACAACAAAGTTCATAGCAGTCACAGAACAGGCTGTAGCCCAGAGCCAAACAGTAAAACCAAGTTGTTTACAGCCCACTTGTAATGTCAGCCAAATGGGACAAAAATAACAAACCAAGGTAAAAAACTCAGGGTTTACGGGGGCAAATTTTCTCAAGTTGGTTTTCCGAAGAACCAAGGTCATTTCACGTTTGTTGCTCAGCAGAAGATGGGACCATGATTTGTTTGAAGGAAACTATACAGTTTTACTGTTTCCTTCGAGGCAGAAACAGAGGGTCTGTTGTGACATATTGTGGTTGTTAAGTGCCATGGTGTTAGTTTTGAGACATAGTGACCATGTATAGGATTTCTGAGGCTTTAAATCTTACGTCAGAGCAAAAACTCTCATCATTCACCTGTGAAGTGCCTCATGGGTTCGAACCACCGACCTTGGGTTTGCAGTCAGTGCTTATCCTATGGAGTCACCCTTGTGACATACAGCTGAATTTTTTTTTTTTAACTTCATTTGGAATATGCTTCCACCCACATGGTATCATCCTGAGTCAGAGTCACCTCAATGGCAATTGGCTTAATCCTTTACAAAAACAAAAAAAATAATAATAATAACTTAAGCATGATTAGAAAATAGTAATAATAACACAAGTTTCGAAAAACTGAAGCTTTACTTAATGTCTCTAACATCTGATTGACAATCCAATGAAGCAGGACAACATGGTTTTAAGAACCATCGGCATATACCTCATTTCTGGAAAGAACAATTGCTTCTCTACCCATTTTTCTGATCCATTCCTTGACTTTCTAACTGCCCTATTAAAGTGCTTGAACTATAGGTTTTTCTCAACTTCATATCTTCTATGAAAAACAAGCTAGTATTAGGAACAATTAATCAATGCTATGCTTTAGTTTCCCACCATGATGATTATGAAAATCAGAAAGACAGTGTGATGTCTATATGAAGCCGTCATTGATCTCAGTTATCCATGGTCCTCTTGAGTTTGTAATATTCCAGTACAATAATGAAGGCAGATAATGCCAAACCGAACCAAGCCTCCCGCCATCAGAGTCAATTCATAATGACCTGTTGCAATTCCATAGGACAGAATGGGATTGCCCAAAGGATTCCCAAGACTAAATCTTTACAGAAGCAGACTACCTTGGATTTTCTAGTAATTAAAATTCCATTTTAATTCATCTCCAAAGGGAATGCTAAGATGTCATTTCTCTGACAAAATTAGGAAGCCATTTTATGATATACTGCCACCTAAAACAATAATTGGAGTTTTGGTGTGGTGCTGTGGGCTAATGCATCAGACTGCAAAGTTGTTTGAACTGCAAAATCGGTGGTTCAAGCACACCAGATTCTCCTTGGAAACCCTATACAGGGTTGCTATGGGTTGGAACAAACTCAACAGCACTTAACAACAACAAAACAATAATAAAATAATTCAACAAATATTTATTGATGATTTTCTATAGCCCAGGCACTTCTAAAAGTGATGGGAATATAATGATGAACAATACTGACAAGTTTTTGGTCTCAAGGAGCTTGATCTTGGAAGAAATTCTTTGAGATGGAGATAATACACAATTAGGTAATAGTAGGTAGTGAGTGCTGAGAGTTATGGGAACATTAAAACTGGGCATTGTTAAGAGAGATTACCCTGGCTAGGAAGCTCTGGCAACAAACAACCTGAAACCAAGGTACCAGTGTGTCATCTCAAAAAACACTAACTAGAATGTATTGTTAAGTTAGAAAGTAGAAAATTCAAAACATAAACGGAAACAAGCTTTATTGGTTGTTGGGTGTGTTATCAGAAGACCTCTAGGTCAGCAATGAGCCAAGAAAAAGACTTTGCTACAAAGTTTCTACCACTATCTTGGGAGAAGAAATACTGTGTTTCACACTGTGACCGATTTTCGTAGAAATTTTAAATTACAAATCTTTTTCAAAGAGTGTTTCTTTACCTATTGAAATGATCACAATATGTGGATATGTGATGCTGTGGGGTAATGCACTGGACTGCAAGGTTGGTTTGAACCACAAAGTTGACGGTTCAAGCTCACCAGCTGCTTCTAGAAACCTCTACATAGGGTCGCTATGAGTCAGAACTGACTCAACGGCACTTAACAACAACAATAAAAATCCAATTAATACTGTTACTGTATAGTGAATTACTTAATATGGCCCTTTTAGCAATAGCCTTAGTAACTCCAACAAAATGACTGGGTAAGACTGCAAATGTGCTTGTGACCCACCAAAGAGATTGACTAACTTGCTAGTAATGTAAATAATGGGCCTGACACAATTGTGGGCATTATTGTTGTTAAGTATCATTGAGTCAGTTGTGACTCATAGCTACCCTATATAGAGTCTCCTAGGAGCACTGACCTTCCTATTCAAATGGACCTTGCAGTCCAGTTCTTGTCCTACAGCACCACACTAAGACCCCATCGTGGGGGTGGAGTTAACTTTGTGGGAAGGTTTTAACTGAAGTTTCCATTTATTATAGGATGTTTCAGGCTTAGGTTTTGACCTAAGAATGTGTCTACTTCATCCAAATTTCCCACTCTGTTGTGTCAAATTGTTTGTAATATCCTTTGATGAGTTGTTGGTCTTTAATTATCTCCCCCTTTTCATTCCTGATGTTATTTATCAGTTCTCATTCTATCCCTCCACTCCTTCATCCTCTTACCTGCCTTTCTCTGTTTTTGTCTTTTCCCCTTCCTCTATGTCTCACCAGGGACTTAGCTATTTCCTTAACCTTTTCTAAAAACTTTTGCTTTATTAATTCTTAAATTATATTTCATGAATTTCTGCTCTTTTATTTCCTTAATTCTACTTCCTTTATATTTATTTTGTTCTTTTTCTAACTCCTTGAGATTGAGTACCTAGCTCATTAATTTGTGGCCTTTGTTTCTAATATGTAAATATACATATACATAAAAGGTTTGTATAAATGTATCTCAAAGCATGACCTTAGCTGCACTCCCCAACTTTTTTGATATATGTGGTGGTGGTTATATCAGAGAATTCAAAGTACTTTCTCACTTCCAAGAGATTTATGATGTGGGTTATTTGGAAGTATACTTTTTAATTTCAAATACATAGAATTTTCTCCTAAACTTCTTGCTCTTCATTTCTTGCTCAGTAACAGTATAGTTGAAGACCCTAGCCTGCGATTTCACTTATATCCTTTGTCACTTAATACAGGTTCATTTTTTAAATGTTTGTTGTGTATTTGAAAGCTGTTCACTATAGTTCTATATCCACCACTCATCTTGTCAGTTTGTCATACTGTAGTGGCTTGCATATTGCTGTGATGCTGGAAGCTATGACTCTGGTATTGTAAGTACCAGCAGGGTCACCCATGGTGGACAGGTTTCAGCAGAGTTTCCAGACTAAGACAGACTAGGATGGAGAGGTAGACTATTGAATAGTCACTGAAAACCTTATGAATATAGCAGTGGGAGTGTCAGATTTGGTTTCTAAAGATGAAAGCATTATGAATAGTAGCAGAATATTGTCAGATATAGAGCCGGAAGATGAGCCCCTGATGTTGGAAGACACTTAAATTATGACTAGGGAAGAGCTGCGTCCTTAAAGTAGAATTGATCATAATGACTCGAATAGAGAAAAGCTTTCAGGACCTTTATTTGCTCATAGACTACAACTCAAAACATGGAGAAACAGCTGTAAAAATCCATCAGTAATTGGGACATGGAGTGTATGAAGTACAAATTTAAGAAAATTGGAAGTTGTCAAAAATGAAATGGAACACATAAAGATCCATAACCAAGGCATTAGTGAGTTGAAATGGATTGTTATTGGCCATTTTGAATCAGTCATATGGTTTACTATGCTGTAAATGACTGAAGAGGAATGGCATTGCATTCATCTTCAAAAAGAACATTTCAAGAGCTATCTATCTTCAAGATGTGCATTTTACATTGAAGTAAAATGCTGTCTGTGACCAAATAAAAACCATTTAATACCACTGTGCAATCAAGATGCATTGATAATTACTAATGACAAAAGTTTAAAAAAGAAGAAGAAAGATCAATAATTGAAAAATATGGCCTCAATGACAGATATGATACTGGGGCTTACATGAGAGAAGTTTGCAAGATCAATAATTTATTCATTGCAAATGCCTTTTTTTTGGTGGTGGCTGTGTGCCATGGAGTCGGTTCTGACTCATAGCGACCCTGGACAGGGTTTCCGAGGCTGTAAATCTTCACTGGAGCAGAAAGCTTCATCTTTCTCCTGTGGAACAGCTAGTGGTTTCGAACTGCTGACCTTGCGGTTCGCAGCCCAATTCATAACCACTATGTTACCAGAGCTCTTAGACAACATAAAATGTTGTCTAAACTCACCACATGGAATACACAGGAATCAAATTGATTACATGTGTGGGAAGAGGTGGTGTGAAAGCTCAATATTTTCTATCAGTGGAAAGAAGGCCAGGGACAGACTGTGGAACAGACCATCAATTGCTCATATGCAAGTTCATGCAAGTCACAATATGACCTTGAATATATTTGGTGTATTGTTGTTAGGTACCATCAAGTCGGTACCGACTCATAGCGACCTTATGCACAACAGAATAAAACACTGCCAGTCCTGGGCCAGCCTTACAATTATTGCCACGCTTGACCCCATTGATGCTGCCACTTTGCCAATCCATCTTGCTGGGGATCTTCCTCTTTTTCTCTGACTCTCCACCTTACCAAATGTGATATCCTTCTCCAGTGACTG
>NW_006408595.1:8453946-8489549 GCF_000296735.1 Chrysochloris asiatica
AAGTCATCCCCATTATCGATCTCAATCTGTAAAAGATGAGATAAATAATGTAACACAATACATAGTCAAAACTTAATATAGGCAACAATTCAGTTTTCAGATGTGAGATAAGTGTATAGGGCTGCCTAGGAGGAGCTAGTGGGTTTGAACCACCGACCTTGCAATTAATGTTGTTAAGTGCCATCGAGTCGATTCCGACCCAAAGTGACCCTGTATAGGGTTTCCAAGGAGCAGCTGGTAAGCTTGAACCACCGAACTTGCAATTAATGTTGCTAAGTGCCGTCGAGTCGATTCCGACCCATAGTGACCCTGTATAGGGTTTTCAAGGAGCAGCTGGTAAGCTTGAACCACCAACCTTGCAGTTCAAACAACTTGCAGTCTGACGCATTAGCCCACAGTGCCACACCAGGACTCCTTGCAATTAATAGTCCAGTGCTAATCCTACAGCACCACACTAGGACTCCAAAATAAGTATAAATGCTCATAAGTAAATACAAAATACCCATTCTGGCAAGAGAAAATCAGCATCACAGATAAACAATTTCATTTTCTTTATTTTTGAAGGACAGGGGCTACATCCCTCAAAAATAGATATTTATTATTATTATTATATCTTAATGCTTTAATAGATAATAAGCTACAACCATTTCTTCTTACCACTTCAGTTAAATAATGTTTACAAATAAAAGGCATCTCTATATTTTCAAGTTATTTATTGCAGTGCAACTGATACATGGCCTTTCTAGCCATGGTCTTGTTAATTCCCAGCAAAGATTGGATTGGATTGTTGGTGGTGGTGGTGGTCCCGTGGAATCAGTTCGGATTCATAACAACCCTGCGTAGGATTTCAGAGGCTATAAATCTTTTTCAGGAGCAGAAAACCTCATCTTTCTCCCCAAAAGATTGGGTGGAACTGAACAAATAAGGTGCTTGTAGCCCACCAATAGTATTAGACAGATTGTTAACAATGCAAACAGATGCATAGAAACGGGATTTGTCAGTTTTGTTTTCCTGCGAAGCTTAAAATGAGCCATTCCAGAAATAGAGTAGACATCATTACCACCAGGAGAACCCAGGAGTGGAGCATGCTCTTTGAACCCAGGGTCCTAGTCCTGCGAACCTCCTAGACCCAGCGAACCAAGATAGAACTAAAGCAATGGAGAAGGCATGAGATGGTGAGAAAGGGCAGCAGAAAAGCAACAGCAGCAAGAACCAGGATACCAGCACAAGATGGAACAAAGTGGCTACAGTGGGTGTTCTGATCCACAGAGCGAGAGGAGGCTTACTGGCAGTGAGGTACCTCTGGGCACTAGGAGGAGGGAACAAGAGAGAGTTGAGCATCTTCAGGTCAACACTTACAGGTGGAATGGGGTCTCCCTGGGCACTTATTGGTGGAGTTAACGTTTGTAATGCTTGCCTAAGCAGTGCAGTGACTAAGACAAAGCTGTCCTTACTGAAGAACTATATCCGGAGTCATTCCTGATTCTGAATTGTACCCTGTTACTCCCTAATAGACTCAAGCATGACAACAGTAGTGAGGTTGGCCCAGAATCGGGCAAGCATTTCCTTCTGCTGTGCATAAGGTCGCTATGAGTCGGTACCGACTCGATGGCACCTAACAACAACAACTCCCTAATAAAACCCATAATCTTGGATGTGTTCACTGCAATGAATTATCAAACCCAGTAGGGAAGCAGAGCTTACTGTAGGAGGAACGGCTGATGTAAAAAGGTAGGAGGGTGGAGGTAAGTTTGACCTCTGCTTCATAGCAATCAGCACTGGGCTGTTGTGGATGGTGCTTCTCACCCTCCTCATGAAGTAGAAGGTAGTCAGATGCCCTCAACACACCATTTTTGTAATTGGTTACATAATCAAGAAATAAACTCTAGTGGTGCCGTGGTTAAAGTGCTCAGCTCCTAACCAAAAAGTCAGCAGGCAGTTCAAACATACCAGGTGCCCAGCGAGAGAAAGAATGAGGTTTTCTCTGTTTCAATAAAGATGTACAGCCTTGGAAGCCCAATTGTTGTTAAGTGTCCTCAAGTCAGTTCTGGCTGACAGTGACCCTGTAAAGGGTTTCTGAGGAGTGAATGGTAGGTTTGAACTATCCACCTTGTGGTTTAAATCAACCAGTGCTTATCCTATCGCACCACACACCAGGACTTCTGGAAACTGTATACAGGGTCACTATGATTGAAATCAACTCAATGGCACGTAACAACATCTGCGCAAAGCTTAAAGGGCTCAGTACTTCAAATGTTGTTAGTTAGTTTTAAGATGACAGAAAGTCTATAGAAATTTTGGATATAGAAAAACCTAGCACAAACACATTTCTCAAATAAACAGATGAGTCTACCTTTCTGATTACATCCATTTGTAGTTGCCTTTCTACAATCTCTAGCAGAGGACTCTTGCAGCTAGAGTACAGCATCCGCTCTCTTATACTGCACGTGTACCCAGGCATTGAATAAATAAACACTGCAAATTAAAATAATAAATATTATTAGCAACGTATCAATTACAACAACTATCAAGTTGTCTGGGCAAGAAATCAGTAAGAATATAGTGCTGAAATGCAAACACACAAATAGAAAGTAGCATGTTACAAACAATGTATCACAAACCTATGGACTCCAAATAGTCTCCTTCGTGGGAATGCTTATACAGAAAGAAATGATAACGTGCTGAATCCTTGGGAATCCTCTTTGGCAAATCTTTCAGTTCTGTATTTGTAGTGTTGGCCAAAATTATAATTTCATTCTTTATATCTATTTCCTGTCAGGTAAGAGAGAAAATATTCATTAAAACAGAGACACAGAATTCATTTTAAAACTGTGGAAAAGACAAGGGTAAGAAGAACTCACACAGTTATGTATAACATGACTTTTCATGAAAAATACATATTTCCTTCATAATTAAAAATAATAATAAAAAAGAATTAAAAATAAACCTTACACAGCCACATAGGAAAAACATTGTTGTTGCTAAAGTGCCATTGAGTCAGTTCCGACACATAGCCACTCTGTACAGAGTTTCTGAGAGAACTATTATTTCAGAATAATCATTACATATCTCTTACCAACTGCACATAGTTGAGCTGTCTGTTACTTAATTTTTCCAAAGCCTGAAAAGCTTCTTGAGAAATAGGAAATGCAACTCCTTGTAGTGTCTGATGCTTAGTGTCCACACTTACATCAGTCTGAACCTGAATAGGATAGGATATTTAATTTACTGGTATGGTTTCAGCATTTAATAGAGACACATGACAAAGACATTAAAAAAAACCCAATTTATATTAAGTAAACTTCATTTAGTGCTTGACCAACTTATAATTAAAAGAACTTAAAACATGATGAACTTGGTCCTATTAGCACTTTGTCAACATGCAGAGTGCATGACACACCTTCATGAAAATGTTCAGAGTGAAGGCTTAAATGAATGTGCAGTGGTAGTAGGGCTTGGTTTTGTTTACTTACATGGTTTCTTTTAGTAAAATTTCAGTGAGAAACGTAAGTGCTTGACAGTGTTATCAAATTACATAAATTGTAAAACGTCACTTGATTAAAAAAAATTATCAACAGTGGGGTATAACATACAATGTTGTATAAAGCTTTACTTTGTTTTTCGGACATAAATGCAACACAAACACCATGCAATAAATTGAAAGGAGTACAAACAATATACAAAAGACACAATACAGCTCAACAAGTTCTACTACTGCAGAAGTTCCAGACATAGAGCTTTCTTTACTAAGGACATAGGTACACATGTACTGGAAGGGGAAGGATACTTCAAGAAAGCTTTCAACATACAAGTTTAAGATTGGTATACATTTGATAAATGATAGCTAGTACAGGGTCTCATTTGCAGGGTTGCAACAGAAAAGTTAAATCGAAATTTTAATTTGAAAAAAATAATGAATGGAGATTCTACAGCATAAATGATTCTGGATAATGAAACATCATAGAATATTATGCAAATGCATACCCCAATATGATCCTCTGGGTTCTGATTGCAAAGAATAAAACAAACTATCAAACTTGTAAAAATATCTGTAAAAAGTCCTATTCAAATAACTTGAGTTAGAATAATATGATAGATCCTTGCTGCCAAGTTATTAAAAAATTTCCACTTTTTAGATTGATTTCCTTGTTCTTTTCTGTAAAATCTCAGTAGAAATACAGCTGCTATTCTGACTCATAATCTTGGAAAATATGATAAACTAAAATATGGCTCAAATTTATTGACTCTAACATGATCAATAAATACTTAAATAATCATTCCATGTGTATTTCTTCCATCTAAGTAGTGTTTCTTAAAACTAATTCTAGACCTAAAGCTCTTTAACATCCTATACAGCATTTGTACTCTTTAGTCAGCCATCACATGAACTTTGAAACTAAATATCCAGCTTCAAATAACTCAAAATTATTAGATATAATATTTTTTTTATCAAATGGGTAACACTTTCCCCATTTATTCAAAATATAAACTTAAAAACAACTGACCTCCAAAATGGAACATTTACTATTCTGAAAAGGACATAATAAAGAGAGGAGAAAGCTATTTATGAAATGGATATGAAGTTTAATACTTTTTACTTTTATTCCCTGCAAACACATGAAATGGTCTTGTTTCTAAACTAAGCAGAATAAACGTATGCTTCTTCACTCCTTTATTCTCTAGTTACTTATTAACATAATGGCATTTTAAAACACTTTATAATCTTCCAAGTATGCAAAACTTTAATTTACCTCATTTATTTTAATCTGTCGTAATTCTTCTTCAGCTGCAGTCAGTGGGGCAGGAGAAGACTGTGATACCAAATATTTTTTATATCCATGTAGTGATACATCTTCCTATAAGTACAGAAATGGACTGTTACCAGTTACTGTCTACAAGTAAAACCACAGTGAGGGTACATAAAACAGTATACAACTGTAACTTTAAGAATTTTACTCTCTTTTCTTACCTATCTTTAACTTCCCAATTTTATAAGTTTCAAAACTTTCAATGAAGAGTATCCTCCTCTCTTCACTTCTTAAAGTTTATAATGACTAAATCTTTTCTGCAATTGATGATAGGGATATCAGGCACTCAACAAACTTGGGTCAGGTTTCATGTCTACAGGACAACTGTAATTAACCTGTAGGGAAAGTCTGTCCTATAATTACTTAATAAGCAACATACTCAAATTATGAATGCTACACTAAAATGATTTATGTAATTTTTCTACAATTATTCATAAGCAATTATTATAGTTCTTATATTCAAAGAAAAAAGAATACTCCAAAGAGCCTATAATTTTGTGGTTTAGAAGACCAAAGCTCAGAAGTGAGTCAATTCACAATTCAAGGGAACAAGTAATGCTTTCCCATCAAGTCTTGTGCTTGCTCTACACTACATTACTTTCTGAACCAGAATGAAAGTTCTAGAAGATGTGCAGCTGCTCTAAAAATATATTTCAATTTCTTAATTTGAATGTACAGTATAAATACATATACTTACCATATAGCTATTGTAACAGGAATTCTTAATCCTAACTTATTTGATCTTAATTGATTACCTCAGTGAATTAATCAATTAATTAAATATATCCATTAATTTACCTGCCTCAATGTTTTGGTTTAAGTAATAGTTACTGCTTTTAGAATATGGGAATAAATGTTCAAGATACTGAAAAAGTACTGCTTCTTGGAAGCAGCTTTTCTCACTAAGTCTATCTCTCTATCCTTCAAATGAAAATTGTAAGCTAGATGAAGGGGTTGAAATAAATGATCTTAGAGGTGTGTTTCAGTTTTTGAAGTCTATGATCTATGGATTAACAAAGACTATCCCAATATAATCTAAGGGTCTAAGTCTAATGTTTTAGAATCACTTAATATATAAAATATGTACAAATTAATAAATTGAGTTACATATTCATTTGTAACATACAGAATCTAAATGAATAAGTTTTATACCTTTACTGTTCCAAACACTTCATCTTTAATATGGCCCCCTCCAAACTCCTTTTTCAGAGTTGCTCTTGTGGCTGCATACAACATTTTTTGACGAACCTAAACGTGTAATCATGAAAGTTTACTTATCTTACAGATAAAAATATATCATTATTAAAAAAAGGATTTTTTAATTTACTTAAGTCTTCAAGCACATAAACACAAAAATAAACTGTAAAAAGTTAAAACCCACTAATATATTAAAACATGTCTGTTTATTGAGGCAAAAATTAAGCATCTCAGTAGTTTTACATATAGTCACCAACGCAGATTTCAATTTACAGTATAAATCATGCTTTTTCAAAAAGGGGAAAATACTAATTTTTTAAAAAATGTCTTTATTTTTCAGTGTATAAAATGAGTTCAAGATTTTAAAAACTACTTTAAAAGGAAGAAAAATCCTTGAAATGAAGTAACCTGGATGCGATGACATTTTACTCAAAGCAAACCCAGCTATTATTACTAATCAATTTGTTCCAAGAATCAAATATTCTTAGTGTGCTTATGGCACACAGCATTTTACAAGGGATCCAGAGATGAGAAGATACCATTATTAAAGAGTCTACTTTAGCATCCACAGAGAACTAATAAGAGTAACTACCAATCAACAGAATTTTATAATCTTATACAGGCAAATACAGTATTTCAGACAGGATATAAGGAATTAAAGTGAATGGGATCATCCTTGAAAAAGAAATCAAGATAACTTTAAAAATTATTTTGCTTTTCTATAACAAACAAAACCTAGCCTTTAAAACAATGGACCCTATTCTATTAACACAGTCATTTGTCTTACTTAGTCAATCTATTACCCAACTTTCCTACAAAAACACTTCTGTAGTATGTCCATTACTTGAATGGTTGTGGCTGTTTGTGTTGTTATGTGCCATCGAGTGGGTTCGGACTCAGTGACCCTGTGGTTTCCAAAGAGCAGCTGGTGGGTTTGAAATGCCAACTCCACAGACCTTGTGGTTCGCAGTCCAGTGCTTACCTGGCAGTACCACACCTCACTTGTTTTATTTAGTTAATCTGCTATCCAACTTTTCTACACTGGGACTTGTGTGGCATGCCCATTACTTGAATGGTAGCTATTAAGAGCAATGTTGAATATCAACAATACTGGATATGATTAACGTTTATCATAAACATATTTTTATGGGTTTTTTTTTTGTAACTTTCAGAGCAAAATAGCTAGTTTTTGTTCTGTTTTGTTTTTTAAGGCCTATAGTCATTTAAGGAGTCCTGTTGTAGTGTTGTAGGATAAGCACTGGACTGCTAATCATAAGGTTGGCAAGTCAAACCCACCAGCCTCTCCTTGGAAACCCTATACAAGATGGCTGTGATTTGAAACCAACTCAATGGCACTTAACAACAACATAGTACTTAAAATTGCCACATAAATTTATATTTAAAATCAGTAACTTTTAATTTCAAAGGCAAGACTCCTAATTCTAGCATATTACTCTTGATTCCACATTAATCAATCAAAGGATTATTTTTACCAATAATTGTTCCTTTTTATGGGAAATGATTATTACTTCTTAATCTTCTTTTGGCCAAGGAACATTTTCTATTTCTAGCATTTAACAACAAATGAACTATAAAAATGGACTTACATGAGAATGATCTGGAGACCATGCAATGAATATCCATTCATATCCCTGGGCGTTCTGAGAATCTAACCTGAATAATATATAGCATGGCTGTTTGTCCTCTAGTAACGGGAGAACAAAGGAATCATAATCCTTCTCCCACGAAGCTGAAGGTTGACTACATGATCCAATCACAAGTTGCTCTACAAAGAATAATATTTAAAAAGATACATAAATAGCTTGAAATCTCTAATGGCAATGTGTTGAAGAGAACTATAAATTATCTGCTAATTATTATTAATCTTATCAAAGAGTTGACAGAAAAAAGGCAACAACACAGAAAATACTGATTTATATAAATAACTACCACTCAACGAATCCTAATGTGGTGTTTTATGATAAGCACTGCACTGCTAACCACAAGGTCAGAGATTCAAACACACCAGCCACTCATTGGAAATCCTATATACAGTCGCTATGAGTTGGAACCACCTTGACAACACCTAACAACAACAAACCACTGAAAAGTATAATTTCTGAAATTAATATCAGATTCCTGCTCTGTCATTACAGGAAAAGCACTAAACTGTTAACCAGAGGTTGGCAGTTCAAACCCACCAGCCGCTCCTTGGAAACCCTATAGATGGCTGCTATGAATCAGCACTCAACAACAACCACTCCAAAGTGTAATCTCTGAAATTAATATTGAGTTGTTCCTGTTGTTAACTAACAACTAACTCATATAGATTATATATAGGGTTTCCAAGGAGTGGCTAGTGGGTTTAAACAGCCTACTGGGCGATGAACAGCCTAGGGTTATCCTACAGTGCCACACCGAGGCTACTGAGTTGGACAGTTGTTGTTAAGTGCTGTCGAGTCAGTTCTGACTCATATTGACCCCATATAAGGTACTTCACAGAAGTGGTTGGTAGGTTTGAACCACCCTAAACAGGATCGCTAAGAAGCTCTGGTAGCGTAGTGGTTACGAATCGAGCTGTGAACTGCAAGGTCAGCAGTTCGAAACTACCAGTTGTTCCGTGGGACAAAGATGAGGATTTCTGCTCCCGTATAGATTTACAGCCTTGGAAACCCTTTGCAGGGTCACTGTAAGTTGGAACCAACTCCACGGCACATAACAACAACAAACAGGATCGCTATGGGTCGGAACCTACTCAATGGCACTTAACAACAACAATAACAACTTTGTGGTTAGCAGTCCAGTGTTTACCCTACAGAGCCATACCAGTACTTCAAGTAGCAAATATTAAATAAAAACAGGCTTAGCTCCTATATTTGGCCATAATGCTACTGATTAAAAATGTGTGTCAACTCATATAGTCACTTTGAAGAGTTATTTGGTGGAAGTAAATAAAATTGAAAATACACACTCTGCATAAAGAATATTACACGTATGTACAGCGCTGAACCTTGAACCATAAGGTTGGCAGTTCAAACTCACTAGAAATTCCTCAGACACCCCATATAGGGTCACTATGAATTGGAATTACTTGATGGCACTTAGCAACAACATGAGTACTTGCTGTATTATTTTTTGTTGTATTAGTCTTTGTAATTTTCCCAACAGCTAATATAAACAGAAAGGAGCTCTGGTAGCATAGTGGATACTAATCGGGCAGTGAACCGCAAGGTCAGCAGTTCTAAACTACCACAGAGAGAAAGATGAGGCTTTCTGCTCCTATAAAGATGTGCAGCCTCGGAAACCCTGTTCAGGGTCACTATGGGTCAGAACCGACTCGACGGCACTTAACAACAACAATATAAACAGAAAACGGTTTTGGAAATAGTGGTGTCTTCCTTCCTTGAAGATGTTAGTTAGCTAAAAAATGGATAAAGTACAAAGTACAGTTCATTTTAATGGGTATTTAATATGCTTTTTAATTTAGATTTCTGTATGACAAATACATTTTTTTAAATGTATGATATTTACATTGTATTACTTTATAAACTATTCCTGATATTGCTAATGGATAAGCAAAATTTAGAAAGCAAATTAAATATACTTCCAGTTTATGAAAGAACAAATTATTTTTCCAAGGCAAAAATATTTTAAGGTACTTAACTAAATAGCATATTTTAACATATTCATTTATGACCAAGCAGCTATATTATTCAAATCTCCCTGAAGTTTTTAGCATTAAAAGACTCTCCTCTGCAACCCATCTTATTGCTTATAGAAAAAAGACTTTTAAGAGAATCAATCTGTAGTTTGTTATAGCCTCACAATTTTCCCAACACAACATATATTGTTGTTAAATGCCATTGAGTCGGTTCCAACTCATAGCAACCCTGTATAGGGTTTCTAAGGAGCGGCTGACAGGTTTGAACTGCCAACCTTATGGTTAGCCGTCCAGTGCTTATTTTACATGGCAACACCAGGACACCAAAACAACATATAAAAGTAATCTGTAACATGGATTTTAATCAGGTGCAGAAAATGAGAGAGTTTGAAAAAAATTCTTTCTAGATAAAAGCTAACTTTATTGCATTACAATTAGCAAGGAACTTATTATTATTATTATTATTTTTTTTACTAGCTTCCAATCCAGATACAGAAGCACTGACTAATTTGAAATGAATTGCGGTGCAGAAACTGAGACACAAAAGTAATAGAGGAAGATGCCACACTGAAAAACACCATCTTTCTGTATCTCTGATAGTCAGCTACACAGAATTCAGAAATCAAGCAAATACCCATGGGAACATCCAAAGTGCACAGGACCCAAGTTACCTAAAAGGCTGGTAAGTTTACAGACAGCAAACTGTGACCTTGCTTCACATTAATTAATGGTTCAAACCACTAACAAAGATTTACAAATCTAAAATAAGGTACCAAATAATCCAGGCAAAAGCATTATTTTTTAATGTTCAACTAACCATTTTCAATAGATATTTTCAGAAGTCTGTATTTCCCATTTCTTGCTCTGGCAAAGATATCTTTAACATCTTCACTAGCTGTGAAAAAAGAAAGAAAAGTAAACCTTTTTTTTCTTTTTCTTTTTAAATTCTATTTAATGTCTTAATACTTTCTTTTGCTACTTAAAATGAGAAAGGAATGGATAGACTACAAAGAAAATAATCTTGGAACACTCTTATTACCAGTAATTTAAATGATAACACTTAAAAGCATAACATCAGTTACACTGTATAGAGCTAAATAATATAACACTTAAAATATATTAGTTCTATTATGCTTTAGCCACATATGTATTCCACAACAGAAACACTGGAGTAAATACACTGAAGTAACTCAAATTCAATAAAAGACAAATGACAACTATGTAGAACAGTTTTGTTCATTTGCCAATGTGACTTGCTTTCATTTTTTAGTCCAATTGTAAGCTTATGATAGACACCTCCTTTATAACGACATTTTTTTTCCCTAAAAATTCCCGTTAACAACAACAGCAAATGCCAGATATCCTCTGGGTTAAAGACAAAGTCAATAAAATACATTCCATCCAACAACAACATCGTTAAAACGTTCTTAAAAACATGGAATTAAAACATATTGGAATTTTCCCACAAACTTTTTGAAGCTCTCCTCACAGTCTAGTTGCATGCATCATTTATACTACCTTGGATTTCTCAAAAAGTTACGAATAAGCACACTGCAAAGCTTCAAATTTCGTTCTTGAGCTATTTTTTTTGACAGCAAGAACCACATTGCATTATTTAAGTAGTGTTTGCCATAAGGTTTAAGCATGAAAGGCAATAATTATATATTTAGATGTCAAAATTAGCACAGACGAATGAAAAAAAGAATGCTCTTAGGTTTAGACTGTTTTGCTTGTGCGTTGGGATGGTGAGGGGTAATATCAAAGACCTTTGTAAAACACACAATTAAATGCTCACCAACGGGTAAGTAAGACCTTGGGTTTATATTCTCGTTAAGTGATCTCCAGTAACCTCGGGATATATTACTTTATTCTGATGATGAGCTCAGCTCTTGCAGACTGCTCATTTTCAAACCAGGAAATAATGGAGGTCCGATACAATTCGACTGCCTGCACGGATGATTAAGTGCAGTCACAAAGATCAGACCTTTCAGCTCGTCTGGGAAAAAAACCAAAGCACACCCAGCCCTCAGCGTTTCTCATAATATAATTCACGTTCCTATTATGGAAGAGGGTGCGTAAGAGTTTGGGAAGTACCCTTACTGACGTGAACAAGATTTTAGAATCTTTCTTTTCAAGTTCAAAGTCTGTAACAATGTCTTTCTGATCGTGAAATGAATCTCCTGTCTCCACAGCATAAACGAGCCCACGTCGCCTCCACTGGTCCAGCCCTTCCCTACCTGATGGAAAGGGGGAAAGTTGGGCTAACGTCGGGGGCGGTGGAGGGCACGCCCCTTCACCCCGCCGCTTCGGAGACCCAATTTCTTTCATTCCTCTGAATTTCTGGTCTGTCTGCAACGTGGCGGCGTTCGGGTCGGGGCTGGGACGGGCGGAGGCCGGGAGCACCGGGAAACGGGAGTGTGGAGACACGTAGAAGCTCGGCTCTCCCCGCGGGACCGATTCCCCGTGCCGGGAGCCCAAGTCAGGCCCTGCCCATCCCGCAACCCGCCCGGATCTGCCAGGCCTCCCGGGAACCCCTTCCCCGCGGGCCGCGCCGACCGTCGTTACCTTGGATGCCGGTCTGGTGGGACATGGCGGCAGCCGCGGGCTCCCGGCTCCAGCGCTAAGTGAAGCGAGCGGCCCCAGCCGGCGCCTCCAGGAAGTGGCTGCTTCTCCGCCGGCCGGCGCGTCATCTGCCCGCGACTCGCGGCCGCCCCGCCCTGAGCGCTGACGGTATTCCCGAGCGTCTTCACCGCCCCCGCCGCCCGCTTGTGGAGCCGCCAGAAGCCTGCTGGGACGCTGGAGGTGGCAGTGTGAAGCCGAAGCTTCAGATCCGCGCCGCCGCCTCTTGCCACCTGCTCTCTGCCAGGGCTCACTGCCCTCTGCACAAGCCGCAACCTCTTTCTCTGCACTAGGGAAAAACCCACAACCCGGCAGCCCTGGGCTCCTTGCACTCTTGACTGTGTCCCGCGGCGACCCCGCTGATGCGCCCCCATTCAAGCTCAGAAACGGAAATGACAATTCTACCCAACATGTATTTTCAGTTTTCAGAGGTGTTGCACGACATCTTTCTTGGTTTAGTCTTCTGTAATCTAACCAATTTAACATAAAGGAGTGGTCGCTTCCTGCCCCATTTTTAAGAAATGAGAATATGTAGACTGTCTCCCATTCAGTTTTCTCATTAAAAAAAAAAAAACAAGTTAATCTCAGACTATCAACTTTGCCTTTTTTGAGTGGTCATAGTTACAAACCTCTTTTTCCTTTCTCTTTATTCCAAAAAGGGCTGCGTGGTGAGAAGGTCAGTTGGTTTTATTCCTCTCTGGTTAAGGCCACCGTTATTGCTATGGTACAAGAGCTGGTTAGGTGTCATTGAGTAGGTTCTACTCAGGGACCCTATCTATGTACAACAGAAGGAAGCACTACTAATTTGAGCCATCCTCGTTATGTTTGAGCCCTTTGTAGCCACAGTAGCTGGCAATCCAGCTTGTGGTGTACTTTTTTCACTGACCACTCTATCAAACATGATGCCCTTCTCCAGTGACTGACCTCTCCTAATAACATATCCAAAATATGTGAGACTAAGCAGTTCTTTATGAAAACTTTCGTAAGCCTAAATGGAATAAAGTGAATAAGAATTATTAATTTGTATGGAAAAATTTAAGAGTAACACTAACGTAGTGTTCACATACACAGTTCAAAGATTAATGGCGGCTTGATGGGCAATGCTGAGTGAAGTGCCAGAGGAAGGAGTTTGGCAATGCTTGGAGTGACCCTGTCTCTTTAAGAGTTTGCTGCAAAGCAAACACTGAAGACTAGTTTTGCTTTTCACTTTTTTCATGGAAGCGAAAATCCTCTTTCTGTGCCTTTCTGTTGGCGACAACAGGTCCTAAAAGAGCTCTTTCATAAAGGTGAAATTTGAAACAGCGAATGTTTGAAAAGCAGAAGATACCTTCATCACTCAATTTTAGGTTGACTATTTCATTGTCAGTTGGAACTCACCCAGCGTTGCCACAGAAGAAATACCTGGTGATTTGCTTCCCTCAAGATTTATTGCTAAGTGCTGTCCAGTGGGTTCCTACTCAGAGTGACTCTGCATAGAATCTCCAAGGTAGCTGGTGGGTTTCAATCATTGACATTGTGGTTAGCTGTCCAGAGCTTATCCTACAGCATCACAGCAGAATAAGTCCCTAAAAAATGTTGTTGTTGTTGTTTTTAAGTGCCATCAAATTGACTTTATGGTCAAGTGCTTACCTACAGCACTACACCAGGACTCCTCCTGGTTACCATTAATTTGAATAGAATGTGGTTGTTGTTGTTCATTTTAAATCAAGTGATTATTCAAAATCTGCATGAGTAAATTTGTAAGAAAACAGATAACATGAAAAATTATTTTCCATTTCCTTTCTTTTTAAAAACACGTTGCCAAATTATTTTTCTGCATTGGTTGATATGATCATGTACTTTTTCTTCTTTAGACTATTAATACGGTTAATACATTGACTGCCTTTTGTGTATGTGTTTGGGTTTATAAAGGAGCCCTTGTAGCACAGTGGATTACGCGCTGGGTTGCTAACTGCCAGGCCAGCAGTTTGTATCCAACAGTGGCTCTGAGGGAACAACATGAGGCTTTCTGCTCCTTTAAAGATTTACAGCCTCAGAAGCTTGATTAAGGGTTGCGAATTTTTTTTTTTTTTTGACCCTTTCAAAGTACCGTTGTTACTAGTACAAGTCTCATGTTTTCATGCATTTTTCACGTAAACTAACAAAAAGAATCTCTATTTTTAAAAATAAAATCTCAAAGTTAAAAATTTACACAGGCTTAACTTAAATAATGGTCCCAAGGGTCTATGAAAACTTGAAAAAACTGTTGTTGCTGTTCTTAGCTGCCATCAAGTCGGTTCCGACCCATATTGTTGTTGTTGTTGTTAGGTGCCATCGAGTCAGAACCGACTCATAGCGACCCCATGCACAGCAGAACGAAACAATGTCTGATCCTGGGCCAACCTCACTACCGCCGCCACACTTGAGTCCATCAGTGATGCTACCTGGTTGATCCATCTCGTTGAGGATCTTCCTCTTTTTCTCCGACCCTCCATCTTACCCAGCATGATATCCTTCTCCAGAAACTGTTCCCTTCTGACAATATGTCCAAAGTATGAGAGACGAAGTTTAGCCTTCTTGGCCTCCAAGGAGCACTCTGGCTGCACTTCTTCCAACACAGATCTATTGGTTCTTTTGGCAGCCCATGACACTTTTAGTATTCTCCTCCAACACCACAACTCAAAGGCATCAATTCTTCTATGATCTTCCTTATTCACTGTCCAGCTTTCGCATCCATATGAGGTTATTGAAAATACCATGGCTTGGGTCAGGCACACCTTAGTCCTCAAGCTGACATCTTTGCTCTTCAACACTTTAAAAAGTTCCTGTGCAGCAGATTTGCCTAATGCAATACGTTGTCTGATCTCTTGACTGCTGCTTCCGTGAATGTTGGTCGTTGATCCAAGAAGAATGAAGTTCTTGACAACTTCAATCTTTTCTCCATTGATAAGAATGTTGCTTATTGGTCCAGTGGTGAGGATTTTTTGTTTTCTTTACATTGCAATGCAATCCACACAGAAGGCTGTGCTCTTTGATCTTCATCAATAAATGTTTCAAGTCCTCTTCGTTTTCAGCAAGCAAGGTTGTATCATCTGCACATCGCAGGTTGTTAATGAGTCTTCCTCCAATCCTGATGCCACATTTTTTTTTTCATAGAACCCAGATTCTCGTATTATTTGCTCAGTATTGTATATGGTTTCTGAAGAGTAGATGGTAAGCTTCAACTACCAGCCTTGTGGTTCAAACTGACTTTGCAGTCCAGCACATTAACCCAAAGCGCCACACCAAGACTCCTACATATATATATATATATATATATATATATTTAATTGCTTTCATTATCACCTCAGTTAGCACATGTCTACCTTCTAGCCAGTAAATTACTCCCTCTTCCCTCCCATCCCTGGTATTTATCATAGAATGTTTCTTTCAGCATGAAAATCTTTGCTTGACTTTTTACAATACTGATTTCATAACAATATTTGTCTTTTTGTGATTGACTAATTTCGCTCAGCATAATGTCTTTCAGGAGTGCTGGTGTGGCACTGTAGGATAAGCACTGGACTGCAAGGTTTGTTTTAACCACTAAGTGGACAGCTCAAACCCACTTGGAAATCCTATACAGGGTTGCTATGAGTTAGATCCGACGTGACGATACTTAACCACTAAGAGATTTCTGAGTCATACAGTATTTCTATTTTCAACTTTTTGAAAATGCGCCATACCATTTTCCACAGTGGTTTCACCATTTTACAGTCCCACCAGCAGTTAGGAGGGTCTCAGATTCTCCACAACTTCACCAGTATTTGTTGTTTTCTGGTGGTGTTTTTTTTTTTTTTTGTATTATACTTTTAATGCTGAAAGGAGCTCTGGTCGCGTAGTGGTTATGAGTCTAGTTGCTAACCTCATGGTCAGCAATTTGAAACTACCAGCAGTTCTGCAGGAGAAAGATGAGGCTTTCTGCTACCGTAAAGATTTATGGACTCGGAAACCCTATACAGGGTCGCTATGAATTGGAACTGACTCCATGGCACATAGCCACCACCACCATTAATGCTGGGGTAGATTAATACCTCATAGTTGTTTTGATTTGCATTTCTCTAATGGCTCTGTAGGATAAGCATTGGACTGCTAACCGAAAGCTAAATGGTTCAAATCCACCAGATGTTCCTCGAAAACCCTAGACAGGATTGGTATGAGTCAGAACCGACTCAACGACACTTAACCACCACCACCAATGGCTAACGATGTGAGCATTTCTTCAGGTTTGTGGACTGTCTTTCTGTCATCTTTGGTGAAGTGTCTGTTCGTGTCCTCTGCCCATTTTTTAATCGGGCTGTCTTCTTGTTGAGGTGTTAAAGTGCTCTATAAAGTTTAGAGAGTAGTCTTGTGTCTGATATGTCATTGCAAAAAAAAAAAAAAAATTCCCAGTCTGTGGATTCTTTTGGTGAAATCTTTTGATGCACATAAGTGTCTAGTTTTTAGAAGGTTCCAGTCATCTTTTTGGTCGTTTGCTGTTTGTGTGATTTCAGTTATGTTTGATACTGTCTTTATGCTATGTATCTGAGCCCCTAAAATCTCCCCTTTCTCATTGATGATCTTTAGAGTTGTAAGTTTTACCTTTAGATCTTTAATTCACTTTGAGTTCCTTTTTGTACATGGTGTGAAACATGAATCTTATTTCATTCTTCTGCAAATAGATTTCCAGTTTTGTTAGCATCATTTGGTAAAGAGACTATCTTCCCCATTTAATGTATTTTGGCCCTTTGTCAAAAATCAACTGAGCGTAGGTGGATGGATTTACTTCTGAGTTCTTAATTCTGTTCCATTGATCTTTGTGTGTCTCGTTGTACCAGTACTAGACTATTTTGATTCCTTTGGCTGTGTTTTGAAATTGGGAAGTGAGAGGCCTCCTACTTTGCTCTTCTTTTTAATAATGCTTTGCTTATCCATCTTTTTCCTTTCCATAAATTACTGATTTGTTTTCTGACACTCTGAGATTACAATTTCCCAGGTAAAAAGCTCTTTTTTAGGTCCTTGAGTTGACTAATTAACAAAATTATAATCTGCTAATCAACGAAACTGTGTTCAGACACCAGTGATGTAAGTGCAAGTTAACAAGATTACTCTTCAAGTGCAATGTATTTTTAGTGATTAAGTAGCAGGCCTACAATTTTTGTTGTTGTTGTTGTTTTTACAAGGGTCACAACGATGATATTCTTTGCACTATTTCTCAAACAGATTTTCATATTCAAGAATTGTTGTTAAGTGCTGTCAAGTCAGTTCCTCAACCCTGTATAGGGTTTGATTCCTGGACCCCATATAGGGTTTCCAAGGAGCATCTGGTGGATTTGAACTGCTGACCTTGTGGTTCCCACTTCAGTGCTGATCCTATGGTGGTGGTGGTGGGCCGTGGAGTCACTTCCGACTCATAGTGACCCTGCATAGGGTTTTCGAGGCTGTACATCTTTATGGGAGCAGAAAGCCCATCTATCTTTTGCTGAACCACTGGTAGTTTCCGAACTGCTGACGTTGAGATTAGCAGCTGATCATTAGTGCTGATCTTTTTTTGTTTTGTTTTGTTTTATTGTGAATTACATGAAAGTTTATATAGGAGAACATTAGTTTTACATTCATTCTATTGTATATTGTTTCATTGCCATGGTTCCAATTCCCTCCATGCATCATCAGCCAACCAAAGAGCTGATCTTATAAGCAATGTTTAATCTGAATTCTATGATTTATTTGAATTTAAGAAATGTAGGGAGGAGTTTCAGTGTAACCAAATTTTTCTGGACCAATAGTTTGTTCTAATGTACCAGATTTGAATGCATTGCTGAGCACAGGAGAAAGTTGTAGAACTCACCTACATTTTTTTTTTTTTTTTTCCTGATTGATTCATATCCTGGTGACTAAGATAATTGCTTAAAGAAGTTGGCATTGCTCAAAAATACTGATGAGAAAAAAATACTCTTCCAAGTTCATGCTTGAAAGGATCAATATATTCTCAGTCCTGAAGAAGAGGGAAGTCCAGTTAGGTTGGGAACAGCCTAGCATCTGTGGGAAAATGCTTATTTTCTACCAATATAGTAATTTGACTGCAAAGTTTCAAAGGTCTTGGGTGCATTGTTTTTGAAACAGCAGGTTTCCTCTAAGCAAAAGAGCAAATCTGAGATGGGGAAATGTGTTTGCTAAACTATCTAGAACATGGTCAATGAAATCCTACTACCCATCAGCATTTATACATAAGTAATTTCCTCTGTTTTGCTATGTTCTAAGTATGTACAAATGTGGTTTCTTGATCCTTTCATAGGAACTGTTGTTGTATGAAAATATTTATTATTGATATTGGAAATACACTTGGATCTTTTTATTACATATGAGGTCTGTTCCAGATGGAGTCCTGGTGTGGTGCTATGCAGTAAGTACTGGACTACAAGGTCAGTTTGAACCACAAGGTTGGTAGTTCAAACTCACCAGCCACTCCTCAGAAACCCTTTACAGATTGCTATGAGTCGGACTTGACTCGAAGACACTTAACAACATCAGTAACACTATTCCAGACAGAGTTAAAGTTTCAAATTCTACTAATTTTGGAGAAGTGAGGTTTGGGTTTTTTGTTTTGTTTTTAAGCACATTGTAAAAAGAGCTAAATATTCAAGGCAAACATCCTTTACTAATTGAACTAAACTGTTTAAGGGGCCCTGGTGGTGGTTGGTGGTTTGGGTTAAGGATAGGCCGCCTAACCTTAAAGGTGGCAGTTCAAAACCAGGTGCTCCCTGGGAGAAAGATGATGCTGTCTGCTCCTATGAAGATTTACAATCTCAGAAACCCAAAAGAGCAGTTCTACACCACCTTGTAGGATTGCTATGAGTCAGAATCGATCAATGGCTGTGGGTTTGATAGTTTGTTTTTAGTGGTGCAGGACCACTAACCAAAAAGGATGATTTGCTGCTAACAGAAAGGACTGTGGTTCAAACCCAGCAACTCCACAGGAGAAAGAGGCAAGCAGTCTGCTTCCACAATGATTTACAGCCTTGCAAACCCTATGGGACAGTTCTGCTCAGCAACATAGGGTCACTATGAGTTGGACTGGAGTCCTGGTGTGGCGCTGTGGGTTAATGCACCAGACTGCAAAGCCATTTAAACTGCAAGGTTAGCAGTTCAAGCTCACCAGCTGCTCCTTGGAAACCCTATACAGGGTCACTATGGGTTGGAACCAACTAGATGGCACTTCACAACAACAACAACAATGAGTTGGACTAGACTAGACTGCAGTGATCTTTAACGATGACTTCAGGGATAGTTTTGGTTCATGGTTTAATTTTACCTCAGGACAATTGATTCAGGGGTTCCCCCAGACTCAATGGGTCCAGTAAGTCAGGTTTCCATAAGAATTTGACACTCTGTTCTGCCTTTTCTTCTTTTGTGCTTTTCCTTTTTTAGAGAACAAATTATAATAGAAATCCTGTTCCTTTAGTTAATCCCACTTGCTTGCATCTTAAATTTGACCCCCGTCATATAACTTCTCCACTTAATTACTTTTGAGAATGGAGTGAAGGTTTGCAGAGCAGATCATCTTGTTTCACATTCTAGAAATCATACACTGTTTCATCTCAATGATTGCAATCCCCTCCATGCAACAGCAGTCATCCCTCTTCCTCCTTGTGGGTTCTTATTTCCATTCCACCCACTCCCTACCCCTTCTGAACTTTGGCCTTAGGTAAATGTTGCCCTTTTGATCCTGAATGGTTGATCATTCCATGGTGAGCATACTTTATTAGTGTTGTTGTCCCATATATGCGAATCTATTGCTTGACTGAAAATTGGGCCATGAGGATGATCTTCGCTAATTTTTGAATAATATCTTCTAATTCTCTTTGCTGACAGTTCTACTCAGCTTCTTACAGATTCTACTTTCTACATACACTTTTTCACTTCTCACTCCTTAAACCTTTGTAGGTGCTTAGGGATCAGGTGGGACCACAGGGGGCTTCCTGGAGCATACTGCAAATTTCTGAGGGAAATACAGAGACCCTGATATCCCTGTGACGTTGCACAAACTATCAGTAAGAGATAGTTCACAGTTTCAACATTAGATCTCTCTACACCACTTCCTTTAGCATCATATCTTTGCAAAGCTGGATTTTCAGTGGTTGTGTTAAAAAGCAAGTACTAGGCAGAAACCAGTGTGGAAGTGGAAGTAACCATAGCTGTTCACAGGCTAGTTACAAGATTTGAGAAGCTTATATAGTTCAAACAAGTGCATGCATTCCCATTAGTAAGTAACTGTGCTTATTTAAAGAGAAATACTTTCTTCTAATTTATGTGCATTGTTAAAATGCTAGGATAACATTAACAAAGTTGCTAGTACAGGTACTGAGTAAATTGTTTGGAACTGACTATAAACTGAACTTCTTTTGGTTTAGGACCACTATTAAAAAAAATATTATTAATATAGGATCATCACTGGGCTGTGAACCACAAGGTCAGCAGTTCAAACCCACTAGCTGTTCCTCTGAAACCCTATACAGGGTTGCTATGAGTCGGAGCTGATTTAACAGCACTTAACAGCAATAACAGCAAGATACTAAGGGCACTTAGTCACAGGTTCTGGGGATTAGGACATGGACATATACCATTTATAGACAACTGGGAGGCATTTGACACTCATAATCTTTATCTCTTCTTCATATCCCCTTTTCTCTCTCTTTGATATGCATTACCTGTTCTTCCTCTTAACCTTTAACCTTTTTTTCTTTCTTTACCTTACCACCTTACTCTGTAAATTCAACTTGCATAAAAACTGAACACATTATGCTGTCAGCAGATCATCTTCTCTTCTAGACTTCAGTGTTTGTCTGTACTATATCATTGCCTAAAAGCTCACCCTTGTAGTTTCTTACATATCTAACTCCAGACCAGAGAAATCTTGTACTAACCACATGCAAAAGTGATTTATGACTGCTGGTATTTGTTGTTGTTGTTGTTAAGTGCTGTCGAGTCAGTTCCGACCCATAGTGACCCTGTATAGGGTTTCCAAGGAGCAGCTGGTGAGCTTGAACTGCAGACCTTGCAGTTCAAATGGCTTTGAAGTCTGGCGCATTAACCCACAGCACCACACCAGGACTGCTGGTATAAAATGCTCAAGTTTGGAACTGTGAGGTGCAACATTTCCATATTCATTCTATATTCAGCCTATTGTTAACTAAAATACATTGAAACATTAAACATGTTAAATGATGTTGAGTCCATTCTGACTCATAGCAATCCTGTATAGTGGCTGGTGAGTTTAAACCACCAAACTTCTGGTGAGCTGTCAGTGCCTATCCTACAGCGCCATGCTGTAATTATCATTATGTTTATGATTCCATTAAACATAATGATAATTTATGTCAAATAAAATAAATTGTTCCATTTACTCAGACAATTATTTACACCTCTTTTAAATTCTCACATTTCATTATTTTTTAAATCTCGTGGATTCAGCTGGAGTCCTGTTGTGGTGCTGTGGATTAATATGCTGGATGGCAAAGTCAGTTTGAACCGCAAGGTCAGCAGTTCAAGCTCACCAGTCACTCCTTGAAAAGTCACTATGAGTTCTGGTAGTGTAGTGGTTATGAATCGGGCTGCAAACCGCAAGGTCAGCAGTTCAAAACTACCAGCTGTTCCATGGTAGAAAGACGAGGCGCTCTGCTCCCGTAAAGATTTACAGCCTTGGAAACCCTGTACAGGGTCACTATGAGTCAGAACTGACTCCATGGCACATAACAACAACAACGACAATGAGTTGGAACCGACTCAACAGTACTTCACAACAACATAGATTCCACTGTTTTTGTTTCTGAAAACTAAGTGCTTGTGTTCTCCTTACCCTACTCTTATTACCTAATCTATATTAATTCTTAATTTTTACTCCATGCTAATCAATCCACAATCAATTATCATATTTATTTCCAGAAATGGTATTCTAACTGACTATCCCCGTGCTTGTTGACCTTTATTGCCTCCCTACTGCCTAGAGACTGGGACCCAAGCTCCTTAACTTGGCACGCTAGATCTTCTGTATTGTTACTCTGACTTGTCTTTACTAAAAATGCCCTTCATTTTTCTGGTCTTGCTGTTTTCCTGGCTTGAGAGACAACTCCTCACTTCTGTAGTCATATCCTCTCATTCTTTTTCTGATTTCTCTTTTTTTTGCAACATTTAACCTATCCTTTGGAGCTGTATCAATTTCCATGAAGTCTCTCTTCAATCTCAGTCATAGGACTATGAAATCTTCTTTCTTCAAATGTCTTTAGCTTTTTGTGTATCTATTCTAACACAGGTGTATTCTCTCTTGTATTCATAAATGTATGTCATTAATACACCCACTGTCCTAATAGATCGTGCAATCCTTGATATCTGGAACTTTATCTTGCTCCTTTTTGCATCACATAAGGACCTTCGTACTCACTCACTCATTCATTCATACATCAAATGTTTTCAGATTGAGGGAATAATCCTTACCACAGTGCTTCTGTAATTGTAAAGATTTTGATTATTTCTGTTTCACATATAGAAATGGATGTTGCTTTTTCACTTATCCTCTGTGGAACTACAAAATGAAGGTGCTCAACTGTTTTCCAAGAATATTTTTTTCAGTTATCAAATTCTATGATTCTTTAGTAATTAAAATGAATAGAGATCCTCTCAGTAAAACAAGCCTGGAAATAATCCTAATTAGTTTAAGCAATTAAACTGAATTTCTTTGGAAAAAAATCTATCATATGAGATATTTTTTCTTACAAAAATTCTCTATTGGTATAGTTAATGAAGAATTCAAGTAGGACAAGTGTTTGTAAAGACAGAAATCATTTTAAGACAATGCTCAAGTGTTTAGCAATGATAGTTACAAAAACTGCATTAACTAGCTCTTACCTCTAGGAAATTAACTATCCCACTTACATACTCTTATTCCCTGCTATTTATATGCATGAATCATCTGCTCCAGTCATGAAAATGTTCCCACTTCACCTCATCTATTGTGTCTCCAGTGACGGAATATTTTGCCAAGCTGCCATATAATTGTACATTAAATTTCTATAATGATTCGCAATTTTCAAATACATGCAGTTCTATTTGACCATTAACATAATTCTTACAGACTGAGTTACCAGTTTTAATTTTTTTAACTTTAAGAGATTTGAAAGTTGAAGTACACAGAAGGAAGTCAGCAGATTTTGAAGCTTCTAAATTGATGCATAGAAAAGGGAAGCCAGCAATTTTCAAGACTACTAAATTGAGGCACAGAGAGGGACAGTCAGCAGGTTTCTAAGCTCGGACATTGCTTGTAAGAGACAGAAACCATTTTAGGAAAATGCGTGCAAATAAAAGGATGTATTATCAAGATGCAGGGGACTCTCATGAATTCCAAGAGTCTGACTTCACCTCTGTTTCTTTCTTTCCAAATAAGAGATCACTGCTTGTCCAGTCAAAATGCCAGAATATGGCCATCCTGTTGTTGTTGTTGTTAAGTGCCGTCGAGTTGGTTCTGACTCTTAGGGACTTTGTACCGGGCTTCCAAGGCTGTAATCTTTGCAGGAGCAGAAGTCTCATCTTTCTCCCACAACACTTCTCACGTGACACAGTTCTAGCCACGTGTAGAAATTAAGTGATTGTTTCTAAGTCCAAGTTCCAAATTTTGAGGAGAGAGAATATAATTTACCCACTTGGTTCAAGTGTCAAATCATCATGGCCAGGCTGGTGGGTTTACTCAGTACACACTACCTCATGAATGAAGCACAATTTCCATGGACTCTGTGTTTGAAAATGAAGCTGAAAATCCCTACCTTTGATAATTTTGTGGAAATGGTGCTGGAACCTAGGCTAGAGACCAGAAACTCAAATGAATACAAGCAGCAGCCATGTTTCATAAATGAGTAACACTGACTTACCTGGGCAGGAGCACCCACGGGGAATGCTGTCCGTTGAAAGGGAGCTGCTACAATCTAGCTCCTGCGGGCTAATGCTTGGTGGAAATTGGACAATGTGTGAATTAATGCATTTGCACTGTGGTGTTGGTGAAGAATTTTGAATATGCCTATGTACTGTCAGAAGAACAAAGAAATCTGTCCTTTACTAAGCACAGCCAGAATGTCCTTAGAAAGGAGAATGGTGAGATTTTGTCTCAAGTTCATATTATCAAAGGTTACCAGTCCCTGGAAGGGCTCTGGTAGCATAGTGGTTATGTGTGGGGCTGCTAATGTCAAGGTCAGCAGTTCGAAACTACTAGCCATTCTTCAGGAGAAAGATGAGGCTTTCTGCTCCCGTAAAGATTTCCAGCCTTGGAAATCCTATGCAGGGTTGCTATGAGTCGGAACCGACTCCATGGTACACCACCCCCAGTCCTTGGAGAAGGACATCATGCTTGATAGAGTAGAGGGTCAGAAAAAAGAGGAAGACCCAATGAGATGGTTTAAAACAGTGGCTGCAACACTGGGCTCAGACATAACAATGATTGTGAGAATACTGTAGGGTCAGGCAGTGTTCTGTTGTACATACTTACCAGCCATAACTGACTGGATTTTGTTGTTATATGTCATGGCGTCAGTTCTGACTTATAGCAACCCTGTATAGGGTTTCTAAGGAGTGGCTGGTGAGTTTGAACTGCCAACCTTGTGGTTATCAGTCCAGTGCTGATCCAACAAGCGCCATACCAGGACTCCAACTGACTTACTAGCATCTAACAACAATTACTTTAAAGGTTGGCAGTTTGAACTCATCCATCAGTGCAGCAAAAGAAAGTCCTGGAGATTTGCTTTCGTAAAGATGACAGCCAAAAAACCAAACCAAAAACCCCATGGAATCGTTCTACTTTAATGAGGGTCTGCTATGAATCAACTGGACAGCAATGGGTATTACCTCCATCCTAAACTACTCTTTGCTGTTGCTTCATGGTTGGAATCCAAAATGGGTTAACCTTTTACTAAATGTTTGCTTCATAACAAAATGTCAAGGTACTTACTCTGATTTATGGCTGTAGACAAGTTCAGTGTGGTACCTTTACATAGGAATGCATCAATGGGGAGTTAGATTTTACATTTTATATGTGAATAAGAAGAGTAGTAAAATATATCTCAAATAAAGGATTGCCCAAAGTTAATAAACTAATTATATTGGGACACATATATTTTTAATAGTTTAATAATAGCCTTAAGTAAGACTGATAGTAACCTATAAAGTATTCGTATTCCTTAACAACAGAACTCAGATTTTACTTGGTGTGGCAAGGTACAAAGCTAAGTTGCATTTCTACCTCTTTTGTGGGTACATGTGGTCATGTGATTAAGTTCTGGCC
Source organism: Chrysochloris asiatica (assembly GCF_000296735.1). Lineage (NCBI taxonomy): Eukaryota > Metazoa > Chordata > Mammalia > Afrosoricida > Chrysochloridae > Chrysochloris > Chrysochloris asiatica. Next base: position 8,479,550 of record NW_006408595.1, read on the forward strand.
AATGAGATGAAAATGTTGAATGAGTCTTCTTGAAAGACTCCTTAAAGCAGTACTAGATGTCTGGTGAATACCCTTTTTTATATCCTGGTGTGGTGCTATAGGATAAGCACTGGACTGCTAACCACAAGGTTGGCAGTTCAAACCCACCAGTCACTCCTTGGAAACCCTATACAGGGTAGCTATGAATTAGAACCAACTTGACAGTACGGAGCAACAACAACAACAACAATCACATTTCCTCTGGTTTCCTGCCAGTAGGAAGATATGATGGCTGGAGTTATAGCCATTACTAACGGCTACAATAGAATTAATAAGTGAGACATTTTGCTCTACTCAAAGAGTTATATGCAAATATTCCTCATTATACAGTCCTTTTAGTTCATAGAATGAGAATTAGGGGAGCAGGTTTGTAAAACGAGTTTGCTGTGTTATTCCAACTATTTGATTCCTGGATTTTATATAGTAAGAAGTAAGAATTTGGATAGGAAAGGACACATACAGTTTTAAATATGGAATTACAACTAACTACTTGATATTCTGCATTCTCTGCATGTAACAAGATAGTGACAAAGGTTGTGGAGAACTTTGCTAAATAAGACAGATAATCAGCCTAGACAATTGTTATACAAGATAAATGTGCATTTTTTAAACAGAATTTGAAATACTGCACATCTTTTAAAATATATAAATATTTATTTGTTCTTTAAAAATTTAACTTTTAATGAATCACTTCTATCATAATTGAAAACACTGAAAGACATAACTTACAAATTTTAACATTTTCCTAATATTAAGTCATCGTAAGGTAGTATAAGAATGAAAAGAGTCTTCACCACTTAAAAAATATACATAAAATATACATTTAAGATTCTATTTGTTAATTAGCTGTGCTAAGTGATATTATGAACAGACGTCACTTTTCCTTCTCTGAATTGATGATATAATTTTAAATTCTGGTTTGTACTTCATTCTGTTTCCTATAGTCTCAGACTTGCCATTGTCTTGTCTGTTCTACGGTAAATAAGTTCTCTCAGACAGCTCCTAAAAGAGTACTCTTGAGAACAACTTCTCTCTGTTGTTTCATTTCAGTTACATTTGACCTGTTGTCAGCAGAGAATCCAAGTTTCTAGGAGGACTGGGTGTGATGGTAATAAAGAGGTTCCAAGAGCATGGACCTGTTCGACTTTACTATTCTCTTTACTCACTGCAATACAGCATGTTTTACTAAAATAGCGGTTCTTGGTTTTACAACAGGAAGAGGAAAATCAAGAATGTATTTCCATACCAGACAGACAAATGGCAACTTCTTGATTTTGTGCTGTACAATTATTAGGATGGCAAAAGTTTCAAAAGTTAACTAGATTCTTCCAGCTTCTTCTTGTTTCTGCTGCCAGTCCATGTCTAGCTACTGTACCTGGCAATTTTGATTCTGACTTCCATCCTAGGACTAGGCTGGACTCTTTCTTGTTCAAAAGACTTTGTCTGCCAGTTTGGCTCCCAGGTCCAGTTCCATTTAGCCTCACTGTGGAGCTGTTTTTGCTTGACCCCGACTCACTGACTCAATAAGCCCATTCCAGTTGTGTTCATATAGCACTTTGACTTGCCTTCGCAGTGAGGCTGGGTGCTCAATGTTTCGTTCAGTCTGACAGGGTTTCTTTTTCACTCCTAATTATCTCAGACACGCTGCTCCTTTCTCTGAACTCACCTCACAGCATTTTCCTTCATATGTAGTCCTTTGGCGTGTGCAGCCCACGTGGCTCTCATCAATCCACTTCCCTTCTCAATACAACCATTGCCAGTGTTCTGGTATTTGCCATTTAATTATTATAGTTTATTAACAGTGAGAGAATAGAAGGTGTGATCCTTGTGAATTCTTGGATATATCCCTATTATTGGAGCACATCTTAGCTGCTTTTAATGGAGATGTAGTGAAGTATTCAGAAGGTGACAGAGCTTTCTGTTCTAAAACTCAGGTCTGGAACAGAAATACATATAAGATAATGTAATATCAATGTGGAAAATGCAGCTCAAAGTGAGGTAAATTGGATTTTTAAGAATTTAAGTTTGAACATGCATACAAGAGGCAGTAATTCCCAATGGGGAAGGCTCTGGGTTCTAATCTCACTTCTGTGGCTGCCTAGCAGTGGGATGTTACATGAGACGACAAAAGAGAAAGAAATATAACAGCAGGGTCATTTCTGAGCATCATTATTAGTCTAGAATTGTTTATTGTACTTTCTTATCTTTACTGGGTTGCTTCTTCCTATTCTCTTCAGCACCATGCCTCTCTGCACTGTGGTATTTTTGTGATGTCCTCCCTGACTTTCTAAAGGTGTCTCACCCAGACCTACTGGCACTGAGCCCTCTGCTTCAGACTACTCCTTTCCTACCTTCTACTACTAAGTTGCCCAAGGTCTCATTTATTTCAAATACTTGCCAGGTAACCAGAAGCCAATCTGGTAAACTAATTCATGGCAAGGTGCTCATTCACAGATTCATCAAACATTTATTGAACACCCCAGCTCCTCTGCTAGGGATGAATGATGGGGTTACATCGTCAATTACATGGTAATATTGTATAGGAGAGAACAGCTGCTCTGTACCATAAGCACTAGACTGAAAACCACAAGGTCGGGGGTTGGAGCCTACAAGTCACTCCTAAGAAGATGAGACTTCCTGCTTCTGTAAAGATTTATAGCCTAGGAAACCCTATATAGGGTCACTATGAGTCCTGACTTGATGGCACTTAACAACAACCTTTGGCTTTGAGGTCTGACAGTCCTGGGTCTGAATCCCACCCTGCCATTGGCTATATATGTCACCTTGGGAAAAATCACTAAAGTTTGATTGTTATGACTTTCATTCACAGATGAGGAATAACAATTTTGTCATCTATAAAATGTGAGTAATAATAGCATCTTGTAGGAATGTTTGGATTTTCAGGAGCATTATGTGGGGGAGGCTTCCAAAAGTTTGTGGAAATTTCCATTATCTTTAAACTTTTCCATGAATTTTTTGAAGCCACTTGTGTAATATGTTGTTGTGTTGTTATGTGCCGTGGAGTCGGTTCTGACTCATAGCTACCCTGTACAGGGTTTCCGAGGCTATGAATCTTTATGGGAGCAGAAAGCCTCATCTTTCTCCCGCGGAACAGCTGGTAGTTTCAAACTGCTGACCTTGCGGTTCGCAGCCCGATTCATAACCACTATATACATGTCTAACTCATATTTTTGTTGTTGTCAAGTGGCACTGAATTGGCCCCAACTCATAAATACCCTTAATAGGGTTTCCAAGGCTGTAAATCTTTGTGGGAACAGAAAACCACATCTTTCTTCCACGGAACATCTGGTGGGCTTGAACCACCGACCAAGTGATTTGCAGTCCAGTGCTGATCCAACACCGCGACACCAGGATTCCGGTTAGCTGTGTGTTGTTGTTAAGTGCCGTGGAGTAGGTTCTAACTCATAGTGACCCTATATAGGGTTTCTAAGGAGTAATGCTAATCTTACAGCACCACACCAGGACTCCAAATAAATGCTAGAAAAGAAACATAGTTTCATTTGTTGTTAAGTGCCATTGAGTTGTGACAGTATTAAATAAGGTCTGTGGCTGGAGCCCACCAGTCACTCCATGGGAGAAAGATGAGGCTTTCTGCTCCCAGAAGCATTTAAAGCCTCAGAAACCCTATGCAGGGATGCTATGAATCAAACCGACTATACTGCACTTAGCAACAACATCACTATTAATGATTACTCCTTCCATATAAAATTTATGAGAATGCTTAAATCTTTAACGTTTGATGTAAGTTGTCAATGCCTTAACAATTAATAAGAATTTTAAATCTTGTGTTAGGTTGCCGAGAGACTTTGAGAAAGCCAGAGAACTCTTCTCTGGCCTCTCTTCCACACCAGTTGTCTCAGTTCTGACAATAGAATACCCAAGTATCAGTTTTCTGAGGAACCAAAGCAGAGCCAATTGCTAAAGACACAGGAGAGGTGTTATAAGGATACACAGAGGTACATTATCAAATGAGGCAGCCTAGCTATAAAATGCCAGGAAACAGCAACAACAGATCATGAAGGGAAAAGTAGGTCACTTGTTTGGAGTCAGGGTGTCAGGTAGCAAACAAGGTGAAGAGCTCAAAGCCATAAACAGTAACAGACTGTGAAAATTGCTACAACAGCCGGAAACCAAAGAGCTAGCTGCCTTCTGGCATATGCTGGGTGGGTGGAGAGAACTGCTGGTCAAGCAGCCTGTCTTTTTGCCACATTTGCACACTTGGTAAACAACAGCATCCGCCATCAGCAGGGTCGTTTTGGATGTAGAGGACAGTGATCAATAGAGACCCAAGAGCTGACTACATACAGAGGCTACGTACAAAGACAGAGAAATTGGGACTAAAGCTATACAATTGTATTGCTTGCCACCTAAATCTGTGTTTTACTTTTCAAATATTTACAGCTTCTAGTTTTACTGTGGGGCCCTGGTATGGCATTGTAGGATGAGCACTGGGCTGCTAACCACAAGGTGGGCAGTTCAAACCCAACAGCTCCTTAGAAACCCTAGGAAGGGTCTCTATGAGCCAGAACTGACTGGACAGTATTTAGTAACATAAATTTTACTGTATCAAATTTTCGAGTGCCAATATGACACATCTGCTTGTTTGCATATTCTTATATACTGAATAGGCCTTCTACTACTATGCCTGTTTTTTATGCTGTGAGAATTTTAAAAATATATTTATTTTGTATGGAAGTTCAGAGAATTCTGAGCTCAAAGCCTGTGGCTGTGTCTTCAAATAACCTTTGAGCAGCAAAGGTAGTCATCTGGGGTTGTCAGCTTTGGGAGAAGGGAGGAGGTGGAGAAAATGCTATTTGGATCTGGGAGAGGTAATAGTGAACTTTGGTGCTCTGTCGGTCCTCCCACTGTTTTACTGCACTGCTCTGCTCTTCACGATGATCTCTTCTTACTTACACTCACCTCCTGTTATCATAGTCTACAACTCTGGAGGACTGACCAAGAAGAAAGCGGAGCTCAGAGAACAGGGATTTTGGTAAATTTGGATTTAAAAACAAGTTGCAAAGAAAGAAAACAGGTCATCACATGCCAGTGTTGCATTTTGAAATTTTGATTCAAGCAGAATCTTCCAAATTACTTTGACTTCTAAAATGAACTGTACTAAGATTATTAATTTCATTAGATGATTTATTTATCAGAGATTAAATGTCCTTAAAGACAAATAGTAACATTATTGGAGCTATTGAAAAGAAACTACCCAGAGACCCTAACTGTGACATAATGCGGGTGTAAATTTCTCTGACATCTGATTATATATTAATTTTACACAATATTGTCTAGCTAAGATTTCATACAACCTGAAGTCCATTAAGATTTTAAAACAATTGGAATTATCAGGAGACGGAAGGCTGTGAAAGCATACCATTATATTCTAGCTGCTGTAGTTCAGACAATGTTTTGAGCAAATAAAGGCCCTTCAATAAGCCCACAAACTAAATGAGTACAAATATTGTGGGCTCTTAAAATAGCTCTTCTTAGAATAGTAAGTGATGGCATAGAATAAAAATTCATATAGTTTTAAATTGTTAGGGAAAAAAAAAACAGTTGAGGACAAAATATGCCTCTTCATCTACAGTTAGAATGCTATTCTTTAAAGAGCTCTGTCAAAGGCATTGACCATATCTGAAGGATTAACAAGCTGTTTCAGGAACTATATCCCTGCTAGCAAGAGTTCTGTTTTTAGAACATAATGATTGAATAAAGACATGCCTATTTCCTGGAAGAAGAATGAGAGAAAGTTTTAGGAGACACTCCCTTTGTTGTGTGATTTGAGTGCACACATATATATTTGTTTATTTCCATTCCATCCCTGACGCAACTGAAACAAAATTTGAATTTACGGCTTTATATTATGGAAGGAGATTAGGATTTTTATAAATTTAGACAACAGCTGAGAAACTTTTCCATTACTTCTGAAGGCAGTGGAAACTATTTAAATATTTTTAAATTGATTGACAAGGAATTACATGATTTCTTTGGCACTAAAAATAATAATAATAATCACCTGTTATTTTTCAGGCTATAAAGTATGTTAGGATTCCTGGTGTGGCGCTATGGGTTAATGCACCAAACTGCAAAGCCATTTGAACTGCAAGGTCAGCAGTTCAAGCTCATCAGCTGCTTCTTGGAAACCCTATACAGGGTTGCTATGGGTCAGAACCTTCACAACAACAACAAAAGTATGTTAGGGTACGATCACAAATGGCCTAGAGTATTTTTTTGAGGAACACTGTGAGTCCTGGTGTGGAGCTGTAGGATAAGCACAGGACTGCTAATCACAGTCAGTGGTTCAAACTTACCTTGGAAACCCTATACAGGGTCACTGTGAGTCAGAACAGACGTGACTACACTTAGCAGCAATGTTAGACTGGTTAAATTCTTTTCAATAGAAATGCAGAATTTTTGTTGTTGTTAAGTGCCATGGAGTCCGTTCCGACTCATTCGACCCTGTACAGGGTTTCCGAGGCTGTAAATCTTTAGGGAGCAGAAAGCCTCATCTTTCTCCCGCAGAATGGCTGATAGTTTCGAACTGTTGACCTTGCGGTTCGCAGCCCGATTCGTAACCGCTACGCTACCAGAGCTCCTTAAGTTTTTTACTTAAACTGAAGATTTTAAATTATGCCTCACTTGCATAAAGTTTACTTATATCAACCATATTAATGTAAGCATAAGAACTTTATTCCTAAAATGTTAGTTTCATGAACTAAATCTGGAGTCACTTCTCAATTTAGCTCATGAGTGAAGATGCTATTTGAAAAGAATTTTTAAACCTGCAGCTTTAATGAGACTTTAGTCCACTTTTGATGTATTTTACTTGAAAATGTGTAGTTCATTATATAACAGGTATTTTCTTGCACTTAAAATATGGAAAAGAAAGTTTTACTTTCAAAAGATGTTTCTTTGATGAGTCTGTAGAATCTTAAGTGTACCTTTATACCATTAGGAAGAAGAAGGCATTTGTTTTTTTCCTACGTGCACTTTAAATCTGCAGATAAAGTTATACAAATAGATTCTCTTTTCTTCCCATCCATGTATGACTAGTTTTAAGTGTTTGAGTGAATCAAATTTCCTGTGGGGAATAGGAAGTATATAAAAGTAAGTGCTGATTTTTTTCCCTCCTGTTCCATTTACTGGAAAATAAGATTAATTTCTTTCTTCTTCTTCTCTCTCTCTCTCTCTTTTTTTTTTAAGAGTTTTTAACATATCAGCAATATTCCCTTCCCCACCCCCACCTTGGAGTCCTGGTGTGGCATTGTGGGTTAATGCGCCAGACTGCAAAGCCGTTTGAACTGCAAGGTCGGTGGTTCAAGCTCACAAGCTGCTCCTTGGAAACCCTATACAGGGTCACTATGGGTCAGAATCGACTCAACGGCACTTGACAACAACAACAAACCCCACCTTAGCCTACTTCCCTTCTTAAATTTGTATTTAATTTATTAATTTTAATATTGTAACATCCCCTTTATGATCTAATTTCAAGTTATAGTATTTTTTAAATTGAGCCAAAAGTTAGAAGGATATGTATACCCAAAATATTTTAAAGATACCACATACCTTCATAATACTTGCCTCCACTTTTTATTTCTTTTCATCACTTTTCTTTTATTTCCTTGCAATTTGTTCTTTCCATTTCAAATACCTCTGTGCACCACCTCACGCTTTCAAATCCGTTGGGGTTTCTTTCCATAGTTCTCTACGAAGGGCTTCATGAGCAGAGGCACGGAACTGTAAGAGGGACAGGTGGCATTATGCCATAGATACTGACTCACCCAAGACCTGGGAGGGCGTGGCAGAGGGATTTGTTGATTGTTGACCTAATAATTTACTTTTTGTGGGGAGGTAGAGTCTATGCCAAGCTTTTATTTGCTTTCTTTCTCCTTTGCTTTTCTAAAGAAAAAAAGGGTAGGCGCCTCCACCTATCTGTAAGTCTTTCTATTTATTGTAGGTTTTTCTGATTTTAGATTCTAACGCTTGATTGGTGGCAGACTCCACTGTAAGATGAACTTCCCTATCTTGTTCCTCAGAATAGTATTATATTTCCCCTTATCATATTTCAGAAGGGACGTCTGACCCAAGAGCATTGATTTCTGTATTTTCATAGCCATGACTGGGTGGTTAAATTGAAATACGTATTATTATAGCACGCTACTCTGCAGGCTGATGCTGAATTCTATAAAAGGGTTGTATATGTCATCCTAATAATTTGTGGCCCTTTTCTGCTACGAAAAAAATCTAAGTTTTTATTTCCAGATACAAATATTGAATATAGTTAAAATTTTTTGAAAAATAAAATATAGATCTGTAATTATGCATTGCATACATTTTCAGGCATTCTAGCTCTTTCATTCTCATCAGCATGCAATTGCAGGTGTATTTTTCAAAGAGAATCAATGTGTTGCTATAGAAAAATATGCAGCAAGCATATTTTTATCCTGCAGATGTGCAATATCATTCATCTTAACCACTTTCTTTGGGCCCTTATAATCAGAAGACAATAGAAGGAGGACACAGTTTTGAACTGCTTCTTCCTAGTTCATTAATGACCTACGAACTGAAAATGGGAAGGACAGGAATTAACAAAATGTAGGTGCCTGGAATGATAACTAGAATTAGGAAAATTGCAGCTTCAAAAAGGAGCTCTGGTAGTATAGTGGTTATGAATCAGGCTGCTAACCTCAAGGTCAGCAGTTCAAAATTACCAGTCATTCCGCAGGAGAAAGATGGGGCTTTCTGCTCCCATAAAGATTTATAGCCCCAGAAACCGTGTAGAGGGTTGTTATGAGTCAGAACTGACTCCACGGCGTATAACCACCAACACCACCCTGCTAGCGTGTAATCTCCCTCTTCAAAAACAGCCTGTGGGTTGCATTAACAACCCAATTTCTTACCAATGGCTTTGAATGTGTGCTAGTCTCCACAATCCTGGCAAGAATCCAATCGCCCATATTAGCTTTTGAATTGGATTACTATACTACACCTCTTGTGAGTTTCCATTTCAGGGCTTCCACACATAATTTTCCCCATTCTGATTATCATGCTAGGCACCCATACTTGGAAAATTCCAGTCTATTCCTATTTTGCTTTCTTAGCCATGATGGAACCAGTTTGAACCAGTTCAAAGCCCTGGAGAAGAGCACCAATCTTTCATAAATGTAAGCCAAATTAGTTTCAAAAGCATAGACAAATACATTATTTTTCATGGGGTAAGATGGTAGACTAGGCAGTTGTACGGAGTAGATCCTCTGCAGCAAAGACATGGAAGATCAAATAAAACAAATACAGATGGTGATCCTGGAACTCTGAGCTTCAGAGGATAGGATGGAGAGGTGAATTCAGTGCTGACTGGAAAAGGAAGCTAGAGAGAAGAAAACTGTAGGTTGGCCTGGGGCAGTGTGGCCATCTCCAGCTTTATAAGCTGCTGTTTATACAGTTGTCTGCAGGCACAGGGTATAGCTGGAGGCTGGAAGTTAGCAGCAAGGGAGTGTGATTCTCCCTTATTCCTGTGCCCTTCTTGTAACTGGGGGTGTGATCAGTACCTGTCCTTGTCAACCTAGCAGTCAGTGGTATCCCCTTCTGCACAGACTCTACTCTACCTGGTGTCAGGTGCTAGGCATCCTTGCTTCTGGAAGTGATGAATCTGCTCTGAACTATGCTGCACAAACAGTGAGCAGAGAACTGTGTCCACACTTCAAGTCTCTATGACATCCACCAGGAACAGGTGGTGAGTGCCTGAGACCACACCAACATACAATCATCAATGATATATAATTAGGACACCATAATGTCTCAGAGAAAATGGACAGTTTCAGCTTACACGAAGAGACACAACAGAGTACCTCAAACAAGTGACCAAAATACAAAATGGTATCAGAACTACTTAACAAGGAATTTAAAAGAATGCTATTTAGGTACCTTCAATGGA
>NW_006408595.1:8512196-8516267 GCF_000296735.1 Chrysochloris asiatica
AACTATTTCCTCTGTGGACTTGTGTGATTCTTCTTGTCCTGGAATGCTGATAATTCTTAAATTATTCCTCTTCCTGTTGTCTAACATGATTCTTAGACCTCCTTCAGATTTTTTTTTATCCTTTTTTCTCTTTGCTCTTCTATCTTAGTGGTAATGTGAGATTTGTCTTCCAGCTCACTGGCTCTGTCTTCCATCTCTTCTATTCTACTCCTTTGCCCTTTCAGTGTATTGTCTATTTGTAATATTCTATTATTGATAGTTTGGAGCTCTTTCTGTAGGTTTTTAATTGTTTCCAATGCTGTACATATCTTATTTGATCATTCCTGTCATGCTTTCTTGCCTTCTTCCTTATTTTTCTCAACTCTATTGTTGTTGTTATGTGCCTGAGGTTGTTCTTAGGCTGTAAATCTTTACGGGAGCAGAAAGCCTCATCTTTCTCCAGTGGAATAGCTGGTAGTTTCAAGCTGCTGACCTTGCTGGTCACAGCCCGATTCGTAAGCACTATGCTCCCAGAGCTCCTTCAACTCTATTGTAAAGTGTTTTAAAACATTTTATAGTCATTTTTCTGAATTCCTTCTCAGACATTTCCAAGCTCTACCCTCCTTCTAGAATGACCAGGTCTACCTCTAGGTCATTTGTCTCAGATATTTTATCTTGTTCTGGACATGTCATCTACTTTTGCTTCTTGGATATGTTTAGTGTTTATCTGTGGCTTTAATACTTAATTGTGTATGTGTTTTGGTATTTTTTATGGTTTCTGATTGCCTTTAGGTAGATGTGATCAGGATGTGGACTTCCCCTTTCACTCTTCTTATTGCTTAACTCAGAGTAACTTTCACAGGTGTTGTCTGCCTCCATGGTATATGGCAGTTGGTATTGGTTCTTGCCTGGATTTTGGTGTTTTATAGAGTGTGATTATAACTTGACTATATGGCAGCAGTTGCTGTCTCTTCTTGAGTAATATAGGGAGAGAAAGAGTCCCCCAAAGGTAGAAGGGGGAGCATAAAACAGCAAAACAGTAACAGCAAAAAAAAAAAAAACATAAATAAAAAATAAGCAAGAAAAAAACCCCAAAACTATAACAACAAAAACTAGACTGGATATTGTAGTCTATAATTTCAGAAAAGGGAGAGGAGGGAGAGAAGGAAAAAAAAAAATCTGTAGCCTAATATGAGTATGACTTTAATGCCCTCTTTCAGCTTCTTGCCTTCAAAGCTGTCTGATAAATTTCAAGATGCCACTGTTGGTTGTTATGCTATATGTCAGTATTTAATTTAATTTTCAGACTGCTTTGTTTTTAAACTCTCTTTCCCTCTCTCCACCCCTCTCCTGGCCTTTCCTGTATTATTTAAAAACAAAACAAAACAGTTCAGGGCTGCCTCTTGGGCTGAGAGTATCTATGCGCATGCGTGGCAGAAGAACCTACCTGTGGTGAGACTAGGGAGTGTGCATTCACTCAGGCAGCTCCTCTAGTCACTATAATGGAGGTGCTGAAACAATGGGGAGGGGGGGCAATGAATAGATACTAAAAAAAGAAAATCAGAACAAAGCAAAACCAACAAAGTGTATTGTCCACCTTTGCTCCGAGGTTCCCGTGGCATTTTTCCATGGTGTGTCTGTTCCCCTGCTTGGTCTTGCCATTTGGTTTTGCCCAAGTTGTTGGCTCAGGACCTTCTAGCCTGTTAGATTCAAAAGTATGCAATTTCTTACTTCCACTTCAAGGTCCACTAGCTATAAGCCTTCAAACTTTAAAAATATTCCTAGCTCTGTGGTTCTGAGTTTTGGAGCTCTGCCCTGAGTGAGCTTTCCCTGGTAGTCTGTGGTATTGCTGACAGCAAACCTCACTGCACCTCCACCCTAGCCGCCCTTAAGCCCTGCCTCACCATTATTATTTTTTAAGAAACTTTTACCTTGCTTTGATTGTTGGTCCAAATTTTTTTTTGCAGATGTACAAATTCTTCTGTTTATAGTCCTCTGTGAGTTGTTTTGGTACCCATCTCGCACAAACTTTTTGAAACCAAAGTTTGTAGTGAATTATTTCATAGACAGAGCCATGGCTGATTTGCAAATGATTTTCCATATAATCTACTGTCACTTGACTGTTTAATAGCAATGTTTCATGTGCACACTCAATGTTGTCATCAGTTACAGGTGTAGATGGGCATTTTAATGTAACTGGAGTATGGATAGTTTTGAAATAACCCTCATATTTGGAGCTTGAAGAGACATTTATTTTGTAGGTGTGACATAGACAGCAAGCATCAGATCATCCTCATGTGCAACCAAGTTTGAGCTCCACACTCAATACAAAATGCAAACCCAAACCAATACTGTTGTATCAATTCCAATTTATGGCAACTCCATATGTGTCAAAGTAGAATTTCATCATAGGTTTTCTTCATTGGACTTTTTAATAGAATCAGATCAACTAGGCCTTTCTATTGCAGCACAGGGTTAGAATCCCCAACTGTTAGGTAAGTTGTTGTAGTTAAATGCTGTCAAGTGGGATTCAATTCATAGCAACCTTGTTTTTGAGGAGTGACTGATGGATTTGAACCACTGACCTTATGGTCATCAGTTCAAGGCTTATCAGCAACACACCAGGATTCCATGGTGATATACAAGTAACTTCATTCTAGAGTTCCTTGGCTACCTTTTCATCTTATTCTATGTGTGCTCCTTTGACAACTTTATCTTTAGAGTTATAGCATCATTTATGTCTACTTCATTTGTTTCTTCAGTTTAAATGTGCTTAGAAATAATTCAAATTTTCTAAAATGCAGACTAAATGCCACCTGAAGAGAATCTGATTTAGTAATGAGGTTCTAGAATCTGTGGTTTAACATGAGCTTGCTTGTCTATAATGGAGATGGTTTGGACACCCCACTTTGGGAAACACTGACTTATAATGGATGCTGATGACGTTCCAGAGCTAGTTTCTTGTGTAAGTGATGGGGGTGGTGGTGGTGGTGGTGTGCTGTGGAGTCAGTTCAGACTCATAGTGACCCTGCATAGGGTTTCCAAGGCTGTAACTATTTACGTGAGCAGAAAGCCTCCTCTCTCTCCCACGGAACAACTGGTAGTTTTGAACTGCTGACCTTGAGGTTAGCACCCCAATTCATAAACATTATGCTAACAGAGCTCCGTGATAGATACATGTATACAGCTGCCTACTGGAAATATCTGCCTTCTCTCCTTGAATATCTTAAACTTACCATTGCCTGAAACCTAGTGCATTATTTTCCCTTGAAGCCTACATTCTTTATCTCATTGAAACACACCACCATCCTATTCTTTTCTCAAGTCGGAAATCTGTATTTGCACTTTTGGTGGGTGGGGACTAGCATTCAGGGTGCATGGAGCATGTGACAGGCATCAGCATGTCTACCAAGTAGCTGCCACCCTATGCCAAGCCTTGCCAGGACTGCTCAGCTATTCTACCTTGGTTTTCTAAGTGTAATCCAGTTCTTCTGGGACAAGGCAATAATAACAACAGCTTATTTACTGAGGTTTTCTCTGTGCCAGGCACTCTTCTAAGTGTTTTACATGTGTTAATTCAATCTTTCTTGAAGCTATTGAATTCCCTGTCTAGTTTTTGGCAGTTTGAAACTCCCTGAGGCTAGATTTTGCTTCCCATGTTTCCTATTGCCAGCTTGGATGTCTGCTTCAAAATGGATAACATCATCTTCTTCCCACACACAATGATATTACCCACCTAACTACAGACCCCAAGGCCTGGATTCCTGTTACTATTGTACCCTTTATTATTACATACATAGATGTCAATGACTGCTCAAATTGGAATCATATTTACCATGCCTCCTAAGATATTGTAAATCAGTTTGTTGCCTACACTGTAATAATAAAGTGCTAAAGTCAGGAGGGAATTCAGAGAGTGTTTACTTCAATTTCCTTACTCAATAGATGTGCAAAATGAGGCCTAGAATCATAAAGTGATTTTTGAAGGGTTGTTGTTGTTAGGTGCTATCGAGTGGGAACTGACTCATAGCGGCCCCATGCACAGCAGAATGAAACAAAGTCTGATCCTGGGCCAACCTCACTACTGCTGCC
>NW_006408595.1:8518381-8528754 GCF_000296735.1 Chrysochloris asiatica
TTTGATTTCTATGTATTCCATCTGGTGAGGTCTAAAAAAGGTACTTGAAATGAACAAATCATTGGTTTTGCAGAATTCTATCATGCGTTCTCTAGCATCATTTCTATCACTAAGGCCATATTTTCCAACTACTGGTCCTTCCTCTTTGCTCCCAACCTTTGCATTCCAATCACCAGTAATGAGCAATCAAAAATCTTGATTGCATGTTTGATCAATTTCAGATTGAAGAAGTTGGTAAAATTCTTCTATTTAATCCTCACTGGCTTTAGTGGTTGGTGCATAAATTTGAATAATAGTGGTATTAACTGGGCTTCCCTATAGGCGCATGGGTATTATCCTATCACTTACAGCATTGTACCTCATGACTGATCTGGATATATTCTTTTTGACAATGAATGGAACACCATTCCTTTTCAATTTGTCATTCCTGGCATAGTTAAACCATGTGGTTGTCAGATTCAAAATGGCCAATACCAGTCCATTTCAGCTCACTAATGCCTAAGATATTAATGTTTATGCATTCCATTTCATTTTTGACAACTTCCAATTTTCCCAGATTCATAGTTTGTACATTCCATGTTCTGATTTTCAGTGGATGTTTACAGCTATTTCTCTTAATTTTGAGTTGTGCCCCATCAGCAAATTAAGGTTCTGTGTGCTTTTCTCCCACGAGTTTAACTCCATTCAAGTCATCATGGTCAACTCTGCTTTGAGGAGGCATCTCTTCCCCAGTAAGAAAGTTATAAGTTAGAGCTGAAGAACTTACCTCAGTTTTCTGTCTTTACTCGGACATAACCACTTTTCATTTATCCTTATCACTTGTGGTTAGTTTCCAAAGACCAAATCGTGATGTGAACATGGTGGATGACTACAGCATTACATAACTGTCAAACCCTAGAGACTCATGGACCAGCCAAATTAGCACATAATCTTAACCATCCCAGCTAGTGTTACTCTCCTCTCATACTTCAGCATTCTTTACTGTCAGAGGTACATCATTAACATGTTAAATCATCAGAGAGTAGATTTTTTACTATAGTAAATGCAAACTGTTAGATAATGGAAAAAAGTCACTAAGTATGGAGTAGGGGTCTACTGGAATACAAGCTTCACTCTAGTGGAATTGCATAATAACAGGAGTTTTCATCTGTGTTGATCCTTTATGTCTATGCACCTAGAAAAGTGCCTGGAACCCAGTGATTGTGAATGGATAAAACACAGATCTGTGGGTGGTGACTGGCAATGCAAATGAACAGAGTATCTCTTTGACATAAAGAACTGTGATTATATTATTCAACATTATTTACAAGTCATCATTGGATATGTTGTTGTTGTTAAGTGTCATTGACTTGGTTCCAATTCATAGTAATTGTGTTTCCAAGGAGTGGTTGGTGGGTTTGAATTGATGACCTTGTGGTTCAAACTGACCTTGTAGTCTAGTGCTTATCTTACAGTGGCGCAGGGTTATGTTTAGTGTAGTATGAGGACCGTTTACGACCTGTAATAAGAAAGCAAAAGAGTAAATAGATATAAAAATGTAGCACAAAGGAACTGTTGTTGTTAGGTGCCATCGAGTCAGCACCGATTCATAGCGACCTTATGCACAGCAGAATGAAACAATGTCTGATCCTGGACCAACCTCACTACTCTTTTCACACTTGAGTCCATCAATGCTGCCACGTGGCCAATCCATCTCATTGGGGGTCTTCCTCTTTTCCTCTGACCCTCCACCTTACCAAACATGATATCCTTCTCCAGTGATTGTTCCCTCCTGACAATATGTCCAAAGTATGAGAGACGAAGTTTGGCCATCTTGGCCTCTAAGGAGCACTCTGACTGCACTTCTTCCAAAACAAATCTGTTGGTTCTTTTGGCAGCCCATGGCACTTTTAGTATTCTCCTCCAACACCATAATTCAAAGGCATCAATTCTTCTACGATCTTCCTTATTCACTGTCCAGCTTTCGCATGCATATGAGGTTATTGAAAATACCATGGCTTGGGTCAGGCACACCTTAGTCCTCAAGCTGACATCTTTGCTCTTCAACACTTTAAAAAGTTCCTGTGCAGCAGATTTGCCTAATGCAATATGTCGTCTGATCTCTTGACTGCTGCTTCCATGAGTGTTGATAGTTGATCCAAGAAGAATGAAGTCCTTGACACCTTCAATCTTATCTCCGTTGATAAGAATGTTGTTTATTGGTTCAGTGGTGAGGATTTTTGTTTTCTTGACATTGAGATGTAATCCAATACGGAAGGCTGTGCTCTTTGATCTTCTTCAGTAAGTGTTTTAAGTCCGCTTCACTTTCAGCAAGCAAGGTTGTATCATCTGCATATCACAGGTTGTTAATGAGTCTTCCTCCAATCCTGATGCCACGTTTTTCGTCATAGAACCCAGCTTCTCGGATTATTTGCTCAGCATACAGGTTGCATAAGTATGGT
Organism: Chrysochloris asiatica; assembly: GCF_000296735.1. Classification (NCBI taxonomy): domain Eukaryota; kingdom Metazoa; phylum Chordata; class Mammalia; order Afrosoricida; family Chrysochloridae; genus Chrysochloris; species Chrysochloris asiatica. The sequence goes on from NW_006408595.1 coordinate 8,520,823, forward strand.
GAAAGAATACAACCTTGTTGCACACCTTTCTTAATTTTAAAACATTCAGTGTTCCCATGCTCTGTTCGAACAACTGCTTCTTGGTCCAGGTACAGATTCCTTATTAACGAAAGAACTAGCTTAATTATTTTGCACAAATATTACCACAGAGAAGCTGGTCCTGACCACCCTTTCTAAAACGGTGTCCCAGGTCCTTGTCTTTGCTTTGATTCTATCCATTTTCCTTAATAGCACAGCTCACTTTCTGAAATGATGTCATTTGACATTTTGTGTTTACTTTCAGTCCACTAATTAGAATGGAAGCCATGTGAGGTCAGGGACTCTGTTTTTTCCCCCTTCTGTAAAGACAGAAAACTGACATTAGGTCTTCAGCTCCATATCTGCTAAACCTGAACTGGTTGGTACCTGAAACAGGTGAAGATCTTCCTGAAAGTGATGGTTTACCTTTTGGAATATATTCTTAAATAAAATAACATGTGATACATTGGCATTCAAGGTGCATGGAGTATGTGACAGACATCAGCATGTCTACCAAGTAACTGCCACCCAAAACATACACCTAGTATTGTACAACACTGGAGTACTAATATATAGAAGATCTATATAACATTATTTGGAGTGTATTCACAAACAACAAATTGTTATCATTAACAGAATGACTTCTCCTTATGTTGGAGGCAGAACCCAGTACTGTAAGTAAAATTATGACATTTATACAGAGGATACTTATTTGAGAACATAAGGATAGGGGATTCTGCTTACTTGTGATTGTTGTTGTTGTTATGTGCTGTGGAGTCAGTTCCGACTCATAGCGACCCTGTACAGGGTTTCCGAGGCTGTAAATCTTTATGGGAGCAGAAAGCCTCATCTTTTCCCCCCAGAACAGCTGGTAGCTTCGAACTGCTGACCTTGTGGTTCGCAGCCCGATCTATAAGCACTATGCTACCAGAGCTCCTTACTTGTGGTTAGAAGGAGAAAACGATTGTGCTGTAGATAAATTAATCTAGAGTATTTTGAAGTTGTAATAGCTGCAGTTGAGTGGGCCCCAAGGCACTCACATTTATATCATCCCAGTGATTGCTTGCAGATTCCACCATTATTTTACATAGGATTTTCATTGGCAGATTTTTGGAATTAAATAGCCAGGCCTTTCTTGCTTGTCTATCTTAGTCTGGAAGTTCCACTGAAACCTATTCAGCATCATAGCAACATGCAAACATCCACTGACAGATGGGTAGGGACTGCACATGAGGTACATTGGCTGGAATCACTGTGTGCAAAGTGAGAATTTTACCACTGATCTACTAGGGCCTCCAGGCTCAGTGAATATGATGGAAGAAAGGTTATGGACTCCCTATGACAGCTCACAGCAAGAAGGGACGTGTGAGGGGACTTTAAGCGTCCCCCCTTATTTCTCATTGTGAAATGGGGAAGTTTAAAGGTTGCCTGGATTTCCAGCCTTTCCAGCCTATGGGGAGAGGATGAGGCGAACTGTTCTTCATTTCATTGGCTACATGTAAACCTGACTATTGCCTTCAAAATAGAAAATAAAATAATTCTCATTCTTGTTATTTGAAGTTCCTGATACCTTTTTTTAAAAATTTTATTTTAAAAATAATCTTCTGTTTTATCCTCTTCTCTGGTAGCATAGTGGTTATGAGTCAGGCTGCCAACCTCAAGGTCAGCAGTCTGAAACTACCAGCAGAGAAAGATGAGGTGTTCTGCTCCCATAGATTTATAGCCTCGGAAACCCTGTGCAGGGTCACTATGAGTAAGAACCTACTCCACAATACTTAACAACAACAACAACAATCCTATCTTCTTGCTCTGATCCCTTACTGCCAAAATGACTGAGAAGTCCCTTTTCGGCAATCAGCATTGCTATTTATGGTGATTACAAACCATCTCTTGTCTGCTGTCTTCAGATGGTGAGCTTGCTGAGGAAACAGAGCATGGTGTCTGTCTCTGAAACCTCAGCACCTATGAAGGACTAGTTGCTTTGCATATGTTTATCAATAGAGGGTGTATTTGGTACGGTGTTTTTGTTGTTACGTGCTGTGCCGTGGAGTGTGGAGACGGTTTCAACGCACAGTGACCCTGTATAGGGTTTCCGAGGCTATAAATCTTTACAGGAGCAGAAAACCTCATCTTTCTCTTGTGGAACAGCTGGTAGTTTTGAAATGCTGACCGTGAGATAAGCAGCCTGATTTGTAACCAGTAATCTACCAGAGCTCCTTTGTATTTGGTGTATTTAATATGAAAATTAAGAGATCTTGAAGAGCTGTGTATTTTTGTGTCCTCCCCCATTAAGTCCCCTATCCACCTAGACCCATCAAACCTAAGTAGGGCCTATTAGAAACAGTTTTTTCCCATTTATTTCTTTTATTGTGGTAAAATATCTATCACAAAAATTGCTGTTTCAACCCATCTTAACTGTGCGATTCAGTGACATTGCTCACATTTGCCATGCTCTGCAAACTATCATCACTATCCATTTCCCAGAAAAATGATATCACTCCAAATAGAAACCCAATACTCCTTTTAAGCAATAACTCACACTGTCTTTCCATCCCCTGATCAGCACTGATAAATGTATGTTTCTATGCATTTCTTGTTTTAGATGTTTCATATATGTGGTATCATAGTATCTGTCCTTTCGTATCTGACTTCTTTCACATAGCTTAATATTTTCAAGATTCCTCCATGTATCAGAACTTCATTTCTCAGTATGACTGAATATATACTACATTGTGTGTACACACTGCATTTTATCTATCCATCTATAGATAATGGTTTGAGTTGTTTCCATCACTGGTGCGAAAGTATCTGCATGATGGGATGATGTGAATTGAGAGTTGTTTATTTAAACTATTTTGAACCTTCCCTTTATTATTGTTAAGTGCCATGGAGTTGATTCCGATTCATAGTGACCCCTGTATGGGGTTTCCAAGTAGTGGCTGGTGGGTTTGACCCTCCAATCTTCTGATTAACAGGTTATCCTGCAGCACCCACCAGGCTTTCTTACCTTGAAACTATCCTATTTGCTGAACTCTAGCTGCTTACATTAAAATAAGGACAAGTTGAGTGAGAGACTGGAAGACTTGCCCTCCTGTCTTCTTTCTGGAATTTTCTACCTGTATAATTTGGAATTCTGGTGTGGTGTTGTAGGATCACACTAGACTGTGAATCACAGGTGGCAGTTCAGACTCACCAGCTGCTCCTGTTGTTGTTGTTGCTAAGTGCTGTTGTGTTGGTTCTGATGCATAGCGACCTTGTACAGGGTTTTGGAGGAGTGGCATGTGGGTTTGAACAACTGACCTTGCAGCTCAAACTAACCTTGCAGTCCAGCGCATTATCCTGCAGTGCCACACCAGGACTCCTGTTGTTGTTTTAAGTGCCATTGAGTTGGGTTCTGACCCATAGTGACCCTATATAGGGTTTTCAAGGAGCAGCTGGTGAGCTTGAACTGCAGGCCTCCCAGTCCAAGCTGACTTTGAAGTCCAGCACATTAACCAACACCAGGAGTTCATCAGGACTCCTAGGAAACCTTATATAGGATCACTAGGAGTCAGAATCAACTCCACAAATTGACTTGCTGCACTTAACAACAAAAATTTGAAAACCCCTCCTAGCCAATGATTATTTTCTTTGAGTAGGCAGTCTATTACAGGAATAGATTTTGGCCCTCAGGAAAGTTTTCATAGGACTGTAATGCTTGAGGGAAGGAAGAATGGACTTCATTAGCACCTGTTGCTACCTCACATTGTGTAAGTGTTTTTACACACAGACTATTTAAAACTTTTAATAGGTTTGAATGGTTGTCATTGTTAAATACTGTCTACTCAGTTCTGACTCCTACTTGACCTTGCATAGGATTTCTGAGACTTCAAAACTTTGCAGGAGCAAAAAGCATCATCTTTCTCCCACAGGTTTGCGAGGTAGTGACCTGGAATGGAAGGATACTGAGGAACGTGTAGGATAGTAGCCTAAGGCTCAAAATAAGTTGAACTTTTATTACTACATATTATTTTGACAAAGATCAAAGTGTAAGAGTCTGTTCCTTTGCTTGGTTTTGAGATAGAACTGAACTGGAGATCCTGGGAGGCTGCAAAACAAAGGGTGCATTGACACTGAGGACAAACTTTGCCCATTGTCTCATTTTACCTTAAGCTGCTCCTCAGTGATATCCTCTAAATGTTGAAATGTCTCAAAAATGAGCTAACAGTAGGTATTGGTCAATTAAGTTGAGTGAGTCCTGGCGTGGTGCTGTGGGTTAATGCGCTGGACTGCAAAGTTGGTTTAAACTACAAGGTTGGTGGCTCAAGCTCACTAGTCAGTCCTTGGAAACCCTCTAAAGGGTTGCTATGGGTCAGAACCAACTCGATGGCCACTTAACAACAACAATTCTTAAAGTGATTAGTACAAGAAAAGAAAACATTTATTAAGAAGGAGGGGATATCCTACCAGCTCCATGTAACTGAAGTCAGACATTTAAGCTGCTAACTGATTTTTATACCACTGTCCTAGTGAGTTATATTGGACTCAACAACAGTAGTTTGTTTTTTGTTATTGTTGGTTGTTTTTTGGATTCTGGTTAAGTGCTGTCAATCAAAAGTTCTGCAGTTCATACCCACCAGTCACTCCTCAAGAGAAGGATGTCATGGTCTGCTCACATAAAGATTACAGCCTTGGAAACCCCATGGGGCAGTTCTACTCTCTTCTACTGGGTTGATATAAGTTAGAATCAGTTAGACAGTAATGGGTTTGGGCTTGGTTTTTTTAATATGTGGCGCTGTGAGTTAATGTACCAGACTGCAAAGTGGTTTGAACTACAAGGTTAGCAGTTCAAGCTCATCAGCTGCTAATTGAAAACCCTATACAGCACTTCACAACAATGACAAATCCTTTGAAATGCAATGTATTTTTAAGTCTGTCTCTCAATGATAGGGAATGTGCCTTTATCTTTTTATACTGCACAGACCTCAATCACACTGTGTAACTTTTCAAACTTTCATATATACATATATTCCAGTTTCAACTGATTGAAGAGTCCTTGCTTTAAATGGAGATCCAAGGAAAAGACAGCACATGAAACTCATAGTGAACAGTTATACAATTTAATTATTATTTGGAAAATAGTCCTAACTATAATTATAAAAACAGAATAAAAGCTAATCCCTGGATTGAATTCACTAGTTACTGAGCCATTACTGTAATTCACTCTGTTAGGTGCTAAAGTTGCAAAGATGAGTAAAGTTTTGTCTCTTAAAATGTTCATAGTTTCATGGAAGAGAAAAAAAAAAAAAGAAAAGAAAATGCAAAGAGGACATCAAAATGTAAGAGGTGCTAAGTAAAATGTACAAAATGCTTTGTAAAATGCACAAAGTGCTAGATATTACAACATAGGAAACACTTGGGAAGTTTGTGAAAATGTCACAAAAATAAGTCATATTAAACAGAGTCCCATAACTTTTTAACTAGAGTCACAATCTGTATCTACAACTTAGATATGTAGATATGTAGATATAGTCATTCTTAGAGGCTCAGATAGAAAAGATATTAAAGTAGTGGAATGCGTGCCAATGAACTCTCAGTTATCCCTGACCAGACTAGCCACACTGCCGGAATTGGGAATTGCTCTTACTATTCCATCTCAAAGTCTGCTGCTTTGGGTAAATACGTGTATATACAAGCTAGTAATCACTTCTATTAGCAAGGACAACCAGCATGATGGATAGCAGCCATTTAATGTATAATAAGAATCCAGTCCTGGTGTGGCGTTGTAGGTTTAAACCCATCAGATGCCTTTTGGAAGCCCTATACAGACTTGCTGTGAGTCTAACATGCTCTACAGCACTTAACAACAACAACAACAACAACAACAACAAACAAACTGCAGTAGCAACTGCTGCTGGATGTAGAAGGGAACTAAGGTCACATATACAAGATTGTGGGAAAATGGAATGAAAAGATAATGGAATTTTTCCACGAATTTTTTGAAGTCCCCTCAGATGTTTAAAGGAGAAGAGGTTTGAGGGAGAAAGAAATGGGCCAAAGGGTTTTCCTGCCTCTTTCAGAGAAATCATTTCAGCATTACAGAATGAGAGATTCCTGAGGATTTATGTATACATGTGCATTAATATGTATATGTACATAAGTGTGTGTATGTACAAGTTTATGTGTGTGTATTTGTGCATCTGCATGTGTTTCTTTTTTTGGTGTGCATATGAAAGTGTGCTTAAGTATATAAGCAAATACGAGTTGGGCTGTTAACATGCAAGGTCAGTAGTTCTAATCTACCAGCGGCTCATTGGGAGAAGGATTTAAAGCCTTGGAAACTTTATTCACGGTTATGGTCGTTACTCTAGAGCACACCATCAAATCACCATGTATGTGTATTTGTTTGTGTCAGACCAGACAAACTAGAAAGTAAGTATAAGACTTTTCATAGGCCTCCTGAGGTCTCTCTTCACCCCACTCCCCAATAGTTAAAAGCAGAAAGGATGCTCTGTGACCTCAGTCTGCATTAGAAAGTTTGTAGTTCTTTTAGGACATTCCATCTGGGAACCTCATTGGTTCTCTGAAGGATAGTGGGTTATACTGGAAGTGTAGCGATTCCCCTAGGCAGAAGGATCTGGGCTGACACTTTAGGCTGGCTGAAGCCCGGCCTCACTCCTCTTCCCTCCCCACCCCGCCACGTTCTATTCCTATATCGTCCCCCTCCTGCATCTGCTAGCTCTGCAGAGGCGCTCGGGCCGCGGGCTGGGGCTGGAGTCGGCTTGCGGTGCGAGCCGGAGGGGAGGGAGCGGGAGGGCGGGGGCGGCGGGAGGCCATGCCTCCAGCTGCGGAGGCTGCCGCACAGCTGGAGCGATCACAGTCACCTGCGCACGCCGCTGCCCTTGCTCTCCCGCTGCCCGGTCCACAACTGGAGGACTTTGCGGGTGGGAGCGCAGAGCGCTGAGAAGGGGCGCAAAGGGCGCCAGGCGTAGGCGACGGCGGGTGTGGGCCGAGCTGATATTTATAGCTCGGTGACAGCAGCGGTGGCTGCGACGCCGCCGGCCAGTCTCACCACGCTTCCCAGCGAGGCCGCCGGCGGGGAGGAAGGCTGTGCTCGACTGGGTCTCCAGGGTGTAGACGCCAGGAGCCCCTCGCGGCCCGCTCTGGTGAGTACGCGGGCCCGGGGTTGGGGCGCGTTTCCTCCGCCGCGCGGTCCAGCGGTAGCGGAGCTCTCTGTGTCTCCCTGTCCGCAGCCGGGCAGTCGGTGCTGTGCTGTTTCCTAGTCCCTGGCCACGAATGCGGAGGCGGCCGCAGTACCTCGGCCCCTTAGATCCCCAGCTCCTATTTTCCTTTCCTGAGGTTTGTATCCAAAGAGGCAGGGTGAAGTGTCAAGGAGGGAGACAGACGCACCAGCCTTTCTTGGTTAGGACGGAGGAGGCTCCTAGGTAAATGAATCTCAGTGGGGAATCCTCAAACTCCCAGCTCCCAGGGGTAAGGGACACTGGCAAAACACATCTTGAACTTTCCTCGCTTCAGTGATTTCTAGGGTAAGGAACTGAGTAAAATCCTTATCAATCGTTTGGTAATTAAATTAACAGGTTGCAGTTCCTACTTGTCCACCTTATAAGAAAAAAAAAAGACTCGGGTATATATTACTAACTTCGTTATGACTAAATAAAACTATTTTTTCGATTCCTGTCTGAAAATGCCACAGGACCTCAAGTCTGCTTGGCCCATGTGGAAACACTTTGGCTGTCATTATATTCATTCCACCCACCGGGGAACAATACATTGAGTGTGTGTGTGTCTGGAGTAAACATCACGTGCTATTTTAGCATTATCTGTGGATATAAGCTTTATAACCCCCCCCCAAAGAATAGCAAATTATGTTGGATATAAGAACATTAACTCCCCCACCCCCATTATATGTTCTAC
>NW_006408595.1:8528974-8532018 GCF_000296735.1 Chrysochloris asiatica
CTTTCAAAAAGTAATTTTTGCTGTAAAATAATGACTTTTCTTCCTTGGATATATTTATCTAACTTTATTTTTCAGTTTTACTGTTTTGAAAGCAGTTATGGATTTTGACATTTTGACTCAGGTATTCATTCCTTTCTCCTCCCCTTTTTTGCATTCCCCTTCCCCAAATCTGGTCCTTTTGATCAGAAAAGTACTTGTCAGTTTTATTTAATTCTCTTCTTCAACCTGTCAATGACTTAAAAATAGTTTTAGATATGAGCGAGTAGTATTTTACTCTTGAATTATTATTTTCTTTGGCAAATAGATTTTAGGATATGATCATGGAAATCCTTTATCACTGAAAAAAATGTCTAAACCTTTCTAAAGAATTCATTGGTGATTTTTTTTAACTGTATAACATGAAAGGACTCATAAATGTCTTGTCATTTGAATGAAAAGTTGACCAATGTCTTTGTTCAGAGGATCCCTAGACCTACTTTGCTTCCACTTTTCTGTTTCGAATTGTCCCAAGGTCCCATTGGTCCCAAGGACTGCAGGAACGAAATCACTTAAAGGTTGAAACAATGTGAAGAGGAAGTCTAGGAAGTGATGTATGAATGTGATCTTCTAAATTAGCTAGGATACCACAAATACCATCCAGGTATCTATTCAAAGTCACTTATGGTGGTTTCATTGATTGGCTTAAAAGGTTGCTTTTTATTTAAAAGGCCATGTGGTCTCTTGTTTTGGACTAAAAGTAAGAAGTTCCAACTCTACTTTTGTTATAATTGCTATTTGTACCTTTTAAACTTGAATTAAGCATTTGCATTATGTACAATACCATGCATCATCTTCTCATGCTTATTTTTTTTAAAATCTGACAATTTAATATGATGGAGCTTCAAAAATTCATGGGAAAATTCCATAATCTTTAATTCCATTCCCCCCCCCACACACACACACAAACTTGTTGAAGTCCCCTTGTATAATATACTAAGACCTAGTCTTTGGAGTCCTGATGTGGCTCTGTAGGATAAGCATTGTACTGCAAGGTTAGTTTGAACTACAAGGTCAGTGGTTCAAACTCACCAGCCGCTCTTCAGAAACCCCATACAGTGTCACTATGAGTGGAACCGACTCAATGTCACTTAACAACAACAACAACAACAATTCTTATTTTGGAGTCCTGGTATGGTGCTGTAGGATGAGCACTGGACAGCTAACCACATGGTTGGTGGTTCAAACCCACCAGGTATTCCTTGGAAACCCTGTATAGAGTCACTGTCAGTTGGAACTGATACCACAGTACTTAACAACATTCATACTTTAGAGCTAATCCAGGCAAATATGAACATATCTGGTCTTCCCACCCTTCTGCCATTTATCCTTTTATAGCCTTGTTGTTGTTAAGTGCTGTCGAGTCAATTTCGACTCATAGCAACCCTGTATAGGGTTTCCAGGGAGCAGCTGGTGAGCTTGAACTGCCGACCTTGCAGGTCAAATGGCTTTGCAGTCTGGTGCATTAACCCACAGTACCACACCAGGGCTCCATGGGTGTCCTGTTACCCAGAGTTTACTCTGTCTGGAATGGAATCATCAGTGTTTCATTTTGTTTTGTTTTTCATATCCATGGCTGGTCTGTTATCCATCATTGATTGATTCATCTATTCATCCATTCATCCTTCAGCAAATATTTATTAAGTAGTGTTGTAAATTACTACCATGTACTTACATTGCCTACCTTCCAATTGAGACTTTATTTTGTATTTTACATAGCTCAGTGTAAGGAACACAGTAGGAATTAAAAATATTAACCTTGAGTCATAGAGAGTTCCGCCTGTTTTGCCTGTTTTCAGTTGTTTAACTTTGGGTAAGTTGTAACTTTTCTGAACCTTCATGTCTTTCTTTTAATTTTTATTATTATTTTGACATTTGATTTTATTTTTCTAAACAATGGCCATTTCAGCATTTTTACATGTGCAACCTAGTCATACCAACCACACTCCCCATGTTGCAAGACCACCACCACTATTCATTGCCAATTCTTTATTCTCTCTTTTTTTTCCTTTCCTTTTTTCCCTCTTCTTTTCTTCCCCACCTTTTTTTATTTGTGGAAATTTCCCAATGATTTGTCCTAATGAGAAAATATTATGCATCATTTCCCCTCCAGTACATGAAAGACCAAAAAGAAGAAAACAATTATTAGTTGTTTGACCTTGGGCAGGTTAGGTTGTAACCTCTCTGAACCACCATTTCTTTACTGGTAAATTTGAAAGGGTTATAATAAGGATTAGTTGAGATAATATATGAAAAGCTCTTTACAAGAGCTCAACACATAAATTTGATATTATTTTTATGCTCATTTTTAATGAAAAGTGTCAAAAGTAATTTTCACAGTGACCGCCGAGGTTGTTGTTGTTGTTAAGTGCCGTCGAGTCGATTCTGACCCATAGCGACCCTGTATAGGGTTTCAAAAGAGCACCTGGTGAGCTTGAACACTGACCTTGCAGTTCAAAGGACTTTGCAGTATGACACATTAGCTCACAGCGCTACACCAGGACTCTGACCATCAAGAGTTATTGCTATTGTTATTGTTGTTATTATTAAGTGTCAGTGAGTTGATACCAACTCACAGCGACTCTATATAGAATGTCCGAGGAGCAGTTGGTAGGTTTGAACTGCCTACCTTGTAGCTCGCGACCAGTGCTGATCCTACAGTGCTACACCAGGAGTCCATCAGGGTAGGAATCACCTGGAAATGACCAGACACTTTTTAGATCAGACACCTTTAATAGTCAAAACAACCCTTCAAAGAAACTACTGGAAAAGTAATGAAGTCTTAGAGGGGATAGGGATTTGCCCAAGTACACAGAGCTAGCTATTGAGGGGCATAGCCAGGTAGAACTATGGAAGATCATATTCCTTTTACTACATTACTCAGCCTTTAGAAAACAAATATTCCTGGTTGCCTTGATCATATCTATGTTGTTATTGTTCTCAGGTGCCATAGAGTTGGTACCGACTCATAGCGACCTTATGTACAACAGAACAAAGCTGCCTGGTCC
>NW_006408595.1:8539372-8545558 GCF_000296735.1 Chrysochloris asiatica
ATGGGAATGAAGAATCACCTGTAAATATGATAGGAATATCATACTGGTAGAAGCACTTCCAGCTTTGTAGTGTTTATTAGAGAAAGCAATAACTCCATGGGTTTGGATGCAAATGCTGGCTATTCTATTTCTTCAGTGTGTGAAATAAATAGGTGACAGCTGCAATTGCTCTAGTTTTCTTCTGTTTAGCATGAGAGTGATAACATCATTCATAGCATTACTGTGGGAATTAAAGAGAAGTATCAACTAGCCCATTGTAGTTGCTCACGTTCTTTCATCCTTTTTTTTTTTTCGGAAACAATATGTGTTTTTTTTTTTTTCTGAAACAATGTAATTATTGCAGAAGAATGGCTAACTCCAAATTATTTTTATCTAATTCAGTTTGGGCATGCCGACATTATGTAACCCACAATGCAATATGGGAAATGAAAAAATGCCAGTAAAATACCCAAACTAAGTATATGTCAGTCTTTCACCAAGGCATTTGTTAACAAAATAATTAAAGTCATGTGCATTCACGGTTCTAAATCTGCTACCTTGACTGGTGCAGGGAGTGGGGTGACAAGTAATCCCAGAGTTCCTTACTGGTAAGAGAAGCAATTTAGTAACCTGTTGTAGCAGTGTTTTAACTCATACCTCTGCCCAGTTCTCAGCCTATAACAACTATTCCTGCTTCAAGATGCATTGTTTTTTCTCAGATGATTTCTTTCTGTATATTTCTTGTGTGTTGGTAGTCTTTTGTGTGAAATTGAATAGATAACTGACCCATTAGGGCATCCTTGTACATTTAATATCATGAAAATGCATCATGCTTGTTTTTCTTTCTTCCAAGTTTGCCTTGCTCCACACATGTAGATACCTGCTGCTGCAGTGAATGATGAGCTTCACAGTGAAGAACAAGAAAGACTCTTGTGATAGGCCCCATTCCTAAGTGATTTGAACGGCTGCCGCTGGGGACACTTATTTCAGAGTTCATGAAGATCTTGAGGGATTTAAAATTGCTTAGAGGACTCTGAATCTGAGACACAATGACTTTGTTTTGCTAAATTTTCGTGCAAGTTTCTTTGCATGTTTACATTGCTTTTCTAAAATATTTAAGACAAGTCTTCATTAACTTAGATTATAGATTTAATTGATATTCATCAGCTCAGAATATTGGACTGGGACTTGGTGAGCCTATTCGCAGCTCTTCCATTGACTTAGTATTACTTTAGGCTTGTGGCTTAAATTCTGTATTATCAACCATGTATAAAATTAGAATATTTATCAGTGGGCACTTCTTTTTCTGAAGTGTTTACAATTCTTGAGAGCTGTTTTCACTTAGGTATTTTCTTCCTGGGCCTTAAAAATATCCATTACAGAGTTAATATAATTGTCTCTAGGGAAGATTGTGTCACCAAAGGTAGGCAAAGGATGAAGTCCCTGGGCTGGGCTTGGGTCTGCCCTAGAAGGCAGGGAAAATGCTTAATGCTGATCTGGGTACCTGCAGAGGATGGTGATTAGATCCTGGCATCACACTGCAGTGGCTTAGATTGGAGCTTTCCCCGCTGGTGATTGTGGGCAAGTTAAATAACCTCTGGGGTCTCAGTTTCCTCTCTTGTAAAACAAAATGACAGGGATGATAATAACTATATTTCAGAGGATTGTTATGACAGTAATGAAATCACGATGCATGCAGAACATCCAGAACATAGCTTGGCATGTAAAGTGTTGTAGGTTCAGTGAATACATTCCCCTTTGCCCTCTGAGCTTTAAATAACTTGAGGAAAAAATTGGCAGGCTGTGGCCAACTTATTGCTTTTATTATTTTTTAAATCTCAGACTTAATCAGCTTTATTGTTTACAAGAAAAAAAAAATGTGAGAGTTAAATGGGTTCACCAGAACTGAGCCACAGAAATGAGCTTAATCGCCCAGTCACACACCCTGGTGGGCATGGGCAGGCCTCCCCACATCAGGGTGTTCTGTATGGGCAGACTGGCTCCCAAAAAGGAAGGAAGGAGCTGAGTAGATTATGCCCAGTTTGGTTTTCCCAAATGACCCAACAGGCATGCTCTGGAGTGGTTAGACTAAGGGGGCAGGCAGAGGCCAGGAGCCCTTTACCAAATGAGTTTCCATCACATGAAAGAATTATCTTCCCTAGCAACCTTCAACCAGGGACACCCATTTGTTACTGTGAAGCTGCAGTCATCTAGTGTTCAAGGGTTCAGAAATCCTGTTTTTTAGTCAGTGGTTCTTTTCCTATGCTGTACCTTGAAACCACCTGTGGTGTATAAAGACCTAAAAACATGCATACACTTGGGTGTCACTCCAGACCTGTTGAGGAAGACTTTGGAGGTGGGGCCTGGACATGCTCATTTAAAGAACTCTTTGATGCTTCCAGTACAAATGTAGGTGAGGACCCACTGCTGGAGGTGTGCTTTATATTTTTCCTACCATGCCTCTGTGCCTTTATGCATTTGCCACTGCCTGAATCCTCACCTTCTTCACCTGGGCAAAAATTCTACTCATTGACATTGAACTTGGCCAAGTCCTCCTCTGATCTTCCTGCTTCCTCCTCACTCCCTGCAAACATAGATTCCTTCTGGCTGCAGCTACTCTATCATAGCAAAACCCTAAGCCAAACCCACTGCTGGCCTGTCGCTTCGAACTCTGACTCCACCTTCCAGGACAGAGTAGAATGCTCTCTCCAGTACTCTTCTGAGGCAGTAAATCCTCAGGGGAGCAGAGAGCCTCATCTTTTTCCTGGGGAGCAGTTGGTGGATTTGAGCTGCTGACCTTGCAGGTAGCAGTCAGATGCGTAATCCACTGTGCAACCATGGCTCGTATCACAGAATCAGCTATTTTATAAAACGTATTCTGTATTATTTTATTTATAACTTGTTGTTGTTGTTAAGTGCTGTCTAGTCAATTTCAACCCATAGCGACCCTGTACGGGGTTTCCGAGGCTGTAAATCTTTACGGTAGCAGATGCCTCATCTTTCTCCCGCGGATCCGCTGGTAGTTTCGAACTGCTGACCTTGAGGTTCGCAGCCCGATTCGTAACCACTAAGCTACCAGAGCTCCTTTATAACTGGATGTGAAAAATTCTGCAAAAGTTCATATGCCTGCACATACTTGTAAATGTGTAGGAAAAGATGTAAAAGCATAGCTACCAAGTTATTAAGCGATCTTAACTGTTAAGAGAAGGATTTGGGTACAGAGGATATGTAATTATTTTTTTGCTAATAAACTTTCAGATTACTTTTAAATTGTTTTAATGACTGTATATTTTAGATGACTATATTTTGTTTGTAAAACAAATAATAATATGGGAGGAAGTATACTGTGTTGATTTGATGCTCTGCATTTCCTTCTGTGAGAACGTCTGCCTGTCATCGGTCATAATCCCAATTTTGGACTGTTTTCTGACCTCTCACGTTCATTTCCCTTCTCTTCTCTTTTGCAACTTGGACATATTGTCATGCTTGGTAAAATGGAGGGTCAGCAAAAAAAAAAAAAAACAACAACAAAAAACAAGACCCCCAATGAGATGGATTGGCACAGTGGCAGCTGCAATGGGCTCAGGCTTAGCAATGGTTGAGAGGTTGGCACAGGATCAGGGAATGTTTTATTCTGTGTGCATAAGGTCGCTATGAGTTGGTACAGACTTGACGGCACCTAACAAGAGCAAAAACTCTTTTATTCTCTTTCTTTCTTAAATCCTCAAATGGTCAGATGTACGTGTAGATGCCGAGGAAGGGATTATTCAACTGTCTTCAATTTCAGAATTGTCTTTGTGCTATAAGTAGGAAGCAAAAGCAAAACCAAAACCCACTGACTGATTTACGGCAACCCTATAATCAGGGTGGCACAAATTGTGTGTATTAGACTACTATTCAAAAGGTTAGTGGCTCCATGAAAGAAAAGGCTGGCGATCTGCTTCCAGAATGGTTATAGTCAAGAAAACCCTGTGGGATTCAGTTCTACTCTTTAACTTTATTGAGCTGTTATGCATATGGACAACTGGTATTCTTGTTCTAACCATAGATATATCTTTCCTTATACAGGTAATCTACGGAGTTGAAGTTTTGAAGGATGGATAAAGACTTTCGTTATTATTTTCAGCATCCCTGGTCTCGCCTGGTTGTGGCTTATTTGGTGATCTTCTTTAACTTCTTAATATTTGCTGAAGATCCAGTTTCTCATAGCCAAACAGAAGCCAATGTTCTTGTTGTTGGAAACTGTTTTTCATTTGTAACAAATAAATACCCTAGAGGAGTTGGCTGGAGGCTTTTGAAGGTGCTTCTATGGCTACTTGCCATTCTCATAGGACTAATAGCTGGCAAATTTCTGTTCCATCAGAGTTTGTTTGGTAAGTACCATAACCCATGAACTGTACCATGGCTAACTGTTGAATTTGTTTTCCAAGAAAAAGTGTTATTATTTCTGATTGTTAATGTTGAATGCATTTTAGTTTGTCTTTTAGCCTTGTTATGCACTGTTGTATCGAGGTCCTTCAACTATTCTGTTTAATGGTGCACTTTGCCAACTGAATAAGGAAAATTAGTATGAGGTAAAATTAGTACACAGCTTAATTTAAAAAAAATTGGCTTTAGCACTAAAATGAATTTATTTACAGAAGACAGTAAATAACTCTTTTCCCATAAGTAGGACCTAAGTATGGTGTAATAAAAAGTTCATAAATCATCAAGAAGATATCTCCAGTTCACACCACTTTTTCTTTAAAGAATATTAACCATTGCTAATACTAACCATGCTTATATACTTACACATATTATTAAGTCAAGGGATTAAAAATAGAACCCTAATTTTTACCTTGAATTTTATTTTTTGAAAAACATGAGAATGTGTATTCTGAGCCTATTCAAGCTTGTTATTGTTTAGTGCTGAGGAGTTGGTCCTACTCATAGTAACTCTGTATTGGGTTTCTGAGGCTGTAAATCTTTACAGGAGCAAAAAGCCTCACTTTCTCTTGAGGCGCAGCTGGTGAGCTTAAACCACTTACTCTGGTTTACAGTCCAATACTTATCATACAGGGCCACAGTGCTCACCTTTTCAGTCTTAGACCACTATGTTGTTGTTGTTGTTAAGTGTCTGAGTCAGTTCTGACTCATAGAGACCCTTTATATAAAGGGTTTCAGAGGCTTTCCATTTTCACAAGGGTAGAAACCCTCATCTTTTTCCCACAGAGCAGCTTTGGGCTGGAACCGAAGACCTTGTGGTTTGCAGTCCAGTGCTTATCATATGGAGCCACCTCACTCCCTAGAGTAAATTTTAGTAAGAAATCTCTTGGTAGTAAATAACAGAAATCAAAACCAAATTAGCATAAGTTTAAAGGCTAAACTGCTACCAGTGAAACTTGAGAGAGCTGGAACTAGACAGGACAGCCTGGTTTTCCCCAATCTTACAGCTTTTCTGCCTTTACAGCGTGCACTCTTAGTAGAAAATATTTGGATTTCCTTCTCTGACAGTGTTCCCCCTTACTAGTTCCAGCTATTGCAAGTTTTACTGTTTAAGAATATTGGGATATTTCACAGAGATCAAGGCCACGATTAATTCTGGGCATTAAATAACTTGAACCAAAGGCTTGAATTCCATCAAGATGTCTTCTGGTCTTGACTCCTTTGTGTAAGTGTGCTTCATTCTCCTTTCAAACTGAAGATCAATTTACACCTATCCAGAGAGACTGGCTTGACTCTCTTCATCCCAGGTTTAAACTTCCAGTGAAGGGACTGAAATTGACCTAGTTTGCATGTGGTTCCCAGCTCTAGGAGGTGAGTTCCGTTCATTGAACAGATATTCACTGGTCACTTATTACATGGCTGCTTATTACACCACTGTAGACAGTGAGTCAGACACACAAACTGTCATAAAAGTGTTTACTCCACAGGAGGAGACAAGTACTTACCACATCAATATATAACACATGAATATGTGGTGTGACAGGGAAAGGAAAAAAGAATAAGTCGTCTGAAATGCTACAGCTGAATCTCTTAGGGAGAGATCTTAGTAACAGAGCTTTGGATTTAATGATTACAGGATTGTAGTTGATTTAGCGATGGTACTTTTAATACAGAGATTGGATTAGAAACAGATGGAAATGGTTTAAGGAATAAACAAATATACATATATATATACGTATATTCATACATATATATATACGTATATTCATACATATATATATA
>NW_006408595.1:8545658-8549897 GCF_000296735.1 Chrysochloris asiatica
TTGATCATATCTATGTTGTTATTGTTCTCAGGTGCCATAGAGTTGGTACCGACTCATAGCGACCTTATGTACAACAGAACAAAGCTGCCTGGTCCTGCACCAACCTCACAACTATTGCTATGCTTGAGCCCATTGCTGCTGCCACTGTGCCAACAATCCATCTTGTTGGGGGTCTTCCTCTTTTTCACTGACCCTCCACTTTACCAAGTCTGATTTCCATCTCTAGGACTGGTCCTTCCTGTCAGTCTAAAGGTATAATTTACTAATTAAAAACACTGAGGTAAACTATTATGCAAATCTAGATGTTTATCATTATTATCTTCCAAGTAAATAATTTAAAATGCTGCCCTTTTGGAATGCAAATTTATAAGTGATTATATCCTAGTGATAAAATGAAAAGACAGTGAAAAGTGTCCTTTTAACTGCCAAGCACTTTTCATATAGTCATATAATACAACAACTGGGCCATTGACAAAAATAGTCTTTAACTTTGGTAGTAATCCAGTCAAGAACTGTGCAAAACATAGTAGTGTGCTTTTACAATGTGCATACTACACAGAATCAAGTATAGGTCTTTCTTAAAATGATTTTTCAATTAATTGGATTCAATGTGCCAAAGTAAAGTTAATAGAACACATCTTGGCTGAGTATCAGGCATAATTATTGTAGTAGGTCTTTTAATGAATACTAAGAAGGAATCCTGGTGTGGCACTGTGAGATAATGCATTGGACCGCAAGATTGGCGGTTCAAATTCACCAGTCGCTCCTTGGAAACCCTATACAAGGTCGCTATGAGTTAAAACAACAACAGCAGGAACGGTTTTGTTTACTTGGCTACTTGTAATGTCTATTGTATATCTTATGAGTTCATCAAGAACTTTTCTTATATACACCCATAAACTTTTATTAATGATAATGATACACTTCATCCTGTTTATAATCGTCATTATGTAAAACTAGTGCTTGAGCCAGGGTTCCTGCTCAGAAATATGAAAGCCATACACCTGAAATCCTTGAACATTTTCATTTTTCTGTAGAGACTCTAATGAGTAATGAAGACAGGTTACTGTGACTTAATCAAACAAATGATTAGCGCATCAATGTTGCCCCAGGTTCTTGTTGCTGCTGCTGCAGTTGTTAAGTTCCATTGAGTCAGTTCTGATTCATACTGATGACACTGTATAGGGTTTCTAAAGAGTGATTGGTGGGTTTGAACTGCCATCCTTGTGGTTAGCTGGCCAGTGCTTATCCTACAACACTACGTCTGATTATGTTTTGCTTCAGCAATTGGGGTTGCCTCTAAACTGTTTCCCCTACCTTCAGTTATTTGTATGTTTCATTCATCCTTTCCAAACTGCTAGCGAAGCCTTTTCAAAACCCTACTCCATTCAAATCATGTTATTCTCCTGCATTGAAGGACTATTATTTCTTAGTGATTCCCTAAAATACAGACTGGCACTTTTGTGTGCAGTTCTGTGATCTGGTCCCAAATCATCTTAAACAGTTGCCAGACACTTCCAAGCACCCAGTGTTTCAATCACTCAGAATTCTGATGCATCTCTAAACCTGTCCCAGGTTGTCTTCTTTGTGCGTTGCTCAAAAAATTTTTCAACTTGAATGACTTTTCCATCCTCCCATTTCTCCTTTGAATTCTTCTCCATTGTTAACTTTTAGTGCAGTGTGAAATATTGCCTTGTAATAATAAAATGTCCAGTGAAAATATGAGTCCCTCTAGAATGGGAAACTCTGATGGAATACCTGTGGACGATCAGGAGTATATAAAGTATCAGTTTGCAATGAACAACATCTTCACCACTATTATCATATAGAAAAGCAGTGGTTTTCAACATAGTAATAATGGCATCTAGCTAATGATGTCATTACTGAAGAGACAGAATTAAGCTGTGTGGATTAGCTAGTTTGAAAGATGCAATGTTGTATGTAAGCATAGTTGGAGGAACACATAATAAACATCAGCAGTGCAATGCAAAAGGCCAATCCGATCAACTATTTATACTGATGCTCAAAGAAGAAAATAAATCTAGCAATTCTGTGGTCAGATGTTCATGATCCTTTCTGATTATGCTACCAAGGTTAATTTGAGTCAAAATAGACTCATTCATCATAGAAGTCTTGTGACTCTTGTATCAGACTGACTTTATTACTAGGATCTTTCTAACCAACAAATCAAAGACAAGATTTCAGAATTTATGTCCTTGTGTGGAGAGGCATAACGTAGTGTTGAAGTTGGGTAGCTTGGCATTGTAACTTGACTCTGCGATTGAGTAGCTTTGTTATAAATGACTAAACTTCTTTAAGTCTCAGTTTGAACATTTTTAAAATGATAAAAATAGAGTATTTTCTTCATTGGACTGCTATGAAATTTAGTGGTGCTGTGTGATAAGCACTGGACTGCTAACTGCAAGGTTGTTGTTAAGTACCGTGGAGTAGGTTCCGACTCATAGCTATACTGTGTAGGGTTTCCAAGGAGCGGTGGGTGAGTTTGAACTGTCAACCTTGTGGGTAGCAGTCTAGTGCTTATCCTACAGTGCCACAGCAGGATTCCTTAATAATGATATGAATACAGAACCTGGAGTTGAAAATGGGATGGTGGTGGGTGGGGGTGCAGCAATCCTGTTACTTGGCCAAGTCATCATTGCAGGCTGTATGTAGATTCTGTTGCTCTGCTCTGCTCTTTCCTTACGGCAGCAAGTGTCCTCGCTTTCTCACCTCACCTAAAGGAAGTGGGGCCTCCCTTAGTATGCCATTTATCTCATTTCAATAAATGTTTGTTGATGCCCTCTGTGCACTCACTGTGGTGCTGTAGGATAAGTACTGGACTTCTAACCACAAGGTTAGCGGTTCAAATCCACCATTCACTCCTTAGAACCCCTATACAGGGTCACTATGAGTTGGAATAGACTTGACACTTAACAACAACAATAAACCCAGCACTGTACTGTGTCTGGAAGTAATTAGCCCTTCTTCTGAGGAGCCATTGGCCTACTGAGGAGATAAACATATAAACAGATCATTTCACTTCACCATACTAAGAGCTAAGATAAAAGTACATTCTCATTTATGGTTGCAGAATTCAAAAAAAGTTTGAATGACTTCGTAGACTGTGTGCATTGTGTAGCCAAATCCATTTGAACACTCTCAATCCTGGATTATTGCCAATGTTGTAGTTTTTTGTTAGATGCCTTCATGTAGTTCTGACTCATAGGACCCTAGTGAACAACAGAATGAAACACTTCCCAGTCCTATGCCACCCTCACACTTGTTGTGTTTGAGGTCATTGTTGCAGACACTGGCAGAATGACTGATGTTGTTGTTAAGTGCCGTCAAATGGGTTTGGTTCATAGACCCTTTACAGGGTTTTTGAGGCTGTAAATATTTACGGGAACTGAAAGCTTCACTTATCTTTTACAGAGCAGCTGGTGGGCTCAAACTGCTGACCTTGTGGTTTGCAGTACAGTGCTTATCCTACAGAACCACTGTGACTGACATTACAGTACCAAATGATCATATTGGTCATAAAGATGCTCTGTGGAAGCCACAGAGGTGAAAACAGTTTTGTTGTTCTAGATGATATCAGAAACTAGAGGAATTAGAAAGCAGGGCCACAGTAACAAGGGAAACTTTTGACAATCTTATGTATGAAGTGGTGATGTGGGATAAAAAGAAACTCTATCCAAGTTATGTAGATGTTTGAAATTTGGGATCCCTGAAAAACATCACTTCAGCACTTAGATTATGAGTCAGGAATAAATATCAGCTATATTTAGCATCCACCATTCGTCTGTCAGTTTGTCCTACTGTGGTGGCTTGTGAGTTGCTGTGATTCTGAAAGCTATGCCACTGGTGTTTTAAATACCAGCAGGTTCACCCATGGTGGACAGGTTTCAGATGAGCTTCCAGACTAAGACAACTTGGAAGAAAGAGTGACGAACTACTTCTGAATATTTAGTCACTGAAAACCTTATAGTGCTGGGAAATGAGCCCCTCAAGTTGGAAGGCACTCAAATGCGACTGGGGAAGAGCTGCCTCCTCAAAGCAGAGTTGACCGTGATGACACAAATGGAGTAAAGCCCATGGGAGAAAAGCCCTTGGGACCTTCATTTGCTGATGGGGCACAACTCAAAATGAAGAGAAACAGCTGTAAACATCTATTGAAAATCGGAACATGGAATGTACGAAGTATGATTCTAGAAAAATTGGAAGTTGTCAAAAATGAAA
>NW_006408595.1:8559337-8574899 GCF_000296735.1 Chrysochloris asiatica
ATATATATGTATATTACTATCTATATTACATAGTTTGGGAAACACTCTATTATCTATTAATTCAATTTTTCCATGAATGTTTTGAAACCCTTTCATATTGTATATATGTTGTTATTGTTAAGTGCTGTTGAGTCAGTTCTGACTCAAAGCAACTTTGTATAGGGTTTCCAGGGAGTGGCTGATGGGTTTGAACCACCAACCTTATGGTTAGCAGTCCAGTGTTTTTCCTACAGTGCCATACCAGGACTTCATTGTATATTATATATATATTATTTGTAAAGTGCTTTAGAGTCAGTTCCAACCCATAATGACCCTGTGTAGGGTTTCCAAGGAGTGGCTGGTAGGTCTGAACCTCCGACCTTATGGTTCATACTGACCTTGTGGCCTAGTGCATTATTCTGCAATGCCATACCAGGTATAGTATTGCATCAATAAATCAAACCAAACCACTGTTGTCAAGTTGATGTCGACTCATAGTGACCCTAAAGGTAAGAACTGACCCATAAGGTGTTCCAAGACTATAAATCATTATGGAAGCTGACTACCCCATCGTTCTTCCTCAGAGCAACTGGTGCATTTGAACTACTGACTTTTTGGTTAGCAGTTAAGAGCTTTAACCACTGTGCTACCATTACATAGTGTTCATATTATAAATATAGTCTAGTCTTTAATACTCCTCAATTGTCATCTATTTCTGGTGCATAAATATGTATAAAGCAAATATTATACATGTATATAATCATTTTGTTAGATGTAGCATTGTTGGTTCTGACTCACAGGGATGAAACAATGCGTGGTCTTGCACCATCCTCACAACATTACTTTGTTTGAACTCATATCTGCATAATGTCCATGTGTATATATACATATATGCAGTTTATGAAGTTTGGTGGGAAATAGAAGAAGAAATGGGACAGTAGTTTAAAATGGAAGAAGACCCAGGGGAAGATTTTCTTGTTAAGTGGTGGTGGTAGCAGTTTTAGTTGGTGGGAGTAGGGGTGGAGATTAACTGACTTGCTTGTAAATAAGGGAAGGAACTAAATCGAAGTGCAGATCATTAAAGATACAGAAAAAGAAGCAGCATCTTTGAAGGTTTCCATAATCTAGGACTTAATGCAAAGGTAGAAATGGTGGCCTTTTCTGGAATACCTGGTTCCTTAAAAATAGGCCTGAGTGAGATAAAAAGCGAGTGCTCCAATTGGTGTGTGAGGTTGAGGGACAGAAAGGTGATGTGCTCCTGTTTCACTGTGATAAAGTAAGAACTTAAGATCAAAATGGAAGTGTTGAATGGAGCAAGGGGAATGTGGAAGGGAACTGACAAGGAAAAAGAAAGGGTTGCTGCTGATCACTGAGGACCTTTGAGGTTTTGTTGTTGTTAGGTTCCATCGAGTCAGTACCGACTCATAGTGAACTTATGCACAGCAGAACGAAACATTGCCCACTCCTGGGCCAACCTCACTATCGTTGCCACGCTTGAGCCCATTGATGCTGCCACTTGGCCAGTCCATTTTGCTGCGGGGGGGTCTTTCTCTTTTTCTCTGAACTTCAACCTTACCAAACATGATATCCTTCTCCAGTGACTGGTCCCTCCTGACAACATGTCTGAAGTATGAGAGACGAAGTTTGGCCATCCTGACCCTCCAAGGAGCACTCTGGCTGCATTTCTTCCAACACAGATCTCTTGGTTCTTTTGGCAGCCCATGGCACTTTCAATATTCTCCTCCAACACCATAACTCAAAAGTATCAATTCTTCTGTGGTCTTCCTTATTCACTGTCCAGCTTTCTCATGCATATGAGGTTATTGAAAATACCCTGGCTTGGGTCAGGCACACCTCAGTCCTCAAGCTGACATCTTTGAGGGTTAGTCACGATAAATTTGATTGACATCAGTGTTGAGCTGTTTTCTCTCTGTGAACTCAATCATCTAGAACAGAATTTGAGTGTGATTCATCTGAGTGGTGTATTGAAAAAAACAAAAAGGATGAAAAATAAATTGAGGGTTCTAATAAAAGAATTGTGAATGTGATTAACAGGGAGTTCTGTCTAGACATGGGAAGGAAGGTGGGGAAGAAAATGTGGGATTATTGAGCAAGTGCCTAAAGGTTTGGATGAAACTTAATAGGAGAAATAGGAGTAAGGAAAAAGGGAAAATATGGCCAGATGCCCTGTTGTAACTGATGTGCAGCCATTCTTTAGTGGTGATTTGTCATGTGAACTTTAGAGACTAAAAAATCCCATTGTTATCAAGTTGACTTCAATTCACAGCATTAGAGTAAACAGCTCCAAAGGGTTTCCAAGACTGTAAATCTTTCTCCCACGGAGTGTCTAGTGGGTTCAAACTGCTGACCTTTCTGTAGATAGTAACCATTGTGCTTTAACTTCTGTACCACCAGAATTCCCTGAACTTTAGAGAAGGGAGCTATTCAGAGTGGAGAGAGCAGTCTTTTGACACAGAGGATATCTAGACATTGGTGCTTAGTTGAGTCATTCACTAAACATTGAACAAGCATTTTTTGTAAGGGAGTGTCAAAAAGTTTGTGGAAAATAATATATTTCAGTGAACTTTTGGAAATCCTATCAATTAGATAGAAGAATTTAAGGGTGGGAATGAGTGGGTCAGTTTCAAAAAGTGGGTGGAGGTTGCTGGGCTGGCAAACAATAGGTATTCAGTGCAATCAGTGGCTGGATTTGTTTGCAATCCATTCAGTATACTTGTCAGTATAGAAAGCTAAGGCAAACTTAGATCAACCAATCTATTTTGAAGATAAGTTATCTACTTCTATTCAGGATCTTTAATAAATTGCAGTAAATAATGAGGGTGGATTATTTCATTTTGTAATTGCTAGATTTTGCTAAATTATTCTATTGTTGTTGTTAAGTGCCGTTGAGTTGGTTCCAACTCCTACTGACCCTATATAGGGTTTCTAAGGTGCAGCTAGTGGGTTTGAACCGCCTATCTTGTGGTTCAAACTGATCTTGTGGTCCAGTGCTTATCCTACAGTACCACACCAGGACTCCTTATTCTATTGTAGTGTCTCATTTATCATATAGGATCATAGTTCAATCACTGCTTTTATTTAAATTCTCTTGTTGGTAAAGGTAAGTAAATCTTAAAAATCTCTCTAGATTTCAAGAGGGTTATTAAGTATAAATTATTTTCAAATAATAGAGGTATATCATAGTGCTATGAATCGGCCTGCGAACCGCAAGGTCAGCAGTTCAAAACAAGCAGCTGTTCCGTGGGAGAAAGATGAGGCTTTCTGCTCCCGTAAAGATTTACAGCCTCGAAAACCCTGTTACAGGGTCGCTATGAGTCGGAACCGACTCCATGGCATATAACCACCACCACCATCCTAGTATTATTGTTTTAATTTATAATACAAAAGATTCTGTAGTTATCATTTCTATTCAGAAATTTCCCTCTATTACTAAAAATATGTGAAATTATATGGATGTATTAAAGAAGGAATGAAAACCTTCTGCAAATCTTGGTAAGTAAAGTAACTGGACTCCTGATTTAATTTTTTTAAGCTTTTATTGTGAATTGAGTGATCATCTGCATGGGAGGAGAACATTGGTTTTGCACTCATCCTACTGCATTTTGTTTCATTGCAATGATTACAATCCCCTCCATGCATCATTTAACAGTATTTGTTTCTTATCCCTCTTTTACTTATTTATTTTTTTATGTTCACAAAAACACTCAGGAATATATAATCATTTAAACAACCAAAGGACACATTCTGCAAATCTGCCTCTTGGCTGCCAGCACACAGCGTTTCTCTTTCCAGAGTCTAGAGTTCTCAGCTGCTCTATCTTTCCATGCCATTACCCATCTCTGGTGTCACTGCTTCTCTGGATAGGGTCCCACGTTCCACTCATGCTCTTCTCTCTTGAAGGTCCTAGGGTCCTCTGTTTCTGAAATGTAAGCTTAACTACCCACCACTTTATGTTACAAAACTTTTACCTTTACATTTGTGACAATCACAATTAGTCATGATAACAATTGCTCACTGTTGAATCAAATGAATCCTGTCCCTCTCTCCTTTCACCAGACCCATCTAGACAAGATGAAAACTATTCAGTGGGGATTCTACTTTCCCCCCACACACTCTGGAATGAAATTCCTTCTTGAAAATTTGTAAGTCAGCCACTTGGTGCCTTTATAGTACCCCCATTTTATGTAGCCAGTGTCTAATTTGCCTGTCCCTATCAACCTGTATACTGAGGGGACAGGTTTGATCCTTGATGTGAAGACTCCTTCCCTCTTGGTATTTTGAGCTACTAATCCATATGTATAGGTAAAGTTCATCAAATTGTAGCAATCTGCACTTGCTTCCTTTATCAAATTTCTTTATTTTCCTCTAGTCAAACTCTGGTCATCAAGCCATTGAAGCTAGGTTAAATGGGTACTATCTGCAAGTTTCTATGTCTCTCTCCACTTTATATCAGCTGGCTGTTTCATTCTCAGCTCTAGCTCTCTATGGCTAGTTCAGTGTCCATGGGCTCAGGAATCCCTGAGTCTCCCCAAACTTCAGACCGACCAGCCATTCCTCTTCTCTCTCTCGTTTCCAGGTCTACAGGAGTCTATGGAGCATGGTCGAACTCAGCTCATATCTTCATTACTGACCTACCCCCACTTCCACTCACATGTAGACTAACACAGTCATCAGCAAGCTTACATGCCTGCTCATGTGTTCCCTTTAAATTTCAGTCTTGGAGAGGGGTTTGTCCTGAAGGGACTTGATTGCTTGCCTTGATTGGCTCCCCGGCAGACAGCTTGCTTGTTCTTGTAATAGCTAGACAGACTGCCATTTTGTTTTTTTATTTTCCTGCATGTCTTTTCTTTAAGGAAGTATCTTCTATTACCTGCTCTAGGCAGGTCTGCATGGCCTTTCAAGTGGGAATGTCCCACCTCAGATGGTTTTGGATGGGGCTCAGGATTCCACCTAAGGTCCTACACTACAAAGGCTCCGCAAGAAGCCTATTTCACTGGGCAAGTTCTAGAACCCTTTTAGGTATAACAATCAGTTATAGGCTGAAGACGGGCTTACAAGCTCTATGTAATCATGTTTCCTGCTATTTCTTTCTATCCCACTCAAGTGTCTGTTTTACAGTAGCAGGCAAGGGAAACCAATATCCATAAGACAGTTAAGCATCTTAACAGTATTTTCCCTCTTTTACCCATTCCTGATTCAAATTTGTAATTAATTCCAAACTTGTCTTTTCCTGTTATCTTTCTTCTTCTCTCTTCATGGTCTTTGCTTCATTCTTGGTTTGCAAACTCTTAATCATTAATTTGTATCCTCCTTCAGTTCATTGTGGATTTTTGCTACATGGCTCCTGTCTCCTGCAGAATAAAATATAAATTCTTTTGATTGATAGGCCAAGCACTTTATGATCTGCTCCAATCTGACTTCAAACCTATTGTCTTGATGTTCCACAATGCATACAATTATTTGCTAATTCTCAGTTATACCATGTTATCTCATGCCTCTGTGCCTTTCCATGTGTCTTTTCCCACACCACTGAGTATTGCATCATGGTTAACTTTGTCTTTCAAATCCAAGTCTAAGCATTAGCTTATGTGTGAAACTTCCATTAACTCCCTCCTGTCAGATTTCAGCTGTCTTCCTTCCAACGCCCATTAATGTCTACGTGTACCAAAGGGAGTTGTGCAAGTTGCTCTATAATTGACAGCCATGCCACATTATGGAAATGATCCCCAAATTTAATGTAACCACTAATATTCTTATTGGCTTGATGTGTGATAAATATCTCTACCCTTATTCCAAAATAATGAATATTTATATATAACGTAGGAGCCCTGGTGGCTTATGCGTTGGCCTGCTAACCAAAAGGTCAGTAGTTCAAATCCACCAGTCACTCCATGAGTGAAAGATGACTTTCTGCTCAAGATTTATAGCCTTGGAAACTCTATACAGGGTCGCTCTGAGTTGGAACTGACTTGACAGTACACAACCTCCACCACATGAATAATTAATTTTTCTAAATGCCATATGCAAATCTTTAACAATTGTATATATAAACAAGCTTGTAGTAGCTCCTTTGGTGTCTGTGTTCAAGGGAGAGGAATTCTTTATTACAAGCATAGAAATTTTTGTTTTAGAAATAATGGAATGTGTTCCAAAATCAAGATCATTTTGTAAGATCAACTTAACCGTTCCATCTTTTTAAAATCTGTCTATAAAATGCCAAAACAGAAATGTTAACTAGTATGCCACTACTTCACTCGTTACCCCTTTCATTTCAAAACTTATCTTTCCTCACTTATTCTTTCATAGAAAATCTCTGCTTAGTAGACTCCAAAAGATTAGCATTTCCAATGTAGAGCATGTTTGAGGAAGAAATGAATGATTCTGTAAGCACGTGATTTCATCTAAATCACTCGTTATCAGTTACTGGAGGGCTTTGTGTGTGTGTGTGTGTGTGTGTGTGTGTGTATAAGACATTATATTACAATGGACCATTTAGTTAGCAATCATAAGCTGTAATTTGTACTGGGAATTGTCTCACATAATTGCATGTGACTCATGCAATTAGAAATGCCTTATTATCAGAGACTTAAATGATTAAATGCATTTTAAATCATCTTCTCTCTTCACTGTACGATTGGAATAACTTGAGCAAATTGGTTTTCTAACATGTTTGCACTAAACTTTTATGAGTAAATACTGATCACTAACTCAGTTTTCATAAATGTGAAAGAATAACTTAGGAGCAAAAGTCAAATAAGAATTAGTGCATTCAGAATAATTTCTGTAGGCTTAACTCTGATCTTGCTGAGGTGAGTTTGTGTTAGAAAAGAGCAGGAGATGCATTGGAATGGTAAGTTGGATCCAAATTCTTAGATCTTTAAATGCCGGTTTTATAACATGGACTTCATCTCTTCTGTTGTGATAGTTGCTTCAAGAAAGAAAGTGTGTGAACTAGGTGTGATATGATGACAAGATCTTCAGGCATTGTATAGGGTGTGTTGAAGAAGAAGCGATCAGACGTGTGGAAAGGAAGTGGCATGATACTTATGACGTTTTGACTATTCAGGCCAGACTACAGTAGTGGAGGGACAGTGGGCAGCAGAGCAGGAGAGGGAAACATGAGACCGTGTGAAGCTCCCACAGCAGATGGACCGTGTGGAGGAAGGTCCTTGATGACCTTTATAGGGTATACCATCTGTCTTCCCCCATCTCTGCTTCCTGCTTGCTTATGTTTAATTTGCTCTCTTTAGATTTCAACTAAGGAGCTCTGGTAGCATAGTGGCTACAAGTTGGGCTGCTAAGCTCACAGTCAGCAGTTTGAAACTACCAGTGGTTCCATGGGAGAAAGATGAGGCTTTCTGCTCCCATAAAGATTTACAGCCTTGGAAACCCTGTACAGGGTCACTATGAATCAGACTTGACTCCACGGCACATAACCATCACTGTATTTCAACTAAAGTAATACCGCAACATTAACATAACTGAGAAAATCTATTCCCAAATGGGATTATAGGCTTAAGTATAAAATGAAAAAACCCCATTGTCTGGTTTGTGAGTTGATTGATAGCAATCCTATAGGATCGAGTAGAACTACCCTACCTCTGTAGAGGCTGTGATCTTTAGGGAGGCAGACTGCCACATCTCCCTTTCCCAGAGTGGCTGGTGGGTTCAAACTCCTGACCATTTGGTTAGCAGCAGAGCACTTAACTATTGTGCCACCAGGGCTCCTTAACCATAGGTATGTTGTGCTGTTGAACGCCATCAAGTCAGTTCTGACTCATTGTACCCTGTATCAGGTTTCTGAGGAGTGGCTGGGGAATTCAAATCACCAGCCTTTCAGTTCAAACCAACCTTATGGCTGAGTGCTTATCCTATAGCTCCACACCTGGACTCCAACCACAGGTATGGGGGTAGGATTTACAGCACACTTCAACGCACAGCAAGAGTCTTTTATATTTCAGACTTGCAGAACTGGTCCTGGAGTGGCACTGTAAGATAAATGCTCACCTGCAAGGTCAGTTTGAACTGCAAGGTCGGCGGATCAAACTCACAGCTGCCCCTTGGAAATCCTATACAGGGTTGCTGTGAGTCGGAATTGACTGGATGGCACTTACTAACAGCAACAACACCTGACTGTAGACAATATGTACCATACATCTTTGGCTTTCCATAATACTTAGCTGCATATGAATCATGGTTCTTTTTGAAAAGGCTGCGATAGAAAAAAAGAATAGCTTGATAGATGATTACAAAGAGGACCAAATGCTGAAGATTTATTTTTTTGTGTTTGTTTATATTATTCAAAAGATTGAGGGTTTGCTATTTTCTGTGTACCTGTGTCTGTTCTGGTTTTAAACAGGATGTTCTAAAAAGTGACTCATTTTCAGTGTATCCAGAGATTTGAAAAGGCACATTCTAAGTTGTTTTCTCTCATTATCTTTCAACCAAAGGCTGTCTCCAATACAATATTAAGTACTCAACATTGTTTTCTCTTTTGATGGGTTTCGTAAGTCGTATGAGTTGGAATTAACTGTCATGATGGCAGTGGGTTGTTTTTGTTTTAAATGCTTGTGTGTTTTCTATTATCTTAGCTTTAAGACTAATTTGAAACTTTCTATTTTGTATTTTGAGCTACTTGCATGCTTTTAGAATTTCAAAATAAAAAGATAAAGATATTCCAGAAAGTCTGGGCAAGAGAGTCATGCTGATACCGGAGTATCAAAACATAAAGAAACAGATTTCCTCAGGTATCTGGCAAAGAAAACCATTATTTTAATGTAGTGATCTGATGTACTTTCTTTTAATTTGAGATCTGAATAGTTGAATAGTATAAATGACTCTTAAATTTATCCTGTAGTTAATACTACATGAAAAAAGATGTATTATTACTGCTTAGGGTGATTGTTAATAATTGATTAGTATTATGTTACCAATGCAATACTGATCTCATTTTGAATGAATGCTATATATGTAGCCAAATATTACTTACCTAGATAGAATAAAATATAAAGCATTTTCCTCACAAAATATGGTATTTGATACTCATGGCAAGTATTACTTATATGTTGTGTCAACCATCATTCTTAATCAATATATACTGAGTGCCAGAATTTTAATTTTTCTAGGCACTTGAATTGTCAACACACAGCTCCTTTTCATACACTAAAAGTATTTTAGATCCAGAAGTGACCTTAAAAATCAAGTTAGAGAAAAATATTATTCCAAAGATTGGAGTACCTTCTAATATAAGAATGAAAGTAAGTCAGCACAAAAAGTTTTTAATACTATATAGGTTAGGCCTCTGGTAGCGTAGTGGTTACGAGTCAGGTTGCCAATCTCAAGGTCAGCAGTTTGAAACTACCAGCTGTCCATGGGAGAAAGATGAGGTGTTCTGCTACCGTAAAGATTTGCAGCCTCGGAAACCCTGTACATGGTAGCTATGAGTCGGAACCGACTCCATGGTACTTAACAACAACAGCAACAACATAGGTTAGGATGGAATAGCTATTCAGCATATAGAGCACTCACAGGGGGCACCCTTTTTACATAGGAAATTTGATGTGCATGAGTCATTCCCATTGCTGTTCAGATGATTCTGACTCATAATCACCCGGTAGGCCAGAGTAGAGCTACCACATAGGGTTTCCTGTAATCTTTACAGAAGCAGACTGCCACAACTCTCCTGAGGATCTTTGTAACCCTTGAAAACAAAAGCAAAAACAAAATACCCTTATCCTACTCTTTAATGTTCTTCTCTCCTGTAGAACAGGAAAGGAAGATGAATCTGGAATTCCAAGTATACAGTCATTTCCGCCCACACTTACCTATTAGGTGCTTTCATTAGTTTTAAGTGCAGTCAGTTATGCATCCATTAGCACTAAAGAAAGCTTTCAGTATGATAGGCTCTTCTGGCTGTTCTAGTTCCCATAGGACAGGGAATACACTCTAAAAGCATACCTCAAGGACTTAATAAAATGAACTTAGGTTAGAGCATTGTGATTAAGCAACTATTAACCAGGATACCTTTCTAAATACTTTTTATGTACTTGATGCAGTTGAGTCATTGAAGTGTCAAGGGGCTCTTTCCCTATAAGGTCCAGTCATTGCCCCCACACCCTCATCTCCTTTCCCATCCACAGGATGCAATGGTGGAAATTCTCATGAAGGCAACTGCCCCATGGAATTGCAGCTAGCAGTTCAACCCACACACAAGGTGTTGAGGGATACCACTTCACTGACAAGTGAAATGTCACCAACCAGGTTGAGTTTGCAACTGGTTAAGAAATACATATAAAATTGGAAGTGAAGAGTGCTAGATTATTTGATTAACTGAAACCACATTGACAGAGGATTTGTTACTGTTGTTCAGAAAATAGGATTAACAGTCCTGGTTGAAGTGAAGAAAATGACATGAAAGGTCACCAACAAATAAAACTTTTCCTTAGTTTGTTTTCTCTTTTATTAATTCCCACAACTAGTATCACTTTCTTGAATATATTTTAAGTGGGTTGAAGTATTATCCTACCTGAGAAATGTTGTTAGGTACCACCGACTTGGTTCTCATCAAAGATACCTTTTGTACAACAGAATAAAACATGCCCAGACCTGTACCATCCTCATAACCACTGCTATGTTTGAGTCCATTGTTGCAGCCACTGAAGTGATTAAAAACACTATGACTTGGGTCAAGTACACCTTAATCAACTTTTCTTTTTCAACAATTGAAAGAGGTCCTTTGAAGCAGGTTTGTCCAATTCAGTACGAATTTGATTTTTTGATTGCTGCTTCCATGGGTGCTGATTATGGATCCAAATAAAATGAAATCCTTGACAACTTTCACCTTTTTTCCTTTTATCATAATGTTGCTTATTGGTCCAGTTGTGATGGTTTTGTTTTCTTTATGTTGAGGTATAATCAATACCTCAACAGACTATGATCTTCATCACTAGGTAGGTCAAGTTCTCTTTGCTTTCAGCAAGTAAGGTTATGTCATCTGCATATCACAGGTTGTGTTAATGAGTTTTT
Source organism: Chrysochloris asiatica (assembly GCF_000296735.1). Classification (NCBI taxonomy): domain Eukaryota; kingdom Metazoa; phylum Chordata; class Mammalia; order Afrosoricida; family Chrysochloridae; genus Chrysochloris; species Chrysochloris asiatica. Next base: position 8,570,363 of record NW_006408595.1, read on the forward strand.
CACCTATCCTGCATTGTTCTTCATATATTACACCTTTTTGGCTTATTTGGTCAGTATTCAGATTGAATAAGTATGGTGAAAGGACACACATCTTTCCTGATTTGAAACCATTCAGGATCTCCTTGCTCCTTTTGAATAACTGTCTCTTGGTTTATGTGCAGGTTACACATGTGTCCAATTAAGTGTTCTAGAATTCCCATTCTTCACAATGTTATCCATAATTGTTATCCACAAGTCAAATGCCTTTGCATATTCAGTACAACACAGGTAAACATCTTTCTGGTAGTCTCTGATTTCAGCCGAGATCATCTGATGTCAGCAATGATATCTTTTGTTGAATGCCCTTTTCTGAATCTGACTTGAATTTCTGGGTGCTCCCTGTCAATGCACTGCAACCATTTTTGTATTATCTTCAGCAAACATTTACTTGTGTGTCATGTTAGTGATATTGTTAGTTTATTTCTACATTCTGTTGGCTTTCTTTCTATTGGAATGGACACTAATATGAATCTCTTCCAATCAGATGGCAGGCTGCCAGATGGCAGGCTCCCAGATTTGTAGGCATAAATGAGTGCTTCCAGGGTTGTATCCATTTGTTGGAACATTTCATTTGGGATTCATTCATTTCTATCATTTCTTGGAACCAATGCCATCAGTGGAGCTTGAACGCCTTCCTTCAGTACTGTTGGTTCTTTATCTTATGCTGCCTTCTGAAATGGTTGAACATCAACTAATTCTTTTTGGTGTAGTGACTTTATATATTCCTTCCACCTGTTTTTAATGCTTCCTGAGTCACATAATGTTTTGTTCACTGAATCACAATATTGAAACCTGAGGATTGAATGTTTTCTTTAGTTATTTCCACTTCAGAAATGCCAAATGTGTTCTTTCCTTTTGTTTTTCTAATTCAGGTCTTTGGAATCCTAGTGTGACACTGTAGGATAAGCACTGGACTACCAACTGCAAGTTTGGGTCTTCAGACCTAACAGTTGCTTCTTGGACACCCTATGGAGGGTTGGCTATGAGTCAGAAATGGACTCAATGACACTTAGTAACAACAATAACAACAATGAGACTAAGACAAGCAGATTACTGAGAGAACTTGTCTACAATCATTGATTGATGTTAGAGACATTTAAGCAGATTTTGTTTGGAATACACCTGAGTATGTATGTACTTCAAAAGACCTCTTTAAAATGTTAAAGACCTAAGATGTCAATTTGAGGACCAAGGTGTATCTGACCCAAGCCATAGTGTTTTCAATCACCTCATATGCATGTGAAAGTTGGACAATGAATAAGGAAGACTGAAGAAAAATCTATTAAATTTGAGTTTTAGTGTTGGTGAAAAATATTGAAAGTACCATGGACTGCCAGAAGAACAAACATATCTGTCTTGGAAGAGGTACAGCCAGAATGCTCCTTAGAAGTGAGGATGATGAGACTTTGTCTCTTGTTTTTTGGATATGCTGTCAGGAGGTGCCAGTCCTTGGAGAAGGGCATTTGTCATTCTTGGAACATGCTGTCAGGAGGGAACAGTACTCTGGAGAAAGACATCAGGCTTGGTAAAGTGGCTAGTCAATGAAAAAATGGAAGACCTCCAACAAGATGGATTGACACAGAGGCAGCGACAGTGGACTCAAACATAACAGTTGGTGGGATGGTGCAGAAATGAACAGTGTTTTATTCTGTTGTTGATAGAGTTGCTCAAGGGCACCTAACAACAATATATGTGAACTGGAACTCTAGTAGCAATCTGTTTTGAATTACCACTGTATTTACAACTATGACAGAAACAAACAGACAAGAAAACAACAACAAAACCAGAGTAGCTGCTGAGTCTGCTTATGGACAACCAAACACCTCCTGGGATCTGACTCTTTGGTTTACAGGTTCAGGGTCATGGTTTCATAAGACAGAACCTAATAACGTGTTTGGTGCTTCTGTTTGAGCTTCTAGTTTGCAGTGCCTGAGGATCTTAAAAGTTTCCAAGTGCCATCCAAGGCACAAAATTGGTCTCTATTCACTTGGAACAACAAGAGGAAGGAGAGTCAGGAATAGGAGGAGGATGCAGAATGTGTAGGTAATTGCCTTCATGGGAATGAGCAGTTTTTCTTATTCTACTTCTAAATTTTACTTATTTTGTTGTTGTTGTTGTTAAGATGTACATAGCAAAATATACACCAATTCAGCAGCTTCTACATGTGCAGTTTAGAGACATTAATAAGATTCTTTGAGTTGTGCAACCATTCTCACCCTCCTTTTCTGATATGTTCCTTCCTTAATGAAGCCATCTGGTCCAGGACTTATTTTTTCAGTGGGGGTTAATGGGAGGCTCTAAATCTCTGATTAGATCACTTATTATATGTCTGCTGAGACTTTATGTTTGTTCTTGAGCCAGTTTGGGTGACTTGTGTTTTTGCTTTTTTTTTCAATTTGTCCAGTTCATCTAGATCATCTAGTTTGTTGCTGTACACATGTTCATGATTGCTCTCTTTATTTTTTTCATCCCCACTTTTGTTTCCTATTTTAGTTGTTTACATCTTTTTATTTTGTCAGTCTAGTGTGCCAATTTTAACAAGCTTTTCAAGTAATCAACTTCTAGTTTTATTGATTTTCTCTGTTGTTTTTCTGTTTTCTATTTTATTTATTTCCTCTCTGATCTTCATTATTTCTTTTCTTCTGGTAGGTTTAGATTTTACTTGCTTTTCTCTTTGTATTTGCTGGAGTTATCAAGTTGGGCTGTTAATTTGAGATCTTTCTTCAGTTTATGTGAAGTCATTTACTGTTCTAAGTGTCCCTCTGAATACTACCTCATAAATTTTGATATATTGTGCTTTCTTTTTCATTTGAATCTAAGGCATGTATGATTTCTTCATTGAACCATTGCTATTTTAATAGGATGTTGTTTAGTTTCCATATACTTGTACATTTTCCAGGTTTTTTGTTATTGATTTCTAGCTTTACTTTGTTTTGTTCACAGAAAATGCATTGTAAGATATCAATCTTTTAAAATTTATAATGACTTGTTTTGTGTTCCAAAACAGTCCTAGAGAATGGTCCATGTTTATTGGAGTGGAATGTTCTATATATGTTTGTTGAGTCTAATTAGTGTGTAGTGTCATTCCGGTCTTCTGTTTCCTAGTTGATCTTTGTAGATGTTCTGTCCAATATTGAAAGTGGTGTAGTGAAGTATAAAACTATTATTGTAGTCATATCTATTTCTCCCATCAATTCTATTAGTGTTTGGTTTATATATTTAGGTACCTTGATATTGGTACACTTAGATTGATGATTACTATATCTTCTTGGTGAATTTACCCCTTTGTCACTGTATAATGTCTATCTTTATCTCTTCTGACAGGTTTTGTTATAATTTACTTCTGGTTATTATTTGTGTACAATATTTTTTTTTTCCTTTCACTTTCAACTTATTTATGTCCTTGAATTTAAGTTGTGTCTCTTTTAAACAGCATATAGTTGAATCATGCTTCTTTTAATCCGTTCTGCCACTCTATGCCTTTAAATTGGAGTATTAAGGTCCATTTGCATTCATTGTAAGTATTGATAAGAAGTGACTTCTTTCTGCCATTTGTTGTTTTTTGTGTGTCTTTTGAAATTTTTTTATTGTGACATGAGTGAAGGTTTACAGAGAAGATCATCAGTTTTACATTCCATGAATCATACACTTTTTTTTTATCTCAATGATTGGAATTTCCTTCATGTAAAAACAGTTATCCCACTTCCTCCCTGTGGTTCCTATTTCTATTCTACTCTCCTTTCCATCACTTCTCAGATTTGTCTATAGGTAAATGTTGCCCTTTTGATCTTGAATGACTCACCATTCCATGGTGAGCATACCTTTGCCCCTCCCCCCCATATAGTTACCTGGTATATATGCATGTGAAAGTAGGACGATGAATAAAAAAACCTTAGAAGAATTGATGCATTTGAGTTACAGTATTGAAGAATATTAAAAGTGCCATGGACTGCCAGAAGAACAAACAAATCTGTTAGAATGCTCCTGAGAAGCCAGGATGGCAAGACTTCATCTCTCATATTTCAGAAATTATCAGGAGGGACCAGTCCCTGCAGAAGAACATCATGCTTGGTAAAGTGGAAGGTAGTGAAAAAGAGGAAGACCCACCCCCCAATGAAATGGATTGGCATACTGACAGCAGCAATGGATTCAGGTGTAATAATGAATTTGAGGATGGCACAGGGCCAGGCAGTGTTTCATTCAGTTGTGCATAGGGTCACTATGAATCAGAAATGTGAAATCTAGAATTATGAGACATACTAATTTGGGTGACAGATTGTTGTTGTTGTTTAGTACTGTGGAGTCAGTTCGACTCATAGTGACCCTGTACAGGATTTCTGAAGCTGTAAATCTTAACGGGAGCAGAATGCCTCATCTTTCTCCCACAGAACAGCCTGTATTTTCGAACTGCTGACCTTGAGGTTGGCAGCCCAACTCGTAGTGTGGTGCTGTAGGATAAGCATTGGACTGCTAATCATAAGGCCAGCAGTTCAAGCTT
>NW_006408595.1:8574999-8576878 GCF_000296735.1 Chrysochloris asiatica
CAAATGGGTACTGTCTGCAAGTTTGGGTGTTCTTGTGCATCTCCCCTCACTTCATATCAGCTGGATGCTTCACTCTCAGCTCTAGCCCTTTGTGACTATGTCCTTGTCCATGGGCTCAGGTGTTCCCTTCTCACCACACTTTGGACCAACCAGCCCTTCTTCTCTCTCTCAAATACAGGTTAATAAGAGTCCATGGAATGTGGTCAAATTCAGCCAGTTTCTTCATTGCTGCCTTTCCCCCTCTTCCACTCACCAGTAGACTAAAGTGGTCGTCAGTAAGCTTACATGCCTGCTCATGTGTTCCCTTTGAATTTCAGTCTTGTTGTTGTTGTTGTTATGTGCCTCAGTCTTAGAGGGGGGTTTTTCCTGAGGGAACTTGATAACTTGCCTTGATGGCTTCCCAGCAAACAACTTGCTTATTCTTATAGTAGCCAGTCATATGCCATTTTTGTTTTGAGTTTTTCCTGATCTTATTTCTTTGAAGATATATCTTCTGTCCTTCTAGCTGTTCCAGGCTGGTCTGCTTGTCCTTACTAGTGGGAATGTCCCACCTCAGATGGTTCTAGATGGGGCTCAGAATTCCACCTTAGGTCCTATATATTACAAAGGCTCCACAAGTGGCCTATGTCACTGGGCAAGTTGTAGAACCCCTTTTATATATTACAATCAGTTATAGGCTGAAGACAAGCTTACAAGTTTTCTGTAATCATGTTTCCTGACATTCCTTTCTATACCACTCAAGTGTCTATTTTACAATAGTAGGCAAGGGAAACCAATGTTCATAAGACAGTTAAGCATCATAGTATTATTTCCCCTCTTCAGACTATGCCTAGATTCCTGTATCACAGAGTACTGTTGTTCCAAGGTTGAACATGCATCATTATTTACCTCTGTCACATTTAGCCCATGTAAACCTGTCTCAGTGTTCCCCGTCTACCTTGTTCTTCCACCCTGTCCCCCTTCTTGTGAATTGCCCTCACCAACACCTGAACTATGATGTGTCTGCCCCCTACCCTGTGCTCTACCATCACCTCCCTCCACCTCCCTCAAATCCCCCAACCCACCCCCAGTAACCAACAAAGAAATTTTTCCCCTTCCCTTTAGTATGGGTATCTTTACTTAAGCTTTTACTCTAATGGTCCTATGCAATATTTGACCTTTTGTGACTGACTAATTTCACTGAGCATAATGTCCTCAAGGTTCATCCATGTTTTGTGGTGGCTTGCAGCTTCCTTGTTATTCTTCAAGGTAGCATAATATTCCATTGTGTGTAGGTACCATTCTTCCATTGATGGGTACTTGTACTATCTCCATCTTTTTGCTACTGTAAATAGTGCATATATGAATGTTGGTGTGCATATATCTACTTGTGTTATGATTCGTATTTCTTGTGGATATATACCAAGTAGAGGGATTGCTGGATCATATGGTATTTTTATTTCCAACATTCTGAGGAAGCGCAATATTGTTTTTCAGAGTGGTTTGACCATTTTGCATTCCTACAATCAATGTAGAAGGGTCCCCCAGTCTCTCCACATCCTTACCAGCATTTATTACCCTCTTCATTTTTGAACTTCACTGTTATTGCTTGTGTGAGATGATGTTTCATTGTTGTTTTGATTTGCATCTCTCTAGTGGCCAATTATCATGAACATTTCTTCATATGTTTAGGAACCGATAATCTTAATAACTCTATATCTATTAAATAAATTGTTTTCATTACAAAAAACATCTCAACAAAGAAATTTCCAGGCCTTATGGTCTTGATGTCAAGATAACAAAAATCTCACCACTGGACCAATAAACAACATTCTTATCAACGGAGAAAAGATTGAAGTTGTTAAGGACTTCATTCTTCTTGGATCAACTATCAACACTC
>NW_006408595.1:8576978-8590192 GCF_000296735.1 Chrysochloris asiatica
CTATGGGTTGGTACCAACTCAATGGCACCTAACAACAACAACAAAAATAATACTACTATTTGTTCTCCTAGCCATTTTACAGATTGTTGCAATTCATATACTTGAGAAAAAAATTTTATTTTATCTTATTGACTCCATAAATGATGAGCATTTTGCTGCCAGTTTTGTACAAATTCAGCATTTTGAAGACTTTGACTTAAAGCCACTCCTGCTACTATAGCAACCATAACTGTAGCTATGTCCAAGGATAATGGCTACAAGTGTTCCAATAAAGCTTTTTGTTCTACTTAACTCTTTACCCAACATTTTCATTAATACGTGTTATTTCTGCACTTTGTTCCCAGGGACTGGTTAGATTAGAAGCTGCTTAGAAGCCAAACTCCCAATCGAGTCTTTAACAATATAATAGACAGATTTTTGTTATAAAGCATATGATTCAAACAAGTATACAGTTTACAGGAATAACAAGTCAGACTTTTGTTAGTCACAAATAACATTAGCCTTTTCTTCTAATGAACAATTTGTTAAAAAATATCCGTGAGGTCCCCAATCAATAATGGTGACTGTGTCATTCTTAGTACTTAGCATGTTCTCCTCTGCATCTTGACCATTCTAATCTTTCAGAAACAATTCGATTATAACTCATACAAGGACATTCTTTTTCATTATTCTTTTGTTCCATAGTCACATTTGTCTCATCTCATAAAAATTAAAACCGTAGCGTAGTGGTTACAAATCGGGCTGCGAACCACAAGGTCAGCAGTTTGAAACTACCAGCTGTTCCGTGGGAGAAAGATGAGGCTTTCTACTCCCGTAAAGATTTACAGCCTCGGAAACCCTGTACAGGGTCGCTATGAGTTGGAACCGACTCCACGGCACATAACAACAACAACAACAATACAACACACCTTGTGTCAGTTTTTGCATTAATCCAATTATTCTACTCTTGCCATCCTATTTTTATATGTAGTTTCCTCTCCACTAAACAGATAGGCAAAGGAGCTCTGGTAGCGTAGTGGTTACGAATCGGGCTGCGATCCACAAGGTCAGCAATTCGAAACTACCAGCTGTTCCACGTGAGAAAGATGAGACTTTCTGCTCCCATAAAGACTTATGGCCTTAGAAATCCTGTACAGGGTCGCTATGAGTCAGAACCTACTCCATGGCACATAACAACAACAACAACAGATAGGCAAGATATCAAATCCCAGAGTCAAATTAGTTTCTTTTCCTTCTTCTTAAGGGAACTGTGGACCCTTATCACTCCAGGGCTGGGGCAGCCAAACGCTGTCATTCACAAAGACTGTCTGTCCAGATTCCTTGCATTTTATTAATTGAAGGAAAGGAGGACCAAAAAGTTGTCTGCTGTGCAGAAATGAAAGAACTGGTGATCACTCTTTCTGTAGGACCCCAATAAGCTGCTTCTCCTTTTCCCGAGCCATTCACAAAATAGTATCTGCTCCTATAATGGGGATACTCAAGACAATGTTAGAAATTGCATACACTGTACATTTTTTAAAATCCCAGAGTTTAGATTGAGGGTAATGAAATGAAATAATTCCTTGAAATTCAGCAACTGCAATTTGACATTGTGCAAGTAAATTCACTCTATGGGTCTCTTCCAATTCCTCTACAGTTTCATATAATCAAAAATGTTACCAGTTTCTCTATAATGTCTAATTGCTACTTGACAATCTTGATTTGCATTATCATAAGCTAATATTCTAAGAAGAGTTTCAGCTGCCACTAATATGCCACAGTATCACGAATCCATATTCCCCTGCTTAGTGGCTTCTAATATACCCTTTTCTATAGTAGATAATGCTTGTGAAGTGCCTCGAGACAAAGGCTCACTAGGGGCTATGTTTTGCCCCTCAGTTTTCAGTGGTTCCAAAATCAATTTTACTAAACACCAGGAGGTCCAAATCTCAGCCGGAATATTTTCTCCTTGCCTATGATGACTTTTAAAAATTTTATCTGTTCTATTCCATGTTTGCAAAGTCTAAGGTGCCCTAGTTGGGGAACCAGAAGCACTGTTGTTCCACAGTCTTTAGTGCTTATATTTACTGTCCCCCTGACCTATTGCCCTGCCATGCCTAATCCTAGGCTTTATGCCCTACGTTCGTTATCCCACCGAATTATTTTTACTTACCTTCCAGGGTTCCCCAATGTCCATGACTTACCTTTTTAATTTCTCTTTTGCTGAGAATTTTCTCTGGTCCCCACTCGGGTGCCATTTACAGGGCCAGTCTGCACAAGGAGGGTCTCCAGAGGCACACAGGGAATGAAAGTGACAGGGAGCTCGAGATGGTCAGTCATGAGTGACTTTATTAACTACAATACAGCTTAAAGTACAGTCTTAGGCAGGAAGTGTATCCGGGCACTTCAACAAAGCTAGAGTTTATTATTACTAGATAACAGTTGGTGGTGGTGGTTATGTGCTGTGCAGTCTGTTCCGACTCATAGCAACCCTGTACAGGATTTCCAAGGGTATAAATTTTTATGGGAGCAGAACACCTCATCTTTCTCCTGAGGAACAGCTGGTAGTTTCAAACTGCTGACCTTGCGGTTTGCAGCCCGATTTGTAACCACTACGCTACTAGGCACACATACTTTCTCCTCATTTTAGATTACTCTCCCTGGTCAGTGTGTTTTGCTCCCATAATCTTTGGCATGCAAGGTTTTCCTTGTGGTTCTTATCAAGGCGTTCATTGGTTTGAGAACTGCCTGAGTGGGTTTCACACACATCCTGTTCTTCCTAAGCCTGCTTCTTTGTACACAACAACCTCAGTCATAGTCCTCAGCACTGACTGAAAGGAGGAACAGACAGACTCAAACTGCTGTTTGAGTGTTCTGTCCTATTGGATTCAGAGGCCTGAGCTAGCAAGGCAGACAGAGTGCTGATGATCAGAGCAGACTCCGCTGTGGGAGCCTTCTGTAGTAGTTTGTAATAGCCTGGTAGAGGAGGAGGTGTCACCCTTTGGTCTGATTCTCATGAGATCTGCCTTGTTGCAATCAGAGTTCCACCAAATACAAACTAGTTGTTTGCCCAGGGATGGGCTGCCCCCAGGAGATTGTTGACTGCAAATGCAGCCTCCACTCAAGACTTAATGCTTCATAACACACAGCAGCCTCAGTTAACAGTCCTCAACACCAACCAAAAGTCAGGGCAGATGAACACTAACTGACCCTCAGGAAAATTTGTTCTGTTGCCTTCAGAAGTCAGAACTATAGGGTGTGTAGGAAGGTCTGTTGTTGTTGTTGTTGTTATGTGCCGTCGAGTCGGTTCAGACTCATAGCGAATCTGTACAGGTTTTCCAAGGCTGCAAATCTTTACAGGAGCAGAAAGCCTTATCTTTCTCCTGGGGAGCGCCTGGTAGTTTCAAACTGCTGACCTTAAGGGTCGCAGCCCGATTTGTACCCACTATGCTACCAGAGCTCCTTAGGAAGGTCTGCAGAGTGTTTATTATGGTAGCTGACTCCACGGCACTGGCCTTCTGCAGCAATTTGTAGTAGACTTACTGTTTACATCTGCGGGTATAACCTCCACTAAAGATGCTTGCTTCCTAACACATAGCAGCGTGAGCAGTTCTCAGCACTGACTGAAACAGGAATAGACAGACCAGAACTGACTCCCTGGGAGGGCTGCCCTGTTGGTTTCAGAGGCTTGAGATACATATCCCAGAGTCAGGTTGGGTGTTTACAGTGAGAGTAGATGCCACTGCAGTCATGGGCTTTCTCTAGCAATTCACAATAGGGGTAAGAGCTGACAGTGTCTGGGTTGCTGAGGTACTGAAATACGCCAAACAGATCCCCTAGTGAAGTCTGCCTTGTTGATTTTAGGGCAGAAACCGAAAGCCTTGTCTCTGAACAGGCAGGGGCTGTTGTGGGAAAGAAGGTTCCTTTGCCGAGGCGGGGCCGCTGCCCTAGTCCACAGCAGCCAGCAGCCTGCGTGGTGGGGGAGGGGCAGTAATGGTGGGAGAAATGATTTTCCTGCTGTACATGACTGAGTTCCCTTGTCGTATTTGTGAGGGAGAGGTGGAATGATGGTTTGTTTATGCTGCCATCTTCCCAGAATTCCTCTGATTGAGTTTTGGGAAGTGGGAGAAAGTAAGAGACTCTTCTGATGTAGTCGCCATGCTGCCAAGCAGGATTCAGGAAAGGGTCAGTAGAGGATAAAGGGATACACAGGGGGCCAGGCTTAAATAAAGGGTGAAGGGGATCTCCAAATACAAACCAATTGTTTGACAATTTTGCCCAGGAGTGGGCCTGAAGCTATAGATCTGATCTGGTTTTGGTGGAGTCAGTTCTGTTGTGTATGATTTATCTTCTTAGCTTGGCTGTGACCCAGTATTATTGTTGATGGATAAACAGAAATGCTCAGGAGTGGTTTGCCTGGCTTCAAGGTCACACAATACCAGCAGTAAAACTGGGACATAGACTTGGTCTCCTGATTCCCAGACAGGCGCCTTTTCAGACCTCCCAGATGGTGAGCTGGCAGTTGGCAGCCTCCTCTGCCTTAGGACTGGATTGTGCTGGGCCACTTCCTGCAGCTTCACTCCACATTATCTGTGTTCAGGAAGTTTTCCCGGCACTGCCCCCTACCTGACCAGCTCCCTTGTTTAGGTAAAGAAAGTCATCTAGTTGGCCCAGCAAGACGTTGTGTGGTTCCAGGACAAAGTCTGTCATTGCAGCTGAGCCCAGAGAAACTTAGCACAACGCTTCCTGCCCTTGCCGCCATCAGTAATCTAACATTTCTTGCTGGACAACACTTTTCCCCTTCATTTAAGAAGAGTGCGACTACACATCAAGATCTTCCTAGTCAAATCCACACTTATAATACTTAGTGCATCCTTGGAAATAAATAGACCAGCTAGGAATAGACATGTGAATACACACACAAACCTGGGCGAGTAAGTTTGAACTTAGTCCCTAGCAACCCAAGGGAGTGTTTATTCCCTTGTTCTTTTATGTACTTCCGTCCTAATTTATCCCTGTTTGGACTGTTCCATCTTCTGTCATCACCACTGACAGACATGTTGAGTATCTGTCATTTGCAAGAGACAGTGCTAGATGCTACAAGCTTCTCTGTCTTCCAGATGGCTGCATACTAGTTGAGAAGGTTGTTGTTGTTAAGTGCCGTTCGGTGGATTCCAACTCATAGTGTGGCCTCTGTATAGAGTTTCCAAGGAGCAGCTTGGAGATTTGAACTGCTAACCTTGTGATTAGCAGTCCAGTGCTTACCCTACAGCACTACACCACAATATAGCTGCACTGAAAGTCCTGGTATGGTGCTTTAGGATAAGCACTGGACTGCTAACTGCAAAGTCAGCAGTTCAAACACACTCGCTGTTCCTCGGAAACACTATACAGGGCCATTATGAGTTGGAAACAATTTGATAGCATGTACCACCACCACTAAAACTGCAATATCAACATATCATAATTGCTAAACAGTGGTATCGGGGGAATGTTTGTGCTGAAGGATGCACAAAGTCATTCCCAACATAGCTGATCAGTTGAGCTTTATGGTAGAAGTAGGGGTTCAAGGAAATCTCAGGGTGAATGGGTTTGGTAAGAACTTCCTTGGTAGGTTTAAGCCAGTTTCAGAGCACTTCTAGTAACGGAGAACTGACCGCCTCCTGAGACATCTCTGTGTCAGATGACTGTTTCTGCAACATATCTCAGCTCTGAGTCTGAGCTGAGCCTTGCAACTCAAGCAGAATTCTGTTGGAGGAATGGAGCTCATTCCATCCTGGGGAATATGGCAACCACAATAAGGTTGTAGGGAAAGGAAGGGCAAAAAGGTTTAGGGGGTAGAACACTTTGGCTAGATTTGTGTATATGGGAAGCAGGAAAGAGAAACTTCAAGGCAAACAATGATGATCTTGGATTCCAGGCTTCTTGTTTTTAGGGGCCATTGAGTTGGTACTGACTCATAGTGGCTTAATGCACAGCCGTATGAAACAATTCCAGGCTTAGGTATTTAGAATTGATTCAGAAAATAATAGGAAGTTCTGGGGCATTTCTATTCCTTTTTAATTTAAAATTACAAAAATATTGAGAGTTTGTTGTTTAAAATAAATACCAAAGCATATGAAATGAGAGAAGGACATTAAATGGTGTGGATTACAGGAATGACAAGAACAGAATTATATTGTAGGGAGATAAATTCAGGACGAGTTGGCCATAAGGCTAGGTTGTGTGTCGAGGGTGTCAGGGTACACCTGGCTTGCAGGGACAGAGGCCCTGTCTAGAAGTGTTGGCAATCAAGATGGAGGGCAAAGAAAGAAGAGAGGTTGGGAAGGAAGAACTGATAGTTCACTCTCTTTCTAAACATTTTTTATTATGGCATCATCGTTACCTGAGAGTCCATTCCCGTCATCTGCTGAATGTAAGACATATCAAACTCTTTCTAAAATTGGACACAATTATTGTTAAATCATCCTATGTTCTGTCCCAAATTTGCTGCAAGAAAAATATATATTATTTTTAACAATAGAAGTAACTCTTAAAAGATTATGGTCACACAAGTATGTTTTAAAGGTTAAACTGAAGATATTAATGTCACAGTTTTGTTTTTGAAGCTTAGGGTTTTTCTGGACTTAATCACTCGCTTGAGTCATGCACGCTGATTTGTCTCAATTCATTTGGAAAAGCATAGAAACCTTAATAATGTAGTACTTAATTTTTTTCATTCAATGAATATTTATTATGCATTTTCTAGGTTCTGAGAATCCAGCATTGAACAAAATAAAGTACCGGCACTGATGGAGCTTACATAATTAGAAAAAAGCAGGCAATAAACAATAAGCAAATATATATGTCAGAAAATAATTAATGTTGCCACAATTAATCAAACAGGGAGAGTGGGAAGTAGGGGGTCCAGGTGGATCTGGTCACAGTTATCTCTCTAGGAAGGTCAGATCTGAGCAAAGACCTGAAGAAGGTGAAGGAGCACTCGTCCGTGCGTTTTCCTGGGGAAGAAATTGTAAGCATAGCGTAGCGTGTTTGATGAATGGCCAAGAGGCCAGCATAGCTGGGGCAGGGTGAACATAAAACAGAGTAGAAGAGGAGGTGAAGTAGGGGTAGAAGATCATAAGTATTTTATTTTAATGAGCCCTTTAATGTTTCTCTTGAGTAAAAGGGAAATGCTAATAAATAGTAATAAAACTCAGCTGCCACAGAGTCAATGTCAACGCATGGCCACCTCATTTGTGTCGGAGTAGACAGGTGCTCCAGTGGGCTTTCAAAGACTGCCACTTTCCGAAGGAGATTTTCCCAGTCTTTCTCCCAGGGTGCCTCTGGTTAGAAGTTGAGTGTGTTAACTGTTTATTCCACTCAGGGATTCCGATAAGCAAACACATCTATATAGCTTTAAGTATTTTGTTCTGAATTTAAATATGTTGTTGTTGTTAAGTGTTGTCGAGTAATTTCTGACTCATAGTCACCCTGTATAGGGTTTCTGAGAAGCGGCTGGTGAGTTTGAACCGCCGACATTGTGATTCAAACTGACCCTGCAGTCCAGTGTTTATCCTACAGCAGAACCCTGGCATGACTTTGTAGGATAAACACTGGACTGCTAACCACAAGGTCAATGTTTCAAATCCACCAGCTGCTCTTCAGAAACCCTACACAGGGTTGCTATGAGGTGGAACTGACTGGAAGACACTGAATGACAACAACCACCTTTAAAATTGATGTTTTAGTGAAATTCTGAGTCCTCCTTTCTAGTTTGTTCTGAGATAACCTACACTCATAATATTTCGTCCTGGCAGTTTCTTTTCTTCTTCTAAGCTCCCATTTCTATTCTATGGGGTGCACACCCCTTCCTCCATCTGTACCATGTAGAAGTGAATTGAGAGTATTCATCTTCCTCTGCACCTGTTGTTTGTTGTCTCCCAGCCCTGATGGGTGTGGAAGTACTGGTGACAGTGTAGCGGTGTTTTCTCAGTGCTGTGGGGGAATGGTCCCAGAGGCAGCACTTGTGGGGCAGTCCTAATCACCTGTCTTTAAAGGTCTGACTTTCGATTCCTATGGAGTATGAGAAGTACCTTTCGTTCTCTAGGCATGAAGAGATACTTTGTCTATGTGAAGGAGGGTGTAGGAATGGGATTCACATCCTTCCTAAGTTCTTTCCCCTTTATACTCCCAGCCTTTCTTTTCTTGTTGTAACCCCATTGGTTTACATATCCATGTATTTAGGTTGCTCTCTTGCTTCTGTTTAAAGCCTAAACAGGTTATTGGATTCTCTTCCCTTGGATGAATTTTGTAAACACAACATTTAGCAATCCATAGACAAACCAGGACAGAGAATTTACTTAACAGCTGAATTCTAGATGGCAGAGAAAACTGAATATGAAAGAATATTTTTACTCTTTCTTAGAAAACTGTCAGTAGTGGGTGCAGGAAGATTTTAGATACAATACTTTGAGCTAGTCTAGACATCCATGTATTTTAGCCTGGTGCAGCGCCATAGGATAAGCACTCTGCCTCAAGGTCGGTTTGAACCACAAGGTCAGCAGTTCAAACTCACCAGCCACTCCTTGGAAACCCTATATAGGGTCAGTATGAATCAGAACTGACTCCAAGGCACTTAACAACATTAATAATAATGCAAGAACATTTCATGAAAGAGATATTTTGCATCCATTCAAGAAATTTTTATAGTGTTCCTGTTATGTGTCATGCTCAGTTCTAGGCACCGAGGATACAGCAGTGACTAATAGCAACAATAACCAATTAGTTAAGGTTTTTGTTTTCATAGGTCTTATATTCTGGCAGGATATATGTAGATAATTGTGGCTATTCATGCAATTCATCAGCTATTTCTCTCTCACCATCTCTGACCCATGGATGGGATTTTTATTTCCTGGTTTTGCTATTAGTTCTGGCGGGTTAGCTGTGAGCAGGGATGATGTGCATCATTTTTGGATTGAAGTATTTGATTGTACATAAAAGGTCTGTACAATATTCCTTTATTTTCTTCCTTGGCAACTAATGATGTTTCAAATAGTTGCTGTTCTGTCTGCCTGGGACCCAGAGTGAAGGCAATGAGGAGCAGAGTCCTTAGATAACCTTCCACAGATATGTAGTCTGAGGAAGGAATAAACCCTTGTTTTAAGCTACTAAGATTTTAGAGTTGTTGTTATCATGGTATGATCTAGCCTATCCTTATGGACGATGACATTAAAAAGTGAATGCATTTTTAGAAAGACAGATCGTTTCAGACAGTGATGCATGCTATAAAGAAAATAAGACAGAAAGCTTTGATAGAATACGCCTGGAGTAGAGTGGGGAGAGTACTCTAAATAGGCTGGTTAGTTTAGCCCTTTGGAGGAGATGATCTTGGAGATAAAACCTGAATAATGAGAAGGAGCTTCTGTCAGTGTTGTTACTTGATATCTAGCCCACTCCAAATCATGGCACCTTATGTGTGACAGGATGGAACGTTATCTGGTTCTGCACCATCTTGATGAGTGTTGGTGCACTCCGGTCCACTGTTGGGGCCACTGTGTGTTTTGAGTGCCTTCCAGTTTAGGGGCCTCATCTTGTAGCACTGTATAGGACATTATTCTGTAGTGATCCATAAGATTGTTTTTGTTTGTTTGTTTCTTTGTTTTTTTTCAAGTTTCAGATATTTATTATTCAGTGTAAATCCCAACACGATACATCAACATGATTCTGTGCATTTAGGGAAGTAAGATATCCTGGATAAGTGGGAAATTGTGCTGATGGCTTCTGGAAGACCTTCATTCTAAGCAACTTTAAGGGAAGACATTTCATTTAGAAGTCAGAGCCTTCTTTCTTCAATTTGCTGTAATCCACATTCCCTGAGTAGAACTTGTATTGCTCATTGGGGCCCAGTTTGTTCCATGGTTCTGGGTTATCCTTTCTGTCCCAACTAACATCTGGATTAAACAATGCCAGACGTATGACATACAGTGCTACTCCCGTCCCTCCAGCTCCATTAAATATAAAGAGGGATCAAGCTCGGGTGTTTCTTGGCCTGACTGAGGATCTGTTGAAGAATGTTTGTGGAGGAGGCCTCAGATCTGGAAGGAGAAAACAAAGCTGGCAGGCCCAGAACCTAGGACTCTCTGTTCCTTGTATGTGAGGGCGTCCAAAGTCACCAATCCATAAGGTTTGTATTGACGAACTTTCCAAAGTAGATTGCTAGGCCTTGCTTTCTAGTCTGCATTAATCTGAAGCTCCACTGAAATCTCTTGACCATGAGTAATCCTGCTGGTATTTGAAATACTGGTAGCAGAGCTGCCATCATTATAGCAACCTTCAAGCCACCACAGTAAGACAAACTGGCAAATGACTGGTGGGAGCAGAAGCTAGCCATGTTAAAATCTGAAAGAAGGGTTCTACATATTGAAGGGATATTGTTCTTGTTGTTAAGTGCCATCGAGTTGGTTCTGACTCACTGAGACCCGGCATAGGGTTTCTGAGGAGCGGCTGGTGGGTTTGAACTGCTGACCTTGTGGTTCGCAGTCCAGTGCTGATCTGACAGTGCCGCACTGGGAATCCATTGAAGGATTTGTTGTTGTTGTTGTTAAGTGCTGTTGAATAGCAAATGCAAAATCCGTGAGTGATAAAAAATGTTGAGTACATTTGAAAAACATCAAGCAAGTTAGTGGAGAATGAGAAGTGACTTGAGGACTCAGAGTATGGAGTTTAGGACTGGCAGAACAGTGGTGGGGAAATCCTGGAAAGGACAGACACACAGAGGAGGGAACCCCAAATCCTATGTTTATATATAAACTCTCCCTAAGTCTCTGACTGGACCCTGAGCTGCACACTCTTCAGGGAGCCTTCAAGACATCCAGCAAAAGAAAACGGAAAGAACTGAGCAGAGATTCCATTGACTGCCTACTGCAGAGGAGAGGAATTTGGAATCGGAGTCAGACTAAATTAGAGAGATGGGGAAACACTTTGGGCTTATCAGTGAAGTCCCAGAAAGGCTATTCTTTAGAAGTAAAGACCATGCCATAGGGTAAGGGATTGGACTCCGGCCTGAGAACAAAACCCATCATACCCACACTAACCAATTGTAAAATCAAGCTTTCGAAAGATGAGCAACCGGTAATTTAAATGCGTGGTAGAACAATACATTAATTCACTTAAAAAATGTCGACCTAGAATTCTACATCATCCCAAATATACTTTAGCAATAAAGGCTCCAGTAGACTTGTCCTAGAAGAAATGCTGAAGAAAGTTCTGTAAGCTGAAGAGAAAGGAAGCCACATAGAAACTCAAATGTCCAGCAAGCAATACAGAATAGTGTTGTTGTTAGATGCCGTCAAGAAATCATAATATGGGATGAATTGAAAAGACTAATATTACCTTCTAATTTTTTATTGGACAAGTGACTATTTAAAGGAAAAATTCAATATTGTGGGGTTTTAAAACATATTGTGACATGAAACATAATACTCAAACTATAGGGATGAAAGGAATTAAACTGTTGCAAGATTCTCATATTTTATATGAACTGGCACAATGGTTAATGCTAAACTGTGATTAATTAGTGATAAGTCATACTATAATCTTTAGAACAATCATTAACAAATAATATAAAGAGGATAAATGAAAAGCTAAAATAAAAGGTACAATTGACTGTCTGTCTGTATCTGTGATTCCAAGTCTGTGGAGTCAACTAATCCTGAATCAAAAATATCAGAGGGAAGAAAGGCCTCCTAGAAAAAAACAAAGTGGTCAAAAAAGAGGCTCTCAAAGGCTAACAGGTACTGTAAAGTGCTACACACAAAGCATGTACATTGTATGAGGTATTGTAAGCAATCTAGAAATGATTTAACTATTGGGAGACTGTGCATAAGTTGTATGCAAGTACTATGTGTCTGCAGTGGGGGGAGCTTGTTCTGGAAGCAATACTGAGGGATGATTGTACAATCCAATGCTAAAATAATTCAGTTATTTCAAAACAAGGCAGGAAAGGAAGAGAAAGAATATATAGATTGAAGATGGATGATTTTAACACTAACTAGGACTAGTGTTTAGAGAATATTAATGGCAATCAGTATCAGAATATTTTTCATATTTTAAGCACGTATTTTAATTCATCAAGGTAGATGAAGGCAACAATGAAGAAATGGGCTGAGTTCAACCACATTCCATAGACTCCCATTGACCTGGAGATGAGAGAGAGAAGAGTTAGGGCCAGTTGGTTCGAAGTGTGGTGAGACCTGGGAACACCTGAGCCTGTGAACAAGGACATAGCCATGGAGGGCTTGTTTAGACAAGTCTGGTGAAGAGAGATGGGGATACGATGATTATGATTCAATAGTAATTCTTATCATGACTAATTGTGACTGTCACAACTGTAAAAAAAAAAAAAATTACAATTGAAGTGAGAAAATATTTCAAACTGGGTGATGAACAAGATATAGCATATCAAAATTTGTAGAACGTAGCAAAAGTAGTGCTTAGAGGTAAATGTGTGCTTTAATTAAATGCTTATTCTAGGAAAGAATAAAGGTTTAAAATCATTGCTTTAATTTTCCATTTTAAGGAGTTAGAAAAGAACGGCAAATAAGTGAAAAATAAATAGAAGAAAGGAAACAACAAAGAGCAGAAATGAAATAAAAAGACAAAGAAAGTAGAGAATTAAAATACCTTTGAAAATGTTACCAAATTAATCCATAGAAACAGACACCTAGATGACTCTCATCCAAGAAGCAAACGTTGAGTAACAAAGAGAAAATATAAATGACCAATGATGTTGTTTACTGCCATGTACCATTGAGTCAGTTCTATATGCATAATAACACCCTGTATAGGGTTTCCGTGGGTGGAGTGACTGGTGAGGTTGAGCTGCCGACCTGGCATTCATACCGAGCTTGCAGTACAGTGCTTATCCTAAAGAGCCACAGCTATAAAAGAGAAGTTATCATTACATATTCTAAACAGATACAAAGGATAGGAAATGCTACTTTATATCAATAAATTCACCAGCCTCCCCGAAAGATAAATAGAAAATGCCTTGTTGGACATAATTGAACAAGACTGACACAAGAAGGAACAGGTAATCTTTTTTCTTTTTTTAATGTTTTTATTGTGAATTGAATGAAAGTTTACAGGGCAGATCATCAGTTTTACATTCAACACCTTGTTTCATTGCAATGATTATAATCCCCTCCATGTACCATCACTTAAGGAGCTCTGGTAGTGTAATGGTTATGAATCAG
>NW_006408595.1:8592632-8598599 GCF_000296735.1 Chrysochloris asiatica
AAAATGAAAATCAAGGATTCGTAATGTTAGTTACTTAATTGAACATTTGTATGATAGTTGTTATATGCCAAGTACTGTTCTAAGTACCTAACTAATAAAAACTTATTTTCCCAGAGACATGTAATATAGTAAGAAGTCCTGGTGTGGCACCATAGGATAAGTGCTCGACCTCAAGGTCGGTTTGGACTGCAAGGTAGGTGGTTCAAACTCACCAGCTGCTCTTTGGAAACCCTAAACAGCATCCCTATCAGTCAGAACCGACTCAGTGGCACTTAACAACAATAACAACAACAATGTAGTAAAGACACAAAGAGATGAAGGAAAATTTCAAGAAGGATTATTGTCTGCAATATAGTCAAAATAATATATACTCTGCAGAACTGAGTGGTTCAGGTTGGCTGCTCATCTCTGGTGACAAAAATTTGTTGACAAACTGGACCTTCCCTGCTCTGATTGCATCACCAACAAGGTCTTGCTATTATTTTTCTTCTGCTTGCAAAATAGACTAGAATTGTTAAACCTGAAATGTGAGGCTTAACTGGACTGATTTCTATTGTCTATGCTTGTCTCATCATTTTCTGCCTTTCCAACTCTTACTGTCTGTTTCTTTTTGACACAGGCTAAATGTTTTCTGTTACTCAGGCTTTATTTCAAATTTTACTTCTTGATTTGTCTTTATAAACTCTTATCATTTAACATATAAGCCAAAAAATCTGAACCCACTGACACTGAGTTAATTTCAGCTCATCATGACCCTGTATAGGGGTTTCTGAGATGAAATTTTTACAGAGCATAAAGCCTTATCTTTTTCTCAAGGAGTGGCTGGTGGATTTGAACTTCTGGCTTTGTGGTTAACAGTCCCAGTGCTTATCCTACAGCACAATCAGGACTCCTTATCTTATGTATTTGTTGTTGTTAAGAGTCCAACTCAGCAACCCTGTATAAGGTTTCCAAGAAGTGGTTGATGGATTTGAACCGCTGACCTTGTACTTAGCATTCTAGTGCTAATCCTATAGCTCCATACCAGGACTCAGCATAGAAAGTGTTTAATAAACATTTCTTGAATAAATTACATGAACAAACAGAATGATAAGTTAGATATGCAAAGATGTGATCTCCTCTTTGCAACTTTGACCTCATTGTTATCATGGTTTTGTGCTTGGAAATTAACTTTGAATATGCTTACTTTTGGCTATCTGCAAAGTGTGTAATATAACCATCTAGGTTATTGTAAGGCAGTTTTGCAGCATTTGAGAAGTGGATGGACTTGTTACTGATTTGATTTGATAATTGATGTATGCCAACAAAATACTACTGTTTTATAAAGGGTAAATGGTAGGTAATTTACAAGCATTCATTGGCAAATCTCCCCTAACCCAATAGGTATTTACAGCATAATACTATGTACTAATGGAGTCCTGGTGTGGCGCTGTGGGTTAATGTGCCAGACTGCAAAGCCCTTTGAACTGCAGGATTGGAGGTTCAAGCTCACCAGCCACGCCTCAGAAACCCTATACAGGGTCCTTATGGGTCGACAACTGTGTACTAATGGGTTAGTACAGTTAACCCTCAAACAATAGCAACAAAACACATTTGATGAGCGTTCTGGGTTCTTTCTTAATCCCGTCATTTCTTAATCAACATTTGCTAATTATTAACATTTAATTGAGCTTAACCTTAAAGGTTGTAGGTGCTCCAAGGTTGCAGCTAGCTGTAAATGCAGAGAATTCTGCTTTTTATGGGCTGAGTTGTGACTAAGGCGTTTTGCATTTTAAAGCTCCCTATCTTCATAACCACTTGTCACTTATCTCAACCAAAGGTTCATCGTTTTCTGTTTTTGGCACATATGCTGTAATAATCAAGAGTTGGCCTGAAAACAGTTTTGGCACAGATCATCATTGCGAGCACAAATACTAGTCTAAAAATAAATGAAAAAGAGTGGTTGTGCCTCTGACAATAGAAAACCCATGACTAAGGCATTGTATGTATTTGGCCAACGGGGACTCAGTGACACAGCAGTATTAAGGAATTAGGAACTCCTGTTTTGCAACATACTTTCTTTTAGGCATCTGACTTGCTCAACTTTATGGTTGAGACTGTCAAAATATTATTTATTATAGAGATTTTTGAGTGCATTTTAATAGCATCAGAGAATTGGCCTACTGAATAGTTGGAAAGTAATAAATTGTTTTATGTGTACTTGACATATTGTATAGGAAGAAGTAGAACATAATTTGTTGATAATTCCTCAGTTGCGAAGGTAGTTTTGAATGTTCTCATCTTCTAGTTCTGACATTTTAGACACTAATGTGCTTCCCTAATCTATCAAGTAGGAAACATTGCTTCATGGTGCAAGGATTTTGTGTCACAAAATAAAATTTAGCCTATTTTAATTTAATATCATGAATGTTGCTGTTGTGTTGTCAAGTTGGTATCGACTCATAGCCACCCTGTACAGGGTTTCCAAGGAGTGCCTAGTGAGCTTGAACCACCAACCTTGCGGTTCTAACCAGCCTTGCAGTCTAGTGCATTAACCCACAGCACTACACCACAACTCCAATATACTTAATGTTGTTGTTGTTGTTCACTACCATCAAGTCGATTGTAACCCATAGCCACCCTGTATATGGTTTCCAATGAGCAGCTGGTGAGCTTGAACCACCAATCTTGCAGTTCAAATGATTTTGCAGTCTGCCACATTAGCCCACAGCACCACACCAGGACTCCAGTATCCTTAATAGCATTACACCATTTCTCTGTTATCTACAGATCATAAGCTTCTTCTTTTCTTCTGGTTCTATTTTGGCAGAGAAAGATAGAAAAGAAATGTTGATACAAATGAAGTATTTTACTACACTGCAAAATATCTTTAAATAGTAAGTGCAGTGGTCAAAGAATCTGTAGGGAGACCAGTAGAGAATGTAGAGGCAACAGTCAAATTTAGGAGTAATAACCAAAGAAGGTGGAAGGAGATTAGTAAGTAGAGAAAGACGCCATGGGAAATGAAAGTGTTAAGAAGCAGGTACTCAATATTATGATCAATGCTTTGGTAGCATAGTGGTTATGAATCAGGCTACGAACTGTAAGGTCAGCAGTTCGAAACTACCAGCTGTTCCATGGAGAAAGATGAGGCTGTCTGCTCCCGTAAAGATTTACAGCCTTGGAAACCTTGTAGAGGATCGCTATGAGTGGGAACTGACTCCATGACACATAACAACAACAAGAACAAGTTGATGAAAACTTAAAATACTTACTGATGACAATCAAAGACTACAGCTACAGGCTTCAGTATGGGTTCTACCTCAATGTAAAGAAAACAAAATCCTCACAACTGGACCAATAAATAACATTATGATAAAACACTGAAGTTGTCAAAGACTTCATTTTGCTTGGATCCACAATCAACACACACACACACATACACGGAAACAGAATCAAGAAATCAAAAGACATATTGCATTAGTCAAATCTGTTGCAAAAGACCTCTTTAAAGTGTTAAATAGCAAAGATATCATCAGTACCTGACCTAAGTCATGATATTTTCACTTGGCTCATCTGCATATGAAAGTTGAACTATGAATAAGGAAGACTGTAGAATATTCTATGCATTTGAATTTGGTGTTGGAGAAGAATATTGAAAGTACCATAGACTGCCAGAAGAACAAACAAATCTGTTTTGGAAGAACTACAGCCAGAGGTGCTCCTGAGAAGCCAGAAGAGTGAGACTTCGTCTCTTGTTCATTGGACATGTTTACCAGTCACTTGGTAAAGTGGAGGATCAATGAAAAAGAGAAAGACTCCCCAGTGAGATGGACTGATACAATGGTAGCAACAATGAGCTAGCAGCAGTTATGAGGATGACAACAACAGGACCAGGCCGTGTTTCGTTCTATTGTGCATAGGGTCTCTATGAGTCAGGACCAAGTCAACAGCACCTAACAACAACAATGGTAAGTCATCAAATGTGTTGATAGTGATGCTAGAGACAATAGCTTCTAATCAAAATTGCTTCTCTTCTGTCTTATTTATGGGAGGATAATACTTTATGGATTTGAATTCTTTAGTGTCATCCCACAGTTGAAATAAGAAAGAAAACCTTACATATTTTTTCCTGCTATTTATAGACTTAGTACAATATAAGCCGGCACATTAACCCATGCTGTGAAGCATAGGGATTATTTAAAAAGGCAATTATTTTGAGGATCCACTTTAATCAAATCTTTAGTATATGAGAGTATATTTACAATTACAAACACATCTGAAATTCTGTTAACTCTCACATATGACATAGAGGAAACAAACTCATCAAACACATTTTGATGTTTACAGCTCTCTTGAAGCTTTTATTTAATGATTAATTTTGAGTTTGAAATATAATGAAAGCATTTTGAATCTGCTATTTTCATTGCATGTCATGGACATTAATCAAAATCTGAGGCTTGTGCTGAGGCAAGAAATTTTTGGTTGTTAATTTTATATCATTAAAAAATAACAAATTTGCTCACTTCCACTTTGTTTTTTTCTTTCTGTATTTTTAATTTTATATTGATACATCCTTTTTCTGCTGTGTGTACCATTGAGTTGGTTCTGACTCATAGCGTCCCTGTATTGGGTTTCTGAGGCTGTGAATCTTTACAGGAACAGAAAGCCTCATCTTTCTCCCTCAGAGTGGCTGATGGATTTGAACTGCTGACCTTGCGGTTAGCAAACTAACATGTAACCCACTATGCTACCAGATCCCCCTTTTCTAGTTAGTTTTAAATTTCCTTCCTTTGTTTTATTCTGAGAGTATAATTCTTTTACCAACGTCACTGCTGAAGCTTTTACTGTGTTTTGTTTGTTTCTCTCTTATACTGTCTTTTTTCTTGCTAGCCTCAAAGTCTTCAAACCTATCAATCACTCCTTGGAAACAGCATTGCAGTGAGTTAGAACTGACTCCATGGCACGTAACAAGCAACAACCAATTTATTTGTTTTGTTGTAGGTGATAATAGATACAGCAAAACACATCGGCTCAACAGTTTCTACAGGTACAATTTAAAGTCTTTGATTACATTCTTCAAGTGGCACAATCCTTTTCAAATTACCCTCCTTTTCTGAGTTGTTTGTTCTGGTGTGGTGCTGTTGGATAAGCACTGGACTGCTAACCGCAAGGTTGGTGCTTCAAACCCACAAGCCACTCCTTGGAAACCCTGTATAGGGCCACTATGAGTCAGAACCGTGTACTGTTGGCAGTACTCAACAGCAAACAAGGCCTAATGGTGTTGAGCATCTTTTCACGGCTTGGTGGCCATTTGAATGTCCTCTTTGATGAAATGGCTATTCAAGTCCTTTGCCCATTTTAAGATTGTGTTGTCTTTTTGTTGTTTAGTTGTCAAAGTTTTGTATGTTTTTTGCTTATTAGACTCTTGTTGAATATATAGATTCTGAAGATATTCTCTTGGTCAGCTTTCAAATTTTCCAGTATAGTCTTTTAATGAACAAAAGTTTAAAATTTTTATGAGGTCCCATTTGTTTATTTTGTATTTTGATGTGTGTGCCTTTGTTATTACATTGCTGTTGTTGTTAAGTGCTGTTGAGTCAGTGCCAACCCTTTATAGGGTTTCTGAGGAGCAGCTGGTGAGCTTGAACCACTGACTTTGCAGTTCAAATGGCCTTGCAATGTGGCGCATGAACCCACAGCGCCACACCAGGGTTATTAATTAGATATCCATTATTGAATGCTAGGTCTGACAGCGTTGCCTCTGCTTATTCTTCTAAGAATTTTATGGGCTGAGTATGCACTTTTAGGTCCTGAGTTTAGTTTGAATTTGTTTTTGTGTATGGTGTGAGGCATGGGGACTGATTCATTTTTCTGTATATGGAAATCCAAATTTCTCAAACCAGTTATTGAAGAGACTCTTCTTTCCCCATCACAGGACTAGTATCTTTGTCAAAAGTCAGTTGACCATAGTGTCTGAGTTTATTT
>NW_006408595.1:8599676-8600797 GCF_000296735.1 Chrysochloris asiatica
CCAATCCATAAGCTTGGAACATCTCTCCATTTATTTAAATCTTCTATGGGATCTTTCAGTATTGTTTTATACTTGTTATTTTACAAGTCCTTCACTATTCCTCTTCCGTTTGTCGCATTCATCTAAAAAAAAAAAAAATCATATCAAGATCTGTCTTAAAGTACAATGCTGTCTGTGATAGGATAATATCCATACGCCTACAAGGAAGACCAGTTAATACCACTATTACTCAAATTTATGCATCAACTGCTAAAGCCAGTGATGATGAAATTGAAGAATTCTACCAACTTCTTTAGTCTTAAATTGATCAAACATGCAATAGGTAATTTGATAATTACTGGTTATTTGAATGCAAAGGTTGCAAACAAAGAGGAAGGATAGATAGTTGGAAAACATGGCCTTGGTGATAGAAAAGATGCTGGAGATCCCATGATAGAATTTTGCAAGACCAATGACTTGTTCATTGCAAGATAAAAGATAAGAGGCAGCTGACTATACATATGGACTTCACCAGATGGAACACACAGAAATCAAATTGACTACATCTGTGGAAAGAGATGGTGGAAAAGCTGCATATCGTCAGTCAAAATAAGTTCAGGGGCAAACTCTGGAACAGACCATCAATTGCTCATATGTAAGTTCATGCTGAAACTGTAGACAATTAAAGCAAATCCACTAGAGCCAAATATGACCGTGAATGTATGCCACCCGAATTTAGAGATCATCTGAAGAACAGATCTGATGCATTAGACACAAAGACAGAAGACCAAAAAATTATGAGATGGCACCAAGAACATGATAGAGCAAGAAAAAAATGTCATTAAGAAGACGAGAAAGAAGGAAAAGACCAAAATGGATGTCAGAAGAGACTGAAACTTGCTGCTCTCCAGCATAGAGATGCTAAAGCAAATGGAAGAAGAAAGGAAGTCAAAGAGCCAAACAAATTTTCAAAGGGCAGCTTGAGAAGACAAAGTCAAATATTATAACGAAATGTGCAAAAATCTGTATTTAGAAGTCCAAAAGGGAACAACATGCTCAGCATTGCTCAAGCTAAGGGAACTTAGAAAAAATTCGAGCCTTGAATTGTAATACTTAAGGACTCTATGGACAAAATATTGAAT
>NW_006408595.1:8601907-8603451 GCF_000296735.1 Chrysochloris asiatica
GGACTTAAAATACTGATGAAGATCAAAGGCCATAACCTTCAGTATGGATTGTACCTCAATGTAAAGAAGACAGAAATCCTAACCACTGGACCAGTAAACAACATTAAGACAAATGGAGAAAAGACTGAAGCCGTCAAACACTTCAGTTTGTCAAATCAGCCATTAGCACTCTTGGAAGTTGTACTCAAGAAATCAAACAACATATTGCATTAGGCTTATCTGCTGCACAAGACCTCTTTAAAGTGTTGAAGAGCAAACGTGTCAGTTTGAGGACTAAGGTGTGCCTGACCCAAGTCATGGTATTTTTAGTGACCTCATAAGAATGTAAAATTTGGACAGTGAATAAGGAAGATCGTAGAAGAGTTGATGCATTTGAGTTATGGTATTGGAGGAGAGTATGAAGAGTACCATGGACTGCCAAAAGAACAAATAAATCTGTTTTGGAAGAAGTACAGCCAGAATGGTCCTTGGGAGCCAGGATGGCTAGACTTCGTCTCTCATACTTTGGACATATTATCAGGAGGGATCAGTCCCTAGAGAAAGATACCACGTTTGGTAAAGTGGAGGGTCAGAGAAAAAGATGAAGACCACCAACGAGAGGGATTGGCATAGTAGCAGCAGTGATGGGCTCAGGCTTAGCAACAATAGTGAAGTCGTCACAGGACCAGGCAGGGTTTTGTTCTGTTGTGCATGTTGTTGTTGTTAAGTGCCATCGAGTTGGTTCTGACCCATAGCGACCCTGTACAGGGTTTCTGAGGCTGTAAATCTTTACGGGAGCAGAACCGCCTCATCTTTCTCCCGCGGAGCGGTTGGTAGTTTCGAACTGCTGGCCTTAAGGTTTGCAGCCAGATTCGTAACCACTACATTACCAGAGCTCCTTTTTGTTGTGTATAGGGCTGCTATTAGGGGGTACCGACCCAATGGCACCTAACAACAAGAAGTCTTTCACATCTCTGGCTATATAATATTACTAGTTATTTTTTCTTAGATGCTATCATACATTTAATTATTTCCCTAATTTCCCTTTCAGATGTTTCATGGCTGGTGCATCAAAACCCAATGGATTTTTTATTTGAATGTGTACCCTATATCTTTTCTAAATTCCTTTATTCTTAAAGTTTTTTTGTTGAATTTTTGAGATAGTCTATATATATAGATGCTACATCCTTTTTTTTACTCTGTCTTATAGTATCTGTATTTACTTGTTTTTTCTTTCATTTATTTATATCCTTCCAACCCTATTTTACTTATTTATAATTTCAGACAGTAAATTTTGATTTTGTTACAGTTTACTTTAATCTGAGTGGAAAAATTCATATATTTTTTCAGTTGTATAGCCTCGTCTTTGCCTATTTTGATTTCTGCTGTTCTTGCTTTCCTATACTTGTTTTTCCCCACTTGGTAATTGTTGGTACTGTGAACTAGCAAAACTGAACTTTCTTCATAACACTGCAGAACGGAATGAAAATGTTGAAGAAAAGAAAACATTTTTCCATCAAATAAATAGGAAGGAATTGCAGATCTTTTTTTTTTTTTTTTTTTTT
>NW_006408595.1:8603946-8606367 GCF_000296735.1 Chrysochloris asiatica
GCAGCATGGCAATGGCTCTGTCTTAGGTTGCCGAGGTTCCACGTGATCCTTACCCGTCTCTGGCCACACGTCCAGCTTAAGCAGCCTCCATCAGAAGAAGGCAGGGAGGGAGGAGACCGGCTGGGGACCCCATACGCAAGACGTTGCCAGACCACCACCTGCTCTAAGGTGACCAAGCAGGAT
Source organism: Chrysochloris asiatica (assembly GCF_000296735.1). Taxonomy (NCBI): domain Eukaryota; kingdom Metazoa; phylum Chordata; class Mammalia; order Afrosoricida; family Chrysochloridae; genus Chrysochloris; species Chrysochloris asiatica. The sequence continues at coordinate 8,604,130 of NW_006408595.1, forward strand.
CACTATGATGAGGTTCAATCAAGTTCTTAGGGGATCTTACTCTCTAGCAGGGGTAGCAATGCAGATCTTTAATTTATTTCTTTTCTGGGGTGAGGGACCAAAAGGGGTAATAAGCAACATTAAATTCTGAAAGATAGCTTCATATAGTTGGTTTCACCAACGCTGGCTTCCTCTTTCCATATTTAATCTTTAATGTCCTTTTATTTGACTTGCTCTTCAGTTTAAATCCTTTGTTAGTCGTTCACACACAATAAATGCTATAAATATCAACTGAGTTACTTTGAACTGCAATCTATTGCACCGATATCTTCACCTTCTAAATACTCTTTTAAATCCATCATTCTGGAGGGGTAATGGTAATATTGTTCGTTACCCTTTATTCAGGGATTAAGTGGGTCTTGTTGTTACGTGCCATGGAGTTGGTTCTGACTCATAGTGACCCTGTACAGGGTTTCTGAAGCTATAAATCTTTATGGGAGCAGAAAGCCTCATCTTTTTCCCGTAGAACAGCTGGTAGTTTTGAACTGCTGACCTTGCAGTTTGTAGCCTGATTCGTAACCACTACGCTACCAGAGCTCCTTTAAGTGGGTCTAGGGAATTGTGTTTTCTCATTAGTAAATAACATTTGAAATTCAATAAGTTCCTTCTCACAGTTTCTCAAGTAATAGGAAATACACTGGGGACATTTCACTGGTTAGTACAAACTATAATAATTCTCCCACTGTATACAACAAGTTAGCTTAAATCATTTTGAGATTCAAGTTTTACATACAAGGGTACCTCAGTTATTTTGTGAATAATGTATAAATAATATTGTGTAAATAGTTTCTTTGCAGTGTTCAGTTTTGCTTAAACCCAGGATTGCCTAGAAAGGGTGTCTAGGTGGTGTGTGTGTGTGGAAAAGAAGCTAGGGTCTGGTATGGTAAGAGCATAAACAGAAAGGACCAAGCCCCTTTGAAATACCTGAAAATCTTCCTCTAACCTTTAGGGATATGCTATTGCTTTATATTTTCAGTAGCTCCAACAATTCCACTTGGCTTATATGTTCCTCGTTTCTGTTCTAAAAGTCATGGAGAATCACGTCCAATAGCAATTCTTTCATAAAGTCATTTCTTAATCTCTTGATTGTTTTCTTTGCCCTTTGTCTTGACTGCAACTTTGGCTGGATTGAGCATCTAGCTGCTTAAAATTCAAAGAATCCAATTTGGGACAAAGCCTAGAACAAAAACACGTTAGGCTGCTTTATTTATTGTTGAAAGGAAGAATGACAAACTATTACACTGCTACTGTGTTTGACTAATAATTGAAAATGAATGAGGGGGAAAAAGTATATGAGACCGTTTTATCTTTTGTCTTTATTTCCTATTCTTCTCCATAATACAATTACATATTATCCAATCGATGTAGATTTACTAACTCCACCCACTCCTGGTGTGGTGCTGTAGGATCAGCACTGGACTACGGACAACAAGGTCGGTGGTTCAAACCCATCAGCTACTCCTGGGAAGCCCTATACAGGGTCACTATGAGTCAGAATCAACTCTATGACATTTAACAGCAACAATCTGCTATGTATTTAGTTTCATTTTGGAAGACATTCATATGGAATGATTTGAACAATTAAAAAATTTAGTTTGTTCAAAATTCAAGACCTTTTCTGGGTAGTTTTGGTTGATTTAGCCCCTTTGGGTTAAATACTTTCAGAGTGTCTTACCTCTGAAGGTATATATATTATAGAGTACTGGTGTGGCACTATAGGATAAGCCCTGGACTGCTAACTGAAAGTTTGGTGGTTCAAACCCTTTGCAACCTCTGATTGTACCTCTCCTTGCCTCTCTCCAAGACGTAAGAAAAGGGTATGGGAGAAGAGTCTGCTTTCATGCTTGAAACAGTGTTCAGTGGCTCCTCCTATTTTCATGGATTTGACTTTCATCTGGATTATTGTCTGTCTTGATGGCATTTATAGCAAAGATCAGCAGCTCATATAGTTTGCATCTTGGTTTTCCTTGGTTTGGTAAGGTGGTAGTACTAGTCTGATTTGGCTCTCTGGGCTTCTGACAGATCCCTCTGTTGGCTTCTGACTTAAGTGGCCCACCTCTTTTTTGCCATGACTGTGGGCTCTCAGTTTTCTTTGTTTGTGTTTTGTTATCTCTAGGGGTACACAGGAGTTCTGGTAGCATAGTGGTTACGAATGGGCTGCGAACCGCAAGGTCAGCAGTTTGAAACTACCAGCTGCTC
>NW_006408595.1:8606467-8611020 GCF_000296735.1 Chrysochloris asiatica
TCTGCTCCCGTAAAGATTTACAGCCTCAGAAACCCTGTACAGGGTCACTATGAGTCGGAACCAACTCCACGGCACATAACAACAACAACAGGGGGACACAGGGGAGTTTTTTTGTATTTTCTTCAATCCCCACAGGATTTGTAAGTGGTTTTGGGTGAGCTAATTTAAGGCCTCTTTCTGTCTGATCACCTACTACTGATAGCTTTATCTGGTACTCCTGCCATTTGATTGGTGCAGATCAACTTGCAAGTCAGTTTCATTCCTGAATTGCAGACATGTGCTCTTCAATACACTGAGCCCTCCTCCTCACTCCAGATGGGGGAGGTTAGGATACCCCTGCCTTCTCTGCCTCTTTCTACTTTCCATGATCAGGCCTGATTGGGGTCCATGTTTGGGATTTTCCCTTCCTCTAAATCACATCCTTCTACCACAGTGCAGTAGGCTTCACAGCCATTTATGGGGTAGATGAGAAATCCACTCCAAAGTGTTAAAAACAATTCTGTAATCTGAATCAGCTAGGCTGCTTCTTAATATAGTAAAGGAGGAGATAAATGAATTTAGAACAAAGCAGTTTACGTTTTTTTGTCTAGCTGTAGACTTGAAATAATACATTTATTTTTCCGAATTTGTAATATAGTTACACATACCTCTCAATCCCTTTGTAAAGTAGATGGGTAACTAGGACTGAGTAAGGAGGGGCAATATACACATATGAGTAGAGATACAAGAGAAAAGTCACACAAAGATGGAAATATATTACTACCATTACATCAAGACAGTCGTTCACAAAATGTTTTCATTTCCAAGAAGTGATTTAATTTTAGGGAAGTGTTCTCTAGTTTTTATAGTTTAAAAAATACTTGGAAATTTTTGAAGTGGTTCATTCTAGGTCACATATTTGATGAAAAGATACAGGCCTTGGCCTTGGGTCTTCTGGCATTGTACCATAATGCTACTAACTGTGTCAGCTACTTACTCCTCTGGGCAGTGATGGACCTTCTGTTTAATCACACTTGTGCAACCTCCTGTAGCAATCAAGGTAATGCCAACTTTGTAAGAAACAGTCCTAAAATTTTAGTGACTTAAAGATTTAAGTTAATACGTTAGCAAAAATCAACAGCATTTTCAAAGTTGTTGTTAAGTGCCATCGAGTCAGATCTGACTCATATGTTGTTGTTGTTAAGTGCTGTCGAGTCGATTTCTACCCATAGCTACCCTGTATAGGGTTTCCAAGGAGCAATTGGTGAGTTAGAACCACCGACCTTGCAGTTCAAATGATTTTGCTGTCTGACACATTAGTCCACAGCACCACACCAGGACTCCCTGACTCATATAGCAACCCTGTATAGGGTTTCTGAGAAGTGGCTGTTGAATTTGAACTGCCAGTCTTGTGGTTTAAACTGACCTTGCTGTTTGTACATGATCCCACAGTGCCACATTTAAAAATAGGGCTAAGGTGTGAGGTAGGGCTAAGGTGTGAGGTAGGGCTAAGGTGGGAGGTAAGGTGTGCCCTACTCTACATAGTTATTCAGGAATTAAGGCTGATCTTTATGATTTGGTTTTCAACTGAATATCTGACTCATATCCAGATGCAGATGGAGGGAGAGAAAAGGGAGAAGGCCTACTTGCATTTTAACCACCTCTGCCTAGAGTCTTGGTATAGCGATATGGGTTAATGCACTGGACTGCAAAATTGGTTTGAACTGCAATGTCAGAGGTTCAAGCTCACCAGTTACTCTTCGGAAATCCTATATGGGGTCGCTATGGGTCGGAACTGACTCGACAGACTTTACAATAGCCTAGAAATGATATTTCTGCTTACATTCTGTTGAGGAGAATATTGGAATCCTAAGAACTGAGTCTTAATCTTCTATCACTTATTTGCATAGTAATCTTAGCAAATTTTAGAGTAAAATGGGTTTATAACATCTCATAGTCTTGTTGGAAGTATGAAATGATAGAATTTCAAATGTTGTTTGAACTTTTAACCTTCCCACTCCCACCTCCTTAAGCTCCCCTTACCTTTTTAAAAAGTTTTTATTGTGAATTGAGTGAAAGTTTACAGGGGAGATCATCAGTTTTACATTCAACAAATCATACACTTTGTTTCATTACACTGATTATAATCCCCTCCATGTACCATCAGTTAACAGTATTTCTCTCTATTCATTTTAGCTCTTTTTTTTTTAATCCCCTTACCTTTTTTTGAGTACCTATTTGATTCCCCTGGACTGCTAACCATAAATTAATGGCTCACATCTCCAGCTGCTACTTGGAATCCCCTGTACAGTGTAGCTATGAGTTAGGTGGCACGTAACAAACACAATCTGAGTTCTGGTGTAGTGCTGTAGAATAAGTACTGGAATGGTAATTGCAAGGTTTTCAGTTCAAACCCATTGGCTGCTCCTCTTCGGAAACCCTATATAGGATCGCTATGAATCAGAACCGACTCAATGGCACTTAACAACAACAATTTAATATAAACATTAGGAGCTCTGTTTGTACTATGAGCTAGGCATTGGGCAGCTAACCACAGGGCCTGATGTTCAAAATCATCAGCTGCTCTACAAGAAAAAGATGAGGTTGTCTGTTCCTATAATGATTTTCAATCTCAAAGACCCTACATAGGGTCATCATGAGTCTGAATTTAATCGATGGCATTGGTTGGATATACAAACATGTTTATGGGATTTGCATTAGCAAACAGCTAGAATCAAGGTGAATAAAAAGTGGATCATCTATGAAGTTAAGTGCTGTTGTGTTGGTTTCTACTCCTAGTGATCCTTTATAGGGTTTCCAAGGAGCGGCTGGTGGGTTTGAACTTCCGACCTTGTGGTTAGATGTCCAGTGCTGACCCTACAGCACCACACCAGGAGTCAATACTATATACTATACTATAATATAATGTGTATTGTTGTTAGGTGCCTTTGGGTAGGTTCTGACTCATGGCCACACTGTGCACAACAGAACAAAATTGCCCAGCCCCACGCTGTCCTCACAATTGTTGTATCTGAGCCCATTGTTACTGCCACTGCCAGTCCATGTAATGGGGGGGGGGTCTCCCTCCTTTTCACTGACCCTCCAATTTCCCAAGCATGATGTTCTTCTCCAGGGACTGGTCCTTCCTAATAGTATATCCTAAGTACAAGCAATGAAGTCTCGCCAATCAAATTGGTTAGTATCGTACATTCTAGTAAGTGCTTAGCTGTTAACTAAAGTTTGGAAATTCAAATCCTTCCCAAGGCATCTTGAGAGAAAGTCCTAGTGATTTCTTTAGGAAAAATAAGCCAGAGGAAACCTTATGGAGCACAGTTCTTCTTGGATACACATGAATTGTTGTTGACTAAGAGCAGTTGGTTCTTAACTTATTGTATTTTTCTAAGTACATTATGCTTTGAAAATGTCTCAGATGTTGGATATGGTATAGTGAGATATCTAATGTTTCTTGTAGCCGTTGTTGGGGAATGTGGCATAGTGAATTATTTAATGTTTCTTTTAGCTATGCTCTATAACTCCCACCAATAAATGTTTCTGCCCTGTGGGGTCTGTGTAAGACAAAGTGAAAGAAGATACAGATAGAACAACGTGATTCCGCTGTAGATGTTAACAGAGCTAATTATAATGGTAAAAATTTCAAACTCTAGCACAGTTTTTAAATGAGCACTTTAAGAAGCAAGAGAGATCTCATTACCATCAAAGAAGAAAACGCTGGAGGGGAGCACATCCTTTGGACCCTGAGATTCCTGTGCATTGAGTTTGTTCAACCCAGGAACAGAAAACAGTTATACCAAAGGAGTGGCAGAGGAACAAGAGCAGCAGAACAAGAACCAGAACACAAAACAGAGCAGTGAACTTCCCAGCCTATGGAGCAAGTAAATTTGAATGATTTGGGGCAAGAAGCTTGATTACAGAGTGGAGTTCCTCCAGGCACTTAAGTGGGGGAGCTAGGTTTGCTGATCCACAGAACTATAGCTGAGTATCTTCAGGCTGAGGCCTATGGTTCAGTGGCAGATTCTATGGGCATTTATAAGCAGCTGACTAGACCAATAGTGCCCTGAGCATTTCAGTTTACAAACTGTTAACTTTTCTAATAAACTTCACAACTCTGAGTAGGGTCTCTGAGTCATGTGTAGACATTACAATGGATTATGAAACCCAATAGAGAAGTAGAGTACTGCGGGAGGAATGGTTGATATTTCACATTGGTGAAGGAGACAAAAAAAAAGTTTTACCAAAAGGGAGAGGTTTTATATTCCATTGTATCTTACTACATCATGCAAATTTATTGCATGATGCAGAGGAGGTATTCAGGCAATAGCTACTGTTTGGAGGTCTTGCTGGCTCTGTGAAAACCACATAAAAAATATCCCACATGGCTTGGACTAGAAAACCATTGGTTTAATGGGTGTTAAAATTGCAGCTCATCTTCTAATCTATACCAATTTTTATGATTTTTTTTTTTAAAGCAGTTAAAACCAAAATAGCTGCACATAATTATCCTGGAATGTGCTATCAAAGGAAGAATCAAAAGAAAATGAAAGTATCAAAATATC
>NW_006408595.1:8611285-8626681 GCF_000296735.1 Chrysochloris asiatica
GGGGGGTCTCCCTCCTTTTCACTGACCCTCCAATTTACCAAGCATGATGTCCTTCTCCAGAGACTTATCCTTCCTGACAACATGTCCAAAGAATGGGCCATGAAGTCTCCCCATCCTTGCTTTTAAGGTGCATTTTAGCTGTACTTCCTCCAAAATAGAGTGATGTCCATGATGCAAAGTGAGAAATGAAAATTTCAGGATAACATTCTAAGATGAGTCTGTTTTTAAAACCAATAGCAAAACTATATCTATATATGTATATTTTGTTTGTTTGAACAAAGTTCAAAAGTTCAAAGTTGTGAAAAATATACCCCAGGTCACAAAAACTCTATTTTGTGTTATGGATTGAATCATGTCCCCCAAAATATGTGTTATAAAATCCTAGCCTCTATGCCTTTGGTTCTGATCTCCTTTGGGAATGGGTTGCCTTTGTTATACTATTGAGGCAATATTGGTGTAGGGTGTATCTTGCATCAATTTCTTACAAAATATAAAATGAAGTAGATTAAGCAAGTAGAGGGCGGTGTGGGAGAGGAAGATCTCTAAGAAACGAGTAAACCGAAGATGAAAAGAAAAGGACCTTCCCCCAGAGCTGGCTCCCTGAACCTCCTAAACTGTGAGGAAATAAATTTGTGTTCATCAAAATCACTCACTTCTGCCTTTATGTTATAGCAGCACTGGATAACTAAAACAGACAGACAGTGTGGGATAATAAGTCTTTGTATCATTTGACGTATCACAGTGAGGTAGTGTAAATTTTGTAATAAAAAGCTATCAACAGCAACAACAACAAAAAAATCATGGCTATTTTAAGTCACTCAACATTTCCTTCGAACTGAACTTTCCGACTAGAGAGCCTTCTACAGTCCTTAGAGGAATTTTAGGGCTTTGAAGAGTGTGACCTAAAGCCAAGATGACTTTTATAGTTACCTTAATTGGTATATTATTTTACACAAAGCAAGAACTGAACTATTTGGATTGCTTCAGTGATTGATACTCTCAAAGGCTGATGAAAATATGACATCTTGGCCCGGTTCACATCAAATCAACCAATTTTTCAGAAGAGGCAATAGAAGATGAAATAGCAAAAATGTATTGATTTAGAAAATTGTTTTCAGCAATAATGTATGATTTTCTATAGAAGAGAAAGGAATGATTTCTGTAGTAGCTAGAACTATAGAATCATTTAGGATGGAAATAGTTGTATATAGCAGAATGTGTAGTTTTTGGTGATTTGTTAGATTTATAGGATTTTGATTGAAATTCAGTCTTTTGAAGAGGAAGAGAAGTATGTATTGAAATAAGTAATTTTTTATGTCTTAGAAATTTTAAAGTCTGATAACATTATGTGAAAGTCATTTTAAAATGAGAAATTTTAGCAATTTAGAAAACAAAAACAAAAGAAGGATTTTACTTGGAAAAGTAAAATTGGTAATTGCTCATAGCTAAGATTTGGATAATTAAAACCCCTAAAAGAGATGATTTTACAGTGTCTGAACTATAAACCAAACCTACAGCCATCAAATCAGTTCTGATTCATAGCACCCCACATAGGATTTCTGAGCCTGTAAATCTTTATGGCTCATGGTTCTCCAGTGCTAACCGACCTTTTGGTTAGCGGCACGTTGTGTAACCCACAGCATTACCAGGGCTCCTTGACTTAAACGTGGTGGTGCTGGTGGTTGTGTGCTACAAAGCCAGTTCTGACTCATAGTGACCCTGTATAGGGTTTCTGAGGCTGCAAATCTTTACGGGAGCAGAAATCATTATTGTTCTCTCAAGGTAGGTTTGAACTGCTGACCTTGTACCCAGCTTGTAGCCCACTGTACTTACCAGAGCTCCTTTGACTTAAATATACTGTGGATAATTTTATAAATGTGTACCAATGATACTTTGAAAGTATCTACTGAAAAGAATTCCCAGGCAGCTGTCATTATACTTTATCTGCAGAACAAACAAAACATTTCAGTTATGTTATGCAGCTGATAATAAATGCTAATCGTAAACTCTAATTTGCGAATAAGTTTGTTAAACTTTACTAGGTTTGGGATCTGCAAACTCTATAATGTTAATATTATTTCAAGATGACTCTATTTTAGATGAACATCTATTTTTTATCTAAACACATGCTGAAATTAGTCTACTCCCATAAGAATCTCGAATTTAAACTCTACTAAAATTTCAGCATAGGACATAGATAAGCAGAAGAAGCAGGTTGAATGAATAGGGCAGATTCTATTTTATATTTTCTAAAACTTTATGGACACAAAAGTTTAAAGCATTTTCCTCAATGTCATTGAAGTTGAGTAGTAGAAACAAAATGCTTCCATGGTCATTAGCAGGGACCACACAATATCTCAGTGTATATCTAAGTATATAAATCTCTATATGATTCCCTCGCTTGCTTTTGGTGAGGTCAGTGGGAGCGCCATGTTTCAGAAGGAAACTTGTACAAATTATTCTAATGCAGCCCCAAGTAAGGCAGTACTTTGTAGCTTTGGTAAAGGGCCTCTGAAATGCAAGCAATAAACAAATACAATTTTTTATCAGTGGCGAGAAATCTATCAGTATGTACAGAGCCTGTGAAGAGAGGTGCGGTTCCTGTCTCTTCCTAACTCTGGGTTTGGTGTGGGTGTGACTTCTTTATAGAGTTTGAATTCTAAATTTCTAAATCATGACTGTGTACACCCACTTGCTGTGCTTTAAGGGGAGCCCTGGCTCCTCTCTATGGATTTTATCAGGGTCTATTTTATCAGTATGCACAATTTATCTAACTCAACTCACTGCTAATTTGTTTCTGCTGCGTTTGGGGGAATCTATCTCCAGGCTTTTCTGTGTTATCTTGAATAATTGAAAGCGTGCTGGTCTACAGAGCCACACGGGTACAGAGGCTGCTGCTAAGCTTCCAAGGGGCTCCCTTCACTTGAGCAAGATTGAAAATGATTCCAGATGGCTAGGGAAACAGACAAAGCATGAAAACTATAATAGACCCTTAGGAAGGGCATCTGTTTCTACCAGGAAAGAAGACTGAGTCTTATGAAGGGAATATAAATGAAAGTTTCCTCAAGTAATTGGGTATTTTTCAGGTAGCAGTTGTCACATCTCCTTGTTTCATCAACTCTTAAGAGGAATCTCTTAAGAGTCCATTTTATCATTTATAAAATGAAGTAGTAATTCCTGTCCTCATTTCCACAAATGTTATGACTATCAGGTAGTTAGAGGGATGTGAAGGATCTTGTATATTAGACACTCATATGCCACTCTTGGTGTGGCGCTGTAGGATAAGTACTGGACTGCTAATGAAAAGGTTGGCCGTTCAAACCCGTCAGCCACTCCATTGAAACCCTATACAGGACCACTATGAGTCAGAACCAACTTGATGGATATTGACAACAACAACATGCCACTCTAAGAGTCCTAGTATGGCGCTGTAGGATAGGCACTGGATTGCCAACTGCCAGGCTAGTGGTTCAAAGTCATCAGTCACTCCTTGGAAGCCCTTGGAAGCCCTCTACAGGGTCTCTTTAAGTTGGAACCAACTGACACTAAAAACACCACCACTCTAAGGTCTTATTTTTTTCAGCGTGATTTTGGCCTTTATGTTATTTTTCAGAATTCTTTGAACAATATATTACTACGTGAATACAACATGTAGCCAACATTTTAGATGGTTAGAGGACTTTTAAAAAAAAAATTTAATTTAACTAAATTGAACTTCTGGTAGGAAAAACAGCCTATCTGTTACTCATGTCTGATTAAAAAATTACTCTGTAGAACTAAGCAGTTGAGGCTTTGCAGAAGTTTGGGAAACAAGACACTGTACCTGAGTACCAGCATTGAAATGAGTGTAATTCCTAAAGAAAAAGTTCTAATTTACTTCTGCTAGTGATACCTTGGAACTGGCAGGAGTCCCTGAAGAGTTGCCTACAGGCCCTGAGACACTGCCTTCTTTAGCCATTCTTCTATAGAGCCAGAGCTGTGAGGCCTCTTGCTGCTATAGTTTCTCAAAGTGATTGTATTTCACTGCTCTCATAAACACATCTTGTAAAAGAAACAAGGTTGTCTTTTAAACTTGTGCTTCTGCTTGACAAGAAAAATAAAACCTGGTCTACTTTCAGGGCCTTCTTGCCTAAGGAGAAGTCAACCCTTCCCATTTTTGTTAAGAGTGCTTTTGTATCAACTTGCCCTTTGTCATGCAGAAGCACAATATCCTCAGGGAAGTGAATCAGGATTGATAAATAAGCCCTTTATGCATTTGTTTTCTGTGGTTCAGGAAATTCTAACTTGCTGAACTGGCTCAATAGAGAATTCCAAAGTCCTTGGTGAGGAGATATTTTTTAAATGCAGTTTTAAAATGCTTGTTTATGTTATAATACATGTGACGTATACTATCCATCTTATGTCTGCAAGAGCTTGCAGATTTTGCAACTCCCTAGGCAGTTTTTGCTTGGTTATGCCAGTAACATATATAGTATTAAATAAAGCGAGAGTTTCTTTTACCTTATATCATCTGTAGCTTATCCTGCAGTTCAAAAATTATAGATGAAGACAGTTTAGAGATATGAATAATTATTTTCATATGATCCATGGCAAGAAAGTATTGTTGATTTTACCATTTTAAAAAACTTTATAAATGTATCTACCAGAAAATCTAAAATTGCCTGTGTGGCTTACATTATGTTTTTGTTGGACAGTGCTCCTGCAGACAGTCTTTTAATATTATAATAAATATATTATGTTGAAGTCCTTCTTTACCAGGTTCTTTCACTTTCCCTTGATTTTGAGGAAAATTTAAAGAGGACTGTGCTTACTGGAAACATTCCCATGGTTTCCCAGAAAAGATGTCCTTAGAATTTTTATAAGAGTTGTGTAGTCTCTAAAATGTTTCATTTATAAAAGGTCAATTTTGAATTCACTTTTTAAGTCAGCTGAGCATATTGTTGAGAATGTGTTGTGTTTGCACAGAAGACTTCCTGCCTAGGGCGAGGGCGCCGTCTTGTGGAAAGTACTGAATATAGCAGCCTATTCCATGATCGGTTGCAGACTGTAAGATCCCTGACTAGGCCAATAGTACTTTATTTCAGATGTTTGCAGCAAACACGAAACCACTAATGAGAAAGATGGTCACTTCCGTGCACCATCTTTTTTCATAAGTGGAGTTCTTATCAGTTCTGGGCTTTATTTTTCTCAATTTTGTGACGTTAGGGCTGAGAGGATGTAGTAAGAGCATTCTGATTTGAAGTCTTTTTTAAAAAATGCTAAGCTCTCATCTGAGTTTTTGTACCATTGTTTTTCCACAGAAATTTCTGAGGTTTTTATATTTCCTTAAAAAAAGTAGACTTTCTATATTTTTCTTTTTTTCTAAGTAAAACGGAGAGTGCTTAAATTATTTAATCTGTACAAAAGCTTCATTTGGTAAATGAGGAAGAATAGGATTGTAAACAAGTCATAGTACATATTCTCAGGAGCTAATTTGGGTTATTCTGGAGGCATGCATTTTAAAAAGGGAAACATGGTCAAAAGACTTTGGATAATGTTGGGTTTTACTTTTTTTTTTTGCTTTTTATGTTTATATTTGATGGTATAGTGCTATAGGATAAGCACTGGAATACTAACTGCAAGGTTGGTGGTTCAGACCCACCAGCTGCTCCTTGGTAACCTTATACAGAATTACTATGAGTCAGAACTGACTCGACAGCGCTTAACAACAACAAGTATGTGCTTACAAAAATGAAGTACTCAATCCCTATCTCTCCACCAACGCATTCCATAGTCAAAGGCTGCCAAAACTCAGTATTAAATCACGGAAATTTTAATATGGAGAACAGAATACATTTTCCATAATTTTGAATATTATTAATTTAGTCCATCAAAACACAAGATGAGCCAATGCATGAACTACAGCTAAACAAAACTCTCCAAAATATTTCTTGTGTTTATAGGCTAATGGCCGAGTAGGTGGTTAAGAGACTGGATCAGTTAGATTTCCCTTTAATGTGGAGACCTTGTTAGCTCATTGCTAGACTTGTGCTTGTGTTTAGACATAGTTCACTCTTGTTTGCAAAGTAATGTGGACACATTACTTTGATTATGAAAATAACAGAGAGATCAGGACAAGAAAACAAAATCAAGGGATTAGCCACCGAAATCTAGCCCAGAGTTGTTGTTACTTGCTGCACAGTCAGTTCCGAATCACAGTATAGGGTTTCTGCGGAGCGGCTGGTGGATTTGAATTGCCCACATTGCGGTTCAAACTGCCCTTGTGGTCCAGTGCTTATCCTATAGCGCCACACTACCATAGGGCTCATTCCATTAGTAAATGACACCAAAGTTGTTACCCACATTGATTTTTGGTTTTTTCCAACAAAAATTTCTGAGGTTTTTAATTTCATTTTTTTTGAAAAGTAGCGTGCTATATTGTTGACCAGTTTTTAAGTAAAATTGTTGATAAGTGCTGTCTGTTGTTTAAGTTCTGACTCATAGCAGTCTGTACAGGGTTTCTGAGGCTTTAAATCTTTTATGGAAGCAGAAAGCCTCATCTTTCTCCCACAGAGTGACTGATGGGCTTGAACAACTGACCTTGTGGTTTGCAGTCCGGTGCTTCTCCTACAGAGTGCTTAAAGGAGCTCATCTATACAAGTAAAGTTCAGGTAAATGACACTGAATAAAATCAACATTTTAATAGCAAAGAGCTAAAATAGTTGTTTCAAATATATAAACATATCATTATTATCTATTGCTTTTAGCCTTTGTACCCTAACTTAATTAACAACTCTCCCCTGCCCCTAAACCAGAGTGGGATTCCCTTTATTTATTCGCACTCAGCAGCACAGCATGGCTGGGAAGTGGAGAAACTGTAGCCAACTTGAACCCAGCCAACTCGTCTTCAACCCTCTGTGCCTCTGTTTCCTCGTCTGAAAACTGTGACTCAGAACAGTACATACCTCTCTGGGCAAATTATTGACTGATGCAGAAAGCATCAAAAGAAGGTGGAAGGAATACACGGAGCCACTGTACCAAAAGGAAATGGTCGATGTTCAACCATTTTAAGAGGTAGCATATAATCAAGAGCCAATGATACTGAAGGAAGTCCAAGGTGCATTGAAGGAATTGGCAAAGAACAAGGCACCAGGAATTGATGGAATAAAATTTGAAATCTTTCAAGAAAGTGAGGCAGCATTGGAGGCACTCTCTCATCTATGCCAAGAAATTTGGAAGACAGCTATCTGGCCAACTGACTAGGAAGAGATCAGTATTTGTACCCATTCCAAAGAGAGGTGACCCAGTGGAATGTGGAAATCATCAGACAATAAATATCTTTGATATCCCATGCAAGGAAAGTTTTACTCAAGGTAATACAGATATGGCTGCAAGCATACACTGACAGAGAACGTCTAGAGGTTCAAGCCAGAGTCAGAGGAGGACGTGGAATGAGGGATATCATTGCTGAAGTCAGATGGATCTTGGCTGAAAGCAGAGAATACCAGAAAGCTGTTTACCTGTGCTTTATTGACTATGCAAAGGCCTTCTATTGTGTGGATTATGACCACCTATGGACAGCATTGCGAAGTATGAGTATTCTGGAACACCTAATTGTGCTCATGAGGAATCTGTACGTAGACCAGGAGGCAGTTGTTTGAACAGAACGTGGGAACACTGAAATGTTTTAAATTAGGAAAGGTGTGCGACAGGGTTGCCTTCTTTCACCGTACTTATTCAACCTGTGTGCTGAGCAAATAATCTGAGAAGCTGGGTTATATGAAGAAAAATATGGCATCAGGATTGGAGGAAGGTCCATTAACAACCTGCGATATGCAGATGATACAACCTTGCTTCCTGAAAGTGAAGAGGACTTCAAATACTTGCTGATGAAGATCAAAGACCATGGCCTTTGGTATGGATTGCATGTCAATGTAAAGAAAACAAAAATTCTCACCACTGGGCCAATAAACAACACTCTTATCAATGGAGAAAAGATTGAAGTTGTCAATCAACCATCAACATTCAATAGAGGCAGCTGCCAAGAAATCAAACGCTGTATTGCGTTTAGACAAATCTGCTGCACAAGACCATTTTAAAGTGTTGAAGAGCAAAGATGTCAGCTTGAGGACTAAGAGACATGACACAAGCCATGATATTTTCAATAGCCTCATATGCATGTGAAAGTTGGACAGTGAATAAGGAAGACCGTAGAAGACTTGGTGCATTTGAGTTATAATGTTGGAGGAGAATATTGAAAGTGCCATGGGTTGCCAAAAAACCCCAAACAGATCTATGTTGGAAAAAGTATAGCCAGAGTGGTCTGTGGAGGCCAGATGGCCAAACTTCGTGTCTCATACTTCGGACTTATTGTCAGGAGGAACCAGTCGCTGGAAAGGGATATCATGTTTGGTAAGGTGGAGGGTCAGAGAAAAAGAGGAAGACCCCAGGGAGATGGATTGGCACAATGGCAGCATCAGTGGACTCAAGCGTGGCAACAATTGTGTGGTTGGCCCAGGACCAGGCAGTATTTTGTTCCATTGTATATAAGGTTGCTATAAGTCGGTACTGACTCGATGGCACCTAACAACACCACCAACATGAATTTCTATGTGGTAATAGATTTTTAGATCATTGTGTGTAATATTACATAGCACTTTTATTCTTTAAAAGTAAATTCATAGAATAAAAAATATTCAATCAAATGTGTTTTCCACCTCCCAAAATTAATTAATTAAATTTACAGTATTAGCTTTAGTGATAACATTTGCTCAGTTCTCTTGTTGTTAAGTGCTGTTGAGTCGGTTCCGACCTATAGCGACCCTGTATAGGATTTCCGAGGAGCCGCTGGTGAGCTTGAACCACTGACCTTACAGTTCAGCTTTGCAGTCTGTTGCATTGACCCATGGCGCCACACCATGACTCCAGCAGGTCCAAAAATCTGTGTTTGTTTTATGGCCTTTAGCAAAGGCTTTTGCTGATAGGGGATCTTGTTTCAGTTTGTTTAAGGAAGACGACCGTTTCCTTTGTAGGGAAATATCCATTCGTTTGGAATCTTCCAAGCAACTGTTATTATGATCTCGTCTATTCTTGCTCCATTATTACTGTTTTTGTTCTTCTATCCCTTCTCATTTATGAAAGTGAGGCAGTGAGTGAACAAACACCCCATGGATTAGTAGCAGTCACAGTCATTTGAGAGCAAGGGGGCCACCTGGCCTCCTTTGGTAGGAAGAGTTCAGCTTTGTGTGTATTGGTTCTCATCAAGGCTGACTCTGTAAGGACACTGTCTGAGATCAAGGTGCCCCAGATCCATGGAGGCTTGCTGTCAACACATGTGGACTTCAAAGAGAACTGGATGCTGCTTCCTACTTTTTGCTCTTGATTGAAATTTAAGGACCTCACCAATTTCAGTCAGGGGTTGAATGGCTGCACCTGCCATCCATCTCTCCCAAAGTAGGAATCAGAACTACTACTTGGGGCAAAGATAGAATTTGATACCCAAGAGGAAGTTGTCTTTGAGAAAATGTTATTCCATATCTTGTAACTAGCTATTCTTGAAAGACAGTAAAGATTAATTAAGACTAAGCTTAAAAAATGTCACCCCTGCTTCCTACTATTTCCTGCAATGCATACAAAACTGATTAAAATAAATTAAGGCAAATTGTTGTAATAGCATTCTGAAAAAATTAACGGTTGGAAGGCAACATTTGGTGGCAAATATAAATGTTTTTATATTTGAGCATTTGAGCAAAAGAGGCAAAACAAAACTTTTATTTAAAAAAACTGCTATGAAAAAGTGCATCAGTTTGCTTAGTGTTTAGTCGGCTTTGTGACCATGCTCTTCAGCCAGTACAATTATGGGATCTCAGAAGAGAGGCCCCTATTGTAGGAGAGACAAATACTGACTCTAGCAGATCTAATGTACTACTTCTAACCACAAGGCAAGGAAGGTAGGAAGGGTCAGCATAACTTATACTCACATGGAGGCCTCCAAGAGAATGAGATGGACACTACAGGTCATTTTATAGGTTAAGTATGAAAACAGTCATGCCATCACTTCCATCATCCTCTTACTGATCTCAGAGATCACACACCAGTCCAGATTCAAGGAACTGAAGAAAAGACTTCACATTTGTTGAGAGACGGAAATAGACATACCAGGAGAAAATAAATTAATGGCAGCTATCTTGGAGAGATGGCGTAGTGCTGTGGTAACTCAAGGTATAGTGCTCTTAGTATTATGTTTAAGTTCAAACCCACCCAACTGCTCCTTGGAAACCCTCAACAGGGTTGCTATGAGTCAAAATCAACTCCACGACAATAGTACCTTAGAAAGGGCCATCATTTACACCATCGTACTTATTAGAATCTCTGATTTCACATTGCTATTTGGAGTCCTGGTGTGGTGCTTTAGGATAAGCACTGATGTGCAAGGTCAGTTTGAATAGCAAGGTTGGTGGTTCAAACTCACCAGCCGCTCCTCAGAAACCCTATAAAGGGTCACTATTAGTTGCAATTGACTCGATGGCTCTTAACAACAATGACAGTTGGTATTATGAACTCCTGGTGTGGTGCTATAGAATAAGTACTTGACTGTCAACCATAAGGTCTGCGGTTCAAACCCACTAGCCACTCCTCAGAAACTCTATACAGGGTTCCACTGAGTTGGAACTGACTTAACGGCACACTACCACCACCACCACCACCACCACCACAATTTGGTATTATGTGCATTTATACAGATGCCTCATCTCCTTTATTAGATTGTCCATTCTTTGAGGGAGGGAGGTTGACTGACTCGTATTTGTAGCCCTGTCTGTAAACTGTTGTCTTACACATCACCGATTTTTTTTCTTAAAAAGAAATAATTTAGTTGGACTCAATATAGATACATATGACCCTTTCCAGTTCAAATTAATGATCTTAGACAAGCTTAGATTTGTTCCCATTTGTTTTACAGCTTAGGGAATGGCTAGAATGAAAGTAGACATTATGCATGGGAACTTTTGCTAGTTCTTGTGATCCTTTTTGCAGAGAGAATATAGTCTCATTCCTGAGTGTAGCTCTAGTACTGTGGTGGTCCTGTAGATTGGAGACCCAGCAGTGCGCCTGGAGTGGCGCAGTCAGCGATGCACATTAGTATTCATCAGAATTGCAGGCTAATTTTGGTGGAGCTGACTTGGGAAATCAACTAAAAATGTTCCTGTCACATTCCACAGAGATCAGAGGGTTAGTCCACTCGATGTTTACCTCTGACTTTCCATCTTGGAAACAAAGATTGGAGACAGCTCTCAGCAGTAAATGACACATCACAGATTTTTAATGCTCACTTCTTCAATGAAATTTACATGACAGTATTCTTAGGGAATGTATACTGAAATGAAAAAAAAAAATTCTGTTAAAATAATTGGACATCTGCTAAGTCCAAGGTTTTGATTAATTATAAGAATTGAAAATTCCTTACATTTGAATAGTTTCAGACTCTATGTGGTGGTGGTGGTTAAGTGCCATCAAGTCAGTTCTGACTCAACTCAGTGAGATTCCTCTATAGAAGTTCCTGGGCTGTAAATACAGGAGCAGAAAGCCTCATCTTTCTCCCTTGGAGTAGCTGGTGGATTTGAACCGCTGAACTTGTGGTTAGCAGCCCAATGCACAACACACTATGCCACCTGGCTCCTTTATAAATAACGTTAATTAAAGTCTTTCAATATTTACTATTCAAAGTTCTGGGCCGGGTGCTGTGGGGATACAGGGACGGGTATCATCACCTTCAACATACGTTATTTAGTTTGATTTTCACAGCTGTCTGTGGGGAGAGAATATTCCAGCCTCGTGTTGCCGGCAAGTAATATTAAAGGAATAGTCAAGGAACTTTTGGAGGATGTGAGCCTGTCATTTATTAGTTTCATTTCCAAGAGAGTGGTATTTCCCATATCATACTGAAGGTCTAGTGCACTTGGCCCTCCATAATCTGACTGTGTACTATATGGTCAGCACTGGACTGCTAATCTCAAGACTGGCAATTCAAACCCACCAGCCACTCCTTGGAAACATTTACAGAGTTACTATTAACAGACTCGACAGCGCTTAGCAATCACCAAGAACAAAATAACCTGACCATAAACTTACTTTTCCATGATATTCCTTGCTAGTCTTCAATTATGGGTTATTCTTACGGTTTTCTGAACAGGCTGGAAACTTTCTTACAGTTTTACAGGGTAACCCTCTCTTTACCCCATCTTTATTTCCAAATTAATATTAATTGAGGTTCTAAGGAGCTCTGGTAGCGTGGTGGTTATGAATCGGGCTGTGAACTGCAAGGTCAACAGTTCGAAACTACCAGCGGTTCCGCGGGAGAAAGATGAGGCTTTCTGCTCCCGTAAAGATTTACGGCCTTGGAAACTCTGTGCAGGGTCGCTATGAGTCGGAACTGACTCCACGGCACTTAACAACAACAACAACATATTGTGGCAGGTACTATAGTTAGCACAGGAATACAAATGTGGAAAAATATTCCCTACCATCAAGGGACTCTCAGACAAGCAATAGATAGGGCTTTTTCTATCCTTTTTCCTCATTTCTTAGTGAATCCTTAGTTTTTCAAGGCAAGCTAAGGTGTCATTTTCTCAAGGGCATCATTTCTATATCCTCTGACTACAGAAGCACTTTTGTATGGAAGTTTCCATGTTGTTCATAGTTTATCACTTGTATAGTTTGTCTTCAACTTCTTTGACTCTCCTGCTGTATTCAGGAAGAAACATGATTTTGATTCAGTTTATAGTACTTAGTACATTATGTTGTTGGGAAGTGCCATTGATTCAGCTCCCACTCATAGCGACCCTGTATAGGGTTTCTGAAGAGTAGCTGGTAGGTTTGAACTACCAGCCTTGTGGTTAGCAGTCCAATGATTATCCTACAGCACCACACCAGGACCCCTAGAATACTGTGTTGTTAAGTGCCATCAAGTCAGTTCTGACTCATAGAGATTCTGTATAGGGTTTCCGAGGAATGACTGGTGAGCTGGAACCACTGACCTTGCGGTTCAAGCTGACCTTGCAGTCCAGTGCATTAACCCACAGTGCCATACCAGGACTCCTAATACACTATAGTACACTGTAGACTATATTTTTGAACACTGAGTATATTATGCCAGTCACTTCCAGTTTGCCTGAAATAGATGCATTTTGTGTGCACTACCTCATCCACAGGCCCTTTTAGAATTCAGCCTTTGCTGATGAGTTTGGTCATCAAAGATCATGGAGATGTTTATACCATGTGACTTTTCACTGCAGTTGATTGGGCTAGAAATGTGCGTATGACCCAAGGGTGGTGAACTCATTATCAGATTCTCTATTGAGGTTGCACCAAGACACAAGAGTTGCATTTTGTGGTGAATGCTTAACCTATAAATTAATATATTTTCAGTCAAGCAGCCACATTGGGCTGTACACAAGGAGAGGAAGCTAGTCAAGAGGGCAAAATAGAGACGATGATAAAGGAAGATGATACCCTGCTCCCCAATTGTACCCCAGTTCAAATTTCTGTAGAACTGAGTTGTACTTTAGTGTCTTTGCTTATACAATCACCTCTTGCACCATTAAATAAGTCCCTTTTCATTTGAACTGTGTTGAGCATTCCTTTGAAATCCAAAGTGCCTTGACCAAATAAACTGCCAAACCTGTCTCAGTCCACATCTTGCTTGATCTCTCACAGCATTTAAAAGCTGCTGTTCAGACCTGCTTTCTTCAGCTGTTTCTTTTCCTTGGCTTTGATGGTGCTGGATTAGTCTTCGATTGCATGAAGTCTCCTTTTATGCTTGCTGTTTGTGCTCTGTCTTTTCATCCTACTAAATATAGGCATTCCCCAAGGTTTTGTGCTTGACCTTCATTTCCTCTGTCCGTAACTTTTCTCTTGTTGCTCTTGTCTGTCCCCATGGCATCAGTTGTCATTTCTGTGAAGGTGATTATTAAATATTCTTTATACAGACACACATTGCCTAGTTTTGACTTCTTTCTGATACTCAGTTGTTTACTTATTGGCGTCTGGACTTCAGCAGGTCAAAACACAATTCATTATCTTCCCTCCAGATGAGCTAATGTAGATATTAGATGAGTTTTGATGTATTTCCTCAATCTTAAATGAATCTGAGTTCTCATGACTTTTAATTTTCTCTTAATGGTGCTATTTTTCCATTAGCAATCTAGGCTATATTTTCATGTCATCCTAGGATTTTCAATGGAAAGCTAGACTTTCAGGATCTATTAGGATTAATAATAATAATTAACAATAGGCTCTAATTCAGTATGATTAACACCGATAGATTCTATTTAACCATACTACTGAGTCTGACCTAGGTCTGCCTGTGGGTGGGAAACAAGCTCGTTTCATCTCATCTGTAATCCATTTTAGATAGCTAGGATTTAAAAAAAAAAAATTTTTTTTTTTTTTCAAAGTGATTCCTGAGACTTTGGAGTGGGTTGTTCTTGTTGACCTAATCTAGCATTCCCAACCAAGTTTCCATGGATAAAAGCACCATGTGATGTCGGTGTTGAATAACTTACTTCACAATAGTTAATTGTGCTTGAATAGATTGCTTCTCTTACATAACACTTTCCTTGAAATTCAACTCCTGAACTGATTTGTTAACATTTACAGATACAGAAGAATCAGATTCTGAGGAAAGTTACTGAAAGATGGACTGGTTTTAAGATGAAAGCAGCCTTAAAAGCAGTTGGAAAAGTAGCTTATGTAACTGATTTGAGAACTTCCAGATTCTTGCTCTAGACAAGGAAGATAGCAATCTCTTCTGCTTGGCATGGAGTAGCTGTCATTCACTTGACATCTATCAAGGATGTATTACATGCAGATAGCCAAGAATGATGGAAAGATCAAAAAGACTTCAAGAATGCAGCCCTGCTCTCACACAGGAGCTTTTCAGACTATTGAGAATTAAATGCAAATACTAACAGAACTACATGGAAGCAGTTGATGATTTTGCAGTTTTGAAGTGAACTATGTTTTATTGTTGTTGTTAAGTACCATTGAGTTGGTTCTGACTCATAGCGACCCTGTGTAGAATTTCCAAGGAGCAGCTGATGGGTTTGAACTGCTGAACTTGTGGTTTGCAGTCCAATACTGATTCTACAGCACCATACCTTTGCTCCTAATAGTAATTGAAGACATTCTAACAGTAACATACTTTGCAAAATATAAAAATTGAATGAATAATCAAAAGTCTTATCAAAGGTATGAAAGAAAAGCTGGTTTACCTAGAGGTCAGTTAACTGAATATCTTTAATCATGATTCTTCTGTTTAAACCACTATTCATCATTGGTAAAAGACAAAAAACAATGCATGCTTAGTACGGAACATTAGGAAATCAGAGAACACACACCAAAAAAAAAAAAAAAAAAAAA
>NW_006408595.1:8628106-8634717 GCF_000296735.1 Chrysochloris asiatica
AGTGGTGAGGATTTCTGTTTTCTTTACATTGAGGTACAACCCATACTGAAGGCTATGCTCTTTGATCTTCATCAGTAAGTATTTTAAATCCTTTTTGTTTTCAGCAATGAAAGTTGTATCGTCTGCATATCACAGGTTGTTAATGAGTCTTTCTTTCTCTAATTCTGATGCCACATTCTGCTTCACATAGTCCAGTTTCTTGAATTAATTGCTCAGCATACAGATTGAATAAATATCGTGAAAGAATACAACCCTGGCGCACACCTTTCCTAATTTTAAACCATTTGGTGTTCCCTTGGTTTGTTCAAACAGCTGTCTCTCGGTCTATGTACAGGTTCTTCATGAGCATAATTAAGTGTTCCGGAATACTCATTCTCCACATTGTCCATAGCTTGTCATGATCCATACAATGGAAAGTCTTTGTGTAGTCAATAAAGCACAGGTAAACATCTTTCTGGTAGTCTCAGCTTTCAACCAAGATCCCTCTGATGTCAGCAATAATGTCCCTCGTTCCACATCCTTATCTGAATCCAGGCCGACCCTCTGGCAATGTCCTATTATAGCCGTGTTTTGAAATATCCTCAGCACAGTTTTTCTTGCATGTGATATTAGTGATATTATTCTATTATTTCTGCATTCCATTGGGTCACCTCTATTTGGAATAGGCAAAAATATGGATCTTTTCCAATCAGTTGACTAGATAGCTGTATTCCAAATTTCTTGACATAGATGAGTGAGTGCCTCCAGTGCTGCATCTGTTTATTGAAATATTTCAATTTGTATTCCATCAATTCCCAGTGCCTTCAGGGCATCTTTGACTTCTTCCTTCAGTATCATTGGCTTTTGATCTTATGCTAGTTCTTGAAGTGGTTGAACACTGATCATCTTTTTTTGGTACAGTGACTCTGTGCATTCCTTCCAAATTCTTTTGATGCTTTCTGCATCATTCAATATTTTGACTATAGAGTCCTTTACTATTTCAAGTTCAGGTTTGAATTTTAAAAATTTTCCTCAGCTTGAGAAATGCTGCACATGTTCTTCCCTTTTGGTTTTCTAATTCCAGGTCTTTGTTATAATGCTAGACTTTTTCGTTATAATATTTGTCTTTATCTTCTCGAGCTGCCCTTTTCAGCAATAGATTATAAATTTGGCCCTCTTTAACTTGCAGTTGCCATTTTCTTTTCCAAAACCAGTATAAAACAAAGTGAAGCAATAGTATTCAAAATTAAAGAGCGACACGATCTTAGCGTTACTGACTTTTTAGAAAGATTTATGAAGAATAAGTGAAATATCCCAATGGTATAGTTGAGATTATTGTTATTAAACACCACCAAGTCAGTTCGGAATCGTAGTGATCCTGTCTAGCATTTCCAAGGCTTTAAAGCTTCATGGGAGCAGAACACCTCATGTTTCTCCTATGTAGTATCTGGTAGGTTCGAATCACAGAACCCTGTGGGGCACAATTCAGTACTTACTGTATGGACCCACCATGCTCCCATAGTCAAGAATTAGTATGTTGTTGTTGTTAATAGTATATACATGTTGCTGTTAAGTGCTGTTGAGTCAATTCTGACTCACTGTTGTTGTTAGGTGCCATTGAGTCCATAAGGACTCACAGCGACCTTATGCACAACAGAATGAAACACAGCCCGCTCCTGGGCCAACTTCACAATCGTTGCTATGCTTGAGCCCATTGATGCTGCCACTTTGCCAATCCATCTTTCTGGGGGTCTTCCTCTTTTTCTCTGACCTTCCACCTTACCAAACATGATATCCTTCTCCAGTTACTGGTTCCTCCGAAGTATGAGAGACAAAGTCTGGCCATCCTGGGTGTTCTGACTCATAGTGACTCTGTATAGGGTTTTCAAGGAGTGGCTGATAGGTTTGAACTGCTTAACCGTGTGGTTAGCAGCCCAGTGTTTGTACTACAGTGCCACACCAGAATTCCTTGCATATTATATATTATGAACTTTTTTGCCTAATCACTTTTTTTCCAGAAGCTTGGAAAAGAATGGTATAGTAAATATTTCAGAGTTCAGCAAATACTTACTGTACAACTTAAGAAATTGTATAACATTTGTGCTATTGTTTCCTGATATATGGTGATAATGGTGTAATATAGAGAAAATACTAAAGTTAATATTGTATGACTTTGGTAAGACTTTTGATTACCCAACTACCAAAGTTTATTAGCCAGTCATAAATTCTGTTTGATCAATTGCCCATTTTGATGGTGAATTTACAACTTACTGAGTTAGAGAACAACAGTGTTGAGTGACCTGGAAATTGGAACTACCCTTGACAGGGTAGTTGAGGGCAGGATGTGGTGTTTGGGACCCGACTACAGAGAATGGGAAGAAAATCATTCTGGAAGGTACTTCCAGTATGAACAGAGCAGAAGTAGTGTTTTAATCAAGCCAGAGACTCAGGAACTGAGGGATATGATGAAGCGATCACATCTAGAAGATCCATTTGGACTTGGTTTCAGGAACAAGGCAGAAAGCCAGTTGTTAGAACTTTGCCAGTCATGGATCTGAGCTGGACTAGTTGACTTGATATCTAGTGCTTTATATTGAGCTAAAGTTTCCTTCTTGATATTGCTCCAAAACTTGCGCTAAGACTGCACATTCAGGAGAGATAAAATGGCATGCACTGTGGACAAAAAGGCCTGGGTGTAGGAGGAGCTTGGAACCCAACATATCACAGTGGTATCACCCAAAGGTGATTATCAGTGTTTTAGAAGAAGTAAGATGGGTATGTGGTGACCTAGAGGAGCCAGCCCTAGATTCAGTGCTATTTAACATTTCCATCACACTGATAGATTAGAGAACAAGCCATTAATTACTCAAATGGCATTAAATAAAAATGGTAGCTTGCACTTGGGTAAATAAGATTTCAATATTACCATGAAAACCTGGATGCATTTTTATATTAAAACCTAGTAGTAGCTCAGCAAGGACAAATGCACAACTGTTCTTTTAAGTGGAAAAAACAGATGCTGCAGATAAATTATTTCTACTAAATTAAAAACCAGAGTTTTGAAATTCTTTATTTTCTGATTGACCTTTTGTGGAAAATTTATGCGGCATTGATGGGGTTTTTAAATTGTGACATTAGTAACTGCATTGTTGCCAGTTTTAAATTCTCCTGAAATTTACTTGATTCTGTAGACTCCAGTTACATTTAGAAAAAGCATAAAGCATTTATCAGACCTCTCAGGGCCACTAGGCAGGTACTTTTTAAAATAAGTATTATGTCTTGTGATTTTTCTTTTTTTTGTGACACATCAGCAAAAGTGGCTACACTGAAATTATGAGAAAGAAAATCTAGTTTCTCTACTGTTGGGTGGGAAAGGTCACTAAATTCCCCTACTGACTGCTTCTGTTAGTATTTGAATAAGAATTTTTCTAAGAAATTGTGTGCTGAGGATATAAGGTCAGTTGAGAACAAGAAGGTGTTATAAAAGAGCAAGGCAAAAATTTTATTAGAATGAGTTTCTCAAATGTAAATGACTACAGAAAAAATTTTTTTTATCAAACTGATTTCTGTGTGTTGCATTACTAATCCCCATTTGATTTTATTTAAAATTACTTATAATATTTGAAAGATATAATCTACTGAAGTTGATTAGTTTCTGTTTAAATAAAGAGAAGATGAAGAGATAGGTGATGAGGGACTAGTGGTAGTCTGAGTTAAGGATTTGGGGAAGAAATTCTGACATTACAGAAAATGTAAATACACTCAATGTACCCATACTTTTGTTTTGTCTTGTTTTTAAGTTTCTGCCAGTGGGTTCTCTTTGTTTTGGAGATTATTCAATTTAAGTAACAACCCTTATCTGGCAGCTGCCCTCAGTCAGGGCCATTTATATAACTACCCTTGGTTATCTGTTATCTGACCTCTTGGAACAGGAATCCTGTCGTTTCTAACATTTCTACCACCAAGAGTGGTTGAGCAAGTGTTTAACTCTGCCTCAATGACTCTTTTATGTACTCAAATACCATTTTTCTGCTGTCTTAGACTTTCTTCCACAAAAAGAAACAAAAACCAATTCTTTAACTTTCATCACTATCATATTTAATGATCATGCATTCACAGAGCATTGTGTTATAAGTGAACACAAGGTCATTTTGCCAGGTAGCATAATTTAAGATTTGCCTTAGCAATTTGGCATCTTCATAGATTAAAAAGAATGAACTGTAACCTCTTCAAAATCATAAAGTAAATCAGATTCATTACATAGTTCACTAAAATAAATTTTATTTCCTTGAAAACAAGTTTTATTTTATTTTTTGAAACTTTTTACTGAGAACTGAGTGATGGTTTACAGGAAAGGTCATCAGTTTTACATTAAACAAATCATATGCTTAGCTTCATCTCAATGATTACAATCCCTTCCCTGCAACAACAGGTATCCTGCTTCCTCCCTGTGGTTTTGATTTCCATTCCACCCACCTTCCCAGCCCTTTTCAATGCTGTCCTTAGGTAAGTGTGCCCTTTTGATTTTTGAACGATTGACCATTCCAGGGTGAACATACCTTACTAGTGTTGTTGTTCCCTCTATGCATCTATCTACTGCTTGGCTGAAAATTGGAACATGAAGCTGAGTTCTTTTCCACACCTTAAGGGTGGTACCCATTCAGAGCAATTGGTAGCGAGAGCCAGGCACTATCTAGTTCTTCCGGTCTCAAAGTTGTGGAAACTGATGCTCACATGTTCCATTAGTTCATTCATTTTATTTATTTCAAAGATCTTCAGTTTTCATCACTCTTCTTCTGCACATGGGAAGACCAATAGTTGCAACTTAGATGGCTGCTGGTGAGCTTTTAAGATCCCAGTCATGCATGTCTCACCAAAGTAGCATGCAGAGCATTCTTTGCAGACATTGTTATGCTAATTGACTATGGTGTCCCCCTGAGACTATGGAAGGTTGGATGCCCCAGGCCCAGGAACTCAATGTCTTAAGATGTTTGGTAATATCTAAGGAGTTTTCCTCATTTTGCCTCCTGCGTGCTTCAACCACATTCATAGGTGTGTTTATAACAAAGGTAAATGGCCATGTATAAATATCCTCTGTCAAACTCATACATGTTTGTAGGTGTACAGTCATTCTCCTCCCTTCCAGACCTGTTTGGCTTGTGTATCTGCCCTTGTATCTACCCATAGAACATTGTTGTTTCACTTACCAGATATTTTTTAGCAGCATGGTAAACATTATATTATATTTTGTTATTAAAACTTTTCTACTTAAGCATTATTTTCTCTATGATGTACTTTTCATTTCTCTTAACACTTACACATAGTTGGACAAGACATACTTGATAGATTGAATTGTTAAAGAAAGAATAGAAGTTCCATGAGGACAGGGATTTTTCTGTGTTTTATTGACTACTGTATCCTCAATTCTTATTACAGTTCCTTGGTAGACAATAAATATTTGTTCAGTGAATGAAAAAAAAGTGATACTTTTCATTCCTTCGTTAATATCCTTAGGGTACTGATATTTTTACTAGTGCTTGTCTATGTAATTTGCAATTAATATATAAGCTTTAATTTACTTTAAACCCCCAAGAAAATTAGTCTCAAATTTTCATATTTCCACTTCACTTAGCCCAAAATAAATAGCACAGTTTAAAGAGCATCCTCTTATATTTTTCAGCCATTCTGGATGACTTTAAAATCAGTGCCCTCCTTCAGGGACGACTTGTCATCACTGAAATTATTTTTAAAGGTGTCCTCGGCTTTGAAATATTTCAAAGGAAATGCTCAAATAATGTCTTGAGCAACTGGAGATGTTTTAAGACATGGGACACTTTGTATAAACAGTGGCTCTTAAACTTACTAGGGTCACCAAACCAGTTGAGAATTTGATATATCTTAAAATCTGCTCCTGCCAAATGCACACCACAGCATATGATATTTGTATATGATTTATGGGGTTCATTTGGGAAGCTCATCTTTGAGCTGTTTATGGTTATTTGGACTCCACTTAGGAATCTTTAAAAGTATACTTGTTGTTGTGTGTGTTCAACTCTATCCTGATTTATAGTGACCCGCTATTACTGGAGTCCTGGTGTGGCACTGTGGGTTAATGCACCAGACTGCAAAGCTGTTTGAACTGCGAGGTCAATAGTTCAAGCTCACCAGCCGCTCCTCAGAAATCCTATACAGGGTCGCTATGGGTCAGAACTGACTCGATAGCACTCAAGAACAACAGCAAGACTGACTAGAACTGCTCTGTAGGATTTTCTAGACTGAAATTTTTAAGTTCAAAGACTTGGAGTTATAAAACCCAAGTCAAAAACACACTCAACATTACTCAAGTTGAAAAAAACTAAATAAAAAATTTGAGCCTTGTGTTGCAATATTGAATGATTCCATGAGCAAAATGAAGTCCTGGTATGGTGCTGTAGGATAAGCACTGGACTTCTAACCATAAAGATGGTGGTTCAAACCCACCAGCCACTCACTGGAAACCCTATACAGGGTTACTATGATGTGGAACCAATTGGACAGCACTAAACAACAACAATGGAGTCCTGGTGTGGTGCTGTGGGTTAATGCGCCAGACTACAAAGCTGTTTGAACTGCAAGGTCAGTGGTTCAAGCTC
>NW_006408595.1:8637398-8649982 GCF_000296735.1 Chrysochloris asiatica
AGTCGGTTCCGACTCGATGGCACCTGACAACAACAACAACAACAACCACAATATATAGAAAAAGAAAATCCTCACAACTAGACCAATAACATCATGATAAATGGCAAAAGATTAGTGTCAAAGATTTCATTTTGCTTGGATCTACAGTCAAGCAGAAGAATAGAAATTAAATGATGCACTCCATTAGACAAATCTACTGCACAAGACCGCAAGAGCAAAGATTAGTTTGAGGACTAAGGTGCACATGAACCAAGTCTTGATGATTTCAGTTGCCTCATATGCATGTGAAAGCTGGAAAATGGATAAGAAAGACCTTAGTAGAATTAATGCATTTGAATTATGGTGTTGGAGAAGAATATTAAAAGTACCATGGACTGCTAGAAGATCTAACAAATCTGTGTTGGATGAAGTAAAGAAGCTGGAATGCTCCTTAGAAGCAAGGATGGTGAGACTTTGTTTCTCGTACTTAGGACATGTTGTTAGGAGGGATTAGTCCCTGGATAAGGACATTATAATTGGAAAAGTGGAGGATCCGTGAAAGGAGGAAAACTCCCAACAAGATGGATTGACACAGTGGCAGCAACAATGGGCCCAGACAGTGTTTTGTTCTGTTGTGTAGAGAGCTGCTATAGGTTG
Organism: Chrysochloris asiatica; assembly: GCF_000296735.1. NCBI lineage: Eukaryota > Metazoa > Chordata > Mammalia > Afrosoricida > Chrysochloridae > Chrysochloris > Chrysochloris asiatica. The sequence goes on from NW_006408595.1 coordinate 8,638,035, forward strand.
GAATTGACTAGATGACACCTATCACAACAACAATAACAAATTTTATGGGAGTAGATCTCCAGGTCTTCTCTCCCATGGAGCCTTGGATGGGTTCAAACTGCAAACCTTCTGGTTAGCAGCCACGCCTTTACCTGTTGTGCCAACAGGAATTCATACCGAAGTCTGAATCCTTGGAGGCAACATTTGAGTCTGATTCACCGCCTTTTATAGAAAAAGTGCTTTATGTTTAATAGACATTAATTGGGTGAAACAATGTATAGTATCACAGAGAGTCATATTGCTTTGTGATTGCATTTTGTACTTACTATCCACATATTTATATGTTGTTGTTGTGGTTAAGTGTCATCGAGTCAATTCTGATTCCAGTGACCCTGTATAAAGTTTCTGAGGAGGAGCTGGTGAGTTGGACGCCACCAACCTTGCAGTTCAAACCAACCTTGAGGTCAAGTGCTTATCCTATGGTGCCACACCAGGACTCCACCTATTCATATTATTGTTGTTTTTAAGTGCCATTGAGTCAGTTCCAACTCATAGTGACCGTGTCTAGGATTTCCAAGACCTTGTGGTTCTCAGTCCAGTGCTGATCATCACTAAAATATTTGTTAGGTGTACCCTGTCACACTCCCATAGAAGTGAAGGGCTTTCGCCTGATAGAGGGCTGGGAGTAGCTTAATGAAATTTGCACAGGAACTGGACACCACAGGAAGGAGCAGCAGCAGTCAGAGGGGAAAAAAAATCAAAGTGTGACTCTATTTGTATACAGCGTCAGTTGTTCTCTAGGTTTATGAGTCATTCCCATTTTGGCCTATGTGTGACAAGTTGCTATTACAGCCTGCACCATCGTCTCTCTAGAAAATCAATATAAACTGGATTTATGCAAGGCTGAAAATTACACTATACACTTTAATGAAAGAATAAAGGAAAATGTTGACATCTCCTTTACATTTTGCACTTTACTCATTTCCATCATGGCAAAAGCAAAATACATTTTAAAAATTTATGTTTGCAGAAATATAATAGAAAGTGGAAGGATTACAAGTGACCCAATATTAAATATACCTTATGAAAGAGGACAAGAGATCTCTTGGACTGTTCCTCTATTGTTGATGCATTTCAATAGATTTGTTTTTCTCATGTTTTTCACATATTAGATAGAAATATCGAGTCGTGCAAAGCAGAATGCTTTATCTTTTCCACATTCTCATTGGTGGTGCACTAGAAGGTAGGCAGAGATCACCAGGGAATGCTTTGATTGAATTCAGTCATTCAAGTGCAAGTCTTGATTCTTCTGCCTTACATGTACCAATGTGTTGAGAGTAGAGGGCATGACAGGGGTTAAAAAAGGGATGGGCTTGAGGGGTCTGTAGCTAGGAACATGTATTCTCAGAGGAAAAACTGAGTTATAAACTTGCCCTGGTTCTGCTGTTCCTCTCCACTATAGTTTATTTCCCTTCTCAGACCTACAGATCTCTTAAGAATCGTAGTCTAATGAACACACTCCTTCCTCATTTTTCCTCTAGATTGTGATGTGCTGTGATCTTCCTTCTCCTTCTTCCAAATCTGATACGGTGGTTGAATGCATTCATTAATTCATTTCACAACCATTTATTTGTGAAGCTCTGACAATGTGCCAAGTATTTTTGCTAGGTATAAAGGAAGTGTGTGGCATTGTGGGATAAAGCCCTGGACCGCGAGCTTGATATGAATCACAAGGTCTGTGGTTCAAACTCACCACTCGCTCCTTGGAAACCCTATACAGGGCCGATGTAAATGGGAATTTAACAACAAGGGAAGAACAAAGGTGCCATTGGAACTTTCAAACTTTGGTAGACTGAAAGAGAAGGTGAAGGAGAGAAACAGTGGAGAACAATGGGCTGCTTTTAATAGTTGACTGATGTATTTGCATATGGGGGCATGGTCAAATTGATGAGTTAGGGAGTAACAGTGATTCCTTTTTATTCTCCACTCTCTTATTCATGAAATCAATTCCATTTTGGATTGAGAAGCTGGTCAGAAAACATTTGATTATAGGAGAAACAACTCTGAGGTCAGAGGAACAAGAGGCTAGGAAGTTCAAAGGGCAGGAACTTGATTATATTGAACTTTGTTCAGAATGTCAGAATTATGAGTAAATTCTACAGTATTCAGATATATAAATTCTGGTAACTTCCTCCCAAATTAAAATTTTACTGTAGATCTGCATACTCTCTTCCTTTTAAAGTTTCTTTCTCCTCCGGATTTGCCCAACAACCCTAAGAGTTTATACTCTAAGGATGGTCTGGCTGCGTTCCAACCCTAAGGTTAAAGCACTGATGTTTGAACAGTGTTACTGTTATTGTTTCTTCATTTCCACAAGGTGTCACTATTGAATAATGATCCTTCTCAGGCCCATAGATATATAACTCTCTTCTGCATTGCCCTCAATGTCTGGACCCTACCCATATCCTCTGAAGGAGGATTTGTCCCCACTGAATGACATTTACCAAAGGCAGTCCACACCTAGTTAATATTCTCATGACCAGTCATTGTCCCCTAAGGTCCAAGCACTGTTCCAGGTATCTGGAAATGGAAGACAGACCAAAAAATGTTAGATCTTTTTCATGGACCTTGAACTTTTTCTTTTAAGCCTAGTTCATTAGCCATATCTCTCCTGACGTCAAGATAATTTTCTTTCTAGAGCTTCATTACTCTTTCTTTCTCCTTGACCTTGCCTGAGCCATCATGGTTCACCCCCATAAATCTCCCAAACTTAAAATCTCAGTGGTTCTTATGCAAATTGGACTACAATCCTCTTAGTGACAGCTTTGTATAGTGTAACGCCTTGCATGATTGCAAAATGATTCGTTGTACCCTTGTCTGGTTGTTGTTGTTGTTATGTGCCGTGGAGTCAGTTCTGACTCATAACGACCCTGTATAGGGTTTCCAATGCTGTAAATCTTTATGGGAGCAGAAAGCCTCATCTTTCTTCCACGGAACAGCTGGTAGTTTCGAACTGCTGACTGTGAGATTAGCAGCCCGATTTGTAGCTATTCTCCAAAACTAAACCAAATCCACTGCCATGAAGTCAATTGTAACTCATGATAGTGGTGGTTACGTGCCGTGGAGTCGATCCCAACTTATAGCGACCCTGCATAGGGTTTCCAAGGCTGTAAAGCTTTACAGGAGCAGAAAATCTCATCTTTCTCCCCCAGATTCGCTGGTAGTTTCGAACTGCTGACCCTGAGATTAGCAGCCTGATTCATAACCACTACACTACCAGAGCTCCATATTCTAACTCATAGCGACCCTTTAAGGTCAGAGTAGAACTATTCCATAGGATTTCTAAGGCTGTAAATTTTTACAGAAGTTAATTGCCCCATGTTTCTCCCATAGGGCCTCTGCTAGGTTTGGATCGCTGATCTTTTGATTAGCAGCCCAGTGTTGTAACCACTGTACCATCAGGACTTGCTCCTTGGTTAGAGTTGCCTAGTGTAGAGGATTGTTTAGGTAAAGCCCAGGAGGACAAAGAAGGTTTGCTTCTATTAGTCTTTTTTTAAAAAAAGAAAAAGAAGAAAAAAATTCCATAGTGTATTTTTGAGTACTTAGTGTCCTGGAGCTCGACAAGATATAAGGTTAAAGGAAGACTGTTTTAAAAAAAGATGGGAGGGACATGATCACATTTCACTGCTGGAATTCTGGTGTGGCACTGCAGGATAATGCACTGGACCATAAGGTTGGTTTGAACTTCAAGGTCAGCGGTTCAAATCCATCAGCAGCTTCCAGGAAACCCTAAACAGGGTCTCTGTGAGTAGGAACCGACTCAGTGGCACTTAACAACAACAGCAACTGTAGATATTGCTACTTCCTTACTTCCAATACCTGTCTAAATATCACCTTGAGGATTAAGGTGTTCCTGACCAAAACCATAGTATTTTCAATCACCTAATGAGCATGCAAATGCTGTACAATGAATAAGGAAGGAGAAGATGCAAGTTGGGTAGGAAACAATGGAAGGATAAATTCATAGTCACTACGTAATTTACAGACTACTGGTGTGACTCTATATGGCCAGCATTGGACTGTTAACCACAAGGTTAGCAGTTCAAGCCCATAAGCTGCTCCTCAGAAACTTATACAAAGTTACTGAGTCAAACTGACTTGACAGCACTTAAAAAAAAAAACCCGCTGTAACTCAGGAGTCCTGGTGTGGCGCTGTAGGATAAACTAGACTTTTAACTGCAAGGTTCGAACCCACCAGCCGCTCCTCGGAAACTCCATACAGGGTCACTGTAAATCAGAACCAACTTGACCACACTATAACTCACTTCTCTTCTGTCTTCAGCCATAATTGGCTATCAATATAGGGAAAAGATGGAAGGAGAAAAATAGAAGGGGAAAAGAAATGGAGAAAGAGAAGGGATGAAGAAGGGAAGGGTGATCTTGTTCCAACTGTTTGCTCCTTGCTCCCAAATGTTTTTAGTGTTAGCATGTTTCCTAAAAAAAAGATTGTTTAGATTGCTAAACTGAAACAAGAATACTGTCTAGAATTTAGAGAAGGTTTAAAAAAGAAAAGCATATTTTGTAATTCTACCATCTAGAGACCACCCATCTTGGCATTTTGGATTTGTATTTTTAAAATGAGTTTATACTGTGTATTCAGTTTTTAACCTGATTCTACTTTCTCCATGCCATTAAATATCAATTATTAGTTCATTTTAATTACTATATGTTTTTGTCACTTTTTTATACTGTGATTTTTTTGTTGAATATTTATGATGGTCACAGAATGTTGCCTTTATTTTACTTTGTCCCTAAATCCTGTACATTGTTAGAAAGTCAAACAGTGAAATATCTTTACACGACTGCTGCCCGTGTATGGAGTTACCGGTCCTGATGGTGTTCTTTCTTTAGTTCTTAGGACTGAAAGTCTAAGGATATCTCTTGCAGTCTCCCTACTCTATCACAGAACTTTAAATTCATCCCTTAGGGTTGTTGGGACTGAACCATAAGCCAGGTACAAGGGAATTCCAAAAATTTTGTGGAAAATTCCATTGTCTTTTAATTTCACTTTCCCATGAATGCTTTCAAGTCCCTTTATATTTGACAAAGCCTCTTGTCCTTTGTAATTTTCTGTTGAACTGAAGATTTTTAAGTTTCTTCTCTGAATCTATAATCTCAGTATTAGAGCCAAAGTGGTCCATCCTTCTTCCCCGCTATAATCACATTCATACCAAAATCTCCACATCTCCTACAGTATATTCAGAGTACCTCAACCTGATTGTTAAGGAGCTCTGGTAGCATAGTGGTTATGAATCGGGCTGTGAACCTCAGGGTCAGCAGTTCAAAACTACCAGCTATTCCATGGGAGAAAGATGAGGCTTTCTGCTCCTGTAAAGATTTACAGCCTCAGAAACCCTGTTCATGGTCTCTATGAGACGGAAATGACTCCATGGCACATAACAACAACAACAACAACAAACCCGATTGTTATGATCATTCTATGTCCGGTTGTAGATGTGATAAGTAACTTGCAGAGATCACTTACTGATACAGTGATGTTGTTAAGTGCCTTGGGGTCAGTTTAAACTCATAACGACCCTGTATAAAGTTTCTGAGGCTTTACATATTCACGGGAGCAGAAAGTCTCATCTTTCTCCTGCGGAGTGATTTGGACCTTGTGCTTTGCAGTCAAGTACTTAATGTATGGAGTGTGGTGATAAAATAATAGCAACTCACCTTGAGTTGATGTCATGTGTTAGACTTTAAATGACTTACGTTAATAAAAATGTAATAACCTTCACAATAACCCTGTGAACTGGTTTCTTTCGTTACTCATTGCACGCATGAAGAGCCAGAGCTAGGGAGAGATTACATAGATGGTTCTGCATCCCCCTATGGTCAGTGGGTAACTCAAGACTCAAGCCTTGATTGTCTCCTGAGTCCTCACCTTGACCCATTGTCATATCACAAACATATGCATATCATTTCTAGTAAATAATGTTTTATTGCTCTTCAGTTAAAATAAAACCAGGATGATTCATAATTATCTAAAAATTTTAAGCTACTTATTTCATTTATGGCTTTAGATTTCTATTAGATTTTAACCAGACAAAAGCAAACCACGTAAGATTTATAAACTCATAGAATGTTGGAGTTGGGATGCGTGACCTCAGTGGTACCCTTATTCTTCATCTAGCCATGTAGAATTTTGTTGTAGTTTTGGACATCCGATGATTGATAGAGATTTCTGTAGAAAGACTTGATCAGTTGGTCTATGGCATTGAGTCCTACCCAACCACCAGTTAGATTCCTACCTGGGTGTTATTCTATATTGGTTGAGGCAAATTCTTCAGTTTCTATTTCTGCTCCACCAGAACACTCTTATCACCAAGGGCACGGCCTGTGATAGAACACAACTGTGAGACACACTAATATTACATGACAACAATATTGCCTACATGGAACCGCCTGTGGACTGTCATTCTGTCCTGCATAGAACTTTTTTTTTCTTTAATTAAAAAAAAAATTAGTGGCAGTGTTCTTTTTGTGTTTGCAGGCTGCATCTGGTTGTTCTGATTAAAGTTGATAGTTATTTTATGTCATCACGATTTTGTTCTGTTTTCAGAATGCCTCTTGCAGGAAATTTGAATACTTTTCTTTCTTTCTTTTTTAAACTTGCTTTGGAGTTTTTACCAAAGTTAGTAGCAAAGTGTTTCCGTGCCACCCTGACCTGAGAAGTAATCACAGCTTAAGCAGTAGGTCATTTTACCCTGCTGATATGGTGCTATAGGATAAACTCTTGACTGCTCACCACAAGCTTGGGGGTTCAAATCCACCAGCTGTCCCTTGGAAACCCTATACAGGGTCACTATAAGTTGGGACCTATAGGGTTGCTATGAGTTGGAACTGACTTGAAAGCATTTAACAATAACAACAACAATCATTTTAGATGGCTTTGTATAGCTACCTAAATAGTTCATTAAAAGCTACTTTCTAAAAATGTTTACATGGAAATACTCATTTGGCTGAGGACATTTTCTTTGGAAAATAAAAATACTAACATGATGCTTGCTTTATGCAGATGCCTCCAGCAGGTCTTGTTAATTAATCTTCAGTTCTGTGGCTGCCTTCTGAATGCTGGGAATTGCTCTGCCTTGTTCTGAAGTCCACAGGTGTCTGCCAACACCCAGCACTCAAAATCACTTAAAAATTCTCATCATGGCTCCTAAAATGCTTTATCTGAAGTCTCAATCAACAATCTAAGCATCAACTCCTCATAGCCTTTACTATCTTTAACCTCCGTAAAATCTGATTCTGTAAACTGTACTAGAAACTTACTTGATTTCCATTTTGCCCATTACATTAAAAGTGTTAAAAAGAAAAGATATCACTTGGAAGACTAAGGTGTACCTGTCCCAAACCATAGTATTTTTATTTGCCTCGCCTGCATGTAAAAGCTGGACAATTAATAGGGAAGATTTAAGAAGAATTGATGCATCTGAATTATATAGTATTGGTGAAGAATGTTGAAAGCACCATGGACTTCCCAAAGAGCAAACAAATCTGTCTTGGAAGAAGTATAGCTGGAATGCTCCTTAGAAGTGGGATGGCGAGGCTTCATCTCATGTAATGTGAACGTGTTATGAGGAGAGATCAGTCCCTAGAGAAGGCCATCATGCTTGGTAAAGTAGAGGATCAGCACAAAAGGGGAAGACCTTCAGTGAGATAGATTGACACAGGGGCTGTACCTATGGAGCAGTAATAGTGCAGGACCAGGCAGTGTTCCATTCTGTTGTACAGAAGCGTCTCTGAACTGGAATCTACTTGATGGCACCTAACAAGAGTCAGACATTTTGGATGGTCTCGCCACAGATGACTATAGCCATCCAACCAATTTGAAGTACCTCTCGTCCCTTGCCAAAGTCTAAATAAACTGCAAAGTAAGACAGAAATAAAGTTTATGGTGACTGAAATTTCACCTTTATTATCGACAAGCTATGTCTTAGAGAATGTGGTTTGCATCTGTGGGCAAGTGAACTTCTTAATACTGAATTAACAGACTTCACCAGCACCAGGCACTACTGTACTGGATACCCTCCCCTGGAGGAGACTTGCTTCCCATAGGAAAGGTGTTCAGCTCCTTCCAAAATGAATAAGCCACATCACCCCTGGAAGTGGAGAGATGTGCCATCAAATTGGTTCTGACTCATAGCGACCCTGTATAGGGTTTCCAAGGAGCAGCTGCTGGGTTTGAACCACCAACCTTATGGTTCAGTGCATTATCCTACAGGAGTGCTAAAACAAGTAGGGGGCATTTTCTATCTAGAAGGAAACAAGCTGAACTAGAAAATAGGCATTCTTTCCTAATAGTGTTAACCCTTTTGTGATAATCTGGTAGTTAAAAAACAGTGCATGGTCAGTTATAATGGAGGAGTCCTAGTCTGGCACTGTAGGATAAGGATTGGACCACAAGGTTGGTTTGAACCACATGGTGAGAAGTTCAAACTCACTAGTTGCTCCTCAGAAACCCTATACAGGGTACAGGGTCACTGTGAGTCAGAACCGACTCTACAGCACTTAACAACAACAAAAACTCCAATATAGTTAATAGAAGGAATAGTTAAGATATCCATTAATGCTTTGTCTTATATCTAGAAGTGACTTTCCATGTACATAATATATGAGCCACAGTGGCACTCTGAAATCCCACATGTGATTTCAGAAGGCTAACATTGATCCTCAACATGCTCTTGCAGTTGGAATTGTTGTTTTATCTTCTGTGTTAATGATAAACCACAGTAACATTAAGCTTGTTAAAATATCGATATTCTTTACCACGACCTCATCATAAGTTATTACTTCCCCCAGGCACCAACTAATAACTATTTCTAAAACTGTACAAGAGGCTAATTCAAATGAGATTAAATTTGGAGAGATTTTTCTACTAATCTCTCTGAAGTTGCTGGTTTGCATATTTAATTAATAGAAAGCTCTAAGATAATGCTTCTGTCCTAATTTGAAGTTGTTGTAGTTCGCAGGTGCCATCAAGTCAGATCTGACTCATAGTTCCTATGTACGAATGAATAAACACTGCCCACTCCTGTGCCATCCTCACAGCCATCGCTAAACTTGAGCCCATTGTTGCAGACACTGTGCCAGTCGATCTAATTGAGGTCTCTCTCTTTTTCACGGATCCTCCACTTTTCCAAGTCCTTCTCACAGAGTCGGACTGGACCCTGATGACAACATGTCTGAAGTGCATGAGCTCAGTCTGGCCATCCTTGCTTCGAAGGGGCAATTCTGACTGTGCTTCCTCCATGACAGATTTGTTTGTTCTTCTGAAAATCTGTGGTACCTTTAATATTTTTTGCCAGTAGCATACTTCTAGTGCATCAGTTTTTCTTAAGTATTCCTTATTTACTGCCCAGCTTTCGCATGCATATGAGGAGACCAAAAAAACCAGGGCTTGGACCACGTGCACCTTAGTCCTCAAAGTGACATCTGAGCTTTTTAACACTTTAAAGAGGTCTTTGCAGCAGTTTATCCAATGCAGCACATAATTTTAGTTCTTGAAAGCTGCTTCCATCAGTGTTAGAAATCCAAGTGAAATGAAATCTTTGACAGCTTTCACCTTTTCTCTGTTTATTATGATGTTGCTTATTGTTAAAATTGTGAGGATTTTTGTTTTCTTTGTGTTGAAGGGGGTAATACATACTGAAAGCTGTAGTCTTTGATCTTCATCAGTAAGTGCTTCAAGTCCTCTTCACTGTTGGCAAGTTAGTGTACTTATAAAAGTATTGAGTTTCATTTTGTATAATCATGCAGCTAACTGTATTGAGAACAGACTGTTTCTTGAATTGAAAGTGTTGAGAAATATACTGATATTCTAACAACAGATTATTCATGCCTTATCCACAGTATCAATAGTGATCAATTCATAGATATATTAGTAATGTTTTATAATATATTTAACAATAATTTATAATATATATGTTGTTGTTAAGTGCTATAAGAATTGGTTTGGACTCATATCTACCCCGTAAAGGGTTTCCCAGGAGCGGCTGGTGAGTTTGAACTAGCTACCTTTTCAGTTCAAACCAACTTTACAGTTAAGTGCTTATCCTGCAGTGCCACACCAGGACTCCACTATATATAAATTGTTATTAAATGCTGTCGAGTCGGTTTCAACCCATAGTGACCCTGTATAGAGTTTTCAAGGAGCGGCTGGTGAGCTTGAGCTGCTGACCTCAGTTCAAATCAACCTTTCCGACAAGTGCATTAACCCAAAGTGCCACACCAGGATACCACTATATAAAAAGTAAATATTAATTATAGTCATAAAAGTTTAAAATAGTGGCTAAATAAAACATTAGAGCAAAGCCTGGAACACAGTAGTAATATATAACCAGTGGTTGTTGAGTAGATTTCAACTAATGGCAATTTCATGTGTGTCAGAACTGTGCTTCATAGGGCTTTCAATGGCTATTTTTTTTGGGGGGGCGGGGGAGAAGAGATAGCCAGGCCTTTATTCTGAGGCACCTCTCGGTCTACCTGAATTTCTAACGCTTTGGTTAGCAGTCAAGTGTGTTAACTCTTGCAGCACCCCAGAATTCCAGCATATACGTGTTTATGGATCTTAATAGGCTTTATGCCTTTGTTTCTTTTCTATAAACACAATTTATTGATTATCCAAAAAGTGTATGTGGCTCTTTGTTTTGCTTATTTATTCTTTCTATATCTGAGACAGTTTTATTGCATTTTAATGGAGTTTTAATCTCAGTACATTAGAAATCGGACACAATACTTCTTGAATGCTTAGAGACGAAAGAACCCTAGATATCTACATAATATCTGCTTTAGTATTCACTCAGGTTTTGGAGACATTGGATCTGGTGGCACTGTAGGATAACCTCTGGATTGCTGACCGAAAGGTCAGTAGTTGAAAACTCACCAGCTGTTTCAAGAGAGAAAGATGAGGCTTTCTGTTCCCATAAAGATGGACATCCTCGGGCTTGCTGTGAATCAGAAATGATTTGAGGGCAGGGTTTTTTGTTTTTCAGTGAGTAGTAATATCAAATATTTCCTATGTCTATTTTTTCTGTTGGTGATATAAACATTACAATTTTGAGTAAAGGGATATAAAATTGGTAGAAATATGATATATTATGTGAATTACAGTAACTCTCCAGAGATTAAAATGAAATGTCATTAGTGACATTAACTACACAAAGGTTGCCCTTTGAAAATTTAAAATGATCTCAAAGCTTTCATGTTATGAAGGCTATTTTCACAAAGATTCTTTTGCTCTATGTCATTATGTCAAGTATTTTATCAAGATAAAATAAGCATTTACACTATGAATATTATATTTTTGTGTCTTTACATCTCTCCTCATAAAATCATGTATTATGTTAGATTTAGATCATGTTATTTCTATACTTTAAGTTCTTTTTCTTTCTTTTTTTTTTTTTTAAAAAAAACTTTTTATTGTGATTTGGGTCAAGGTTTACAGAGCGTATCAATTTCCCATTCAATAATTCATACACATTTTGTGTAATTGATTAATGCCTACAAATGTAGCATTATTCATCCACTTCCTCCCTGGGTTCCTGCTTTACGTTCTTCCTTCTTTTCTAACCTTTCTGAACTTTTGGTAAATGCTTTTCTTTTAATCTCAAATAGCTGATTATTCTAAGGTGTGTATACCTTCCTCATGTTGTTGCTCTCCTTATAGACTTCTCTGTAATCATGTTCTTGTTTGGTTGAAAATTCAACCATAGGTGAGTTCATTTTCAGACCTGAAGGGTGACTAAGGGCCATACATAGTCTTGGAGGTTCCAGCAGCCTCTGTCTGACTAGTAAGCCCGCGATATGTCCTTTGATTTCTTGACTACTGCTTCAACGAAGGCTGATTGTTGAACCGAGCAAAATGAAGTCTTTGACAAGGTCAATCTTTTCTCCATTTATCA
>NW_006408595.1:8652222-8653868 GCF_000296735.1 Chrysochloris asiatica
TAGAGGTCGAATAAATCTGGTGAAAGGATACAACCCTGGTGCAAACCTTTCCTGATTCTAAACCTTTCTGTGTTCTCTTGTTCTGTTTGAACAACTGCCTCTTATTTTATGTACAGGTTCCTCATGAGCACATGTAAGTGTTCTGAAATATCCATTATTTGAGATGTTATCCATAGTTTAAAAAAAATTTTTTTTTTGATGTACAGAAAAACACTCAGGAATATATAATCATTTAAGCAACCTAAAAATCGGGCTGCGAACCTTAAGGTCAGCGGTTTGAAACTACCAGCTGCTCCGTAGGAGAAAGATGAGGCTTTCTACTCCCGTAAAGATTTACACCCTCAGAAATCCTGTTGTACAGGGTCGTTATGGGTCGGAACCGACTCAACGGCACTTAACAACAACAACAACAAGGGCACATTATACAAGCCTGCCTCCTGGCCGCCAGCACACAGCATTTCTCTTTCCATGATTCTGGAGTCCTCAGCTGCTCTCTCCATGTGGTAATCTTTGTCTCCATCTCTGGATAGGGTCCCACATTCCACTCATGCTTTTCTCTCTTGATGGTTCTAAGGTCCTTTGTCCCTGGAATGTTAGATTGACTACTCCCCACTTTATGTTATAAAACTTACAGTTGTGACAATCACAATTAGTCATGATAGCAATTACTCACTATTGAGTCATAAGAATCTTATCTCCATCTGCTTTCACCAGACCCATCTAGACAAGATGAAAATGATTCAGTGGGGATTCTATCTTCCCCTGCACACTCTGAAACTAAATTCCCTCTTGAAAACTTGTAAGCCAGCCATTGTGCCTTTATAGCCCCGCCACCTCCCATTTTAGGTATCCAATGTCTAAGTTGCCCATCCCTATCAACATTGTATATAGAAGGGATAGGTTTGATTCTTCATGTGAAGACTCCTTCCCTCTTAGTTGGTATTTCGAGCTACTGCATCTGTAAGTATAGGTGAAGTTCATTAGACTGTAACAATTTACACTTATTTCCTTTATCTTTCTCTAGTCAAGTTCTGATCATCAAGCCATCAAAATTAGGTTAGTTAAATGGGTACTATCTGTAAGTGTGGGTGTTCTTGTGCCTCTCCCCTCACTTTATATCAGTTGGATGCTTCACTCTCAACTGTAGCCCTCTGTGGCTAGGTCCTTGTCCATGGGCTTATATCCTACAGTGCTGTACCAGGACTCCATTTTTCACATAGAATCCTTTGAAATGACAAGTTAAGGCTTGATTTTTTAATTCAATTCTCTCTGATTGAGAAATGCTGACTGTGTTCTTCTCTCTTGGTTTTTGGTTCCGATTTATAGTGATTCTTTGTAGGATTTCTTAGTCTGTAAGTCTTTCCAGGAGTAGAAAATCTCATCTTTCTTCTGAGGAGTGATTGGTGGGTTTGAACTGCTGACCCTTAAGTTTGGCAGTCTGGTGCTTATCGTACAGCTCCAACAAGGCTCCATTCCAAGTGGATGTTGTTGATGTTAAGTACCGTGGAGTTGGTTCCGACTCATAGCGACCCTGTACAGGGTTTCCGAGGCTGTAAATCTTTATGGGAGCAGAAAGCCTCTTCTTTCTCCTGTGAAACAGCTGGTAGTTTTGAACTGCTGACCTTGTGGCAGCCCAACTTGTAACC
>NW_006408595.1:8655398-8657027 GCF_000296735.1 Chrysochloris asiatica
GTGGAGGGTCAGAGAAAAAGAGGAAGACCCCAATGAGATGGATTGGCCAAGTGGCAGCACCGATGGACTCAAGCATGGCAACAATAGTGAGGTTGGCCCAGGATCGGGCAGTGTTTCGTTCTGCTGTGCATAAGGTCGCTATGAGTCGGTACTGACTTGATGGCAGCTAACAACAACAACAAAATAGACTTTTCTCTATTTTTGTACTTCCTTTTCTATTTATTTGCTTATTTTGGATTGATGAAGTTTGTTCCTCATTTGTTCCTTTACTCATTTCTTTCCCAACCCTGACTGGGTTAGGAAGTTATTTATTTAATTCCTCTTAATCACATTCTGAAAGATAAACATTCTTTAGCATATTTTTACTATGATCAACCTTGTCTTGGTTATATAGTGCTGTTGTAACAAATACCAGAGTGACTTTGACAACCAGAAAGTTTTTGTCTCACAGACTAGGAAGATGGAAGTAGAAATTCAGAGTGCTGGCTCTAGGAGAAGGCATTCTCTCTTTGTTAGCTCTGGTGAAAGGTTCTGTTTCCGTTCAACATCTGCAAACCCAGCATTCCTTGGAGTTCTCCATGTGTCTTGGCATCAGTCTATCTCTGGATCTTGGAGCTTCACTGTGTAGAGCTCTCGGGTCCAGAGGATGCACTCTATTCCCAGCTCTTCTTTCTTGGTGGTAGTAGGTTCCTCTGATCTCTGTTTGCCTCTTTAATCTCTTTTTTGTCTCAAAAGGGGGTTCTGGTGTATGCGGTAGGATAAGCACTGGGCTGTTAACCACAAGATTGGTGGTTCAAACCCACCAGCCTGTTCTCAGAAATCTTATACAGGATGGTAAAGAGTGGGAACCAACTTGACTGTACTTAACAACAACAACATGTCTCAAAAGAGATCAACTCAAGATACAATCTAATTCTGTAGATTACATCCAAATTCATACATGTGAGGATTTGTAACACATAGGATAATTCACTCAGATTGTTGTTGCTGTGTGCCACCGAGCCACTTCCAACTCATAGCAACCCTGCATAGGGTTCCTGAGGCATGGCTGGTGAGTTTGAACTATTGACCTTACAGTTCAAAGTAACCCTAAGGTTAAGTGCTAGCCTATGGTGCCACACCAGGACTCATACATCAGATTAGAGCTGATCATATCAGATCACATCATGGGAGTAAATACATTTTATTAGATCACAGCATGGGGGAGAAGATAACTACCGGTTAACTGCCAAACCACTGTATATAGTACCGACCAAGCAAACTGTAGGTATTCAACAAATGTGTGTTGTATGAAAGTATGTAGTGAATTTTGAAAATATCAACCACATTGAGAATTTGTAAAATAAACTACTATTGTAAACATAAAAATCTTTAATTTAACATCATACTCTTTCTCTAGGGTTTTTTATTTTCACAAGTTTAAGAGACAATATGGTAGTGGTGGTTATGTGCTGTGGAGTTAGTTCCAACTTATAGCGACCCTGTGCAGGGTTTCTGAGGCTGTAAATCTCTGTTGTTGTTGTTGTTGTCAGGTGCCATCAAGTCGGAACCGACTCATAGTGACCCCATGCACAGCAGAATGAAACAATGTCTGATCCTGGGCCAACCCCACCATCGCTGCCACACTTG
>NW_006408595.1:8658452-8660891 GCF_000296735.1 Chrysochloris asiatica
CATTCTGCATCATTCAATGATTTTCCCAGAGAATCTTTCAATAACGAAACTCGAGGCTTGAATTTTTTCTTCAGTTCCCCCAGCTTGAAAAATGCTGACTGTGTTCTTCTCTTTTGGTTTTCTAACTCTAAATCTTTGCATATTTTATTATAGTACCTGGTTTTGTGTTCTCAAGCTGATCTTTGAAACTTTTGCGGGAGCAGAAAGCTTCATCTTTCTCCCACAGAACAGCTGGTAGTTTCGAACTGCTGACCTTGCAGTTCGCAGCGCGATTCATAATCTCTATGCTACGAGTGCTCCTTGGAGACTATATAGAGTAGAGAAAATGACAACTTCATAAAATAATGTATGTGGAAAAGCTTCTATTAGATTTTAAATAATTATTATTTGGTCTGTTAATCTCGGTGTGACTTCATCAAAGGAGATTGAGTCCTGTTTTTCAGAGCTGGATTTGTAAAATTTCATCTTATGTATGGGCACCCTTTTTGGTGCTGGCCATCTTAGTGATTGCTGATCCTTGCTGATTTTTATTCTACTTTACCTTAGGCCTTAAAAGTTATTAGAGAATTACCAAAGTATCCATATTGTCAGCTTGAAAGAAATGATTACAGTTTTGTCCTACCTCACTTCAAAGTACCTAAAAATATTCCCTGACCCTGCCTCCAATTTTATGTGTGACTTTTGGTGGATCCTTTCAACTATTTGTGCCTCAGTTTCCTGATTTATTAAACAAAGGAATTAAAATACATTAATCTGGGATCTTGTTTGCAGACTAAAAGAAACGTAACTGTAATTAAGATCTCTTCATTGTGGATACTTGTATCTATAATTTAAATTTCTATGTTATGCATTTTTGATATCATTATTTATTAAACCTATTGGGATGGGGAGCATGGTGGCACTGTAGGAGACACATTGGACTGAAAAGCACCAGGTCAGTGCTCCCAGCTCACCAGCCACTTCCTGGGAGAAAGATGAGGTTTTCTGCTCTTGCAAAGATTTACAGCCTCAGAAACTCTATACAGAGACTATGTGAGTTGGAACCATCTCAATGGCATTTAACAACAACAACAACAACAACAATTAAAGGGATGGATAGAGAGAATGGCAAATTTTCAAATTCAAGGAGCCAGCCTGAAATAAAGGATTTGTGGAAAGCTGGGGAGGTAAAATGAGGGGGTGAAAGACACTGTGAATACATTGATAAAGAGAGTAGGAATGCTGGAATCTTGGCTTCGGTCGGGCTTTGCCTTCCACCATTTATGGTTTGGGAAAGCCAGACCCTCTCCTTCTTCCACTCTCTCTATAACCAGGGCGCTGCGTGTAAGCAAGCCTGTGATTGATCAGGATTGCTTGATTTAAGTGCAAGATTGCTTGAGATAGTGGAAATCAGCTTGCAGGTGATTAGTTATAATAAATGGCCTCTTGCAATTTGGTTGCATTATTAATGTCTGAAATCAAATGAAATTATAATGTCTGAAATGAAATGAAACCATATCTTTAAAGTGTAGGTACTATGGTTTTCCAAAACTGTATCGGTATAATGATGATATACAAAAATTTAACAATAGCGATACTAATTTTTAATAATAAGGAACTACATTTTGGCTATTTCAAACTATTGAATTGAGGTAATAACAAAAGTATCCAGAATTTTAGAAAATATTTTATTTTGACTCTGAATTTAAAAATACATTTAAGGAATTTTGATTACTACCTGTTGAAATAATAGTGTTTTCCAGTAATCATTTGAAAACCATGATTGTGGTTGTGAAGTGCTATTGAGTCGACTATGACTCAGTGAACCTGTACTGGGTTTCCAAGGAGCAGCTGGTGGGTTTGAACTGCTGACATTGTGGTTCACAGTCCAGTGCTAATCCTGCAGTGCCATACCAGGAGTCCTAAAACCCATGATTGTTGTTAAGTGTCATCGAGTCAGCTCTGACCCATTGCGACCCTGTCTAGGGTTTCTGAGGAGCGGCTGGTAGGTTTGAACCATCAGCCTGGCCTTTCAAACTGACCTTGTGGTCTAGCTCACTATCCTGCAGTGCCAAACCAGGACTCCTAAAATGCATGATGTTGTTGTTGTTAAGTGCCGTGGAGTCGGTTCTGACTCATAGCGACCCTGAACAGGGTTTCTGAGGCTGTAAATCTTTACGGGAGCAGAAAGCCTCATCTTTCTCCTATGGAGCAGGGGATAGTTTTGAACTGCTGTCCTTGCGTTTCGCAGCCCAATTCATAATCACTACGCTACCAGTGCTCCTTAAAATTCATCATAGTCATGTCTTGTTAGGTTGAATTTGCTGATATTTGATATTTTTGGACTATAAAATATGATATGATTCCTCTTAATACTTATCTAGAAAATGTAGAACAAAATTGAGTCCATCAGAATTATTGTTGTTGCTAAGTGTTGTCGAGTCTGTTTGACTCACAGCG
>NW_006408595.1:8661576-8662612 GCF_000296735.1 Chrysochloris asiatica
CATCAGTTTCAACTGCCCTTCCGGGTATAAGATAAGATGCAGTATTGATTTAATATTCTTTTTATTAGATTTCCATTGTGTGTGTTGTCACGTCTGTTTGGACTCATAAGGAACCTGTATAAGGTTTCTGAGGAGCAACTGGTGGGTTTGAACCACCAACCGTGTGGTTTGCAAGGTTAGCAGTCCAGTACTTATCCTACAGTGCCACACGAGGATTCATTAAATTGCTAGTCTTTCTTAAAAGTAAAAGTAATATATAATGATAAATGAATGCTTTTTACTTCCATTTGAAGTCATGATTTTCCACTTGAGCGATAATAAGCAATTGTTGTTAAGTGCTTCGAGTAGATTCCAACCCATAGTGACCCTGTACAGGGTTTACGAGGAGCAACTGGTTAGCTTGAACTGCTGACCTTGAAGTTCAAACCAACTTTGCAGTCCAATGCATTGACCACAGCACCACATTAGTTAATCCTAAGAATGGTTGGGCATCCTAGTATGGCACTATAGGATAAGCATTGGACTGCTAACCAAGGTTAACATTTTAAACCCACCAGCTGTTCCTTGGAAACACTGTGTTGTTAAGTGATGCTGAGTCAGTTCCTACTCATAGCAACCCTGTATAGGACTTCCCAGGAACAGCTGGTGGATTTGAACTGCCATCCTTGTGGTTCACAGTTCAGTCCTGATCCTACAGTGCCACACCAGGAGTCCTGGAAACGCTATACAGGGTCACTATGTATCAGAATTGACTTGATGGTACTTAAGAAGAAGAAGAAGAATGGTTTAATGAGAATCAAATTACAATGGTAAATACATTTGGCCTCTCAATAAAATGTTGCTGTTACGTGCATTGATTTGGTTGACGCTTGTGCACAATAGAACGAAACACTGCCAAGCCGAGAACCAACCTCACAGGTGTTATTTTTGAACCTATTCTTGCTGCCACTATGCCAATCCGTCTCATTGGATGTCTTTCTCTTTTTTTTAACTGACCGTCTACTTTACCAAGCTTGATGTCCTTCATGGACTAGTC
>NW_006408595.1:8663002-8670295 GCF_000296735.1 Chrysochloris asiatica
TACTTTGATGATGTTGATTTTGGATCCAAGCAAAATGAAGTCCTTGACAACTTTAATCTTTTCTCTGTTTATCATGGAGTTATTTACTGGTCCAGTTTTGAGGATTTTTTTTTTGCAATCCATACCAAAGGCAGTAGTCTTTGTTTTTTGCCAGGATTTTAATTCAGTAAAATGGGTGGTTCATGATTGTGTTTTCCTGTGGATAATATTTTATATCTACATGTGTTTATTTAGTTGTACATATATTGCTAAATTTTTTTCAATGCACACACTTTCAAAATTGACATTAAACTCTGGATATTTAAGCACTACATTTTTACTTTGTTCTGACTTGAAAATATTGGAATTATTTGTAGCATTAGAATTTGGGTTCCTAACTGCAATTTTATTTTCCTTTCTAGAGGAAACATTTTTCTTTCTAGAACTTTTTAAAAAAAGCATTTCATAATACGTATTTAAAATATGATATAGAATTATATTTCAATTCTTAATGTCTGATTTTCTGTGAATAACAGACACTTTATCAGTAAGCTCTGACTCCTAATAAGGAATGGTAACCATCTGTGAAATGATTTTTAATTCTCTTTGTACACTGAAATAAGGAGACTGATCTGAATATTAATGGAATAGTGTCCTTTGGGCACAAAAGTGTTATGCTTATATTTATTACATAAAAGCTATGTTTATCTAACTAGAATATCCTTTCTCCCTAATGATATTCTTTTTTTTATATATACATTTCTCAGTCAATGAATGATTATACATGGAAGAATTCTCTCATTTTATCTACTTTTATTGTTACTGTTTTTCAATTATTAGGTCTTAAACAAGAAAATAATACCATTTTCTTATGAAATAGAAATGGACACAAATCACAAGTGTGTCATGAGAACTTAAATACTTTAGTCTGATTGAAAGTGAAGTTCAATTAATTTTTTAAGTTCTTTGATCCAATTTCATTTTATCCCTTTTTCTCTTATCCCAGCTGTAAGAAATAGGGCTTACATTTCTTTTCAAGTATTCTAGTATTTAAAATGTAAAATATTAACTTGGCCTTTAAAGAATCCTATCATGTGCTACATTAGGTTCATTATATATTGTAGAGAGGCATTAAATGACAGATAAAGGAAAAGATGGGATTCTTAATAAGTAAGCATAGTACTTTTTTTCTTCTTTAAACTAAAATAACAATCTTTTGAACTAGCTGACTTTGTACTAATCCCTTACTGACAAAGGAAACATATAACTCCAAAATTATATGGAATCTTGAGAGTCATGTAACCCAATCCTTTATAACCGGAATGAAAGGAACTTGCTATCTCTGAGACTACACTAATCCCAACTAATAGTAACCCTGGATAGCATTTCTGAGGCAGTAAATCTTTATGGGAGCAGATAGCCTTATCATTTTCCTGTGAAGCAGTTGATGGGTTTGAACCACTGATCTTACGGTCAGCAGCAAAATGCCTAACCAACAGTATCACCAGGACTCCTGAGGATGTCCACCCCATAAGCTCTTTCCAGGTGGAGAAGATGTACAATGTACATCATGTTGTAGAAGGAGGAAGAGTTGAGGAAGGAGGAGAGCCTTTGGAAGGACAGTGCAATTCAGCATGAGCAGGTCGTTAGTTGCCATCAAGGAGATTCCAACTCGCCTTACAGAATACAATGGCTCCTTAGGGTTTTCAAGGCTGTGACCTGTCAGAAGCGGATGACCTAGCCAGTCTCTCCCTCTCTTCTGATTCTTTTCCTTCAGCCTTTAAAATAGCTTAAGTCCATTCATGAAACAATGCTTTCTGGCCCCTGTGTCCTTGAACCACCATCCAGTCTCCTTCCCTTCACATATGGACTTTAAGAAAGAGTAATTCTCACTTCTCTCATTCACTGAGATTTTACTTGTGATATCAATACTCTATTGAAATTGCTCTGGTAAGTATTGTTAATAACCTCCTTCTCTGCACCATGGTCAAATCCAGTAGAGATGTATTTATCTTTACTTTGTTAGATGGACATAGCAGTTGTTCACCCTCATTTTTGTCATACTACTTTCTGACTTCCCTAATACCAAATACTCCTTTTTCTTTTTCTACTTTCCTGATTACCTTCAGTCTCCTTCTAGGGCATAGCTTCTTCCATTTGGCTCATGAATGTTTATGTTCTCTGTTGTCTGTCTTCAGTGTTTTCTATTATCGTATGACCTCATCCTCTCATGGTTTTACACCAATAGCTTCAGCAAAGACATTTCCTCCTGAACTTAGGACTTCACAACAACAACAAAGAAGATTTAAGGGAGGAAGGGGTTTAGAGAACTGAGGAGGATAGGTGTAGTAGGAGTGGGATCTGGAAGGATAGAAAGTTGCAGTACTATAATGGTATATTTATCATTCATTTTGTGTGTTTCTTTTTAATTCATTCAGCAAATATTTATTGGATACTGTAGAATATATACAACATATATTGCATATTGCAACAAATATTCTATGTCTCACGTACTATGCCCTAGGGACACAGTTATGAGGAGGACAAATATGTCTCCCAATGTGTTGCAGGTTATATACAGGGTGGTCCATACGTGGTAGACACTGAATTATACAAAATGTTGGGCTTTAAGTCTTCTAAGATTGAGCAGGCTAAGGAGTTAAGGTTAAGGAGTCCTGGTGTGGTGTTGTGGGTTAATGTGCTGGACTGCAAGGCTGGCTTGCACTGCAAGGTTGGTGATTCAAGCTCACTAGTGCAGCTAAGAAAAGCTATGAGTTGGAACTAACTCAATGTTACTTAACAACCACAGTAAGGTTGAACAGTTCTGTGTAGACAGTGTATCACCAGCAAGTCTTGTTTTCACCATTTTTCACTTGTAAAATACTTCTTTTAGAGGACTTGAGTGCAAATTTTAACTTTCTGCCTTGAAATTACCCATCAATATTGTATTTAAATGGAGTCCTGGTGTGATGTTGTGGGTTAATGCGCTGGACTGCAAAGTACATTTAAATTGCAAGGTCAGTGGTTCAAGCTCACTAGTCGCTCCTCAGAAACCCTATACATGGTTGCTATGAGACAGGACTGACTCGACAGCACTTAACAACAACAACAATATTGCATTTAATAGGAACCCTGGTAGCATAATGGGTTAAGAGTTGGACTACAAACCACAACAAGGTCAGCAGTTGGAATCTAACAGCTGCTCTGAGGGAGAAAGATAAGACTTTCTGCTCCCATAAAGCCTGTAAATTCTTTACAGAATGGAAAGCTTCATCTGTCTCCTGAAGAGCAACTGGTGGACTTGAACTGTTGACCTTGCAGTTAGCAGCCCCAATGTGCAACCCACTATGCTACTAGAACCCCATATTCTTGTTGATAAGTGCTGTAGAGACGATTCTGACTCATAGTGACTCTGTATGGGATTTCTGATGAGCAGCTGGTGGGTTTGAACTGCTGACCTGACCTTGTGCTTCACAGTCCAGAGCTGATCCTACAGCACCACACCAGGAGTCTATGTTGTTGTTGTGAAGTGCCGTCGAGTTGGTTCCGACCCATAGCGACCCTGTATAGGGTTTCCGAGGAGCGACTGGTGAGCTTGAACTGCTGACCTTGCAGTTCAAATGGCTTCACAGTCTGATGCATTAACCCACAGCGCCACACCAGGACTCTATAGTGGTGTTAATTTCAGTTTGGAGCTGCCTTTAGGAAAGTCCAACCTCCATTTGTCCTTTTATCTTTTCAATTCAGGATCATATGTGTATGCAATGTTACTTTATCCCTCTAGATTAAATTGCATCTTTTTCTTTATTTCTGCTTTAATTGTTGTTGTTAGGTGCTGTCGACTCCTTGGCATTGTTCTCGTTGTTAATTTTCTGAGAGATACAAATAGTTAAATGCTCAACTACTAGCTGAAAGGTTAGCTGTTCAAACCCACCCAGAGATATCTGAGAAAGGTATCCAAAAGTCACAGCCATGAGTTGGAATTAACGTAACAACAACAATAACTTGGACATCAACAACAACATGGCTATGTCCAAATGTACCCCTATTCATGATGCTTTTGACTTTTGCTGACCTATAAGCCTGTGTTTTCATTGTTGTCTCTCTAAACCTCCACTAAAGGAAAGTATTTATGTAATTCTGAATTCTGTAACCTAACCTTAAGGTAGATAGAATATTACCTATTGTTCAACCCACAACACTAAGAAAGCAAGGCACACTATGACTAATTAATTATACCAGGACAGCAGTAAACCACTGATTCTAGGCAAACCAGATCACCTTACAGGATAGAGAAAGTGAATTTTTCCAGACACATTTTTAGGTAACTTTGAAATGTTTGGCTTGATTAGATTGCATGGGAAGAGTGATTCGTGGGTGGATGACCCAGTGTTTGTAGCATTTGCAGGGGGCAATGATACTCAGGGAGGATGTCCAAAATGCATTGAAAGATACTCAGGGAGAAAGTCCAAAATGCATTGAAAGAATTGGCAAAGAACAAGGCACCAGGAATTGATGGAATAAAAATAGAAATCTTTCAAGAAAGTGAGGCAGCACAGGAGGCACTCACTCATCTCTGCCAAGAAATTTGGAAGACAACTATCTGGCCAACTGATTGGAAGAGATCCATATTTGTGCCCATTCCAAAGAGAGGTGACCCAACGGAATGCAGAAATCATCGGACAATCTCTTTGATATCTCAAGCGAGTAAAGTTTTGCTCAAGGTAATACAGAAACGGCTACAATCATACATTGACAGAGAACTTCCAGAGGTTCAAGCTGGATTCAGAAGAGGCCGTGGAACGAGAGATATCATTGCAGATGTCTGATGGCTCTTGGCTGAAAGCAGAGAATATCAGAAGGATGTTTACCTATGCTTTATTGTGGATCATGACAAGCTATGGACAACATTGAGAAGTATGAGTATTCCAGAACACTTAGTTGTACTTCTGAGAAATCTGTACCTGGACCAAGAGGCAGTTGTTCGAACAGAGCATGGGAACACTGAATGTTTTAAAATTGGGAAAGGTGTGCGACAGGGTTGTGTTCTTTCACCATACTTGTTCAATATGTATGCTGAGCAAATAATATGAGAAGCTGGGTTCTATGAAGGAAAACATGGTGACAGGATTGGAGGAAGACTTATTAACAACCTGAGATATGCAGATGATACAACATTGCTTGCTGAAAGTGAAGAGGACTTAAAATATTTACTGATGAAGATCAAAGAGCACAGTCTTCCGTATGGATTACAACTCAATGTAAAGAAAACAAAAATCCTCACCACTGGACCAATAAACAACATTCTTATCAATGGAGAAAAGATTGAAGTTGTCAAGGACTTCATTCTTCTTGGATCAACTATCAACACTCGCGGAAGCAGCAGTCAAGAGATCAGACGACGTATTGCATTGGGCTAATCTGCTGCACAGCAACTTTTTTTAAAGTATTGAAGAGCAGAGATGTCAGCTTGAGGACTAAGGTGTGCCTGACCCAAGCCATGGTATTTTCATTAACCTCATATGGATGCAAAAGCTGGACAGTGAATAAGGAAGATTGTAGAAGAATTGATGCCTTTGAGTTGTGGTGTTGGAGGAGAATACTGAAAGTGCCATGGACTGCCAAAAGAATCAATAGATCTGTTTTGGAAGAAGTGCAACCAGAGTGCTCCTTGGAGGCCAAGATGGCTAGGCTTCGTCTCTCATACTTTGGACACATTGTCAGGAAGGAACAGTCGCTGGAGGATGTCATGCTGGGTAAGGTGTAGGGTCAGAGAAAAAGAGGAAGACCCCCAACGAGATGGATCAGCCAGGTGGCATCATTGATGGCGTCAAGTGTGGCGGCGGTAGTGAGGTTGGCCCAGGATCGGACATTGTTTCGTTGTGCTGTGCATGGGGTCGCTATGAGTTGGTTCCGACTCGATGGCACCTGACAACAACAACAACAACATTTTGGGGGAAATTTTTATAATGTGTTTTAGCTCAACATGTGGGTTGCACCAATCCTGACCTTAATATATTGCAGCACTTTTATTGTGCTTTTCAAGTAAATTTCAAGCAGTGTTAAGCTGTCATTTTGTTCTAATGACTTTAATGGCTGAAATTAATGCCAGACAATGAGGTTGGCAATGACAGCGTAAATGGTACCGTCACAATTTTCTGTTTTACTAATTTTGTATTTCAGCCAGTGTATAGTTAACCCACAATGTTTTATTTGCATAGAACTCTTAAATCACCAGTACTGTTATTTGGCTTTAAAAATACATCCATTACCTAATTTCTTGACATATGCACATGCTAAGAAAGAAATTCACATTTAAAACTTAAAAGAAACTTCTATTGCCGGCGTGGCAGTTCTTCATATAAACTACTGAGTTAAATAAATGGGCTTTGGTTTAAGCCTGAAAGGACATGCGGCAAAAGGAATCCTGAACAAAGAGACCCTGTGAATCTAAAATAAGGTCATGTTTCCATTAAGTATGTAAATGATGATTGATGTCAACCACTCTCATGCCTTGCTCACAGCTGTGTCTCGAGCACTTACCACTGTGTCTGGCATGTACTAACTACACATTAAATGTTTGTTCTTTGAATGAATAATATTTTTTGCAGTTTGCTTTAAAATATTTAGGACGTATGTTTTTCACTCTCAAGTAAGACTTTAATATCTATTTATAATATTCCTGTCAGTATGTTGTATGGAGGCTTGCAAATTTCTGGCGTTCCACAATTGTTGATTTAATTAATCAGCAAGTTCTTTAGGCTTGTAATTTGCAGTGCTAGTATTATTTGCTCTGGTAGGAAGTTTTCCACATTTTCATTTTAGTTATACATTCATTTCCCCCCCGACATACAGATTTGCCCTTGGTTTCTCTTGACAGGGTAGAAATGAAATCTTCCTTTTTTGTTCCACCTTAAGTTTTAGGTTAGATAATGTTTCTATTAGCCTGGTTTACAAATGGATTCTAAAGTGGTATTTTAATAAAAATGAGGTACAAAGAATAGTTTAGTTGTTACATATTAAAAGATTGTTTCTCCCTATGATCAATAAGTTAACATGTGAGATAATGTCTCTCCTTAAGGAGATCATTTCCAGATGAGAAAAAAAATTTTTCCCATAATTTTGACATATCATTGACAAAAGGGATTGTTTTCTCTACTGAGAAATTCTATTTTAATATGTGTCAGAGTCCTGATGTGATGCTCTAGGATAAATGCTGGATTATTAACCAAAAGGTCAGCGGTTCCAACACACCAATCTTAGAGTAGTCGCTTGCTATAAGTCAGAACCAACTCCATGGCTTTGTTCCTGTGG
>NW_006408595.1:8670715-8680307 GCF_000296735.1 Chrysochloris asiatica
TTAGGTAACCCTCTCTCAGGGCCAGTGTGCTCCACAAAGTTTCCCTTGGGAGAAGCCAGGATGACCTGTGTTCACCTCTTTTTATTTCAGGTTTTAATCTTCCTTATGCTTCTGGGTTTTGTTGTTGTTGTTAGTTCTGACTAACAAGTCAGTTCTGACTCAGCAACCTCATGCTTGGCAATCCAGTGCTTATCCTACAGCACTACACTGGGACTGGGCTTAAGTGCCATAGTTTTTCTTCAAACCATAAATCAAAACATTTTCTTTAGACTTTTTCTGAGAATAGTAATTTTTACTTTAGAAGTATTCATTTTAATATTTTTTTTTTCCTTACTTGAATTATTTGCATGTTAAACATTTTCATTTTAACACTTGTCTTTGTAAATAGAATTTTAGGCGCCACAGGTTACAGCTTGCTGGGAAACACCACAAGCTTTGTAACACACACACACACCTCACACTTGTGCACACGAATCAGTGTAGCCGCTGACTATTTTGTCTACGAGTAAGGCTCCGCAATCTGTCTCTTATGACAGAGACTATTTCTTAAGTTTTTCTTGTTTCTTAACAATGAAATCAGCAGTTCGAAACTACCAGCTGTTCCACAGGAGAAAGATGAGGCATTCTGCTTCGGTAAGATTTACAGCCTCGGAAACCCTGTACAGGGTCGCTATGAGTCAGAACTGACTCCATGGCACATAACAACAACAACAACAACAACAACAACAACAACAATGGAATGCTCTTAAAAGTGAGGTTGGCTTCAGTTTTATCTTCTGGCCAGTCTTGGAATTGGATATAGAAGCAAAAAGGGAATCAAATGGAATTTATGAAACGTCTTAACTGTTTGCCTTATGCAACTTTGCTATGAACGAAGGACATATTTATGAAGTAACAAACAGTCGGCAGTAGTGCTGTCGCTCATCTTGTTTTCATGTCAACGTAATATGATTTTTATACGATTCTCATATTAGGACTATTTGCTCTAGGTTGAAATGTGATGTGAGGATTATGTTGGACTTTCTCCATGGGCATTTATTTATAAAAAGATAAAAAAGAACATTACGTAGTAGCTTCACCCATAAGGCAAAGCTGTAAGATAGCAGAGGGTCACTGAAATTAAACAAAGATGTACAAATTTCAGTTACAATGTAAATGGATCTCTATTAATATTTATATTGCAGGTCAGCTACTCCGGCTAAAAATGTTTCGAGAGGATCATGGATCATGGATGACAATGTTCTTCAGCACAATTCTCTTTCTCTTCATATTTTCTCATATATACAACACGATTCTTCTAATGGATGGGAACATGGGGTAGGTTATCTTTCCCCTTTCTATTGGGGTGAGTGTTATGTTTGAAACTCATAAGAATTCAAGGAAAACTTTGTAATTTGTCATGGTCTAAATCTCCTTTAGCCCTGGTGTGGCGCTATAGGATAAGCAGTGGACTGCAAGGTTGGTTTGAGGTGCAAGGTCGGCAGTTCAAAGTCACCAGCCTATATAGGGTCGCTGTGAATCGTAATCAATTCGATAGCACTAAACAACAACAAACAACAAATCTCCTTCCTAAAATAGACATGTTGTTGTTAAGTACCATCCAGCTGGTTCCAACTCATAGTGACCCTGTATTGGGTTTCTGAAGCTTTACATCTTTTGGGGAACAGAAATCCTCATCTTTCTCCCACAAAGTGGCTAGTGGGCTCGAACTGCTGACCCTGTGGTTTGAAGTCCAGTGTTTATCATATGAAATCCAGTGTTTATCATACTTCCTTAAAGAGGCATAATCGATGGGTTGTTGTCAATTAAGACATTTAGAGTCTTTTTTTATTGTTTTTAATCCTCAGGAAGCTTATAGCATATTATATTATTTATATTGTGTTTATGATTCTTTGGGACTTCTCTGTGAGGACAGATGCTAATTTAATTATAGTAGCAAAGAGCATGAGGCTCAGGAACTCTTATTGACTAGCATAATTCACATCATTGGAAAAGCAAACCTAAGATAAAGGGTTTTAGTTTTCAATTCCATGGCTGTACAGTGCTTGGCTAAATAAGGTATTTGATACTGATGATGCAATTTCTTTTTCTTTCTCTCTTGACATTCCCAACAGAGATACCTTTGTTATAAATGGGTCATTTGAAAAGGGGGCCACCCTGTATTAAATCCTGGATTGTGATCTATACTTATCAAATCACTAATCAAATCACCATGGCATGAAGATGTGCTAACAAGTAGATTGTACATAAAAAAAAAAATTCTCTCCAGATCTTTCATTTTATAATGAAACACAATAATTGGTCTTTCAGTATAATTTCCTCTTAGTTGGCTCTCAGTAAGTTCTAAGGACAGGGTATAAAGGGATTGGTTTGCCCTACAGCATTAAAAACTAGATTAGTGACAATAATAAACAACTTCAGATATTTGGTATGCTCTGAAGCAGTTAATAAGAACGTTTTTAGTCTGTGCTTCCCATAGTCTAATCAAGATTGTTGTTTACTGCTATAATGTGCAATTGTTGCCTATAGATTTTGATTATCACTGTTGAGTGCTAGGAGAGATAAGTCAATTAAACTTTTATGGCTTTTCTCTACCTTTAAAGGAGATGAATAGTAAAGGGAAAATAGATATTTCACAAGACTTATATTTAGTCTATATTATCAAGTGGTAAACTTGTAAGAATTTGATGTTAGAGCAAATGTCCAAGCGTTAGAGAGTTATTAAAATGCTTTGTAATTATTTCTTGAGCTAGTGCGATGCTGCCAGTACTGGGTCTATTTTTAAATGATATCATTGCAGATTCTAACCTGTGCCTAGTTAGGATAGATGTCAGTCTTAGACCCTGGCCTGAAGTTATGGAATTGGGGAGTAAACTGGGGTGTTAGCAAACATAACTCTATGTCCTTCTGGGAGGTATTGTACACTTTGAATTCTGGGACCAGAAGGAGAAGGAGCTTATCTAAAAGTTACATATTTAGGCTGTTTTTGATAAGCAGTTCAGTGCTTATCCTACAGTGCCCCACTAGGAGTCCGCTATGACCTCACACAGTAAGTATTTTTATTGTCTGCAATTTTCAAACCAAAAAACCTGTAAACAGAGGTTAAGTCACTTGTCTAAGGTTACATTATAATTACATGTCCATGTTAAACAATAATAGAACAAGGCTGAGATAGTCAGCACTGGATTCTGATAATATAGTCTGCCGAAAGTCTAGTAAAGAACTGTTAAGTGGTCTATACTTACTGTTATTCATTCACAATATGCCTCGTAGCTTTTATCTTCAAGCTGATTTTTGGATATTGAAAGAAGAAGAAAATAAGAGAATAATTAGTCTAGAATTTATATGCATAAATTGAAAGTGGTTCTCTTTTATTCTCAAAATAAATACATTATTACACATTATTTTGCAACCCTTGAATTCCTTACTGATATGTGCCTTATTTTAGTTGGAAAGAAACTTCTGTTGAGAGAAGTCATAATAGTACCACTTTTTTCTGAATCCAAAACAAAGGACAACTAGTTTAGATCTACAGATTAAAAGAAAAAAAAAATCACCATTTACTGAAGACATACTGCCAACTTTTATACTGCTCACTCTTTGAACTAGTACAACACATGTCAGAGTAGAAATGTAATCTTGAAGGACAGTTATTTCTTGGAATAAATGTATAAAACTGCTTTTGAAGCCCTCTAGTATATGCCAGGAGTCCTGGGGTGGTGATGTGGGTTGATGCGTTGGACTGCAATCGGTTTGAACTGCAAGGTTGGCAGTTTCAAACTCACCAACTACTCTTTGGAAACCCTGTTAGGGTTGCTGTGGGTCAGAACTGACTCGATGGCATTTAACAACAACAGCAAGTATATGCCATGTTATCTGAGGCATTGCTTCTTCCTTTGTGGGTTAGTGAATGATGGAGTCAGAGGATGCAGAAAGGACATGGCACTTAGACATCACAGATTGCCTGTTTTTACACTAGAGGGATTCTGTTGTTGTTAAGTGCTGTCAGGTTGGTTCGGAATCATAGTGACCCTGTATGGGGTTTACAAGGAGCAGCTGGCGAATTTGAACCCCTGACCTTATGATTCAAACCTACCATGTGGTCCAGTGCTTATCCTATAGTGCCACACCAGGACTCTGGATGCTGGTAATAGACAGGAATGCAAGATCTGAAAAGGAATCTCATTTACATAGAAAATTCGAGTGTGTAGTTTATTGGTTTGTAGACTTCTCTAGAGTAATTGTCCTAGAACCATTCTCAAAACAATTTCCAGGATGGTCTGTGATGATTAGACCTGTGTTCATGCATTTTAGGGAATCCTTCCATAGCTTTACACTTTCAAACAGGAAGCCTTCAGGCCTAGGATGAGTGAGTTTAAGTTCCAGAGAGCAAAACAGGTTTTTCTAGACTGATTTTGTATGTGTTAGACAATTTTAGGATTGGGTATAAGTTTAGGCTAAGCTGGAATCCCTTGAATCTACTAACTGTATCCCTAGAGTTATCTTGACCGAAAACTCAAGATTTGGGCCAGAATTGGCTTGAGCATCAAGCTGCCTGTCTCCTATTTGTCTCGTTACAGTGGATTCCAAGAGGTATGCAGTGATTTTTATGACTTAGTTATCTCTGGGGGTCAGATGGTGGGTTGTCGCCTTCAACTTTTGGTTAGCAGCCAAATGCTTAACTATTGCAACACCAGGGCTCCTTTATGTAAATTTAGTGACATTGATTGTATTCATCACATTTTTGTTCTTAAAGATTTTAAAATGAAACTAAATTCATCTTTACATGAATGTTCCAGGTTATTTATGGGTGAGGGTTCTCCAGTTGAGAAGATACAAATCCTGCACAGTTTTGCATCTAGCAGTTTTATGTGTAACTTCTTTATCACAAGGTACAAGACTAGATACGTTGAAGCCTCTCCTAATGCAGAATCCCTAGAAAGGATGCAAAATATGACACAGCATGATAAACCTGTCTTAAATGCACAGCTGAGATAAAACCCAAAGCTAGGGAAAATCTCAGAGGCCAAGGATCTGAAAACTAGCTGATACTCAGAGACAAAGACTTAGAGATATTAGTTTTAATTCCTATATAAGGTTCATGTTAAGTAACAAGTTGAGAAAAAAGTTCCCATTCGTACAGTCCTGCAAAATACTACAGTGAAAAGGCAGATTGGAAAACATAACTATTAGTAGAGGCAGACATCAGGTTACCTTGTCTTGGGGCTAGAAAAAAATCTCTCAGGACACTCATAGCTACAGGCGTATCTTCACAAGGTAGTGTGGTTTTAATGTGCATTTTGCTTTGGGCTTTAGAGCCCCCCAAACATCTCTGGCCAGGTAAACATTTGCATTTGCATAACTGTAGACTATGTGTTGTTCTTTTGATATAAGTCCCACTGGTGATGATATTTGTCAGCAGGCATAATGAACAGTAGGTTTAGAAATTCAAGAAGCTGAGAAAATAGAACTATAGAATAGAGACTTAAAAACAAGCAGGAATGAAAAGAACCAAATGGAACTTTTAATAAATAAGAGAATACATAAATAAAATTTAACTAAGATCACTGAAACACACAACTTGAATGAATCTCAAAAACATGCTGAGTAAAAGAAGACAGACATAAAGGAGTATATACTATATGAGTTTCTTTATATGACATTTCCAAAAATGCAAAACTGAGCTGGAACATAGGGTGAGAAGGGTGGGACCAATGACAAAGGGTAATAAGGAAAACAACTGAATAATGGGAAAGCTCTATATTTTCTTGAAGTTTTAATTAAAATGATAACTACTGACCTAAATGCATCCTGATGTGGCATTCTGGGTTAATGTGCTGGACTGCAGTATCAGTTTTAACTGCAAGGTCGATGGTTCAAGCTCACCAGCTGCTCCTCAGAAATCCTGTGCAGGGTCATTATGGGTCAGAACTGACTCTATGGCACTTAACAACAACATGTATATATGTGTATATATATGCATGCTGTTGTTGTGAGGTGCCATCGAGTTGGTACCAGCCCAAGCATACACACACATATATTTGTCAAAACATACCCAACTGTGCATTTAAAATAAGTACATATGAGATACGTAAATAATATTCGAGCAAAGCTGATTTTCAAACATTGCATAATATCCCATTGTATCCACATTTGTCATAATGTGGTGGCTTTTGTGTTGCTGTGCCAGAATTTCAAATACCAGTAGGGTCACTCATGGTGGGCAGGTTACATGGAGCTTCCAGACTAACACAGTCTAAGATGGTCCACTTCTAAAAAATTAAACACTGAAAAATCTTAAGAATAGTAGTGGAGCATTGTCTGATGTAGTGTCAGAAGATGAGCTCCTCAAGTTGGAAGACACTCAAAATACAACTGGGAAAGAGCTACCTTCTCAAAGTTTATCTACCTTAATGATAAGGAGTAAAACTTCCAGGACCTTCCATTGCTGATGTGCCATGACTCAAAATGAGAAGCAACAGCTGCAAACATCCATTAATAATTTAGAACATGGAATGTATGCTCTAGGAAAATTGGAAATCACCAAAAATGAAATGGAATGGAATGCATAAAGATCAGTAACTTAGGCATCAGTGAATTGAAATGGACGTTATTGGCCATTCTGAATAGGACAACTTTATGGTCTATTATGCGGTGTTGGAGGAGAATATTGAAAGTGCCATGGGCTGTCAAAAGAACCAATAGATCCCTTTTGGAAGAAGTGCAGCCAGGGTGCTCCCTGGAGGCCAAGATGGCCAAACTTCGTCTCTCATATTTCGGACATGTTGCCAGGAGGGACCAGTCACTGGAGAAGGACATCATGTTTGGTAAGGTGGAGGGTCAGAGAAAAAGAGGAAGATCCCCAATGAGATGGATTGGCCAAGTGGCAGCATCAATGGATTCAAT
Organism: Chrysochloris asiatica; assembly: GCF_000296735.1. Taxonomy (NCBI): domain Eukaryota; kingdom Metazoa; phylum Chordata; class Mammalia; order Afrosoricida; family Chrysochloridae; genus Chrysochloris; species Chrysochloris asiatica. Next base: position 8,677,622 of record NW_006408595.1, read on the forward strand.
TGTGGCAACAGTAGTGCAGTTGGCCCAGGATTGGGCAGTGTTTTGTTCTGCTGTGCATAAGGTCACTATGAGTCGGTACCGACTCGATGGCACCTAACAACAACAACAACAACATGCTGGGAATAACAAATTGAAGAGGAATGGCATCACTGCACCATTAAAAAGAATACCTTAAGATCAATCTGGAGGTGTGGCGCTGTGGGTTAATGTGTCAGACTGCAAAGATGTTTGAACTGCAAGATCAGTGGTTCAGGCTTACTAGCTACTCCTTGGAAACCCTATAGAGGGTTGTTATGGGTCGGAACTGACTCAATAGCACTTAAACAACAACAAGAAAGACCTGTTAATTCAACTAGAGTTCACATTTATTCACCAACCACTCATTCCATGGATGAGTAGTTGAACATTTTTACTTACTTCTGCAGTCTGAAATTGATCAATGCAATCAAGATGCTTTGATTATTACTGGTGATTTGAATGTGAAAGTTGGAAACAATGAAAAATGAGCCTTTGTTGGGAAAAATATATGAGGCTAGTGATAGAAATGACTGCAGAGGTCACACAATAAAATTTTGCTAGGCCAATGATTTATTTTTTTCACATACTATTTTTCAACAATGTAAACAGGGACTATACACATGGACCTCACCAGGTAGAACTCACAGGATTCAATTTCGCTGCATTTCTTGAAAGATTAATGGAGAAGATCAACATCATCAATCAGAACATCACTTTCAAGTTCAAGTTAAAGCTGAAGAAAATTAAAACAAAGCCACAAGAGCCAAAATATGATCTTGAGAATGTGCCACTGAATTTAGAGATAATCTCAAGAATATAGTTGACATATTGAGCACTAATGACCTAAGACCAAGTTGAGTTGTGGGATGATATCAAAGCCATCATATATGAAGAAAGAAAAAGTCATTAAAAAGGCAGGAAAGAAATGAAAGACTAAAATGAATGTCAGAAGAGACTCTGAAACTTACTTTTGAATGTAGAGTAGCTAACATTAAAAAAAAAAATGAAGTAAAACAGCTGAACAGAAGATTTCAAAGGGAAGCACTAGAAGACAAAATAAAGTATTTTAATGAGAATTGCGAAGATTTGGAGTTAGAAAATCAAAAGGGAAGAAGATGCTTAGAGTTTCTTAAGCTGAATGAAGTAAGGAAAAAACCCTCAAGCCTTGAGTTGTAATATTGAAGGCTTCTATGGAGCTCTGATAGCGTAGTGGTTACGAATCGGGCTGCGAACCTTAAGGTCAGCGGTTCGAAACTACCAGCCGCTCAGCGGGAGAAAGATGAGGCTTTCTACTCCCGTAAGGATTTACACCCTCAGAAACCCTGTACAGGGTCGCTATGGGTCGGAACCGACTCGACGGCACTTAACAACAACAACAACAAATGGGCAAAATATTGAATAATGCAGGAATCATCAAAAGAAGATGGAAGAATAGCAAAGTCAAAAACGGTTGGCAGGCAGTCATTTCATGAAGTAGCATATGGTCAAGAACCTACGTTATTGAAGGAAGACGTCCAAACGACATTGAAGGCACTGGTGAAAAATAAGGTTTGAGGAAATGATAGAATACCAATACAAATGTTTCAACAAATGGATGTAACACTTGAGGTGCTCAATTGTCTATGCCAAGAAATTTGGAAGACAGCTACCTGGCGAGCCAACAGGAAGAGATCTATCTTCGTATCCATTCCAAAGAAAGGTGGCCCAACAGAACATAGAAATTATAGAACTATATCATTAATATTGTTACAGCAGTTTTAGATTCGTGGTTAAAGAAACCAAGGCCACTCGGAGAGGTGAAGCAGAGTTTCAGATTTTATTAAGCCGGTGACTCAGAGGAGCTAATTTCTCCAGATTCTGAGCCTCAAATGGAAGGCAGCATGGGCCTTTATGGGGTAAGAGTCTGGGGAGGGGCCAGGCTGCATACCTGTTTATGGGCAGGGGGAAAACCAAGGGGATTGGTCCCATTTGGTGACCATACTCACATCCAACCAGTCACACAGAGTTTATGGAAGTTCCACCACCCCCTTTTGGAGAGTCCCTGACTGAGGCCTCTGGGTGAGGCCTTGGAAGGGGATCAAGCTTCCACTTCTGTCCATAGGGGCAGGCCTGACTGGGTTTAACCTGGGTCCAGGGGCCATACCTGTTCCAGAAGTCTTGATGATCAGAAATTGTTAAGGTGGTAAAATTAAAACACAGGTTATGTTTCCATCAGAATGAATTCATTGCAATGGTGACAAGAACAGTGTGTGGACAGGGAGCTTCCAGAAATCAAGTTGGATTTAGAAGAGGACATTTAACAAGGTAGTCCTGGTGTAGCACTGTAGGATAAGCATGGGACTGATAACCAAAAGGTTGGTGGTTCAAACCCACCAGTCACTCCTCAGAAACCCAATGATTGCTGATGTCAAATGGATGGTGGCCTAAAACAAAGAAGACCAAAAGATGGTTACCTGCATTTCATTGACTATGGAAAGACATTCAGTTGTGTGGATCATAACAAATTATGGATGACAATGAGATAAATGGGAATTCCTTCCCCCGTGCCTCCTAGGTCTTCAGCACACAGTTGCTCTCCCTCTCTGGATCTAAAGTCTCCAGCTGCTCCATCGCTCCACGTCATCATCTCTGGCTCCATTTCAGGCATCACTGCTTCTCTGGGTAGGGT
>NW_006408595.1:8681457-8684356 GCF_000296735.1 Chrysochloris asiatica
GTCCTTTCAAGTGGGAATTTCCCATCTTTGGAGATCTGGATGTGGTTCAGGCTTCCACCTATAGTATTCTTAAGGGAGTGTCCTGGGGATTTTGACCAATGACTTGGGGAACACATTCTCCCCTTCGCTGTCCTTGTCTTCTATTAACTAGCAGTGGGCCCCTTCCACCCCATGCAGCTATGTGCAGCATGCACTCCTGTGACATTGGGCCTGCAATTGGAAGCTTCTGGCTATTCCACCTACTTCTGAGCCACCACATACTAATGATCAGAGTGTGAGACCCTCCTCTCCTCTGTTCCCACCATGGCACACGGCTGGCCATCATCTTGAGCTGTCAGCTCAGTACAATTTATTTTTGTCTTAAGATTTCCACTTTGATTTACCTGATGACTTTCCTTGCATAACCAAAATGTCATCACTGCATTTTCCAATATAATATAATGTTATACCAATACCAAAATAACTTATACTGTCAAATGAATGTTGCTGCCTTCTCAGAATACGAAGCAGCCATTGTCACATGTTTTGTTTATTTTAAAAAGAGCTGCTGTTCTTTCTTTTACTCTACTCTCTGTTTAAGAAACACAAAACCATTTTTCTCCACAGTGAGAGGACTTGTCTTGATTCAAGATGATTAAAACATGACACCCAATCCCCAAATGTTTTTGATTCTCTCTGCGTTCAATTGGGTGTCTTAAAAAATGATCTACTTATAAATTTTCTGTTTGGCAGAGAGTTATGCACCAAAGTCCAGGTTGAGGTCTTTATAGACAAGAAACTGAACACAGGCCTAAGAAGTATTTTTAGTGTTTGGAAACTTCAAACACTGTTTTGAAGTTGTCTCTCTGAAGAAATTCTTAGTAATGTAATTTTTATAGCATCTGTGGTATGCTGTTGTGGTTAGGTGCCGTTGAGTTGATTCCAACTCATAGCAACCTTGTGCGCAACAGAACGAAACACTTCTGGGTCCTGCGTCATTCTCACAATAGTTGCTATGTTTGAACCCATTGTTCCTGCCACTGTGCCAATCCATCTCATTGGGGGTCTTTTTCGCTGACCCTCCACTTTACTAATATGTTCAAAGTATGAGAAAGGGAGTCTGACTTCTAAGGAACATTCTAAAGGATGCAGATTTGTTTGTCCATCTGACTGTTCATGAGTTTTTAAATATTCTTCCCCACCATCTTCACTCAAATGCATCAATTCTTCTCCAGTCTTTCTTATTAATTGTCCAACTTTCATATGCATATGAGGCATTGAAAATACCTGCCTTGGATCAGTTCCTCAAACTGATACCTTTGCTCTGAACACTTTAAAGAGGTCTTGTGCAGCAGGTTTGCCTAGTGCAATACTTTGTGTGACTTGGCTACTGCTTGCATTAGTGTTGATTGTGGAGCCAAACAAATTGAAGACTGACAACTTCAATCTTTTCTCCATTTATCATGTTATTTATTGGTCTCGTTGTGAGGATTTTTGTTTCCTTTACATTTTTTTTTCTTTCTTCCTCACATGGAGAGGCCAATTGTTTTACCTTAAATGGCCGCTCATGACGTTTTAAGATTCCAGATGCTACTCACCCAAATAGGATGTAGAACATTATCTTTGTGGATTTGGCTGTGTGGATCATGATCTTGGTGTCCCCTGAGACTATGATTCTGCGCCCTTATTGCCTTAAGGTGTTTGGTAACTTAGAAGAATTTTTCATCATTTTGTCCACTGTATGCTCCATCACATTTGTTCATGTGTTTGCAGCAAAGGTTTGTACCCATGTATAAACATTGTCTGTCAAACCCTTTTAGATTTGTGGGTATACGTCCAATCTTTCTGCTGTACCCATTCAGTTTGTGCATCTGTCTATGTATCGAGCCTCAGGATACTATTGTTCCAAGATTGTGTATATAACTCTATTTACCTCCATGCCCTTTAGCCTTTGCATACATACCTCCCTGTGTCTTCACCTGTCTTCATCATTCCTCTGCCAACCTCCCTCGTCTTGTATATTGTATATTGTATATATCCCTACCACTGAAGTTAACATATGTCTACCCTCTAGTCAAGGAATACTCTCCCTTCCCTCACACCCCGTTAATGATCTAAGAATGCTTATTTTAGCATGAAAACCTTTTTTTAAGTTTTTACAATAGTGGCCGCATACAATATTTCTCCTTTTGTGACACTAATTTTACTCAGCAGGTTCATTCCTGTTATGAGGTGATTTGCAGATTCATCATTATTCTTTGGTGTTGGTTGCATAGTATTCCATTGTGTGTATGTACCACAGTTTGTTTATCCACTCTTCAAATTGATGGGCATTTAGGATGTCTCCATCTTTTTGCTATTATGAATAGTGTTGCGATGAACATCAGTGTGCATGTATGTGTTCATTTATTGTCACAGCTGTTTTTGAATTATCTTTAGTAAAATTTTACTTGATGCAATGTTAATGATATTATTTGATGATTTCTGCATTCTGTTGGGTCACCTCTCTTTTCAATGAGTACAAATATGGGTCTCTTCCAATCTGTTGACTAGATATCTGTCTTCCAAATTTCTTGGGGTAGATGAGTGAGTGCCTTCAGTGCATCAGTTTGTTGAAAGATTTCAATTTATATTCCATCAATTCCTGGTGCCTTGCTCTTTGCCAATGCCTTTGGACTTCTTCCTTCAGGATCATTGACTCTTGATCATATGCTGCCTTTGAATTGGTTGTGCATCTACCAATTCTTTTTGGTACAGTGAATCTGTGTATTCTTTCCATCTTCTTTTGATGCTTTTTGCATCATTCCCTAATTTCCTCAGAGAATCCTTCAAGATATATTGATGTATACTGGCAATTTGCATGCAAAGGTTAGAAACAAAGAGGTAGGATTGTTGTTGTTGTTGTCAGGTGCCATCGAGT
>NW_006408595.1:8687591-8688452 GCF_000296735.1 Chrysochloris asiatica
GTCTAAGAGTTGAACAGAAAATTTCAAAGGTCAGTTCAAGAAGACAAAGTCAAATATAGCAAAATGAGCTTTGACTGTCACATACTTAATTTAATTTTCTTCAGCTTCAACCTGAAATTGCATAGAGCAACTTACTGTCTGTTTCATAGACTGCTCCTGGCCTTGTTTTGGCTGATGATTTGTTTGGTCTTTCTACTGTTTCTTATCACAAATGTAGTGAGTTTGATTCTTGTACATTCTGTCTGCTGAAGTCCATGTGTATAATCTTTTCTGATACTTAAAAAAGGTATTTATAATGAAGAAGTCATTGGTATTGTAAAATTCTATCATGTTATCTCCAGCATTATTTCTGTCACCAAGGTCATATTTTCCAACTAATGGTCCTTCATCTTTATTTTCAACCTTTGCATTTCAGTCACCAGCAAACACCTAGTTTACATAGTATAAAGTCTTAGTTTTCTAAAGACCTGCCCAGTCACTTAAAATATCCCCATACTCCAAAGTATAATACATGTATGTTGTGCCCAGATGAAAATGTGGGGAAAGTAGTGAGCTCATGAAAACACTCCCCAAATGTGTTTACAAAAAATATTCCACAAGCAACCACTTGATGGCAGCAAAAGGCACGTTTTCACTGCTGATTGTCTTTTCTAAGGGTTTACAGGTTTTGTCCTTTTAAAATAAAGGAATCCTATTTTCTGAATTTCTGAAACTTGATGTTGAAATACACCCATCTTTATTGTTAATTAGCGTTTTGAGGAAAATTATAGTAACTCTATGTTGTTGTTGTTTAGGTTCTGACTCATAGCAAACATTTATAGTGACAAACAAAGTCCAATCTTTGTTGTTGTTGTTAAGTAC
>NW_006408595.1:8688769-8701941 GCF_000296735.1 Chrysochloris asiatica
ACTTAACCTTGAGGTTATAAGCCCAATGCATAATCCACTTTGCCATCAGGGCTATTGTTGTTAAATGCCGTTGAGTTGGTTCCAATCCATAGTGACCCTCTGTAAAAGGTTTCTGAGAAGCTCTTGGTGGGTTTGAACCACCCACCTTGTGGTTCAAACTGACCTTGCAGTCCAGCGCATTATCCTGCAATGCCACTCCAGGACTCAAGGGCTATAGTAATTCTATAGAAATCTCTAATAAACACATTATTTTGTGATGTGCTTTGCCCCTAGAAGGCTGAAATACAAATCCTATGTACAAGCAGGTTTGTTATTTTTGGCTGCTTGCAAGTCCTGTCAACTCATGGCACTTCAGAAAGGGTGTGAAAAAGTGGAATGAAAAGATAAAGGAGTTTTTCTATGAATGTTGTGAAGCCCCCTTGTATATACAACAGAAATGTTGTCCAGTCCTGCACCATCTTCTTACTATCTTTGTGTTTTGAGTACCTGCCTTGCAGCTTAGGAGGCACATCATCTAGTATGATTAAAGAAAAACCAAACCCACGGCCACGGATTAGTCATGGACACATAGAGCCCTATTGGACAGTGTAAAGCTACTCTGAAGGGTTTCTGAGACTGTAAATCTTTACAGAAGCAGGCTGCCACATCGTTGTTATGCAGAGTGGCTGGTAGGTTTGAACTACTTCCCTTGTGAATATTTAACTCACTGTACCAGCACCCTGATGCTGGGTAATATTGTGTTGTGACCTACAGGGTTTTCATGGACTCATTTTTGGAATTAGATTTCCAGGTCTTTCTTTTCAGTCTGTCTTAGTTTGGGAGCTTTGATGAAATCTGTTCACTATGGGTGACCTGCTGGTCTTTAAAATACCAGTGATGCAATTGCCCCAGTAGCATCCCAGTAACATACATGCCACCACAGTACAACAAACTAGCAAACAGGCTTACCCATTGTCATTGCATCAATTCCAAATCATCGCGGCCCAATAGGACAGAGTAGAATTGTCCTATAGGGTTTCCAGGCTGTAAATCTCCACAGAAGCAGATGACCACATCTTTCTTTTATGGAGTTGCTTGTTGGTGAGTTCAAGCCTCCAGCATTTCAGTTAGCAGCTGAGCGCTTTAAGCACTGTGCCACCAGAGCAAAAAAGGCTTTAAAGTATAATATATAGCAACTTATATGCACACAAATACATTTATACGCTTATATAGTTATTCCAACATTATAATAGCAAATATTAAATTTAGCACTCAGGAAATTAAACTTTTAATTCATGGGTAAGATTTCCTCCATGAACTGGAATAAGGGTTCTATTTTGTAGTCTTCAGAGTGCATTTTTGGGCAGATCAGATGAAGAAGGCTCATTTTCTTCTAGTGAGGTGATATTTCTCACAAGACAAATTGTATTTTTTCTGACTTTTCCAAAAAAGCCTTTTTCAAACAGAGCAACCAGAATTGGAATAAAGAGAATGTTTACACATTAGAAGAATGCAACAAATGTCACTGAACAATGTGCAGAAATTATTGAATAGGAACCTAAACTGCTATGCAGATCTTCACTGAAAACACAATAAAAGTATTATTTTTTTAAATGCCTTTTCCAGATAAGCTTTACAAATATTAATTAATATATAAATGCCGTTATACAAAGCCTTTTCCAGAGAATCATTTTAGTATTAATTAGTTTATGCATGCATATTAGGGATCTGGTTGTGGTGCCTTCGGATCAGCACTGGACTGCAAACCACAAGGTTGGCAGTTCAAACCATCAGTCACTTCTTGAAAACCCTAAACAGGGTTGCCATGAGTCAGGAACTGACACAAAGGCTTTTAACAACAATAGCAACATCATATGCATATTAAGAATAGTAGAAAGGGGATGAGAAGAAATAAGATAAAGTGAGTCAGACAACTTTGGAAATAAGTGTTATCTTCAAGGGAGCGCTGGTAGAGCAATGGGCAAGTGCATGACCGCTAACTGGAAAGTTGGCAATTCTAATCTACCAGCCTTTCCATGGGAGAAGATGTGGCAGTTTGCTGCCATATACATTGGTGGTGGTGGTGGTGGTGGTTATGTGCCGTGGAGTCAGAACCAACTCATAGCGACCCTGTATAGGGTTTCAGAGGCTGTAAATCTTTACAGGAGTAGAAAGCCTCATCTTTCTCCCGCAGAGCAGATGGTAGTTTTGAACTGCTGACCTTAAGGTTTGCAGCCCGATTTGTAACCACTACGCCACCAGAGAGAGCTTCTTTCCGTATGCATTACAACCTTGGAAATCTTGTGGGGGCAGCCCTGCTTTGTCCTCTCAGAGTAACTATGAGTCAGAATCAACTCAACAGCTAAGTTTTTTTTTTTAAATTCATATGCAAGACCCCAAAAATCAAGCTAAGAATTAGATGGTGGGCATACATGAAAATGGGATCTATTTTGTTACTCTTTTCTATTTTCTATATAAATTTTAGTAAGAAATTTTATGAAGAGTTTAGGTGGCCTTCTGAGCATGGTGAACTTCCAGTACGTGTGCTCTGACAAGGATGATTGGATTTAGGAAGATAACCGGAGGGGCTATTTAAAATGGACACTTTTTAAAGTTCCAAAATGCACGGTTGCAATGAACAGAGGAGGCAGCAATGTACAGATGAACAGAAAAGGTAAATGAGTGAGAGGCCAGCAATGTGAAGGCCTGTTTGGAACTGTTCAAGATACAAGGCTTTTTAAAGTTCACATGTACAGCTGACCTAGGTCTTGCCATCTGATAGTCTGCTTACAAGGTATCCTCATTTTTCAAAGACTAACCGATACTCTGGTCCATACGTGCGCCCACACATTGTATCCTAAAAGACTATCTCTGATTTGTAGCTTCAATTTCTGTTGTCAACAGTATAGGTTTCAGCACATTATTTCTCCAAGTCTGACATACTCTTTAATGGAAAAAACTCAGGGTGAAATTACACTATGGACAATGTGGATTTTTTTTTTCCCCTTTCCCTTTTTTCTCCACAATTTAAAAAACCTTTCATAATGCTTTTAGATTCCTTACTCAACTTTCTATCTTTTTCTTGTTACTACTGATTTAGAAGGAGGGAGCTCTGGCACATGTGTGTTAAGAGCTCTGATTTTCCCTTGGTATTGTTCTTCAAAAGAACATTGTTTATTCTGATAGATCACTTCTAAGGAAGAGATGTTGTATTGTATGCTTGTTTCTTTGTTTTTCAAAGCTTGTGTGGTGCTGTGGGTTAATGCGCTGGACTGCTGGTTGATTTGGCAGTTCAAGCTCACCAGCCGCTCCTCAGAAACCCTATAGGGGATCACTATGAATTGAAACCAATTCAACGGAACTTAACAGCAACAAATTTATTTTGGGAAGTGGTAAAAGCAAATTTAAAGTATACATCTTTCTGTTGTTGTTTTTGTTGTTGTTAAGTGCTGTTGAGTTGGTTCTAACTTATGGCGACCCTGTATAGGGTTTCGGAGGAGTGGCTGGTGGGTTTGAACCACCGACCTTATGATTCAAGTTGACCTTGTGGCCTAGTGCTTATCCTACAGCTCCCCATATTTTCATATAACCTAAAAACTGGATCTCTGATGTGGTGCTGTACGATCAGTACTGGACTGCGAACCACAAGGTCAGCAGTTCAGGCCCATTAGCTGCTCCTTGGAAACCTTATATAATAGGAGTATTGTTGTTAAGTGCCGCCAAGTCTGTTCCAACCCATACTGCTTTGTATAGTTTCCAAGAGCTGCTGGTGAGCTTGAACTACCGACTTTGCAGTTCAAGCTGAATTTGCAGTCCAGCTGGGGAACCTATTTTTCTGCCAAAATTTATAACATCATTCACCATACAAAATTATCAACTTTAAAATTAGCCTGTTATATTGCTAACCAAAAGGCATGGGGTTCAAACCCACTAACCATTCTTTGGAAACCTATGATAGTGTAGTGGTTATGAATCAGCTTGTGAACATCAAGGTCAGCAGTTCGAAACTACCAGCTGTTCCGCGGGAGAAAGATGAGGCTTTCTGCTCCCATAAAGATTTACAGCCTTGGAAACCCTGTACAGGGTAGCTATGAGTCAAAACTGATTCAATGGCACTTAACAATAACAACAACAATTACAACAAAAGATGGAGAAAGGAGCCCTGGTGGCATAGTGGTTAATGTGCCTAATTGCTAACTGAAATGTTGGGGGTTGGAACCTACCAGTTGCTCCATCAGAGAAAGGCATAACAATTGTCTCCTTAAAGATGTACGACATTGTAAACCCTGTGGGGGCAGTTCTGCAGTCTATAGGGCCACTATGAGTTGAAATCGACTTTACGACAGTGAGGTGGGTAAAAGATGGAGATATGAGGCTGGGGTGATAGAAGAGATTAGCTTAAATTCTAATGAAGCCTAGAATTACTTTACTTAATAGCAAAAAATCTTGATTGGCTGCATATACAAGGTTGAGTGCAAATTCTGCTGGAGTGGTGCTTTAAATAATTTGTTGGCTTCACTCTTAATTAGGCTAAACATTGGCTTGCTTGTACGATTAATTCACAATAATAGCACAATTAATTACCAAGGCTGGGAGTAAGGCACAGAGCTGGTTGCTGAAAATGGGCTGGGGAGAAAAAGTAGCTGGAAATGAAAGGCTGAGATTGCTTAAGAGGGGTTCGCCAGGATTAAAAGAGAGGGGTGAAGGATGATGGAAAGAAGGGAGAGAAAGGGGAAGGGTATAAACTCATTTTGCCAGAAGCAGCAGTAAAGCAAAATTTGCTGCTTTTAATATAGTAGCTTTGCGTTATTTGGTTTTGATAGTACAGGGTGAAGAACGCGGCATATCCAAATGATAACAAATTCATAGTTAGGTGTTTGAGTTAATGAAGTTTTAAAACACTGACAAAAGAAAATCATTGTTGCATCCTTCTTGCTCTGTGAGAGTGCATTTTAATCTTTCCAGAATCAACATTGAATTGACATGCTTAAAATGTTTTCTCTGGTCATTGTTCATAGTTGCTTACTTTTAACACTATCATTAAATATTTCATCAACTTTTTACAGGGGAACAATTCAGATCCAGGAATCAAAATATCAGCATTTTAATCATTTACTGGCAAAAATAATTTGGAAAACATCGATTTCCTCAGTTGGTTTTGGAAAAAAAAAAATATAAATAATCCCTTCCCTGTCTACATCATAGAGTTGTTATAAGGTAATAGGGAAAAATGTATCATGTCACTATATTATTATCAATATCATCATCATTATTATTAATCTGGGGAGAGGATATTCTTCTAAGGTAGAAAATAAAACTAAATTCAGATTATTAAAAATTTCTGTTGTCTTTAGCATTGCTTTCTATGGGATGCAATGTTATGCAATTAAAAAAAAAAAAAAAAAAAAAAAAGCTTTCTACCCTGACACCCTTTGGCTATGTGACCCTGGGTTAATATTTAGTGAGCCTCAGTTTTCTCATGTGTAAAATGAGAATATTAGTACTTACCTTTTGGAGTCCTGGAGTGATGCTATGCTGTAAGTTAATGCGTCAGACTGCAAAGCCATTTGAACTGCAAGGTCAGTGGTTGAGGTTCACCAGCTACTCCTTGGAAACCCTATACAGGGTTGCTATGGGTCGGAACCGACTTGATGGCACTTAACAACAACAATAACAATCTCTTAGAATTTTTGTAACTATCAAAATGGACAATATATGCAATATATGTAAAGCAACTGATATGGTGCATACCACATAACCACATAATGAGTTAATACTCAAATACTTTAGCTATCACTAAAGAGTTTTCATAATAATAATGCTGATAAATATAATGGAGTAATATAATTTATGACAACATTATTATTAAATTATTATCATGCAATTATGAATATGGTTATTAATTTCATGCAAAAGTCCAAATGAGTGATTGATAGAAATAGATCATCAATAAATTTTAATTTCCAATACCATAGTCTTAATATGCTTGTTTATCAAGTGAAATTAATACATGGACTGCAAGACACCAGGCTCAAATTTTATCAGAATGCATCTTCATAAGCTGCTCCATATTTTATTTTCCACTGATAAAAAGTAAACTCAAAAACCAATATAATATACCAATAAGTCTCAGAAGACGACAACAATTTATATTACAAATTCATTGTTTGTTTTTTGATGTGAGCTGTGATGGAAATCAGTGGCATAGTGGTTCCTGTGTATTGGTAGCATAGTGGTTACAAATCAGGCTGTGAACCACAAGGTCAGCAGTTCGAAACTACCAGTTGTTCCACAGGAGAAAGATGAGGCTTTCTGCTCCCATAAAGATTTACAGCCTCGAAACCATGTCAGGGTCACTATGAGTCGGAAGCGACTCCACGGCACACAACAACATTATACAAGCTGTTTCTGTCAACTCAGTTCTGACTATGGTCAATAGAACTGTTTTTCATAGGATTTTCAATGGCTGATTTTTTCCCTAGAAGTAGCTCTCCAGACCTTCCTTTCAAGGAGACTACCAGTTAGTAGCTGATTATGTTAGCCATTTGTACCATGAAGAGACTCCATATTTTATAGTAATGAGAAGAGATCCATTTTTATGCCTATTCCAAAGAGTGGTGACCCAACGGAATGTGGAAATTATCAAATCATATATGTTCAATGAACATAAACATCACATGCGAGTAAAATTTTGCTGAGGATAATTTAAAAATGGCTGCTAGAAATTCAAGCCAGATTTAGCAGAGGACCTGGAGTTAGGAATATCATGGTTGATGTCAAATGGAAATTGGTTGAAAGTAGAGAATAACAGAAAAACTATTTATTTGTGCTTTATTGCCTATGCAAAGGCTTTCCATTGTGTGGATTATGATGTTATGGATAGCATTTCAAAAATATGATAGTGAGGAACCTGTACTTAGACCTAGAGGCAGTTGGTAGAACAGACAAGGGGATACTGAATGGCTTAAAGTCAGAAAAGATGTGCATCAGGGCTTGTATTCTTTTATTCAATCTGTATGCTGAGCAGATAATCTGAGAAACTGGATTATATGAAGAAGAACATGGCATTCAGGATTGAAAAAAGAGTAACAACCTGGAATATGCTTATGATACAACCTTGCTTGCTGAAAGTGAAGAGAATTAAAATACTGATGAATATCAAAGACTACAGCCTTCATTATGGATTGCCCCTCAATGTAAAGAAAACAAAAATCCTCCCAATTGGACCAGTAAATAACATCATGATAAATGGAGAAAAGACTGAAGTTGTCAAAGACTTCAGTTTGCTTGGATTCATAGTCAACACTCATGAAAGCAATAGTCAAGAAATAAAATGGTATATTGCATTAAGTAAATCTGCTGCATATTTAAAGTGTTTTATACTAAAGATTCCAGTTTGAACACTAAGGTACGTCTGCCTGAAGCAATGGTATTTTCAGTAGTTGGACAAAGAATATAGAAGACTGTAGAAGAATTGATGTATTGGTGTTTTGGCTTTGAAAAAGAATATTAAAAGTACCATTGACTGCCAGAAGAAGAAACAAATCTGCGTTGGAAGAAGTACAGGCAGAATGCTCCTTAGAAGCCAGGAAGGGAAGACTTCCTCTCTCATACTTTGGACATATTTTCAGGAGAGACCAGACCTTGGAAAAGGACATCATACTTGGCAAAGTGGAGGAGCCACAAAAAAGAAGAAGACTCCCAATGAGATGGATTGGCACAGTAGCAGTAGCAATGGCATCAAGCATAACAATTGTGAGGATGGCAGAGGACCAGGCAGTGTTTTGTTCTGTTGTTCATAGGGTCCCGATGAGTTGGAGCTAACTCGATGGCACGTACCAACAACAACAATATAGTAGTGAATATCTTAAAGTGTTTGTGGAGCGTGGCTCTGATTATTATTTCATTATATAATCGAAAGGCATAACTTTAGAGTATGTCCATGATAATTCAGTAACCATTCCCATTTGGTAAATTACTTGCAGATAATTTACATATAACTCAGACCCTTCAAGCTTTGGTGGGATTCTTAATTAAAACTCCCAACAGCTATTCCTCCCTATGTTTCTTAGGAAGAGGGCCTCTGATCTCTCTGAGGTCACCATCATGGATAAAAAACGTTTTCGCTGTATCCACTTAGAGCATTTTAAAGGCAAAATGTCCAGAACTGGTTCAGGAAGCAGATCAGGGACACATTTTTATTTAGCAAGACAATGAGTGAATGAGAGATTACAAAGACAAGAACAATGTTATGAGGAAGGAGATCCATGGCAGGAGTGACAACAAAAGATGAGGTGTCATGGTTATAACTAAACTCATGAAATAGCCATCAGCAACAAGATAGGGGGCAGATCAGGAATTCTAGGGAAATTAATGAACACTATGAACCTTTGGTAGGAGCTCTGGTAGCGTAGTGGTTACGAATCGGGCTGCGAACCTTAAGGTCAGCAGTTCAAAACTACCAGCTGTTCCGCGGGAGAAAGATGAGGCTTTCTGCTCCTGTAAAGATTTACAGCCTCGGAAACCTTGTGCAGGGTCACTGTGAGTCAGAACTGACTCCCCGGTACTTACCACCACCACCACCAATGGACCTTTAGTGGAGTCCTGGTGTGGTGCTGTGGGCTAATGCATCAGACTATAAAGTCATTTGAACTGCAAGGTCGGTGGTTCAAGCTCACCAGCTGCTCCTTGGAAACCTTATACAGGGTCACTCTGGGTCAGTATCGACTCGACAGCACTTAACAAGAACAACAACAACACATGGACCTTTAGGTAAAATATGGGGGAGTTTATTACCTCCATGTCTAAAACCATTGAAGTAGTTGTTTCAGAATTAGGATACTGAGCAAGAGGTTCCTGTGAAGAAGATTATAAAACTAAGATATATCAGTCCAGATAGGCTAGATCATGCCTCAGAGGCAAAGCCAAAATCTCACTGGTTTAAAACAACAAAGTCTGATGTTTGCTCACCTTGTGTGTCAGCTGGAGGACTCTTCTTCATGGCATTTTCACTTTGGGGTCACTATTGAAACACCCTCTGTAATGTGGAAGGTGTTGCTTGTTGTTCTGGGGAGGGGGTGTGTGTCTCAGAGCCGTAGTTAAACATTCGACCTTGAAGTGATGTATGTCACTAAGACTCACAACTCTATATTTAGACCAAATGTTTGGCTCCACCCATATTTAAGAAGTCTGGAAAGTGCCATTATGCCTTGTGCCTTGGAAGGAGGAGAACTGGAAACATTTCAGGATCAGCACTAATTATTCTCAAATGGGATCTTTCCTACCTTGTATACTTTGTGCTATCATCCTCCTCCTGCCCATTCACGGTGTCTTCCACATTCTCTCCATGGTTTGCATACAATGCCTGTCTTCTCATGAAGGGAATCTATAGAATGATTTTTGAGAAGGCATTATAACTGTGGTTTGACACAAAAAGCGATTAATAAATTTCACATCAAAGTCTAATTCTTACTCAATTTATATCAGATGCCCAATCTGGATGTTAAGTGTGCAAGATCAGAGGAGAATACTATTTGATTTGCAGAAGGAAATAAATATATCAAGGTTTGTTGGACACCTAGCTTGCTGTTGGCTATTCTACTCTAGATCCATTATTGATCGTCTATTGCTAGTAGATGTTCTTGTGTAGTGAAGACATCCATTTTGATCAATACTAGCCATGTCTGTTTTAAATACTTTGAATATCATCTCTGGTTGGTAGAAATAAGTGGGTTAAGTTACTGAATTCAGGAGAAGAGGTACAGGTCAACAGGACATTACGATACAGAGAAACCATGCCAGAGTGAGAGGATTTAAGGAAGGTTTTGCTTTTTTATGTCTACAAAATCGAAATTAGTCAGGATCCCAGTTAGAAGTTGATCAATTAGAGAAGAGGATTCAATTGAGGCTGAATTTATGTATTCCCTCCTGGTTGTCTTGGCAACAGGCCCCATCCCATGCTAGTAATATTAAAATGTAATATTAAATAATTGGAGGCAGAAAAAGATGTCAACTCCCACTTCTGGGAAAGTTAGGGGAGGAGCTTGCTAAGTGCAAAGGATGATATCATGAGGGGGACGATTTGAGTTTAAAAATGAAGACTTATATTGAACTGGAGCTTGAAAAGTTTGGGCATACTCTGCACATACCAGTGATTCTTCCCTGGCTTTGGTTGAAACCAGGGTAGATAGTAAGTCATGAGATTGCAGGTCTACATAATCTCTTCCATCACAGCTCAGAAAAAGCACTGGACTGGAGGAGAACTGTGATGTGTGAACTCATTTGATTGGAACAGCTTCCTGTGTCAGTTGTTCTGTCTGGTATTACTTACAGTTAGTTACCCAGGACGCTCTCATCTTCCCAGAGTCAAAGTTGCTAGATGTTTCTGTGGATTTAGTTGACCTGGTTTCTGATGTTGGCCTTAGGTATATTTTTACCTTTGCCAAATGTATCCATTTGAATTCTACTTTATGGACTGAGCTTATGTTTATGTTTAATTAAATGTGTGTCGAATGCATACCACTGCTCAGAGAACTGAGAGACTGGGAAGAGTTAGCAATGAACTCTGCAATTTTCAATATTTATTTTCTCATTCTCTGAACCTTTTCTGCCAGAAATAAAAGAGGATAAGAGGTGCTTCCTCCATCCCACTCTATAGATCTCAAAACATACCTCAACAAACAACAGACTAGAAAGAGGCAAAAACAAACAATGTTACATAAAAATAGGATGAGTTTGCAATTTATTATTTAAACCAAGATGCTTTTGAATGTGAAAGGGAGCGTTATTAATCATAGCACAAGATCAAAGGCATACACAGAATGTCCAGGGAACAGTGGAACACATGGCCATCCCACGTAATCAATGACAGAGAACAGAAAGTCTAGGAGGGAAAGGGAACCATCTGGGGAGATGCTGGAGATGGAAATCTTGCCTTTGATGCACCCTGAGAATTCATAAGTAGTTACAACTAATTTTCAGCCAAGTTCAATTTCTAATAGGGACCATGAGATATTTTAAGGTTAAAGATTTCATTGCTCAATACTGTTGAATGGTGATGAATGGAGGGGATTGTAATCATCACAATGATACAAAATGTGATAGGATGAATTTAAAACGGATGTTCTTCCATGTAAACTATCACTCAAAGCAGAATAAAAGCTTAAAAACAACAAAATCATTTTATTGCCCTTTTCCAGGAATAATCTGTATCTGGCTAAATATGTAATACAAAGGGACTTCAAAAAGCACATGGAAAAATTGAATGAAAAGAACATGAGATTTTTCCACAAACTTTTTGAAGCCCCTTGTAAATATGTGTTACTGCTGCTGTGTGTCTTCGAGTCACTTCCAACTCATAGAGACCCTGTATAGGTTTCTGAGACAGTAAATCTTTATAGGAGCAGAAAGCTTCATCTTTTTCTCGTGGAGTGGCTGATGGATGCAAACTACCAACCTTGATGTTAGCAGACCACCACATAACCCACTGTGCTGCCAGGGCTCCTAGATGTGTTACTAGACAAAAAACAAAGTCATATTCATAGTGAGTCACAGGGAAGGCCTTAAGTGATTGATTTAAAAAAAATTGTCAAAGGTAAAGACTGAAGGACTCACTGACCAGCTCGATTTTGTTTTCTGTGATCATGGCTATAGTTTATGAAGATCATAATCAGTTTCATTTGGTTTAGGATGACTATCAATGGCTAGCCTGTTAACCTAACATATCAGATATAAAGGAGTACAGAAGAATCTGTATGTGAGAAAATGACTGTAACTACATGTAGTTGGCATGTTCTGATATGGTCCCTCCCTCCTGCTAATTACACCCTTAGGTGGTCTACCATCTTCTCTTCTCTTGAGTGAACATAGTGGACATAGAGACTCTCTTCTAACAAATACGGATAATAATAAAAACTCGTTGCTGTTGAGTTGATTCTGACTCATAAAGATCCTACAGGACAGAACTGCCTGACAGGGTTTTCAAGACTGTCAATTTTACAGAAGCACAGAGGCTAACCTTTCAGCTAACAGCTGAGCTCAAAACCACTGCACCACCAGGATCACTGGCATTATTACAGTGGTGGGGAGGGGCAGCCCTCACAGGGTGATCTTGTCAGAGGAAGTGACAACAAAATGACTCTCTATAAAATTTGTGTGCAGTGTTTCAGCAGAAATGTATTCTTTTTTATAAAAATATTCCTGTCATTGGTTAAAACAAAAACATTTTTTCATAAGCCAAGCTTACACATATCAATCAATATACTTACAAATCTAAAAACTCTCTGCTAATTTACCTTCTGAACAGTTTAATACATTCTAGTCAGAACTGTCATTATTATGATCCAATTGCAAAGACACCTCGAGTCACATGACTCTCTCTGTACCCAACTATAAGCACATGCTGTTGTTTTTGCTGCTGCTGCTGTTTTTACAGCCACTGATTTTGTGAAAATTTCTGGTGTTTTAGATACAGTATTAGTGGCAATTAGTATTTTGAACCAATATCAATAAATTCTTTGTGAATGAAGTCGCAATTAACGGAAGAGAAGGAGAGAAAGAAAATCTTCTGCTCAGTTACTAATAATGTTAATATTCATATAATCTAAGAAATGATGTATTTAAGAAATTTGCAACTGGATGTATCATTTGTCATTCTATGATAAAAATGATAATTCATATTACTAAGAATTCTGTATGCTCTGGCATGAGACAGCCTTATGGTAGAGTGGCCCCACGAGTTACTGCACTTGTTGATGCCAACTCTAGTGATACCACTGGCCAGGGTTCCTCTTGTAATGAATTGTTTTTGTGGTTGTTGTTGTTAAGTGCCAGCAGGTCCCTACCAACTCATAGCAACCATAAGCACAACAGAAGGAAACACTGCCCGATCCTGGGGCAACTTCACAGTTGTTGTCATGCTTGAGCGCATTGATGCTGCCACTTTGCCAATCCATCTCGCTGGGGGCCTTCCTCTTTTTCTCTAACTCTCCACCTTACCAAATATGATATCCTTCTCCAGTGACTGGTCCCTCCTGACAATACATCCCAAGTATGAGAGATAAAGTTTGGCCATCCTTGTCTCCAAGGAGCACTCTGGCTGCACTTCTTCCAACACAGATTTGTTGGTTTTTTTGGCAGCCCATGGCACGTTCAGTATTCTCCTCCAACCTCGTAACTCAAATGCATCAATTCTT
>NW_006408595.1:8703241-8703919 GCF_000296735.1 Chrysochloris asiatica
TATTCTTGTAGTAGCCAGTCATGCTGACATTTTTGTTTTGGGCTTTTCCTGATGATCTTTCTCTGAAGATGTGTCTTCTGTCAATCTAGCTGTTCCAGGCTGGTCTGCTTGTCCTTTCTAGTGGGAATGTCCCACCTCATAAGGTTCTGGATTGAACTCAGGATTCTACCTAAGGTTGTATACTCTGCAAATGCTTTGCAAGAGGCCTATTTCACTGGGCAAGTTCTAGAACCCCTTTTAGGTATTCCAATCAGTTATATGCTGAAGACGGACTTACAAGTTTTCTGTAATCATGTTTTCCAACATTCTTTTCTATCCCACTCAAGTGTCTATTTTACAATAGTAGGCAAAGGAAACCAATATTCATAAGACAGTCAAGGATTTTAGTATTATTTCCTCTCTTCAGGCTATGCGAAGATACCTGTGTCCCAGAGCCCTTTTGTTCCAAGGTTGAGCATGCATCATTATTTACCTCTGTCCCACTTAGGGCATGCAAAATTGTCTCAGTGTTCCCCTATATTTTCTTCTGCCTCCTCCCCATTCTTGTATTGCCCTCCCCAACACCTGAACTAAACCCTCTACCCCAAACCCACTGTTGTGGTTACCTTATATTCCATTAACTCTTCCCTCCATTTAAGACAGTCTATTTTATCCTGTAATCTACCTGACCTTCCCACC
>NW_006408595.1:8704019-8711729 GCF_000296735.1 Chrysochloris asiatica
TTTGATTTCTTGACTGCTGCTTCCATGAGTGTTGATGGTTGATGCAAGAAGAATGAAGTCCTTTACAACTTCAATCTTTTCTCCATTAAGAAATGTTGTTTATGGGTCCAGTGGTGAGGATTTTTGTTTTCCTTACATTGAGATGCAATCCATATCAAAGGCTGTGCTCTTTGATCTTCATCAGTAAATATTTTAAGTCCTCTTCATTTTCAGCAAGTAAGGTTATATCATCTGCATATCGCAGGTTATTAATGAGTCTTCCTCCAATACTGATGCCACATTTTTCTTCATATAACTCAGCTTGTTGGATTATTTGGTCAGCATAGAGGTTGAATAATTATGGTAAAAGAATCCGACTTTGGTACACACCTTTCTCAATTTTAAACCATTCAGTGTTCCCATGTTCTGTTTGAGCAACTGCCTCTTGGTCCATTTACAGATTCCTCATGAACATAATTAAGTGTTCTGGAATACTCATACTTCATAATGTTGTCCATAGCTTGTCATGATCCACATAATTGGAAGCCTTTGCATAGTCAATAAAGCACAGGTAACCATCTTTCTGGTATTCTCTGCTTTCAGCCAAGATCCAGCTGACATCAGCAATGATTTCCCTCGTTCCATGTCCTTTTCTGAATCTAGCTTGAACCTCTGGAAGTTCTCTGTCAATGTATGGTTGCAGCCATTTCTGTATTATCTTTAGTAAAACTTTACTCGCATGGGATATCAAAGATATTGTCAGATGGTTTCCGCATTCCGTTGGGTCACCTCTCTTTGGAATGGGCACAAATATGGATCTTTTCCAATCATTGGCAAGATAGCTGTCTTCCAAATTCCTTGGCATAGATGAGTGAGTGCCTCCAGTGCCCCTCATTTTCTTGAAAGATTTCAATTTTTATTTCATCAATTCCTGGTGCCTTCTTTTTTTTTGCCAATTCCGTCAATGCACCTTGGACTTCCTCCCTGAGTATCATTGGCTCTTGATCACATGGTACCTCTTGAAATGGTTGAACATTGACCATTTCCTTCTGGTACAGTGACTCTGTGTATTCCCTCCATCTTCTTTTGATGCTTTTTGTGCCATTCAGTGATTTGCCTAAAGAATCCTTCAATAATGAAATTTGATGCTTGAATTTTTTCTTCAGTTCCTCCAGGCTGAGAAATGCTGTGGCTGTTCTTTTATGGTTTTCTGACTCCAGATCATTGCACATTTCATTGTAATATTTGACTTTGTCTTCTCGAGCTGATCTTTCAAATTTTCTGTTAAGCTCTTGTACCTCCTCATTTCTTCCATTTGCTTTAGCATTTCTATGCTGGAGAACAAGTTTAAGAGTCTCTTCTGACATCCATTTTGATCTTTGTCTTCTTTCTTGTCTTCTTAATGACTTTTTGCTTTCTTCATGTATGATATTCTTGATGTTAATCCACAACTCTTCTGGTCTTCATTCTTTAGTGTTTAATGTATCAGATCTGTTCTTTAGATGATCCCTAAATTCATAGCGACCCTGTGTATGGTTTCTGAGGAGCCACTGGTGAGTTTGAACCCTAGTTCAAACAAACTGACTTTGTTGTCCATTGCTCATCCTACAGCACCACACCAGGGCTCAGACTGTAGCCCCTGTCACTATGCTGATTGTAGCCTTGTGAGAGAATCTGGCCCAGAGAACTACACTATAACTCAGATTCCTGACCCACAATGTTTGTTGTTTGAAGCTGTTAATTTTATTGTCTTCCCTATGTTCTTCTGGATATTTCTTATGTTGACTGTGAAAAAACTTTAAAACAATCTCATAGTTCTGTTGAGCTGGTTTCCGACTCATAACGACCCTGTGTAGGGTTTCTGAGGAGTGGCTGGTGAGCTTGAACCATCGACCCTGCAGTTCAGACCAACCTTGCAGTCCCAGTGCATTAATCCGCAGTGCCACAACATACCTAATCTTGGCATGTTGTTGTTGCTGTTAGCTGTCATTGAGTCAGCTCTGCTCAGAGCAAACTCACGCATAACAGAATGAAGCATTGCCAACTATGGTGTATATTTGAACAATGCACTACTCATCTTTCTTCCTGAGAAAGAAAATTTTTATGTGAGTTTTGAAAAAGAGAACCCTCTAAAATGTGGAGAACAGCAGCATCCTAACAATGTTCTGAACAACATTCTTGTGGCATATAAAACAATTTTAGCAAGTTTTTCTTTTCAAATCTGTAAATGTGACTTTTATTTTCAGCTTTAAGGACCAGTCAAATTGTTGGCATGGTACCCAAGTGAAACTTACTAGTCTCCAAAGAGAATGTCTTGCATATTTGCCTCTTAAAATTACATCAAGCATCGCAAGGAGTTTGTCAGATTTCTTCTACAGATGAATGGTTGTCTTTTGGGGGTAGTTTAACATGCTACTGTGATAAAAGAAAAAGTAGTTGACTAAGTAACATCTTAATTTTTTCCGTCTGTGATTTTTTTTTTTAAACCTAATTTAAAGTATTTGTTACAATAAAGGCAAATGTTCAACTTGAAACCAATATTGAAGAAGATTAATGCCAGGCTTCTTCTCATAAAATTCTGATATAAAATTTAAAAACAAACCCTTTACATGAAATCCATTATGACTGTGTGTGTGTGTGTGTGTGTGTGTGTACGTTAGGTGTGTTGAGTTGGTTCTGACTCAAAGAGACCCTATATAGGGTTTCTGAGGATCTGTTGGTGAATTTGAACCTCTTACCTTGTGGCTAGCAGTCCAGTGCTTACTCTACTACAGCGCCCCACCGGGACTTCCAACTACTGTTGTTAAGTACCATCATTTTGGTTCCAACTCTGTATGGGGTTTCTGAGGAGCAGTTGGTGGGTTTGAACTATCGACCTTGCTGTTCAAACTGACAATGTAGTCTGATGCTTCCTACAGCACCCCAACACTTTGTAGGATTTAAAAAAATTTAGAGTCATCAGATTGTAGATGCTTGAATGTACCACCTGAATTTAATAATAATGGTGTAATGAATGCTCTTTTAGTTAGGCATGAGGAAGTACCGATATTTAAAACTATTTCCAGACTTGGCAGTTTTACTGTAGCCCACATAGGCGAATAATTCTTACTGAAATCACTTAACACTTCATCATGAGCTTTGTGTGACACATAGATTTATATGTATATCCTTTTAGTAGAAAATGAGTTTGAATTTCACTTCAGGAAGTAAGATTTATATTGTAAGCTGATATATAAAAAAGAGGTGATCTAACCCTCTCAGCTGGCCATATCACAGAATCTCAAATCAAAGAAATCACAGGAGAGCCATAGGAATATCCTTGTGCATTCGAGAATGAAGTGTGAAATTTTCCTTATTGGTTTTAAGAAAAGACTGCAGCAAAATATTTCTTATGATAGATGTCGGTTAGTGTGCAGTGCAGATTTATTATCTTCTCTTTAAAAATTAACTTAAAATTAGATCCCCATCCTCATGGATTCGGATATTCACTTCTAAATTATTCCTTTCTGTCATTAGCAACTTGCTGATTATTCCCTCACATTCTTTAAAAGACTTTAGTGCCTGTCTCATAGACTTGCTCTTTGTTGCCAGTTCTACTTGTAAAGTCATCCCAAGTGTATCCAAAATCCAGATAGCTACCTACGACCTTTTTTTCAATCCATCCATACATCCATCCTAAAATTAAAAATGGATACAACTGTAGACTAAATGACTTGTTGTTGTTGTTAGGTGCTATCAAGTTGGTACAGACTCATAGCAACCCTATGCACAACAGAATGAAACTCTGCCTGGTCCTGGGTCAACCTCACAATCGTTGCTACACCTGAGCCTGTTGATGCTGTCACTGTGCCAATCCATCTCATTGGAGTCTTCCTTTTTTTCTATGACCTTCCACTTTACTAAATATGATATCCTTATCCAGTGACTGGTCCCTCCTGACAACATATCCAAAGTATGAGAGATGAAGTTTGGCCATCTTTGCTTCCAGGAAGCACTCTGGCTGTACTGCTTCCAACACAGATCTATTTGTTCTTTTGGAAGTCCATGGTACTTTCAACCTCCAGCACCGCAACTCAAATGCATAAATTCTTCTACTGTCTTCCTTATTGACTGTCCAACTTTTGCATCCATATGAGGTTATTGAAACTAGATGACTGAGACCACCACAAACCAAATACTTATGCTCACCAACAGATTTCTGCAGAAGAGTAAAAAGGGAATCCATAGATTGGGAAAAAAACTTTTGACAATGACATATTTGACATGAATCTGTAAAATGTATAGAAAATTCCAAGTCCTTAACAACAAGAGAACAAAAAATCCAACTAAACAATGGGAAAGAACAGATATTTGAACTTTAGCCACCAAAGAGATGTAAATCAAGGCTACAACAAGATACCATCTCTCCCCAGCAATAATAACACTAATATAAAAAGCAGAAAACAAACCAATGCTGGTGAAGTTGAGGGATCAGCGCTCTCATACACTGTTGGTGGGAATGTAAAACTGTACAACCACTATGGAAATGGTATGACACTTCCTCAAAAAGCTAGAAATAGAAATGACTATGATCTAGCAATCCCACTCCTAAGTATATATCCTAGAGAAATAATAGCCAAGATACAAATAGATATATGCACACCTATGACCTATGCTTATTGAAGCATTTTTTATAGTGGCAAAAATATGGAAACAAGCTAAGTGTACAACAGCAGATGAATAGCTGAACCAACTGTGGTACGTTTACACAATGAAATACTATACAACTTTAAGCCTAATGATAAATCCAAAAATTATTTCACAATATGAAAAATCCTGGAGGACATATTTTGTTGAGTAAAATAAATCAATCACAAAAAGACAAATATTGTATGAGACCAACATAATAAAAAGTCAAGATTAGATTTTCCCATAGAAAGAAATAGTTTTTGATAGTGCAATAATAATTGTGAGGATTGCACAGGAATGGGCAGTGTTTTGTTCTGTTATGCATTGCGCTGCTATAAGGTGGAACCTACTCGATGGCACCTAACAACAACAACAAAGATGGGGGAGGGGTGGGAGGAAAAATAACTAATTTGATAGTAGACTTATGAAAACTTTGGTGAAAGGAAAGACAGAACATGATATGGGGAAGTCAGCAGAAAATAACCAAGGCAAAGGGAGACATTGAAAGTATGCAAGCATAAGAAGCAACAACATTCTCATATATCCATTTGTAAAATAGAGTGCACGGTTGTGGTGGGGACAGAGTCATGAAAGCCTCCTAGCTATAACCACACACCTCTCAGGACTGAGAAACAGTGCTTGAAGACTAGGGATAATAGTCTTGGGAGATATTTAGGTCAGTTGGCATAATAACAGTCCATGAAGATAATGTTCTGTATCCTACTTGAAGAATAGAGTCTGGGGTCATAGCAACCATCTATATTACAACTATTCATGTATTTTTGTCTGAAGCAAAGAAGAGTGTAGAAAACCAAAGATTCAAGAAAACAATTAGTCAAAATAATTAATGGGCCACATGAACCACAACCTCCACTATCCTGAGACCAGAAGAACTAGATGGTGCCCAGCTGCCTGCATTGACAGCTCTGACAGGGATTACAATAGAAGATACTGAATAGAGTGGGAGAAAAAAGGTAGAATAAAATACAAATTTATAAAAAAGACCCGACCCTTCGACAGCCTTCTAACTTAGAACTGAAGCCACTCTCAAAGATTACTTTTCAACCACATGAAAGACAGGTCATAAAATGAACAGTGACATCCCTAAGGAGCATACTCTTCAGAACAATCAATTATACACAACCAAGAAAGAGCAGTATTGGCCCCAAAGTAAAGATAAGAAGGCATGAAGCTCCTGGTGTGGCACTGCAGGATAAGCACTGGACTGCTAACCACAAGGTCATTGGTTCAAACCCACCAGCCACTCCTCAGAAACCTGTCAGTCTCAAGAGACTCAAAGGTTAATGGAAACAGGGATTCCAAGGTGGAAATGGGGAGAGTGTGGATACTTTATGGGGATTGCAATCAGTGTTCTGGGACAATTTGAGTATAAATTGCTGAATGGGAAATTAATTTACACTGTAAAATTTCACAAAATCACAATTAAATATTTAAAAATAAAGAGACTGGGTATGTATTAGTTTTTACTTTACTTGATTTTTCCCACCAACATATAATTGACATCATTCCTGTCTTTGTCAAATGCTCTTTCTTTGGTTCCTACTCTCTCCTCTTTTAATTCTTTCTTTTCAAGGCACTGCATTTTAATCTTCTCAGCAGGTTCCCATTGCTCAGAGTTATTTGGTCTTATTTAGCTGACCTCCCTGTATGATACCCACTTTTTCTTGGTCTTGATCGATCATCTCTATGTCAGTGATTCAAAAGTTTTTGTTTATCCCAGGTTCTTTTCCTGAGATATCTCATATTAACTATTGGAAATATCCATTTGAATATCTCCAAGATGTGTCACCTTAATAAATCCAAAATTGAATTCATTTCACACTCTTCACTCCAACCTGCCAACTTCATCATAGTACTATTATCTACCCAGTTCCTAAGGCCAGACAGCAAGGCAGTTTGCTGTTCATTGTTTCTTGCACTCCTTTATCCCACATAATCACAAAGTCTCACTGGTTTTACCTGCTGAGTATTTCTCAAATCCATATACTTAAATCTCTCCTCATTCCATGACCCTTACTGTCTCTTGGATTACTGCAATAACTGTTGGTTCACACTCTCTTTACTGGGGAGATTCCTCTAAAATACATTTGAGGGGATGTCAGAAAGTATTGTTACTAAGGTTCCAGTTCAAACATGTATGAGTCTGTTCCAAACAAAACATGTTTCACAATGTCTCTGTGATCAGTGGATGGCTGCAGATAAGTTCTCTCATCAATACACTTGTCTTAGTCTCATTAGGGTGTCTTCAGAAAAGAGGGTAGTGAGAATAGTGGCTCACTGTGAAACATGGTCAATGTCACTGAATTATACATGTGGAAGTTGTGTTGGCAAATGTTTTGCTGTGTATGTTTTCACCACAATTAAGAAAAAAGTCCAATCAAAACAATGACATCGGAGGGAATTTTCTGGGCCAGTTAAATTCAGGTCATGTTGTTGTTGTTGTTAAGTGCTGTCGAGTCGGTTCCGACCCATAGTGACCCTGAACAGGGTTTCTGAGGCTGTAAATCTTTACGGGAGCAGAAAGCCTCATCTTTCTCCCGTGGAGTTCAGGTCATAGCAACTGTATTTTGGATTCCAAAAAACTGAGCTTTTGGATGGATGCAGGATGATCACTGGGGCTTATTGTGAAGAAATTTTAAGAAAATTAAAAACTGCATCGATGAGAACAAGACCAGAAAAGTTTGTGCCAGAATTAATTTTTTTTTTATCATGACAATGCATCTGTTCCTCCTTTGAGGTTAGAAAGATATGTCATATGAGAATTTCATTGGGAAACTTTATCCCTTCCAACCCTTTAAACTTCTCCTTGTCTCCAAACCTCAAAAAAACATTAAAAAGAAACACAATTTGAGTCTCTTAAAAATGCCAAAACTGCCATTTGGACATGATGTAAAACCAATGGGACAGACTTCGTAGGGGAAGGCTTAGATGGAAACTTCTTCAATGTATAGACGTAGATGTATGTATATGTGTGTATATATATATGTATATATGTGTGTGTGTGTGTATATATATATATATATTTGTTATTATGTGCCGTGG
>NW_006408595.1:8716554-8727452 GCF_000296735.1 Chrysochloris asiatica
TTTTTGGGAATATTCAGGAGTTATCTGTGGCCTTAATATTTAGATGGGTGTGTATTTTGGTATTTTTGTATGCTTTCTGATTGCCTCCAAGTAGATGTGATCAGGAGATGGGCATGCCTTTTCACTCTTTTTCCTGTGAAATTTCAAGATGCCACTGTTGGTCATTGTGATGTAACTCAGGATTTAATTTTAAGCCTAGTTCCTTTTTAGTCTGCCTGTCCCACTCCACAATCCCAGTTCAGGTCTTTTTTCTAGTTATTAACAGTTCAGGGATGGCTGTGGCCATTTGGTTTTAAGTGGAAACTGTCCCTTTAAATTTCACATGTGTAGTAGAACCCTCTGGGGTTGGGGGTGGGGTGTCCACTCGTCCAGGCACCCCATTCAGTTACCAGAATGGAGGTGTGCAGCCAGCAAGAGACCAATGAATAGATAACAAAAAACAAAGAGGGTCCACACCTTTATCTCCATGGTTCTGTCAGGCATCCTTGGCTGCTCTGATCCTTCTCCCGCTGGTCTTTCCCAAGATGACAGCTCCAGGAGCAGCTGAACATCTTGAGTTAGAAAGCAATGGATTTCTTGCTTCTGCTACCAATTTCCCTAGCTGTAAGCCTTCCAACCTTCTAAATATTCCTTTATATATGGTTCAGAGTTCTGGCACCATCCCCTGAGCCTGCTTGGTCTGGTATTCTGTGTTGTTGCTGACAGAGCTCTCACTACACTTCTACCTTATCTGCCATCTTGTTTGTTCCCAAGGCTGTTAATCTTTGCAGGGGCAGAAAGCCTCATCTTTCTCCTAAGGTGTGGCTGCTGGGTTTGAACTGACAAACTTTCAGTTGGCTAGGAGCCCAGTAATTATCCTAAAATATTATCAGAGCTCCACTGTACATTTTAAAAATATTTGTAGGTTGAATGAGTTTTTTTTGGTTTCTTTGCAACAGATGTATTATTTAGCACCCTATAGAGGTGACATTTTAAATAGTGGTAGAATAAATGCAAAGAATGAACACACCTCTTAACTGATTAAATTACTCACAGAGAACAAATGCTTAACACACTTAGAAAAATATTGTAAAATAAGTGATCTTGTCCCATGGTATGTTACTTACCAAAAGATAACAATACTGATGACACATTAATTAAACATGCATTTTGAGTTATTTTCCAGGAGTGCTGTGTCTCTAGGACCATCACATTTACTAGTGATATTTTATTCATTTTTTTCTTTAGCAGAACTTAACCTTTTGAAAAATTTTCATCCCACTCATAACATTTGCCAGCATTTCTCTGTGACAGGGAGTTTGCAGGTAGAAAGAAAATTACAAAACCAAACGTTGTTCCTCTGAGTTCAGGAACTGATGCACTTTTTCTTTGATAACATGCTTTATTTTAGTGGAATACCTTAAATAGCAGCGGTCTAAGGCTGTCACTTGCAGACTCATTGATGGTGTTGAGTGCCATTGAGTCAGTTCTGACTTATAGTGACACTATGCACAACAAAATGAAACACTGCCTGGTCCTGTGCCAGCCTCACAATTGTTACTTTTGAGCCCATTACTGCCACTGTGTCAATCCATCTCATCGGGGGTCTTCCCCTTTTTTACTGACCCTCCACTTTACAAAGCATGATGTCTTTTTCCAGGGACTTGCCCTTCCTAATAACATGCCCAAAATATGAGAGATGATGTGTCACTGTTCTGGTTTCTAAGGAGTATTCTGCCTGTACTTCTTCCAGCACAGATGTATTTGTTCTTCGATGGTATTTCTATATTCTTCTCAAACATCATAATTCAGATGCACTGATTTTTCCATGATCTTCCTTACTCATTATCCAACTTTCATATGTATATGAGGCTGTTGTAAATATCAGGGCTTTGGTCAGGTGCACTTTATTCCTCAAACTGATGTCTTTGCTCTCAAACACTTTAAAAAGAGGTCTTGTGCAGCAGATGTGCCTAATGCAATACGTTGGATTTCTTAACTGCTGTTTGCATGAATGTTGATTGTGGATCCAAACAAAATGAAGTGTTTGATAACTTCAGTCTTTTCTTCATTAATCATTATGTTATTTATTGGTCCATTTGTGAGGATTTCTGTTTTCTTTACATTGAGGTACAACTATGTGAAGGGTGTGGTAGTTGATCTTCATCAGTAAGTATTTTAACTTCTCTTCATTTCCAGCAAGCAAGGTTGTATTATCTGCAGATTACAGGTTGTTAATGAGCCTTTCCCCAAGTCCTGATGTAGCTCTGTGAGTTCATGCTCTGGACTGCAAGTCAGTTTGAACAGCAAGATTGGAAGTTCAAGCTCACCAGCCACTCCTCGGAAACCCTATTTGGGGTCGCTATGAGTTGGAACTGATTTGACGACACTTAACAACAACAACTATAATGAGTCTTTCCCCAGTCCTAATGCCATTTTCTTCTTCATATAATCCAGCTTCTTGGATTATTTGGTTTGGTTTCCAAGGTGACATTGTTATTACTGAGACAGTTCTTTAGATGCTTAAAGTTTAAAGGGAGCTGCAGTTTCATTTCTTTTTAACTATTCCTAATCAAGATGGAGTCCTGGTGTGGCACTGTAGCATAAGTACTGCAAGGTCGGTGGTTCAAACCCATCAGATGCTTCTTGGACACCGTATAAAGGGTTACTATGAGTCAGAACCAACTCGATGGCACTAAACAACAAATCAAGATAATGACCATTTTTAATTGCCAAATTTTAGTGACTTTCTTATTTTTAAGTAAGTGAGGTATGTTTCAGTAGTAAGACATTTGTGAAGCTAAAGAAGATCAAACAGTCAGTTGGTATATATTAAACAGAATCTTTTTGGGTTATACCAGGAATATTTATAACAGTCTTTTCCACAGAACTATTCTAGATGTCAGGCAGGAGAAAGAAAAGATTGGTTAAATTGAATAAGGCAACTTTTTCTATACCTTTCAGTGATTTTCCTTTAAACCACAATTTGAAGACAAGAGTTTCCTGCCTTTATCAGGGTCTAGAAAGATCTGTCTGTATTCATTCTACCTGACTTTTCACCTGACATAAAGCTGTGCCATTCCACTGTCTCTTCTCATTGATCTGAGTGTCTGGTGAAATGCTGATTCTACTTCACTAAATTCCAGTAGTAAATGCTTTCTAGTAAATTTCAGCATTTTAGAATCTGCTTTTATTAAGAAACTTTTTTATTTTGTGAGACTATTTATATCATTGCTTAAAATGAAAGGATATGCAGTTGAAAATTTTTCCTGGTAAAGTATATTTTGTGAAGGACTTGCTTTATATCCGAATTCCTTCTGTGACACATGAGAAGGCTTCAAAAAGTTCATGGAAAAATTCCCTTATGTTTTAATTCCAGTTTGCCCTAAACTTTTTGAAGCCCCCTTATAGTTTTAGAGTGCCTAATGATTACAATTTAAGCAGATACCTTATGGAGAGAAGAAAGTTCCTTGGGATTTCTGTTCTTATTTCTCTTTTAAACCTAACAATGATCTGTTCCTATCTTTTATTTTACTTTGTTCCAGCTGTGCAGTTGTGTTGTTTTTAATTTTAGATATCATGTATCTCATATGAACTCCTCAGCTTTGCAGCAGTATCAGCAATAGATATATGGAGTTCTGGTATGATGCTGCAGGTTAATGTGCTGGACTGTAAAGTTAGTTTGAATTGCAAAGTTGGTGGTTCAAGCTCACCAGCTGTTCCTTGGAAACCCTGTATAGGGTCGCTGTGAGTTGGAACCAACTTGATGGCACTTAACAACAACAATCTACAAAAAAATCCATATAAAAACCAATTATGCCTTCTCCTGTGCTTATGTCCTCAATGATAAGGATGTATTCTATTGATGATATTTAATATTAATGATTAGTTCAGCCTCTTTCATTTTAGTCTTTACCTATGACAAAGTAGGAGACAATCTAGGGCCCAGAAAAGTCAGAGAGGTACTTAGAACTAGGATGGTAAGTACAGCATATCACAATTAAAGTACCGTTCGCTATTTGTCCTCCAATCCATGACAGCATGTGAATTCATTTCTGCCTCATAAATGTCCTGCCTTGAGCTACCTCTTGTCTGCCTTCTAACTCATCTTTCCTGTGACCCAGTTAGTTCTCAGCCTGGTTTTTGTCTTTAAGTTGTCACTATAAATTCCCTATCTGGGCCATGTCTTTGGTTGCATTGTTCCTTTTTTTAGTCTCAAAATCCTGTATTTTATTTGTTATTGTATCAAAGAGTGTGGTCAGGAAGACAAATTGTATTTATAAGAGGAAAAAATCAAATTAGTTCCATGTGTCCTTGCCCGTACAAATTTTTAGTGGCTTTGGAGGTTAGATAAATTCTGCTTCAAGTCCAGGCTCTGCCACTTACCTAATTCTCCTGTCTGGGCCTGTGATAATTTAGATAATACTGATTGAGACTTTACAATTTTCCAGGTACAGTGTTACATGATTTATATGTATCATTTCATTTATTGCTCTTGAAAATCTTAAGAGGAGGGATCACTAAGACGGGTTAACTTGTTTTGCTGATATTGGGCAGAATCAGAATTCAAATGAAGGCCTCTTGATTCCCAATGGCAGTTTTAGTACCATTGAGTTTTCTCAGTTATAAATTTAAAATGATAGTACATTCCTTATAGGATTTGTTTAGTGACTAAATAACATAATATCTAGAAAACATATGACTTTATGTTTAAAAGCAGCATATATATACCAAAAGTTATACTCATGGAGTATATTGCTTTTCCCATAGAACCAGGATGCTTTTTTCTAGAAACCCAATGCCTATGATGGTAGTGGTGGCTATGTGCTGTGGAGTCAGTTCCGACTCATAGCGACCCTGTACAGGGTTTCCGAGGCTGTAAATCTTTACAGAAGCAGACTGCCTCATCTTTCTCCCACGGAGCAGCTGCTAGTTTTGAACTGCTGACCTTGTGGTAGTTCACAGCCCGATTTGTAACCACTATGCTACAAAATAAAAACAGAAAATGATATGGTTTTAAGATGACATGAAGAAGCAAATGCTGAAAAGACCAACAGTGAAATGGGCTTTCAGCCATCATGAATGGTGTTCTGGACTGGATCTGTCCCTTTTCTGTTCAGCTTCTATAGTTTAGGGCTAGGTGGCATGTACTTGGCTACTAACTGAATGATGCTTCAAATCGACTGAGAGGTGCCTTGGAAGAAGGCCTGGTGATTTACTTACAGAAAATCAGAGTCACTGAAAACTCTAGGGAGTACAGTTCTACTCTGACACAAGTGGAGTTGGAATCGACTTGATGATGACTACTTTTACTGTTTTCATCAGTTGTTTCGATGATGGCAAGAAGTTGAGAAAAGTGGTTAAAACAATTAGCATCAAAAAACATATTCATAGACTAGAATGAAGGGTTGAAAGTAACAAGACGAGCATTAGAGACAACTTTAAATCCTATACTTGTATTAAGAAGTCTACTAGCAAAATATTGGTTGTACACTTCATAGGAGTTTGTTTAGTAAGCTCTTAAAGTTTAGCTGATGGGGGTTTAAATGGGATGGCTGTTAAAAGAGCAGATGCAATCATATGTAGCATTATTTTACAAAGTAGTAAAATTATTAATAGTTTATGGTATCAGGCCTTATCTAGCCCAAAACAAACAAACAAACAAAAAAACCAAAAAACAGTCCACTGGCTTTCTAATAGCATTTGGAGGCCAGCCCTTGCAAATAAAGGGTTTTCTGACTATTTTGTTTGAGGTACTGTTAAGTCTTGGTTTAGCCTGGGGAATGTTATCACTATTTTCAAATACTTTAAGAGTTGTCACTTAAAATTGGGAGTAGATTTAATCTGTGTAGTGCCAGAGGACAGAAGAAGAAAGGATGAATAGATCACAGTTATAGTCACAGCTATAGTTTGGTCTCAATATAAACAAGAGCTTTTTGCCTATTAGAGCCAACTGAAACTAAAGTGACTCTTTTGTTAGTACAGTAATGAGTTTCCTGCCGCTAAAACTGCTAAAGCAGCTACTAGATAAACCTCCTGTTGAGCAAAATAGAGACAAGATTTCTGCTTTAGGTGATTTATTAAACCTGATGATTTTAATGTCTCTTTCAAGTCCAAAATTCCTTAGCATTATGAAAACAATGAGACATAAATGTTAAACAACAGAGCAAAATATCACCACATAAAGTTAAGTCTAAATGAAGAGGAAAGTAGGTTCAACGATAGAAATGATATTTTCAAGTGATATTAACTTTGTTTTATCAGTAAGTAAAGTTTTCTTTTCATCTATACATAGAAACATGAGTTTATTATTTTATGATAAAACACTGCAAATGTCAGGAAAACTGGGTATTTGGGTTAAATATGAAGGTGTAAAACAGATCTGTATTCCAGTCATATTAAAACACCCACCCTTGTCCATGGCTGATGACAACATTGAGTGTACATGTGAAATGATTCTGTTGAATAAATGAGTGACAGTAGATTGTGTGGCAAATCATCTGCAAATCAGCCATGACAGACTTGGTTTTTGAAAAGTTTGTGCAAGAAACTGAAGCAACTCACTGAAGAGCATAAACAGAAGCATTTTGACATCTGCAAACAAAATTTTTCTTAAAAATAATCTTTACTGGCGAAGAGACATAGATTCATCACTATGAGCCTGAGAGTAAATGGCAGAGTATAGAAGGGAAACATCCTCGATTGCTGACAAAGAAAAAGTTCAAAACTCAACCATCAGCTGGAAAATTGATGGTTTCAGTTTTCTGGGATTCTCAAGGGTCAGTGTTGGAAACACTACCAGGAAAAAGCTTCAACAATCAACAGTGTTCTTTACAGTGGGATGCTTACTGAAGAGATGAAGCCTAAATTTGGGATTAAATGTAGAGGACTGCTCTCCAAGGGCATTGCGATTTTGCCTGACAATGCATTCCCTCACTCTGTCCACACTGTTGACAATCTGCAAAAATTTACTTTTGAGGTGTTAAAGCAACTCCCTATAGTCCTGGTCTTGATTCTCAGACTTCCTCCTGTTTGGACCCCTGAAAGCAGCCCTTCTAGGACCAAGATTTACCTCTGAGGAAAAAGTGAGGACAGTGGTGCATTCATGGCTAGCAACTCAGTCTAAAGCATTTTAAAATAAGGGAATATGAAATCTAGTTAACAGATGGACAAAGTGTATTGAACAGCAAGGAGATTATGTTAAAAAATGATGTATTTGTCATTTCTAAAAGTTGATTGAAATAAAGACTATATCCAGAGTGCAGATGATTTTTGACTCACCCTCATAGATTCCTTAAGGAACAGAATATTTGCATTCAAACAGTCAGAAGTTTCCTGGGTAAGTGTGGGTCTGAATAAAAGATAATAGGTACATCAGTTTCCAATGTATTCACCTCCACAAAAGGATAAATAAACTAAATCTACATGTTTGCATAAGGAGCTCTGGTAGCCTAGTGGGTTATGAATTGGGCTGATAACCAACTAAAAGGTCAGAAGTTTGAAACTACCAATTGCTTTGCTGGAGAAAGACAAGACTTTCTGCTCCCACAATGATTTAAAACCTCCAAAACCCTATACAGAGTGACTATGAGTTGGAACTGACTCCACAGTGCGTCACCACCACCACATGGCTTACCAATGCACCCTCTTTACTGGTACAGGAAAAGATTGGCCTAACCAGAAAATCTATACACTCTTGATTTCTAACAATTTTCCTGTTAATAAACTATTTCTAAAATCTTAGTTCTAGACAAATTTTGTAGGTTTTGAAATTATGTTAAAGTATTTCTATCTTTCCTTGAGTCTTGTATGAGTGTTTCATTGCCTAAATTCTTTGTGCAGTCTCTATTGTGCCCCCATGTTTTTGAACTAGGATTCATTTCGACACACATGGGATTGTATAAGTCAGAATTGATTTGATGGCAACTGGTATGGCAATATCCCACTGGTCAAAGCAAGTCATGTGGCCAAATCCACAATCAGTGTGTTACGGTCGTGGATATTGGAAGATGTGACACATTAGGAGTCATTATTGAAGTCATCTATCACAGCTTGTTTGTAAGTTTATTTTTATGCTTTTGATACATTTAATCCTGGTTAGTGGATTCAAACTCACCAGACATCCCTCGAGAACCCTATACAAGGTCCCTATGAGTCAGAAGCTACTCAATGGTAATTAACATCACCAACAATCTGATTTTGGTGAACATCATATGCTATTGTTAAGTGTCGTGAGTCAGCTCTGACTCAGCGACTCAGTGCACAACAAAGTGAAACATTGCTAGGCCCTGCACCTTCCTCATAATTGTTGTGTTTGAGTCTGTTGTTAACTGCTACTGTCTTTTCCACCTGAGGGACTACTCATCTTATAGCCTATATGAGACAGTGTTCTGCTGTTGTTCAGGAGCTTTTCAGTGACTAACCTTTTAGAAGTTATCCACCTCTCCTTTTACCTACTTTGTCTTAGTCTGAAGCTGTGCTACCAGGATTTTAAAAACCATGAAAATCAAACTGAAACCTGCCCTTCATGGTTTTTTAAATACTGTTAGTGTAGCTTCCAGCATCATTGGCAACACAACAGCCACCACAGTATGACATACTGACAGATGAGTGGTGGATTATAATATGAGGATAGAGTTTAATGTAAAGTAAGGGAAGTAATGTGGATGGGAGAGAGAATTCATATACTTGTATAATGAGAGTTCACAATGCATCAAGAACTTCACATATGTTATTTCAATTAGTATTATAAATTTAGAAAGAAAATCTGAGTAAGTAAATAACTTGTCCAAGGTCACATGTAATTCACACTTGAAACTACGTGTCTTAAAAAGCATTTTAAAAACAAACAAAAAAGAATAGGAAGTATCAATAATGATATACATTAAAGATTGCATCATAAACTTTATATGTTTATGTGTAATGGACCACAATACAAAATAGAGTTCTTACCATAGATTGTTTTTTAAAGGATTGAAACCACTCTCTTATCCCATATTGCCTCTCCTGAGCATGTGAAACCACTCATAAACAAATGCTCGTAACCAAACCCCAAGTCCCACTGCCGTTGAGCAGATTCTGAGACATAACAACAACACAGGATGGACTAAAATTGCTTGATAGCATTTCCAAGCCTGCATTCTATGAAACCAGACCGCCTTATCTTTCTCGTGAGAAGCAGCTGGCAGGTTTGAAATACCGACCTGTTGTTCAACAGTCCAGTGCTAAACCCATTGTGCCACCAGGGCTTTTGTTCATAACCAGGGGGCATTAAAAATAAATCACTACATTCACATCCCTGATTTATCTGAAAGGTGTGCCCTGAGTGTAGTACTGCATGGACATAATGTTTCAATCATGTGATAAGCTCCTGACCTTTTCCTCTGTACTTAATCTTTTTCTTTTATTTTTAATCAACATCCACTATTATTTCTTTGTGACTTAAGAAATAATGACCTTAGGAAATAGTTGGTATTCTGGGGTTGAAGAGATTAGAACATAAAATTCCCTTATTGACAGATCCTTTTAGAACCCACTAACTCGACAGTACTTAACAACAACCAAGAGTAAAAGAGACACTGAAATAGTTTGGATGCAATGCCATGGGTTTGAACAGAAGCATTTATTAACTCAGATTTTATGTCTGAAAGAGGTAAGAGGAAAGCGTTCTGTCACAAACTATTACTGTTTCTTTGCTAATCTCATTTTCCTTCAATCATGCAAAATGGAATGTTCATTTTTAAATCAGTCCACATACTGATATGTCTTCTTTTATTTGCAAAATGGAACCATTCCATTAGATGATGGAGGAGAAAGAGACTTTAAAAGAGATAACAAGATCAGAATGAGAGTTTCTTTGAGCTGAAATAAGTTTCTGCATGATGGCTTTATTTGAAGTTTCTCCTTTTGAGTTTTATTTGTTTATTTATTAATAAATATATAGACCTACCAACACAGATAAAGATGGTAAATTAATAAACTGGGAATCATTTGATAGAAAACAATGGGAGGAAAAATGTCCATAAATTCCTACACATCTTGGCATGCAAAGAATTCAAACAGTTGCTTGAAATTCTCAAGAGTGCTTTATAGATTGATTAGAGATTTTTTAAAGCCGTCATCTTCTGTACTCACCAAGTGAAGTGTGGGTTGGAAAGTTATTTTAAAGTCATTTTATTGCAAGGAAAACAGCAGGATTCTGCCAGAACCCAAATGTTAGTAAAATTGCAATGAAACATTGAAAATTACAAGGTCAAAGTTTTATGCTTATGTGAAAGAAATATTAGGACCCCCCAAAATAATAATAAAGGCTGATTTTTCTTCCCCTACATATGGAAGAAGTACAGCCAGAGTGCTCCATGGAAGCCAGGATGGCCAGACTTCATCTCTCAGACTTTGGGCATATTGTCAGGAAGAACCAGTCACTGGAGAAGGATATCATGTTTGGTAAAGTGAAGGGTTAAAGAAAAAGAGGAAGACGCCCCCCACTGAGATGGGTTGGCCAAGTGGCAGAATCAATGGGCTCAAACTTAGCAATGGTTGTGAGGTTGGCCCAGGATCGGACAGTGTTTGGTTCTCTTGTCCATAGGGTTGCTGTAAGTTGGTACCTACTTTATGGCAGCTAACAACAACAAATAAGATATAGTCCAAAGTTGTACTGAAAGTCAAACTAGTCAGGTCAGGGAAGGTAGATTATCATTTATCATGATATATTCTAATGCTACTTGAATGAATATAATGAAGAATATAACTTTTAAGATTGTAACTTTGGTAAGTTTTCATTATAGAAATGTTTGTGAAGTAACCTCCTTCTAGATGAGAGTGGATATAGTTGATCATGATGACCAGAAATTGTTGTTGTTGTTGTCAGGTGCCATCGAGTCGGAACCGACTCATAGCGACCCCATGCACAGCAGAAC